>NC_138891.1:113276809-113997767 GCF_965194825.1 Balaenoptera physalus | reverse complement strand
CTCAACATCCTGAGAGTAGTTTCCTCACCTATAAATGCGAGCAATGGTTTTATTTACCTCAGAGGATTATAGTAAGAAGTAACAGTGATTCCATATGAAGCATTTATAACAGGGCCTAACACAGAGTACTAAATAAATGTTAGGTAATGTGAGTATATTTTTAGATCACTAAAATTATTATTTGTGTGTGTGTATGGATGTATGTGCTTTTGTGTGTGTGTGTGTGTGTCTGTGTCTGTGTAGATATTTCATACCTGAGTTGCCTTGGTGTAGAAAGTAACTTGCCCACGTTCACACAATCAGAAAGCATTGGGGGCAGGATGTGGGTCTGAGTATGTCTGACTGACTTCAAAGCCAGTGCTTAACCCCTACGATATATCGCCTTCTGCAGCTAAGGCCATGACTTTCAAGAACAGGTATGATGGTAGAACTGTTCCATCTCATAGGTGAACGTAATTCTAATCAAACTACAAGGTTTTTATAAATGTGGAGGGGGAAGGATTGTTTTTTTTTGTTTTTTGCTTGTTTCTCTGTTTTGTCTTTTAAATAGTTATTTAGGTATCACTAACAAGAACATTCTTATTCCTGAATCCTGAGGTCCTCCCTGCCATATTAGGTTTTCTCTGACAATCACTGTGAACAGAACAGCTGTCCAACATCTCTCATAAAATAGTTCCTAATTCACGTGGAATCATTTGCCCCAAACTCCTCTCTCCTGTCTTCTTTATAAAAGCGTGTCACAGCTGCATTTCAACGAGGCTGGAGTAGTGCCTCATCTGTGAGCCATCTCAATGGACAACTAATATTTTGAAGTGCACACAAAATGGGACCAATAGTGCCTTCCTGTTAATTAAAACCATCCTGACAGCCACCGACTTGGCCTTTATGATGCAGCTTCTCTCTGTGTTTGCTGAGTTGAGTCAACATATCTGCACCTGTAGGCTGGCTCATAATGAATCAAATGTGAAAACTGAAGGGATCCTTAAAAAATAGGAGAGTTGGATTCCTTTTTCCTAAGATAAGCAATTCTCCTGGATGAAATGTATATGTGTACATCCAGTCCAATACTTAGAACATCACTATTATTGCTAACAAAGAAATGTTAAAGCAGCTGTTCTCAAATGATTTGGTGTCAGGAGCCTTTTGTACTCTTAAATATTATTGACGACTCCAAAACGCTTTCATTTATGGGAATTTTATCCATTGACACAATTATGTTAGAGATTAAAATGGAGAAACATTTAAAATATTTATTAATTTACTTTGAATTAAGAATAACCCTATTATGTGTCAGTATAAAAAACAATTTCATGAAAAAAATAACTATATATTCCCAGACAAATAAATTCAGTGAAAAGAAGGACCCCGCTTGACATTTTTGCAGGTTTTTATTAAATGGCTGGTTTAATGAGTAGACAGCTGGATTCTTCTGTCTACTTCTGCCTTTAGTCTGTTGCAATATATTATTTTGTTGAAATATATGAAGAAAATCCAGCCTTACAAAGACATGTAGTTGAGAAAGGGAGTATTTTAATAGCCTTCTCAGATAATTGTGAATATTCTTCTTTCATACTATTATACAACACTCAACATGTGGTAGTTCTTCAAAAGTTAGTGGCAGTGGGGAATCTGAAACCACTTCAATGAACTTTTTGTAATCTGTTACCTTAAAATCCATTGTTTTATCTTGAACTTTGAATGGATCTTATAGCCGTACATGACTTTGACCTGGTGGACTCCCTGAAAGGATCTCTGGACCACACTTTGAGAATCACTCCAACATAAAAAACTCTGAAAAGAATATGAATGCCCTCTTGCACTGTTGGTGGGGATGTAAATTGGTGCAACCACTATGGAAAACAGCATGGAGGTTTCTGAAAAACTTAAAAATTAAACTAGCTATTATCCAGCAATTTCAGTTCTGGGTATTGATCTGAAACAAAACCCCACTAATTCCAAACTATATATGCACTATAATGTTCAATGCAGCATTATTTAGAGTAGCCAAGAAGTGGAAACAACCTAAGTGTCCATCGATAGGTGACTAGAGAAGATGGTGCATGTATATGTGTGTGTGTGTGTGTGGGTGTGTGTGTGTGTATATATATATATATATATATTTACACACAATGGACTATTAGCCATTAAAAAATGAAATATTGCCATGTGCAACAAAATGGCTGGATCTAGAGAGTATAATGCTAAGTGAAATAAGTCAGACAGAGAAAGACAAACACCATATGATCTCACTTATATGCGGAATCTAAAACAAAACAAACAAACAAAATAAAATGAAAACAGACTCACAGATACAAATTACAAACGAGTGGTGGCCAGAAGGAAGAGGGGTGGCAAGTGGGCAAATTAGGTGAAGGGGATTAAGAGGTAGAAACCTCCAATTATGTAACAAGTCACAAGGATGCAATACACAACATAAGGAATATGGTCAATAATAGTGTAATAACTTTGTATGAGGACAGATGGTTTTTAGACTTATGGTGATCATTTCATAATGCATGCAAATGTCAAATCATTATGTAGTACACCTGAAACTAACATAACAATATAATGTAATATGTCAAATATATTTCAATACAAAATTTTTAAAGAGTATGAATGAATAAATCTAGCATAGTGACAAAGCAAGATGTAGTAATTATACAAAGAACTTTATAAAAGGGTTCAAGATTTTGGCTAACTCATACCAGCATTATATGTTTAGCGCTGTAAACTAGAAAACAGGCCCATCTTGGAGGTGCAGCCTTGCAAACTTGGTTTAGGTAGAATAGAGTCATTTGGCCAGACTGAGCTTTTGCAGTAAACGAACTACACAACTATACATGGTAGTCCTGGTTACACTGACATACTAGGAATGGCAATTCACACATAGTAGGGGGAAAAAGGAAGAAAAAATTTGCTCTTGTGAGCCATAACAATTTGAAATAATTCATGCTATTCTTCAACTTTTATTCTTTCACTTCTGGGGTATATTCATGACAAGTTTGGCAGTTAAAAGTTCATGGTCAGTAGAAAATAATATCAGGTCCCAGCAGAGTGCTTTTATTTCAAGACATGTGTATTACCAGGGGGAACAAAGTAGGTACATAGAAAACATTAAAAAAAAAAAAAAAAGAAAATCTAATTTTAAATCTTATGATTAAGAGCTTTCTTTTTAAAAAGTGAGAAATTCCCTTCAGTTAAAAGCAGTAACAAAACAAATTAGTAAGCATTTTCACTTTGTCTCATAAAGAAGCTGCACATTACCCAAAGAAAGTGACATTTCATGAAAATATAATGAAACAAAAGATTTTAAAATAGAAAACTCTGTAAACATTGAAATAGTTTAAAACTTTTTTCTTTAAAATGTGATGAGATCACTAATTTTTGCTGGTTTGCCTCAACTTGAGTATATCAGTAAAGGAAGATATTTATAACTAAATTAATGTTCAGCAAAAATTTGTTTCTATCTCTATCTCATGGCTTTTAATTATTACACCATGCTGTAACCATTACCAAATTCATGCTCTCTTATTCATTTATTTCTATGCAGTTATAATGTAAATCTGACTTTTACCAACATAACCTACCATCAAATAAACTAGCTAATTCCTACCATATCTGGTGCCAGACAGTACAATTCCAAAACTAAGGCAATTGCTAAACATCAATGTCTTTCAGAGACTTGTGTTATGTGGTAAATAAGCAATTTTGCAAAACACAGGGTTTATAAATGATGACTCATATACACTGGAGATTACCAATAAATCGGAGTAGCCATTTAAAATGAATATATTAAAAGCTGGTTATAAGTAGAAAAATTACCGTATTTGGTACTAATTGTGGTTCTTTTTCCTTTACCACTTTCTGAGCTCATTAGAATCACATGTTATGTGGAAAGTCAGACACTATTGCATCCCTTATGCCATTAGTTAACCTTAAGTTTCCACTATACCAAGCTGCAAAAGGCTTTGAAATTACATACTTGTAGCAGAGGTAACTTTTATTCCACAGATAAAAAGCATGCATGAGCTGTATTGAACATTCGAGTAAACTGCACTCTAGAACTTGCTAAAATCTTTCTAATAGATATTTTTTGGTCAGCCCTTCAACATAGATACAATAAAAACATAAATTGCATTCCATACCCTAATCTGAAAAGTCATTTTTTTAGTTTTACTGAAAAATGAGCATTAAAAACAATAAGAATAAGCCAAAAATATGAACTTGAAGCTTAAAACAATTTAAAGATTTCTTTTAATACAGATAATATTTAAATTACAGGTATACAGGTGGTAAAGCAGAAAGAAAATCTGATTATGAGCCACGCTTCTCCTAATAATGGTAACTTATGGAGCGTTGCATTTCAGTGCAGGAAAATGGTGATTAGCTTGAAGCTCTCTACCTCCAGTTCACTAATGCCCAGCGAGAGTCAAATTCCAGTTGGCCCCAGGTATATTAGAAATATAGAATACATTCTTCTTTAAACGGAAAACTACATTTCACATCAATGGTGGAATTTTTCAGACAATCAGAATGAAAATGACCATATATATAAAATCATTTTCATGTTCACAGAAAGGATTAAGTTATAAATTTCATAATCTACGTACTTGGTTCAGCAAGGAAAATACAGCCAATGTGAATCTTACACTGTTAAAAGGATGAGAGTCTTGCCCAAGAATTGCAAACACAAAGTTTATTCCTCTAGGGGATAAGAGGTAGCTATATTAAACCCGATGAAGTGTCTTAAGCATAACAAACACCTTTCCTCTAATTACATGCTCATCAAGAAACCTTATAATGTTATTTCCTAGCAGCAAAAGAATTTATGTACACTTGTGAATATTCTGGTCTCCTAATAAATTAAATCATCATGCTGAAAATTAATAAATTGCTGATCTCATTTCCTTTCTCTTTTGAAAGAAGGGTATTCACTTGATACTTATATCAAAGATACATCAAAGATAAAAGAGCAATTCTAAAAAAAAAAGAAAAAAAACCTAGGGAAAAAAGGAATCTTTTTTTTTAAGACCACCAGTATATTCTGTTAAATAATTATTTAATTTTAATATCATGCATTATGCAATTAAAATGATTTATTAGATAATTTTAATAACAATCAATATTTGTTGCTGATTAACCATTAGGTATCCTGCATTGATTTTAATACTTAAAACTGTAAAAAACAATGATGCCACAATAAAGGAATAGAATCACTTGACCCTGAAACTCTCCAAATTTTAATTAATGTAAAGTCAGACACCAATAGTGGCATTTTGTGAAGACATTAAGAAAAGAATATATGGGTATCAAAACACTCCTGAGTGAGTCTTAATATTACACTACCTAATAAGAAAGGACTTATTTTGAATGACAGAACAAAGGAGGAACAGTAAATTTGCACTTCAAAATGAATGACCTTCAATGTATAAGACAATCAATGGCATGTGTATATTCAAAAAGAATCCTGCATGGTCCTATGAATAAAGTTTTTGTTAAATTGAAATTTCAAGCCACTTTATATATTTCAAAGGTGTCACATATTTATCTTTTATATACCTAACATGTGTAAATGTCAAGACATGTTTGTGTGTGTGTGTGTGTGTGTGTGTGTGTGTGTGTGTGTGTGTGTGTATGTGTCCTCAGTAAAAGATGACTCCAAATCATACCTAGGTTCACCTAAGAATTGGCGATTTTGTAGAATTACTGCCAAGGAGGCACAGGAATGTTTTACTCTTTCCAATCTCCCTAATACCAAAACTGATTCAACTCCTAGAAAGGATCAATGAAAATATGAAATGTCATCAAGTAATTCATAGGAGAGTTGATTAGTCAAATATTAGGGAAATCCTGAATAAAACTATAGAGTGGATGAAGAGGATTAGGACAGAGAGAAATGGGGAGAAGAGAGAAATGGGGAGAAGAGAGAAATGGGAAGTGGGAGGAAATGCCAGTAGCTTCCATAAATGCCCCTCCCAAGCCAATGGAGCAAATGCTTTTACGATGCTTTGCTCATACGTTATGCCAAACATTCTAGGTATTTCTCTGGGTAATTTCCCTATTACGTTAGCGGTCATATTTTTGAAAAGTGTTAACTAACTGAAATATGCTGAAAGCAATGTTAAAAAGTATTTTATAAAAGAGAAGTTCTCCATGGCTGGTCTCTGAACCTGCTTCATCAGCAACACCTGGGAACTTGTTAGGAATGAAAATTCTCAGGCCCAATCCCAGGCCTGCTAAATCAGAAGATATGGGGCTGGGGCCCAGGCATCCAGGGTTTAACAAGTCATCCAGGTGATTCTGATAAACACAAATGTTTGAGAATTGTTGATCTAGACTTTAAGAAAACAGAGCTTGGAGGTAATTACACCTTGAGGAGAAAGTTAGGTCAAAAAGATCTTTCAGTTTATCACTGCACTAAATAATGCCAACTATTCCAAAAACGTGTAAGTAAAAGGAGGAATTTACCATTAGACAACATGGAACCACAGACATGAAAGAACTTAAAGGAAGTAGTAGATAATTAGATCCATACTTTGAGAAGCTCTGAAATCCAGTCTATGGCAAATTGTTGATTTCACGTCTGTAGTTTTGAAGTCTACTTTCATAGAGCATAGTTACATAAACTTTTTTGAAATTGATGTATAAGAACACAAGCCAGGAAATTTACTAAACTAAAATTGAGTGGTTAAGTAAAAGAGCATTCACTTGGTAATCGAGAATTTAATGCATGTGCTGAACCCCCTATCGTATTTAATTCACAGTTACTTTGTGAATAACCTTACCTCTTTTATGGATGTGGACTGTATTAGTGATACTGACTGTATAATACTTGGACAGCGAGATGTTAATATATCCATTGTGCTATTGGAAACTGCTGATCCTGATTTTACTAAAATGAGTAAGAGTGTCATGCACTAGTAACCTGACCTTTAACCTGAACTTTCCTTTGGGGAATTTTGAGATGGACTAAATCAATTGATATGGCCATTGCAATTGAAGGCCCTGTCAAAATTTTAACAGCATTTGAAGGGGGTAATTGGGACATGAAATGGCCTGTAAGTAACATGGAACTACAGTTTGCAATATACCAGGAATTCAACACACTTGATTTCTTCCTTATTCTGTAAAATGTGAAGCAAACAAAAAAGTTAAACAATTTTCAAGCAGATACTGAGAGATTCTGCTATTTTGATTCAAATGTATGTCTGATGAGTCTTTCTTTAATATAAGAAATGAAAAATAGTTTAGATGAGATAAATGATTTTTTTAAAAAAAATTTAACAAATATATCTTGATGGTTGAACTATCATCTTCCCTAATAACTTCATAATTTGGGAGAATATGGAACACAGGGAAGAGAGTTCTTTTACCTAAGGAAAAATATTTTATAAAAGAACATAGTTAAATATAACCTTTATTTTACATTTAAAAAACAATCAAATTGTAATTTCTTTCAATTTCAAAAACTAAAATATATATGATGTACATACTGATTTATGCCTGGCCCACAAGGTGCTTTTTGTAGTGGACGGAAAAACAGAATGCTTTTCAACATCAATATATGTTTTAAATTATACTAATAAGCAACATATCAGCTGTGAGGTGAGACTGCATTGAAAAAGACTGCTTCAGCTTACAGAAAATACCAGCTGTCTCCACTCTGTGAAGATGGATTACCACCTGTCCTGTTATCTTCCATACACAATACAAGGCACGTTGGCCATTTTAACCAGGATAACTGTACCCATATGTTCTCTAATTCTGGTCTGCATGCTGCCTACCATTAAATATTTGCAATGGATCACTGTAAACAGGAGATTAGCATGGAAGACAGGGTGTTTAAGCGGAGTCTAAGCCTCTGTTTTATTAAATCTCCTTCCTTGTTCCCGAAACCTTGCATAAGCTATGTTTGTGATAATATCGTCAGTTTTAGCTACCTAGTAAAGCATCCATGTGAAAACAGAAAACAGTGAGGGTCTTTTTTTCTTTGTAATTTCAAGGCATAGTAAGTTCAGGTTACATGTCACAATAAATTAAAACTTACCTCGTAATTAAAAAAATACATTAACCTTTAAAACTATCACATACATAATTTGCTAGAAATAATTTTGCTAGAATTTTTTTCCTTTACTCATCACTTACAAAAAAGTTACATAATTGAATGTACCTGACAGAAAATAGTATATGAAAAGAAGTACAGATTTTTAAATATTATAGCTGGAAAAAAAGTTACCTTTATTTGAAAAATAAAATGCATATTTAGAGTTATATCAGTTCCTTTCCTAAATCTTTAATCAACAAATGGGGATGGATAAATGAATGTGCATTTCTACTATGGAATAAATGGAGTAAAAAAAAACTGTGTTTCATTATCAGATGTGTATATGTACTTGGTCAGCCTAATTTGTAACCAGTAGTATGTAAAATGCTAAATGATGAGATATTGAGTTCTGTTTTGGTGAATGCAGGGCTAACTCAGCTCTATCGAAATCAAACAAAGTTGTGGCCCTACTATGTTTACACTGTGCTATAGCCAACTGAACAATGCACCAAACAACAGGTCCACTAGCAGCTGTTTTGCCTAGCGTTCAAGATTTAAGGCCTCCAGTCAATATGATTTCATCCAAAAGATTAATAACCTAAAACAATGCAAAAATAATTTATAAAAACAGAGTAAAACGTATATTTAAAATCCCATTGCTTCATCTTAGATTAACTAGAAGGATAAAATGATTTCAAAATATAATCATTGTAAATAGTCATAAATTCCAGTTCTCTTGGAGGAAAATAATAGACTGATACTTGTGGATATATTTTGTTTTACACTGTTGAGTTCTAATTTATATTAGTCAAGCATTTTATTTCTTTCAACTTGTACAATGTCAGAATTCCTGATTAAACTTTGAAATAAAAAGAATAGGGAGAAGCAAGAAGAGATTAAAGGAACACATTACAAAAGCTTTCTTGATTTACAAAACTTTCCTTAAAGCAAAGCAGAAAGCTATTGTAGTGTTTAAAGACAGAGCCCTTTTATGTGTGCAGATGGGAAGTACTTCTAGAAAGGGTCATATTTCCTTAGGCTAAAGAGCAAGAAAACTTAACTGCCCCAGGCCTAGAGTTTTGTAGTGAGAACAATTCATTCACTGAGAGCATTAAGATTCAGTAATCAAAGTATGAGGACAAGGGTGTGATTTTCATCTTATCTGAGCACAAGTGACTACCAATTCAAAAGAAACAAATGGCAGTAAGAGAATGCAATCTCTCAAATGGCTAGGATTTTAAATGTGTGGTCCTTTATTTCTTCGATTTTAAATTTCATTTTGTACAAATCACTGACTATATAATAAGCCAATAACAGACACTGTTTGACAATTTCCAATAACAATCATATTATATTTTTTAAATCTCTTTAAAAATCAGAAATCATAAAACTATGTTGCATCAAAAGCTAAAAAAAAGATACTAAGTAAAGAAATTTCCCAAATATTTATTATCAACAGTCCATAATACAAGAAAACTAATGCAAATTTAAAGGTAACAGTTACAAGTTTTAAAAATACTACTTCACTCAGTGCACATAATGAGTTTCGTTGAAAAGTTTAATGTTAGAGTGTCCTTAAGAGCCAGATGGAGAAGCTGTGTATTAATATACATACTTATCCTATGCCCAATTAACATCCTTTGTGGACTCCAATGGCCCTCATCAGCTAGCTATACCTATTTCCCTGACACTACTCCAGCCAGAAGAAACAGCAATATAAATCAATATCTTTATTGGATGAAACTTGCTTGGTTTTTGAACATCAGCCTTAACAATAAGGTGCAATGGTTTACAATCCTGCATTTAATTTTTCCTACTTAAATCTGACTAAAACCTTAAGTAAAAATGGAGAAAATGCTTTTTAAAGGTAAGACGTAGTTAAAATATGGCAATTTTTTTATCAAAAGTGCCTTATTAATCATCTGTTCTACATGAAAATACTTTTTCTTAAAGGATCAGCACAGAAAACTTACAAATGCACCTATTCCCTTTTTTCATTATCTTTATTGGATGTTTATTGAAAAAGAAGACAAAAACAATGGCAAACTGAGAGGACAGAAGTGATATGGAAGATACAGGTCCCACCATCTCACATGGCATGACAAAAAAATGAAAGACTATCATCTCTTCTGACAAGGTCAAAATTAGCCTTTGCACCTTGGGCTCCTGGAAACATAATGCTAAAAAATATAGAGTCAACAGTGGTTTAAATTTAGATTTCCTCACAATTATAAAGGTATTAAATAGTAAGAAACACCAATAATTTTCTAAAAGATTTCACAATTCTAAAAATATTCAAAATTTAGGGAGATATGAAAAGTTAGCCTTAAGTATTTCTGATTTAATTTTAACCTGCTTCTCTCAAAGGCTCAAATATTCTTATATTCAATTTCTATTTAAAATTAACTTCATAATAATCCAAGCATATTTCCAAATGAAATCACAATGAGAAATGTAGATAAGATTAACGATGGTTTTTTACCTGATATATTTCCTGTATTTCCACATAATGACTGATTACTTTTCCCTCCCACCTCTTTATGTATTTTATTTTATGACAATTAAAAAAAAATGTTTCTGTAGCATAACACTTATTGAGACATGAAGTTTAATTACTAAAGTAAAATTTAGATTATATGCAAAATACGTTAACAAATTTGCCTATTTGAAAACTATATAATTTGGGGAAAAATCAAATAGAAATATATTTAGATCATTCTTTTTCCAAAGTGATCTTTTCTAAATGAAAATTTTGTTATTTATCTAATATATATAAGATTATGTATTTTATATATATCTTATCCAAAATATAATGTTAAATAATAATGAGCAAAACCTCATGAAAAATTGGAGGCCCATCTTATAACAGTTTTAACTATGATTCTGAGTATGGTACTACAATAACTGAATTTACAATTTCCAATCTAGTTAAATACTGTTTTCCAGGAATTATTATTCCATTTAATTAGAGTCTAGATAGACATTACTAGGTAAGTTCAGGTATTCTCGTTTTGAAAAGGAAAAAGGAAAAACAAACAAACAAAAAACCCCAGATGGTACACATAAGAGTTTATGATCATCTTCTTTGAACTAGTCAGGACAGGAAAGCTTCCACTGTTAACTTTATTACATAAGTATACTTAGAGTAGATGAATGACTTAAGCATTAGAAAACCAGATAAGAAGTCTGAAATCAAAAATTTTTGCCATGAGCTCTCAGGTTGTATCATTAAATATTCATATTCCCATTTAATAATGATTAACATCAAAATAGGCAGAATTTCTCTTATAAATGGCTATTCACTTATTTTAAAAATAAATCTGAAATATTCAGTATTAATAAGATACCACCTCTTAGAAGAATAACAAATATTTCTAAAAGAAAAGAGTAAGCTAAATTACACAAATGTAGGCTGTTTATTTTGCCTTTGATACCATATTAAATATAAATGTAATTTGCTGAGGGTAGTAAATTAACTTGTTTTATATGTAGAAATATGATTAATTTTATAAAATCTCAATTTCCATCATTACTCTTTGGCTAAAATAAAGAAGAAAAGATGCTATATTTAAGGAATGACTGTTAAAACTCCAGTCTCAAGAAGTTCTTAGTCATCCTGAACCTTCAAACAGGCCTTGGCATAAATTCAGATCATGTCCCAGGTAAGATAATTTCTCTGGGGCCATATCATTCACTCAGCTTTGAAGGATTTATCTTAGACAGATTCATCTGGCCTATTAACAATTCTAATACAAAGAATCCAAACAAGAAAGCAAGCACAAAGGAAATAACTGGGGGGTTTTCAACCCCAGCTCTCAGCTTCCATTCAGAAAATATCTTCCTTTTTTTATCCTTTCCTATGTGAGTTGTTATTAATGTTGTTTGAATAGCAGCTACTAGAAGGGCCTAACTTGTTAATATGATTAATTTCTATATATCTTTAAGTACATAGCACAGTTCTATACTTACCATAGGCTTTCAGCACACATTAATTGATGTTGAATAATATTTGATAATAAGTTAAATAATAAAGCATGATGTTGTGAGCACCAAAGCCACTTGGTAGTAGATTTTTAATCAACTATTAAAAGTTGATAACCGTATATAACACATATATATGGTAAACTATTTACAGAAAAATTATAAAACAATTTTAATTTATTCCTTCTCCTATGACATAAGATTAGATTGTGTTCATGACATTTACATCTATAAATGGAAAATAAATCTATAAATGGAAATTACATCCATAAATGGAAAAAATACATTTTTCAGAGAGAGAAATATGTAAATATTTTGGAATGCCTATGGTCCATAACAGAGTCAGAGTATTAAATGTGATGAGAGAAATAAGAGAAAACTAACCACGATGGAAGAGCAGCTTGGAAAACTTATTAACCAGAAAAAAGTCTCACATGGAAAATATGGTAACTTTTGTTCAATTTAGAGAACAAAAATTAGCTATAAATTTTAAAGAACTATTTGATGCTTTTAATGATTAAAGATGAATCTCATCCCTTATTTGGCAATTTTTAGATTTTGTATCATGTTAATTTGTGGCAATCTTTCCTAACTGTTTGCTTACTCTTCAGGATATAAAAAAATCACCAAGTAGTCTGTGGTAGGGCAGCCAAAAGAAATAAATTATCAGCTCAATTAGATCCTGGCTTGCTTTCTTGAACTTTCCAAGTTCAGACTATTACACTGATTGTCATTCAGCTGAGGCTTTGCAGCTGCCTTCCAAGGTGCCAGAAGGTGGGGTCTATCTGTGAAGTTGAGTACAATTCGTACATATATCCTTCATACTTTTAGGAAACCTCTTGTAGAAGAGAATGCTCATGGTTACTGATAGCCTACCACCACTGTACACTCTGATATGAAAAAAATAAGGCATCTGGCAATTATCCCCATCTGAGTGTGTTTACCTAATTCTCCACCACATGTTTCTGCAACCAATTTATTGCTCCTTTCTTGTGGTTCTTTCTGGAGCAAAGGAACATCATCACATTGACATGATTTTTCATATTCTTACAAATACTTTACCAATTTTAGCTAAAAGTTCAGTGATATACTGACAATGTTATCTCTAAAACCATCATATCAAAGTGAATTATGACTACTGCCCTCAGACATATATGTCATATCAATTAGTGTTTGATTTTCTCAGTGGCTATTACATCTGTCAGGAGATCATGGTCCCATGAACTTCAAACAGTCCCAAGTGAGTCGTCAGAAATGGAGTTTCTGTGGATCCTCTGAACAGGGCAACTCACACATCTACTTGATCAAACAGTACAAAGCAGGATTAAATAATAGGACTTACACATCACGGAAACTTACTAGCCAGAGATGACTGACATTTTCTAAGGTGAAAAATTGTGTTGACTTTGACAACATAAAACAACATGATTAAGGGTAAATTAAGTAGAATCAAAGTATATGGCTCTAACAGAAAGCTGAACATGTCACAAGAACTAACTCATCAATACAAGAGAAAGGGAAACAGTATGTGTTCACAATGTAAGCCAACTGAAGTTTTACTACTTCCCCGCTATTTACTTAGTGATTGCCTTATCAATATCTAGGCTTTAAAAGATTACCAATGCCATGTCAGAAGATCCCAAATATTGATCTCTCCTAGCAATACAGGTCATGTTCTTTTAAGGGGCCATATTAGGTAATGGTTTCTTTACCCAAAGCTATTCAGTCTTTATAGCACAGAATAAGTTGAAGAAGGCAAGTTGATACGGGTCAAATTTTGGGGGCCTATTAAAGGACAATAAAGGCAAAAATAAGGAAAAAAAAAACTATTAATTTACTTCTCTTTTTAGCCCATCTAAAATTTTATTGGGGGAGTCTAATTTTTTTTATTTTTGAGTATACTAATCCTGTGATAGTTTGATTTGTCATAATGCATAGACATCAAAGCCACAGCTTAATCTTAAATGTAAAATGTATACGTCTTGAACCAATTAACCGTGGTAGGATAAAAATGTAAGAGTTTCATATGTAAAAAGGAATTACATGTAAAACAATATATTAACATTTTACTGGTTCTTGTCTATGATTGAGTATAGATTACGAAAACAAATAGAAAAATATAATTTGAAAATTGTGTATATAAGAAATTACAACTTATTGGCAGTTATTTTCCAAAGGAAATAATATATATATATATATATTATGTGTATATATATATATATATACACACACACATACACATATCAAGCTTTGTCATTATTTTTGAGAAGGTAATTGTGTCACGTGCAAAATGAATTTGTCTTAAGTTTCACATTAATGATTAAGAATCCCTCATGATTAAGGAGTCTCATTAAGTGTTAGAAGCAAAATAACATAGAGTTGCACTGTAACACTGCAAGTGTTACCTTGCAGATAAGAAAATTAAGCCACAAAGGTTAAGAGGCATTATCAGGTCCTTAGAAAAGTCCCAGAAAATCAATCCCAAGCATTAAGCTATCAGAACAGTCATACACCAAACATTTTGGAGACTTTTGCTCTGCCAGGCACTCTTCTAGATCAGCAGTTATCCAGAGTGACAAGGTCCTTGTCCTAGTGTATCAGATACTGCAGGAAGGGAAATCAATGGTAAAAAAATTATATACCATTATTCAAATGATCCCAGCTTTCTTTTGTTATTTGTTTGTTTGTTTGTTTTGGTTATTTGCAAGTCATTTACTGCTAAAATGGAAAAAAAACCTATTAAGAGCCCCCATTCCTCAGGGGCTATACTTAGAACTGTAAGTTATCAATGGACAGATTCCAGAAATTTGAGCTGAATTGGCGAACAAGCTTTTAGAGATGTGTGTAACCCTCCTCTAAAATAGCCCCCTCTTTTGTATCAAATCAAAAACCTATAGGGGAGAAAAGATACAGGGACTGGGAAGAAGAGAAAGTGATTGATGGTACTCCTTGTTCCAGAAGCAGTTAATCCTCTCTCAAGCCACCTCTCCCACTCACCAACTCAAGCTGCCTAAGAAATATATCCCTCAGGGAAGTCCTTTGCTCTGTCACCTACATGAGCATCAGTAGCTCAAGAGCTTTCATCATGAACTGACTTCCCATGTTCCTCAGATGTGTAAACTAAGAGATGAAAAACAGTCCCTTTTAGGAGGAACTTAACCTGTGGAATTGACCTATATTTTCAAATTGGCAAATATTTTCATTTATAACAGTTACATGTTCTATATGTAATATTATAGAAATATGACCTGAACTAAGGTGGCAATGGAGGAATTTCTAAATTTAATCAATTCTGTTAGTGAGCCAAAAAATACACATATATATATATATATATATATAATGTATATATAATAAAAATTACTTTATAGATCTGGAGAAATGGTGGCTTTGAATAACAAAACAGTGACTATAAAGATATGTATACTCATATACTCAAGTTTTCTAATGTATACTCAACATTCTAAAATGTGACACAATTACATCTAAACTTAAATCTGGAAAATAATTTCAAATTAAATATTAATCAAAGGTGCAATTATACCAAATCAATTTCATGCATTGCCATCTTACAGGATGAAGGCAAACTGAAGTATAAATTATTTATAAGAAAAAAAATCCATAATAACATTGAGCTAATCATTGCAGTAATTGTAGCATTTCAAGGCAAGGGTAAAGAGAGAGGAGATTTCCTTTGTTCATATTTTCCTATCCAAAATTTCATGAATAAATCATATGTTTCAACCCTATTTTAAAAAACTAAAGAAAATTTGAATCTGATGTTTTTTAAAACATTAAAAAACAAAGAGGAGCTTTAACTGAATCCATAACAGCATATTAAAAGACTTCCTTGGTTTATGTATGCTTGTGTGTGTGTGTGTGTGTGTGTGTGTGTGTGTGTGTGTGTGTTTATGTGTGTATGTGTGTGTATCCTTTCTGGCTTCAATAAAATCCCTTTAAAATTGGAACCACTTCATTCAAATTAACATTCTTTCCTCTCTCCGCTTAGTATAACTAACTGTTGTAGCTTAGAAAAGGGTTATCATCAGCACAACTGAGTTAGTCCAAAGAAATAGTTACCAATGTCTTGGATTTTATGTCTTCCTTTAGGCAAAAGCAGAAGGAATGTTCTAAAGTTTTTAAATATTTAAATTTTTAAATACTTAACATGCTTATTTATATTTATATGAAAATGTTTATATTTTAAAAATTCATATTAAAATTTTATAGTCAATGTTTTTAGTTTTATTAATTTTTAAATTTAACATTATAAGAGAAAATCTGAATTCTATATTTTTTGGAAGAATTCTATGTTGGATTATTAAAACAAACTTTGGGATAAAGTTTTATACTATATATTCACCTATAAATGTTAATGTGAGGTTATCTAACAGTTTAGGGGGAAAATGATGCTTATTTCTATTGATGTCTATCCATACATGTATCTTTTGACTATCCACGCAAAATATCTTCTATTAGTATAAATTATAAAATCTTAACTTCACTCCTTCATTTAAGGCATATTAAATTTATAGTCTGAGATATTGATCAGAATATGATGTTAAACTAATGTCGGACTTGAAGTTCTTTTCAGAAAAATTAGCTGATATATGCAATCACAGACTTGACTTATCATTACAGTTGATTCTAGAAAAAAAAATATTTGTTCCTAAATAGAAAAAATAAAAGAAGATTCATAAAGCAGACCAGGCACAAAAAAATGCAGATAATTTATGCAATCTCTCAGTTCTACTGGACATACAAAATGCCAAATTGTACATTAGCACCTTCAAATATAAGAAAGAAAACATTGTTTTCCATTGTTTTTGGTTGGAGGAGATCATTGTATAGAATTTTTTACTGGCAGAAATTCAGTAATAACACACCCTTTGTGACCTGTGCTAGGTACAACAAGTAATACACAGTGCTTAAAATTAAGTGGGAAATACAGACAAGTAAACATTTAATTACAATACAGGACTTACATGCTGTGATCAAGGTGTGGTGTGGGTAAGGTTAACCTTGACTCGTGATGGGGAGAGGGGTGGGGTATACAGAAAAGGAGGCTCAGAAGATGTGATGACTCTGCTGAGGTCTGAAGCAATAAATAGCTTTTTCCAGATCAAAGGGATGGGGGTAGGAGAGCGTAAACTCTAGGCTACAGTGCCAGGATCACACAAATCTTTGCAAGTCATTTTAAAGAGATTAGATTTTAGGAGCAATTGAGAACCTCTCAGTGAGCAATCAAGAGAGATCAGGTTTTTACTTGTAAAGAAGTATTACAGTTATCTAAGTGAGAAATGATGGTGATACTAATTAGAAAAATAGCAAAGGGGATGGAGATAAGTGGGAAAATGCTAAAGCTATTCAGGAAAAAACATCAGCAAGATCTGATGATCAACTGATGTGAACAGACAGAAAGGAAGGAGGAAGGAATTGATCTCAGGTTTCTGGTCTGCTGGGCTGGATAGATGGCAGGGCGGTATCATTTTCATAGTTAGGAAATAATAGAGGAAAGGCAGGGATAGAAAGGAAGATGAAGAGTCTCATTCTGGATATTTGAGTGGGAGGTGCCACCAGGACCTCCAAGGGGAGCTGAGTGTAGAGGTCTGCCTTGAGAGAACAGAACAAGGAGTGAGTCAGGACAACTTTGATAACTGAATCCCAGGAGGAAGGTGTGGTCCTCCAGGGTAGGCCACAGAGCAAAATCTCCTGGAACATGCACATTTCAGCAATAGACACAGCAGAGCCAGAAAAATAAGAGGAAGATCAATAGCATATGTGTGGTAGACCTTGCTGGTTGCCTACTAAATACCCATTCTCTCTTCTTCCTTTCAACAAAACACCAAATTTTGTTTGGAGAAGAAATGGGCCAGTTAAAAACACATCTCTCCATGCAACTTTGAAACTAAGGGTGGCCATCAAACATCGTCCTAGCCAACAAGATGTAATCGAATTCTAGTGGGTGGGACTTCCAGGAAATTTATTATTTTTCTAAAAAAAAAATAGGCTGATGATTTTTCACATTCCTCCCTCAAGAACAGCACAGAAATATGACACTGGGAGGTGCAGCGGTCACCTTGCAACCACAAGAAAGAAAGTCACATATTAAGGTTGGTAGAGCAGAAAAAAATCAAAGGAAGCTGGATTCTTAATGGCTTCTTGGAGCTGATATACTTTCTCTCTACATCCTTCCTCCAGAATCAAATTTAAACCTATTTGGCTAAATTGTCTGACTTTGGTTACATGCAATAGGATGCAACCCTGATCTAGCTGGGTGCCATGAAATTCTGGGAAAGAGAATATTTCACAAATAAGGTCAACTGTGTCAAATGGCTGCAAGAGGTAAATTACATCCATAATAGAAGGCAAAGTTTAGAAAGCTGAGGTCAAGGCTATTTAGAGTAACAGGATATTAGTGAGAGAGAAGGGTAAGGAAGGCCACACACTGTGCTCTGCACCTCTTTGCAAAGTTTTGGTAAAGCACTATATTTAAATTGCCTATGTTTGGAATATTGAATGGATCCTTGTTATGGTTTTCAAAATGCTGATGTAGAAGAAGAAAACATCCCCAAACACAAAATGGAAACAATAGTATATCATATTCTTACTCCTATGATCTTGAAACAAAGAACCATGAAGACAACCACACACCTGAATCTGAGATACACACTTTTGAAATTGTTTGTCCTCCCACATAGTACCAAATATTACCGTTTATCCAAAATGTCTTCTGAGAAAACCAATTTTTTTCTGAAAAAAAAATTTTGACAGTTCATTTAAGTGTGGGAATCATAATAATTTAGATTTCCTACTTGTGTTTCACATCATTCATTAATATATTAAAAGCTCTGAAGTCTTACAGAGAAAATATACTTAAAGATGTATTTTCCAAATTATTTTTTTAATAGCTCACAGAAAAAAATTCACTGGAGCATATTTTGAGAAAGGCCACAATAAAATATTTAAATGCTAACCATGCCAATAACAACAGTTTTCCAAACCCTCAAAAATATATTGTCATAAAAGACATACTGTATACTGATATATGAAGAATACTTATCATTTCACAAATATTTATGTGGATTTTAAATACACCTGTGTATAAGAAGATGACTACCTCTGGGAACAGAAAGCTTTTTCTAAATGTAACAATATATGGTATTTTGTTTTCAGCATCCCCCTTCCTGAAATAAAGACATACATTCTTTGGGACCACAGGAATGGAAAAGGTAAGCCTAATAATGTGCCTAGTACAATAAATAGCACGTAGAACCACAGCTACCATTCATATAATGCTTACTGTTGGCCAGACACAGATCTAAGCACATTGTGCGTGTTAACTTACTTAATCCTCTCCAAAGCTCTATAAGGTAAGTAGAATAATATCCCCACTTTTTATTAAAGTATAGAAAGGCTAAGTAACTTCACCAAGGGCAGAAAGCTATGCTAAATAAACACTTACTGAGTTTGTTGGGAACAAAATTTATTTTACCTTGACAGAATTAATGGTATCTATGAACAGTTTCCATAATGCAGTCTATGGATAAGAGCCATGGGGTTAATGGCTTAAGAGAACCCCTTATATTAAAAGAACACAAACTCCTCTTGGAATAGGTATTGTTATTCACCTGAAGTTGATGATCAAAATTTTGAAGGAGATTGAAGAATCATAACTGACAGAGTCCAGAAAGAACCTGTTTCACAGGAAACCATACAGAGACCTAAGTGGTCATTACGTTTTAAAAAGAAGGAAAGAAAAGAAAAGTGGTAAGGAATTGACTTTATTGCCTACAAATACTGGGGAGTCTAACCACAGAATTCCGAGGTTATTCAAGTTTTAGGTTTTGGTGATTTTGACGAAAGATGAGAGAAGTGGAGGAAAAGGTAACTATCAGCAGGACCTAAAACATTGTCTCCACTGGCCATAAAACAAACATTGTCTCCATTCCTGTGGAATTTTGGTTCATTGTTGCTTTCTTTCCTGAGGTAGTCCCAAAGGAAAATATGTTATAATCATATTTTCCAAGAATTCCCTCAAGCAAGATTCAACAAGGTTGCAACCTGCCCTAGACTTCTATTTTTTTTTTAATAAATTTATTTATTTTTGTCTGCATTGGGTCTTTGTTGTCGCGTGCGGGTTTTTTTCTAGGAGCAGCGAGTAGGGGCTACTTTACATTGTGGTGCACGGGCTTCTCATCGTGGTGGCTTCTCTTGTTGCGGAGCACAGGCTCTAGGCACATGGGCTTCAGTAGTTGTGGCGCAAGGGCTTCAGTAGTTGTGGTGCAAGGGCTTCAGTAGTTGCGGCTCACGGGCTCTAGAGCGCAGGCTCAGTAGTTGTAGCGCCCGGGCTTAGTTGCTCTGCAGCATGTAGGATCTTCTCAGACCAGGGCTCAAACCCGTGTCCCCTGCATTGGCAGGCAGATTCTTAACCACTGTGCCAGCAGGGAAGTCCCTACACTTCTATTTTAGAACTAAGGGAAGTCACTTGGGTGACGATGACTAGTGCTGAACTGTATGATCAAAATGTTCTCAATGTCCTTCTACATCAAACACAGGGTCTTAATCCATTTTCTAGTGTCTGACTGATATAAGAATCTAATAAAAGGGTAACTTAATGTGACTCAATCTAGATAAAGTACAGTGTTATTTGGTAAAGAGATACAGGGTGATGAAGAAGGAAAGACTGAGACAGAATATAAATCCCTTGTGAGGGATGTCCTTTCCCACTTTCTTCTTAACTTTCTGGGTTTACTCTAAGTTTTACTTCATCATTCACTGGATAAGATTAAAAATGTCCCCATTCAGGCATACTAAATACCTTGGTCATAAACTTTTATTTCTCTTGACAAGTGTAAAATGTCATAAGCGCTATTAAAACTTCAATTTAAACCTCTGGTTAAATATGACATAACTTAAAATGTTACAAAAGCTACAATTTCCACTTTGGATACTAAGAGACTGAGATTAGAAACTGTTTTATTATACTCAGAAACCTAAATTAAACATCAGATGTACTTTATTAAAATTTAGGCCGCACTTAAAAACGATCTTCAAACATATGAGCTGCTATAATTTAGAAATGGCTTTTCTGTTATCCCTTACCATGTAAAATGAAAGAAAGTCATGCTGCAACACAGAATTTAAGTAAATTAAAGTAATAACTTTGTGTTAACATATGCTGATGCATATAAGGGATATTGATGATGGAGGCTGAATAATCTTTTGTTCCGAACCTCTTTTAATATAACAAATGATCTTCAGGTAATTTAAACTAAAAGTCAGAAGGACAGATTAAATGATTTCCAAATGATCCTTCCAGCACAGTTCCATTCTTATTAATAAAACCTAGTTTTGTTTTATTTCACTGTTTTCTTTCTAGGAAATGTAAAGTAAAATAAAAAACCTAGCATTTCTCTTTTGGATTATGCTAAGCAAATACAGCCTTCCATGAATTTACTTAAGAATATCTAGGATCCATTTCACATATTACTTTTCTTGATAAATGATGGTATGGATATTAATAGAGGTTTGAGTATCCCCTTCTCTGATTAACATTCCACTCTGTAAATATTCATATGTAGGAAGCAATTTTTTTTCCTTATTCATCCAGGCACATGTATTTTTGTGCTCTCCCAAGCTTATCCCTACCACACCAGTACCTGCGGCACCACCACCCCCAGCTCTCTCTCTTCCCGTCCCTGTCTCTTTCTCTTTCTCCGCCCCCTTCTCCTTGAATCTCTTTCTGTGTTACTCTGGATATGCTTCCCGCTGTATCCCTCTTTTGCTTTTCTTTCTGTGTGTTTCTCTCCCTCCATTTCTGCCCCTGAATGCTGTCTCTACCAGTCTCTTACATACCCCTCCCCACTCTGTGCCTCCACTCCTTACTGGTTTAGAAACCCAGGATAGTTCACCGAAAATCATACTTCACCTGCTTCTCTTTTTAAAAATCAACCACATTGGGCTTGCGTTCCCAAAAGGTGTTTGGGGCTCTAGGAGATGAGCAGGGGTCTATGAAGTCCAGTTCACCACAATGTATACCAGTGCTTCTCAAACTTGAATTTGCATGTGAATCATATGAATCACCTTAAAATATTGTTTAAATACAGCGTCTGATTCAGGTGGTCAGGAGGGGGGCTCAACATGCAGCAGCTCTAACTTGCTACCAGGTGATGCCAATGCCGCTGGTCCATGGAGCATATTTTGAGTAGAAGCCTCCAGATGCTGCCTGTAGTAGACCCAATCCTTCCCACATCTGAGTTTGCCTCCCCACACATTACCATCCACGTGGGTTTCTTCTCTTTCTTATCCATATCATGCCTAGTTGCTGCAGCACCTAGATTTCCATTGGTTTTTACATCTTATTTTAACTAAGCTTTTCTAAAAAAATATTTCATCAACCACAGACCAAAGCCTAAGATTGTAATGAGAAATGTAAAATATTACTATGTTATAATTTTCCTTTGATTTCTCATCAAATTTGCTTCATTAAATATAAATCTATTGGACTATGATAATACCTTTACATATAATATACAGATTACTGGCAAAGTACAGGAATGCAAATCATTCTACTTTACAGAATACTTATTTTGTGTATTTTTTCCCCCCTATCCAGAAAGAAAACGAGAAAGTAAAGATGGTTAGGTCCTGTTTTGCACATGTAAAGTTTCGCAAGGGAACTTCAGAAAATCCCTTCGGGTACCATCAATACTAATTGTTTCCTTATCAGTCAGGAAGTTTAAACCCCTGTGTTTTCTATCAGCCAGTCATTACACTCATAAACACAGGTTGATGCTACTCAGAGGGGGTCACTACACTTAGAGAGCCTGTCCTACACTTATTAGAGCCTAAAAAGAACTCATTTGACTTTTTGTACTAGTGGAAGTCAACTAAATTTCCTGAGTAATGTTATCGCCCAAAAGAGCCAATTAAATATTCCAAAGTCTTGAAAGAAAGAAAAACTCCCAGGGAAATAGTACCGAGACTGCATTCTAAGAGCCGTGCCTTCAAATGAGTGTTCGAGATCACGTGACCTGCTTGCCTTTACAAAGAAGTTGTGTGGCAATGAGATTGTTCCTTGACGTGGCATTCTGATACTTTATGATGCTCCTCAGACATGGAATAAAACACTTCCAAGTTACATGTTAGATCACATCACTTACAATGGGCCAGGAACGGTGCTAGGCACTTGAGTCACAGATGGCTCCAGAGGAGGTGACTCTTGATTATATTATAAGACAGTGACCGGTGGAACAGGAAGAGAAGCACATTCCAGGCTGCGGAAACAGAGGAAAGTGCCATTTCTTGGGGCTGTGTTGGGCTGCAGCATACTGAACTACTGTCAGCCATTCAAAGCTAACATAACCTAACCCAAATTCTCAATTCCACTTTCATGGTCATAGACTTGACCTTGACTTCACCATCAGCAATGATTGCGTCTCTTGCAAAATCTCAGCTTCTACTGACTCACCCTCCAAAGTTAAACCAAGTCTTCAATCTCCAAATCTAATCTTCACTTTTCTCTTCATCTCCATTACTACACCTATTTCAAACTAGCACCATCTCCTGCCTGTAATACTGCAATAGCTTCCTAACTGGCCTCCCCCAATCATTCTGCAATTCGTCCTCCCAACGTGCAATATGCAAGTATCACACGAGTGACATTTTAAACTATAAATCAGATCATGTCACCTCCATCACTGCCTGAAAATTTGCTGTGGTTCTCATGGCACTGAACATACAGTCCAACATCAATAACCCGGTTACAGGATCCTGCATGACCTGGCCCCCACCCGTCTCTATAGCTGTTTCCCTTACTCATATGCCATACTAGCTATCTTTCATTTTCTCAAATATGCCCAAGTCTGTCATTTCTCATGGCCTTTTACATGTACTATTCTTTTTGCCTGAAACGCCTTTTCTTTTACTTTGTGTCTTGGTAATATCCACAGGTATTTCTGCTCTCAGCTTAACCCCAATCCTTCCTGGCACTTGGCACAATTTTAAGGATAAAGTTATTTGTATGGTTAGTTACTTATTTTCTGTCATCACAATCCCCTCTTCCCACTATTTTGTAATTTCTATGAAGGCAGAAACCATTTTCTTTTTTGTTCACCACTGAATACCTAAAACTAAGCAAAAGGCCTGGAAAGAGTTATTTAGGGAAAAATATCAATTTTTGGGATAAACTATATTTCGTTATTCTTCATATTTTTATTTAATGCCTGATTTTTTAAAAACAACATTTTTAATGCCCACATTGTGTAACTAAGAAAAGAACTTTTATGCCTTCAAAACATTCAATGGGGCTTTATTCTAATCTGACAAAAAAGCTTGAGTTGATAATTAATGAAAGGTTTAAGTTAATTTATATTCTATTAATTAAAATTAATTATACTAAGAATGTTTAGGTATGTTTTATTAAACTTGTCATTGAAGCAACAATTTTTAAATAAATACAAATGATTCCCAAGTTAGTCTCTGTATGTGGGAAAGATGTCTAGCATTTAAATCACAAGTAAATTAGGAGGGTTAAAAGGAAGGGTGATATTATGATAAGATTTAAGAGATAACCAGATCTACCTGGTTATTAGTTTTTAAAGGCAGTATTGTTGATATGATGAGACACTGCCAAGAATTTCCCATAAATAACTAAATACTGAATTGATTTCCTGGAAGGCTCAAGGGACTTTATATCTAAGCATCAAATAGTGTTGGAATAATCATCTTAGTACTTTTCAGCATGTATGGACACCATCTACTTTTTGAGAAAACAAAAGGAGTGGCTCATGAGACTGGTAATGGAATACATAACCTTTAACCCCAATACTACTGGATTGAATCTGGTCCAGGACGGTGTATGTAGTAATATCCAGCAGATGGAACCTGTTTTGTAACGTCCAATCTAGAGAGCTAAACTCTTCCATTTAGTCTTTATGACATAGCTATGTGTTCCAACATAGCCAATGCCTTTTTTTTTTTTTAACCAACCAAGAGAAGAATGAATATTAATTGAATAGTAAATAGTTTTCCCTAGAGAACATATAGTGATGTTAGGATATCTAGAAGGATATCCACCCAACTTTCAACAGTGGTTAACTCTGGGCAAATGAGATTACAAGAACATGTATTTTAAAAGAGCAAGTATGTTCTATAATGCATGTGTTTAGAAATAAAATACAATAAGTTATTTAAAAATGATCTCTATAAGCTTACTAATCATATTCCTTAACCTAAGTTTGGGAGCAAAGGAAAGAAAATGTATGACATGTCCCCACTCTAAGATCTTTCTACAAATTTGCTAAAGATTAATATATGACAGTTGTGTCAGCCAAAGAAAAAACAATAAAAGTTTGCCTAAGAAATCAACTGAACACATATCTACAGCCCATAATTGGTTTAACTAAGAGTAGTTTTAAGATAGAATGTCACCTGTTGGTTATTTATGAATAAATAGTACATTCTCTGACACAGCCACCTCCTTTAACACCCATGTTCAAAAGGTCAGCGGACTTTGTCCTTTTCTACTAAAATACCCACTGAAACTTAAACCTCTTTATGCCCATCATCACTGTCATCTCTCACATGGGTTATGGAATATGGGTTTCTGCTTTTATATTTCATACTAAATACTCTTTGGACAGATAAAACCAAAAAAAGAAAAAGAAGAAGAAAGAATTTTTATGTTATTTCAAAGAACATGAGAACTGTCTCCTCTCTTAATGTAGTATAGAAAGGATACTGCTGTTATTTTTCTCAACAAATACAGAATTCACACTATATTTACTTGAAGACATAATGTTTCTATCCTCAATTTATGACACAATTTAAACCCGATATTTGGATGCAGCAAGTGATCTGATGGACCACGGAGATTACATGATTTTCCCCCCTGGTCTTCTGATTTTTATTTCTCAGTTACTTAAGATGATAAAATAACTACAAATCCAACTTAAAAATCCCCAAATAATTGTTATTTAAAGACAGCTATGGGTGGAATGTTTGTGCCCCCCCCAAAAAAAAATTTGTATGTTGAAATCTTTATCCCCAATGTGATGGTATTTGGAGGTAATTAGGGTGGAATGAGTTCACTGGGGTGGAGCCCCCCCGTGATGGAATTAGAGTCTTTATACAGGGATAGAGACCAGAGCTTTCTCTTCACCATGTGAGGAAACCACGAAGAGAACTCTCTCCAGAACCTGACCATGCTGGTACCCTGGCCTCTAACTTCCAAGCCTCTAGAACTATGAGAAATAAATGTTTGTTGTGTAAGCCACCCAGTACGTGGTATTCTTGTTAAAGCAGCCTGAACTAACTAAGACTGGCAACAACAAAAGACTATATTCTAACTGGTGGTAAAAACTCAAGTCTTTAGTAAATATAATCATGTCACAGAACTTAGCAATATTGCTTCTTTACTTAAGTGAAAAAACATGTGAATTCAAAAAGAAAATTTTAATGTTATCCCAACTGTAAAAGTTACAAAAATGAAATTTTTCATTTGACCCTAAGACAAAAATGATTTAAGTCAATACTATTTGCATGCCTTGCATTAACAATGAGAATCTAAAGATAAGGGTAAATTTCTCATACCAGGAATTTCAACTCAAGATGGAATTTAATATACTTAACATGCTCTGTACTTAACCAGAAATTAATTTAAGAAAATTTAATTACTGAAACATTTTATTTAAATTTTAGTATATTAACACACATATCTTCAAATTCAAAATGAAGTCAGTCCATTTTGTAAATAAAAAGCATCCAGACCCCCTTTGTATAAACAATCCTAGTGTCTGGCCATAATACAGGGAAAGAGAAGAAAGCAGTGAAACCAACAGCACCGACAATTAGATTTATGATTTACAATTATGTGCCAGTCACTATGCTACACACTTTATATGCATTATTTCATTTACTCATGAATCAATTTTGCAACAAAAAGTCATTGCAGTTTAGAATATAAGTGTGCAACAAAGAAGAAAGATATTTTAAAATCATTAAAATAAATGAATCTTTAACATTCTTCATTTGAATACTGAAAACAAAAATAATATATATATATATATAAATGTTTTAGAATCTCGTTAAAGCATGGAAAATGGCAAAGTTTTTTAAAAAGATAAAACAGATTAGAGGAAACAAGAAATATTTTCAAAGACACAATATAGAGCTAGCTCAATTTCAAAGATAAAAAGTCTTTCAAGGAAAAATATATGTGTGTGTGCACACGTATAAAGGTCAACTTGATTGTGTGCACAATCAATCAATCAATCAATCAATCGACATTTTATAATATAATGGCATATTCTATTTTCACCTGCTCATCGGTACCATTTTACTGCCAGGAGTAATCCTTCCATCTTCAATGCTCCAGATTTTAGAAATACATTCTACTGTACCAAAACCTGGCTCCTTAGCATACATGTCAGTACACTTTCTCATTTTATCCAAAGGAGGAAAATCAGATAATTCAAATTCTAAATCACTCTATAAGGAGAATTGTTTAGTAACAATGAAAGATCATAGTGTATTGAAAGTAGTGGGAAAATATTACTTTAAAATATAAACATTTTACCTCAAAGTAATTACTATTAGAAAGCACCCCAGTTAATAAAATCTGGGAAGATTAATCTCTGATTAATTGGACAAAATTATTTTTCTCTGGAAAGATAGTTCTGTGTTTTGCTGCTAAGACAGTCAGCAGATGTCTGCCAAGTCTGAAGGGAATTTCTCTTCCTCAGGAGAAAACAGCTTACACAGGAAACAAATAGCCACATGCTGACTATGTGCTACTTAGCAGATGACGTCGAGGGACATGTTCTGTAATCGAAAGCATGAGGGTCAAGGTTCAAGTTAATTTTCCTTAAAATTCAACGCAATTACCCAAGATCGAGTTACTTATTAAATATAAGTTGTGTCGAAGAACTGTGCTATCAATTTGTGCCAGGCATAAAATAAAGTTCTAAATTTACTAACTGGTAATGTTGAGTATAGAAGAATAGACCCGTAACATATTTTTCTAAACATTTAGTAGACCCTCAAATAGAGCTAATACGAAACAAAAAAATACTACTTGCAATACCATTTTAGAAAGCTGGGTTTGAAACTGAGTGAAACAGTGAATTTTCTTAAGTCTTAGAAACAGCAATATATTCTAAATTTACAAATTAAAGTCCTCATCAAGATATATCATTCTTGGCTTGCAAAGAAAAACAATCATTAAAAAAAACAAATTAAAAAAAAATGCATCTGTGATTAAAAATTGGTTTCCTTTACAGAGATAAGCTTCCAGAAATTCAAGGTGGAAACTTTAGGTGTAAGGACTACCGTATATTTCTTAGCATTCCGATTCTTAGACTTGATAATTGTGTGAGATAAACTTAATTGCATCAAAACTGAGTTTTCAAGAACAAGAATACAACTTTTACTACATGGCAAAGATCAGCACCTAAAGATCGGTCAGTGCTTTTCACTGGGTCCAACCTGGTTATAATTGCGATTTAAATGAAAACAAAAATAAAGAATCCTAAAATAACCAATAAATGCAATCCTTTTGGTACATTATTTAAATTTAAATAAATATTAAAAACACAAAAGACAAGAATATTATCATTTCTATACAAAAATAAAAGTTTTAAGTGACGTTCCATATCATTTTTTTCTCCACTGTTTGAGAGATTGACAACTGTTAGGAACCAAGAAATCCAGTTGTTATTACAGCTGTAAAACTTGGTTTAAAGGCAAATAAAACACAGATAAATGTTTTTAAAAGCATTACCAACAACTGTGCTGTGAAACCAGTGTTGCCTCAAGACACTTTTGTTAATGCTATTACTTTGGGCTATAGCGTCACTAAGAAATTAGACGAAATCTTTGTCTTCCTGTGTCTGAAAGGAAGAATTCTTTGGGAAGAATAAGAATAGTTCTTACTGAACTTCTGGTACCTAAACTAAGAAAATATGAAAAAAATAGTAATATTCTCCAGGAAATAATAAAACCAAGCTGTAATAGTACTTTATAGATTTAACCTACAGCAAATATGACCCATGTTTCCCTGCCCTCCTTCCCCTCCTGTATTTACGTTAACACACAAAAGGCTAATTTTGATTTTAGGATGCAAACATATTTTAAAATGGTGAATGAGCAGTAACCATTGGCTAAAATAAATAATTGAAATACATGTGAACTAAATTACTATATATCTATTTGTAGTGCACGAACCATGAATTTTTTTAGACATAAAAACCCATTTTAACTGCAGAGTACTTAATTTTTCCCATATAACTTATGTGACCAAATAACACAATTTCTTTAAATAAAAACATGCTTTTAATTTTTACAATTTAACTAGTATAAAAATTATTGGAAGCAAACACTACTTGAACTCTTCTCATGGTTTCAAATAATTATTATCACTAATAAGGTGATCCTTATTATCAAACTACCCTTATTAACAGCAAACTATATTTGATAAATATATAATATCTATATACTTCTCCCTTCCCAAGTATATGAATTGTTACTGAATGTGATCTTAAAGTATTTTCTAGAGTAGTTTTATTAAATTTTATTCAGTAAATTATGATATCCTTTTTTCTCTGGAGCTTGACAACATTTTGGAATGTGTCAGGAATATCCCACTAACATTTGTGAACTATGCATTAAGGGACTATGTATTTGAATATTTTACTGGTAAAAGTTATATAATGCTCTTATGTCTGGTTTCAATTTCATGATCGTATATTTGTTGACTGAGACTGCAAGAGCTTTTCCCATAATGGATTCTCAAGGTAATGGAATGTCTAAGTTAGAAACAGAACTTAACTGGAAACTAATGGTGTCTTTTAAAATAACTGCACAAAAGCCAGATTAAAACAGACAGGTCTCTAAATCCCAATGCATTAAGGATATCTTGATCATCTGAGGTAAAACTAGAGGTGTTTTGAAAAGGAAGATCTAGAGGGTAAGTGTTTAGACCCTCTACTCAAGTCTATAAACTTTTTAAAAAATTATGACAATGATAAGAATACAAGGAGAGTAGAAAATAATACAGAAGCATGAGATGATCTTTGATATTTCTGTTGGTACACATTTCTTATAAAGAATTATAATTCCAGAGAATTAACAATCACTGTTTTTCCCTCCTCATCCTCAGTTTCTTACATACCACACACAGGAGTTGGCCTAGGTTATCTACATCATCTTTCTTGATTCTCTAAATTTGTTCTCAAATGTTAACTCACATTTATCTTCACAGAAAATAATAATTCTTAAGTAAAACGGTGCCAAGCGTTAGAAAGGTGTTAATATCGTAACTTTGAAAGGTGACTTCGTCAAAACATATATATATGTCTTCTTATAAATAAGTTGAAACTTTAAAATTATTTTGCTTGTGCTACATTTAAAGTTGAGCTAAAAAAACAAAAAGAAAAAGAAAAATATCTTTCTGCTGTGATTATATCTTTTATACATCTCACTGATTTAGCTCTAAGACCTTCACTGAGAATCAAGGCAATAAGAGAAAGTACAATAAGTTAATTATCAGTTAACTGTGAATAGAGAAATATAAACTTGGGTTTCAAGTAAATGTTTTAAAAATGTGAATGCCTAATTCTGACAGAGGTTTAAATGGTTACTTTAATTTTTTATTCTATCTAATTAAATTTTATGCTCTTATCAGATATCTTTGGCCTTCTGTCTCAGGGTAAGTATTACATGGCTCTGTGAGTGTGATCAAATCATCTAAATTCTCTGGAGATGATTTCACATTAATAATATGATTGAGTTGGAATAATCGATCTCTAAATTCCTTTCTATGTCTATAATGTCATAATTATCTGCGGTTCCTTATATTCATGTTCTAGTTGAATGCAGGAGACAATGTTAGAGATTATGAAAACTGATTATATAACTAAAATTTTGAACATACATTGCAGTAAAATATCAATCACCTTAGAAAACATTATATATAAATATAGACATAGTTATGTATACAGTTTCATATATAATTATAGACAGCTAAATTTAAAGTGATATTAAAATTTAAAGTGAATTAGATCTAAATTTCATTTGGTTCTCCAATCCCTCTACAATTCTCAATTTCTGTCACATATACATATACACAGCAGGATTCTTTCAAAGGAATGAAATTTTCTGGCCACCTCTTGAATGTTTATTGAAAATAAGCCTAATTCTAATTCAAATACAATACACATCTAGACTCTCTATATAACAATTTAATCATTAGTCAACTAAATCCTTATTGAGATAATTCCAAATGAGCAGCCTTTGGTATTTGTGTAGATAAACTGAACCATCAACTCCCTGAGGATTCCATCCACGTGTTTTCCTCCAAGGGTGCACTACAGTGTAGCCAAGATAATACAGTATGAGGCATATACATACATTTCTCTGGATATAGCTTTACCGAAAGTATATTTCTGAGAATTAGAAACAGTTGAAAACTACACCCTACACTACCAGTTGGAAGTATTTCTCCTAATGAAGACAAATGAAAAATATCCTACACTATTATATTTCCATAAACATCCTCGTTTTCTATATATTTAAAAGGAACAAAGGAGGGGAATAAATCCATTTCAGTGAGCGTGTTCTACAGAAAACAGCTCCAAAAAGTAAAACAAAGCACAGAGAACTCTGCTCAATACTCTGTAATAACCTAAATGGGAAAAGAATTTGAAAAAGAATAGATACATAGTATCTACATAAAGTATATGTATAACTGAATTGCTTTGCTGTACACCTGAAAGTAACACAACATTGTAAATCAACTCTAGTCCAATATAAAATAAAAATTTTTTTTTAATTAAAAAAATTTGTTAAAAAGTAGAACAGTTCAACAACTATGTGTAAATCCCAATTTAGCTTGAATAACCAACTAAGATGAGAAATATAGAAAATTCAAACAAATAGATGATATTCATATACAAATCTAGAGATTTTCCTCAGGTAAAGCCTGTGATACAGGTTTACACTTTTATTACTGTGATCAAGGGAAACGATCCCATGTGGCCATCTCTCCAAACACAGAAAGCCCATTTTACTTACTGGCTACCTCCAGCGATGCATTGTGACTCACAGCCTCTCCGAGGTAATTCCTTGCTACACAGACATAGACCCCTTCATCAGGTCTACTTTTTCGTCCATGCACTATACGTAAGAAAAATAAAGATCCACTTGGCAGCAACATTCTGTGTGAGCGAGGGTCATCTTTGTCTGTCTCCACTCTCTCCCCACCTTTGTACCATTCAATGGTGGGTGTGGGGCGGCCTTCAGCTTTGCAGTTCAAAGTTGCAGGTTCTCCTTTTGAGACAATTAGGTCGGAAGGGTGTTCAACAATGCGAGGTGGAAAATCTTCCTGACGAAGACGGGAGCCTGCATAAGAATTGACAAAATATCTTCATTTCATCACTTGAAAACAATTAAAAGTCTTATTTCAAAAGCATAGGCGTTAGCACTACTATCTAAACACTGCATAATAACGACCTACTCTTCCTCACCTCCTTACTAACTAATCCTTCTGGTGTCCACCTTGACTATACCTTCTAATTCCTGAATCCTTTTGACCCACCACTTAGACAGTGCCCTTGCTAAAACTTTGTCTGTACAAATCCTGTCTGCTCTCCAAATCCCTTGTCCACAGATCCTTTCAGAACCCATCACCCTGTCTGTTTGTACCATGTACGTGCCTGTTTTTGCAGAGGAATGTGTTAGAGAATTGTCGACTATTACAAATAATGGCATGGCTCCCTGGAATCTCATTTTTAATGAAACATCAATCAACACTTTAGCAAAACATATGCTATATAATAATAAACATTTATGTTAAAATACATATGATAGAACTATTCTTTACATAGACTTTTATATTTTTCTAAATAATACATACATATGTGTATATATGTGTGTGTACATATATATATATATACTTTCCCAGAGTTTTTATTAATAAATTAAGTTCACTTGTCTCCAATAATTATGTTACTATTTTAGTAGACTTCAAAGATGAAATGTTAAATAATGGAGTTTAAATAATTAAATATAACATTCAATGGAAAAGGATACTAGGTGAGAGGCTACATTCTCCACCTTATGTATTACTTAATAAGTGAAGGCCTGAGTGTATGTGTCATTTAAATATTTTCTGTCTGTACCTTATTTTTTTCAATGAGATTATAATCTCTAATAGAGGGATCAAGTTTCATATTTTTAATATTCCTACCTTATTGTTGCCATGGATAGATTTAATATGTAAAAATCTTAGAGATTTCTCAACTTCAACAACCAAACCTTAAACCTTGTTCTCATCTAGTGTTCCGATCTCAATAAACAATGAAAAGTAGAAGCCAGTCTCGCTTGACACCCCTCTTTCTGTCCTCTAACCCTCCCCCAAATTTCTTAAATCAATCTACTCATCTCACTCTCTACAGCCAGCTACCATCCCAGATCAAAGTACTATAGATTTCCACCAGGATTTAGGAAAGCTCTTAAATAGCTTCACTTCAATGCAGCCAAATAACGACTCTGAAATACAAATACAATCTGGGTCCTCCCCTACTTCAGTGGCTCTTAAAATAAACTCATTGCTCTTAAAATCTTTAACAAGACCTACAAGAGTCAGTGTGTTCACTCCCCTATCTAGCTCTCAGGACTCTTCCTGTTCCACTCCTTGCTCTGCTTTCTTCACCCCAGTCTTCTGTTAGTTCCACAAATATATTAAGCTTCTTCCTACCACAGGCCTATGCCTGCCACAGCGTCTGGGATCAAAATGATCTTACCCTAGTTCATACCCATTCTTCTTTCAAATCTCGACCTTCCCTGATCTTTACCACAAAACTTAAATGCTTCTTTTTAGCAAGGGTATGAAACTACCTATGGTAAAATAATCAGAATTATATTTTAAATGTATTTGTTTGATGCTTTGAACACTGTCTGTCTTTCCCATTACTCTGTAAGATCTGTGGGTCTGATTTTGCTCATGGTTGCTTCTCTTATGCCTGGTAGAGTGCTGAACACACTACAGATACTCAATAAATATGTGTTGAGTAAATAAAAAAATAAACGAAGTGCTAACAGCAAAACCCTATTTGAGTGGAATGATCTGAAGCTTAATAATCATGCACTGTATAAAGAGACTTTAAAAGATTTTATTTTTAAATTGTAACCATATACGCGTACTATTTAACCTTTACTAGACTGTAAGCTCTGCATGGGGTTTATTTACATCTCTAATTTGTAACTACTGCAGTTACTATTTCTTAATGAAATGATAAATGAATGATGAAACTAAAAGATCTATTATTTGCTTATGTCTACCACAAAATAAAAAAATTATAATCTGAAATATTGAGTAATAGTTTTATAACCTGAAATATTGAGAAATAGCTTTAGTTCAGTGCATGGTATACAGCATACTATAAATCCTTTAAATGAAACCAGGCTCTAAAAGAGGAGGAAATAAGCCAGCTACATGGGAAAAAAATTACTTGGAAACTCGTGGTCTTTAGCAAAGGCTATACTGAAGGCAAATGAAATTTAAATTGAATTTAAGATTACTCAACCACAAGTGCTGTATAGCTTCAGAAAATAAAGCATTGTAATATATGACTGACCTTTATTTTGGCTGTAATTATGAAAGCTGGATGTTAATGAAGATCAACTGCTGAGGTAATATATATTTAATTTAAGCCAATTTTATTTATATTCTGTAAGTCTATTTCAGATAGGAAACAGGGATGTACAGGTTGCTATAAGAATACAAAGAATGGGCACTTAACACTGCCCAAGAAAGGCATACCAACACATGAAACTTGAGGTAGGTCTTGAAAAATGAGTCAGGAAGAAAAGAAAGGAAAGGATTTCACTCAGAGGCACAGCTACAAAAGCGTATGGTACAGTGGGACCTGTAGGTAGGTTAGTACAGCCTCAGTATAAGGCAGGTGTCAGATGGGCTTTGTACATCAAGCCAAAGTTCTGGAACCTAAATGAAGGCAACAAGAACATTCAAATATTTTAAGCAAGGGACTGCATGCTTAAGTTTGGTTTTAAAGAGCTCACTCTTGATAGTATGAAACTAGACTGCAGCAGCTAAGCTAGGAAGGGGTTCGTTAGGACACTTTTACACTCTTTAAACAATAAATTCGGAAAGCTTGAACTTGGATCTTGACAGACAGAAAGGAAGATAAAAGGAAGAATCTAGAGATATTTAGTTACAGTATCAACAGGATCTACTCACTGGCAATGTGGGAGAAGATGGAAATGAAAAATGCACAAGATGGAGGAGAAGCAGAGGATAGAGAGATTCTGAGTTTCTGATCTGAGCAATGGGTGAAGGGCAGTCCCAATGAAGGTCAAGACTAAAAAAGTGGGATGTGGTGAGAGGAAGAAGGACAGAGATGATTTATTCAGCATGAGATGTAGAAAGTTTGGGATACTTCCAGAATATCCAAATAAGGATGACAAGTTGCCTATTAAATATCCAAGTTTGACCTCAGGAAAAAAATCTCAGTTGGATCCATATATGAAAATCAAGTTGGAGACTGAAACACTGGGAAAGAATAAAACTGCCTAGGGAGCGTGTATAGAGGAAGTAATGGCCAATTAAAGAACCTGGAGATCACCCAGGCTCCACGAAAGTGCAGTGGAGCTCAAGACTCTCTCCGTCCCTCACCTACAGCCCCGTATAGCTGGACCACAGCCAATATGACTTTTGGGAGTGGAGAGCTCAGGCCCAAGTTTTCACCATGATGTTTGTACAGCAGCATTCAGTAAAAGAGTTTCAGCAATAAACATGCTCTCTATTCTATTAAAGGCTAAATTTTCAAAATACTCTGTGAAATATTCCTTTCTCAGATTGTTTACTCAAAAAAAGATCTGGGTTCTCAGGGTCTTTTAATCTTGCTAATGCACATTATGTGCTCTAGAAGAAAAGTATAATATGCAGCATTTCTTAAACTTATTTGGCCACTGAACTCTATATTTTTCTTTTTATGGGACATCCCACTGAACTTTGCTTCTGAGGAACACACTTCAAAAGAAAATACACTCTGTTAGCATATAATAATCTGAAGAGAATGTACAGGGTTAGCAAAAAAAAAAAAAAGAGTTACTTGGCTGTAGAGCCAAAACTTTTGGAAAGCACAATAAAAAACATAGAAATGCCACATTGCTCATAACGTATAACGTTCAAGAAAGGAACTTTCCAATTCCCATGTGATATTTATTACAAGTCATCGCTTAACCTCAATAATAACAATTATAAATTGCACTCATCATCTCTATTAAAAACTATAATAAATTACCCTTTATTATCATGTCTAAGCAGGAAGAAAAGGAATGGAAAAGAAAACAAATATTAATTATCCATCACCTCCTTTGTCACAACAGCATCTTCATGAGGTGGGTGTTGTTATCTGGTACCCACATGGGGGAACTAAGCACTCACTGGTGCTCGGCTGGAAGGTGGCAGTGCTGGGATCCAATCCTAGTCAAATTCAAAATCCTTGCTCTTTCCCACTATTCCATAAATACTGCTAGGATTAATTAGTTAAAATCCATTCTTGTTTCCGACACTGGAAGTTGTTAATTTTGATTACTTTTATTTAAAATGTAGATAATGAAAACAGTAAGAAGCAGTCAAACCTGATAACATCTAATGTTCTTTTCCCGTGCAATCAGAGAATATCTAACTGCAAATCATATGATTTCATAGTCACTTAACTCAGTAAAGACTTTCATGATGAACGAATGAGAACATAAAGCATTCCTTGTACTGTGTGAGCTTATCTAAATATGAGCTTGCATTTCTGCGTAGCTCGCCTATTTTATCAGGTTTTAATATTTGAGAACCTCAGTTTCTACACACTGTTTGCACAATTAAAATGAAATATCACTGATCCCCATTTTTTTTTCCACCAGCATGCTTTGAGGGAAACGTCACCCAACTTCTATCAATAACTGTGATTCACTTTCTCAAAGGAGGACCTTGAGGGAGTTACACCAAGAATAATTAGGGAAGATCATATATAAATCTTAGAAGTTGTGTCCATCTCCACTCTGTCACAACACCTCTCTTTATATAATATTCTTGACTCACTATTCATAAAACGCCTTCTTTCTTCAATCATAAATTGTGAGTTCCTATAAATCACCCAACAACCACCATTTTAGTTATGCTACTTTGGGTATTTTTTATATAAGATAAAAGGTTTATATTACACTTGGCAAAACCAAATTCAAGGTTTCAACTATATTCTGCATAAGAAACTAAAAAGTTACAAAGAAGAGAGGGTAAAAGAAAGGGGCTGATGGAGTGAGGCTTTAACAAGGAACTAGAATGATAATGTCAGCTGAATCCTGACAAGGCAAGGCAAGAATCCTGGTAGGACCTTGGGAATATAATACAATTGACTTCAGGAAAGGACAGCATCAGGGAAAAGGGCAGGGCAGGATTCCTTCAACAACTGCCCGGTTGGAAGATAAAATATAAACACGAGTGACTGAAATATCTAAATATTTATACAACCACAGCTGGAAAAAGATACACACGTAAGTGCTAAGTATTTCAAGGAAATATATCAAAGTCACATGAGATTTATTATGAGGAAACCAAACTCCTAGTTGGATGTAAACTGTTCCCCCCTTTAAGACATTGCATTTACAGAAACATAAGCAAGTAACCGTTTAAGAGACTGATTTGTTAATATTCTGCTGAGGTATGCAAACATACAAATATATAATTTTATTCTTTTTTCAAATGTATGATTTTATTCTTCTTTTCTAGTACAGCAGTAATACGTGTCTCAGGGTTTTGTTTGTTTAGGTTTTCAAGTCTGTTTCTTCTTAGCAGATTGAGCAAAGCAGTATTTATTTTATTAACAAAGTTTTGTTTTGATCCAAATTTCTTTTTCCTATTCCGTGGTAGGTAAAATGGAAAACCTAAATGATTAAAATATCCATTCGTATCATGTATCATATTAAAACATCTTGCTGCACAAGAGTGCCTGTAATATTGCTAAAAGCACAAGAGAAACAAGTTCAGTGAGTAGCTGACATATGCACAATGAATATTAATAGACAATTTGGTGACATTTGCCCAAAGGGGGGTGTGGAGAATATATATTTGCCTTGACAACATACCTATATTTGTAAAAGAATACTTATATTCTTAAAAGAGCCTTGCCTCTTAACCTTTTTTATTTAAGCTCCATTTACATCTTAAGGAGCAAAAGGCCTCCAATTATTAACATAAATCCTATCATGGGCTCCAATCCTGTAATTTTCCTGTCAGAATTTCATCCTACAAGGAGATATTTGTTAAAAATAAGAAGACAGCACCCATTAATTACTCACTGTGCAGAGAGTAGACTTAAATATCCTCTACTGAGTTATACACTTTTCCCAAGTACTCATGCTTACTGTAACTAAAAACAGAGCACACTCTACAGAAGAACTCGGTAATTTCACCTGCAATTTATATAGAGTAAAGGAATACAGGATGCATTAAAATAATTATATGATTAATGGGTCATGCCATTTTCCTTAGGTACTTTGTTCCTTCCTAATTCCCCTTGATTATAATCCCACCTAACAAATTGGGGAGAGGGATTTTTTTCTAGTCAAAATTTAGAATAATCCCAATAATTAACTGAGTGTCACTGGTACTGTCTGTTACGATCTCAAATGATTACCAAAATAGACCAAAATGAAATTCCAGGAATGAATCCCTGGTATTTTTCTAATATTTCTACAGAACCTAATATCATATGGCTGTGTCCCCAGAGATGTGAGAAAGACTGACAGTAGCATAAGTTAAATGTTTGAAACAATATTGCTTGCCCTTCCCCCTATTTTTAATAATATGATCATGGAATACAAATATTGCAGAAGCTACTATGGAATTAACTGCAAGAATTGCCTCAGCTGACTCAAATCAGCCAGGATTTCACTATAAGCTATAACTAAAGGGATTGGAGGGTTGAGTTGTTTAGTTGAGTTCATACTTCCTATCTGCCCTTTAGTAAAATTTCCAATTAACATGCAAATAAGAGAATTTTATTTTCAATAAAATACCAAACAAAAATATTTGCATATCTTAAAGTCCAAATTCTCTCACTCTCTTACCCATCAGTTTACCTATATGTATCATGCCTATATTGCATTAAGACTTGTGCTAAGCATTGGAAACACAAAGAAAAATGAAATAAAATTCCTAACCTTAACAGCCAGAAGTTCACCAAAAGAGACAGAAATATTAATAAGGATAATATTGAAAAATAAGAGCCATACAAGGAGAGGTAGGAGGAGGAGAAACTAGATTCCAGAAGAAGGAACTGCACTGGCAAGAAAGCATTAACTAATGTAGCTTTTGTGGGGAAATTTTATTAAATCTAGAGACCGGATTCAGTTTGAATGGGTTTAAATCTAGGCTCTGCTACTTGTTAGCTGTGTGAACTTGGATAAATTGCTTCACCTCTCTGAAAGTTTCTTCATCTGTAAATGAATATAAAAATAATACCTATACTTTATAGAATAGCATAATCCCTGAAGCACAAAATAATATTGCATTAACTCATGGGTTAGAACCATTAATGTAGTATTTTGGAAATTGGAATAAAGACCATTGTTTGATTTTATGATTCTCTTCTTCTGGGATTACATTAGGACTCTTGTTAATTTATAAAGAAATCAATTACATTTTTCCTAAATCTGTAAGAACAGTTGCAAACTAAGCCAGTCTCTAGTTTCAGTTGAGAATTCAAACCAAAATAATTTCTCATTTACACAGTTCTTGGCAAGATCTGGCACAATTCCAGCAAAACAGTTTTCAAAAGAGGATAAAAAAATAAAACTAGAGCACTTAGCACAGCCAACTGATTGTTTTACTAAGAATTATCAGATGTTGACTCTAAGGTCATCTATAATGAAGCATCTCTGTTCCGTGTGAAAAATATTCCATATAGATATATTGATTAAATATATTACTTTCAAAACTTTAAAAGACACAGTAATGCTTTTAAAATAATACAGAGTAGGATTGAGAGGGCCAAGATGGTGAAGTAGAAAGACCCTGAGATCATCTCCTTCCACGAACACACCGAAATTGCAACCCTTTACAGGGCAACTATCTATGAGAGTGACCTGAAAACTAGCAGAAAAGATCTTCTATAACTAAAGACATAAAGAAGGAACCAAAATGAGACAGATAAGATGAGCAGAGACATAGTACAGTCAAGACCCACACCCCCAGGGAGATGTCCCACAAACAGGAGGAGAATCACAACGCTGAGGTTTTCTCCAAGAAGCGAGACGTTTAGACCCCCATTGGGCTCTCTAACCCAGGGGCCCTGCCTGGAAGAAGAGCTCCCAGAACACTCGGTTTTGAAGGCCAAAGGGATTTACTTATGGGAGAGTCAGAGGGCTATAGAAAACAGATTCCTCTGTGAAAGGACATGCAAAAAATTCACACCCTCTGAGTCCCAGCCCAGAGGCAATAATCCGAAAGGAACCTGGGTCAGATCCACTTGCTGATCTTAGAAAAGCCTCCCAGAGAGGCAGGAGGCAACTGGGACTCCCCTGAGGACATAAATGCTGGCAGCAGCCATTTTGGGGAGCTCGTTATACCATGAAGACCCTGGTGTAGGCAAGCACCATTTTGGAGTCCTCCCTCTAGCCTATTAGCGCTAAAGGCTTACCCGGCCCACCAGCGGCGGTGGCCCAGCACCAGTCAATGCACAAAGCAGGGTTTAGCGGTCAACCAGACCACAAGCCCACCCCACCTACCAGCGCACCCACAGTAGTTAGCCCTGCCACAACAGAGGGGCCCATGTAGCCCACAGAGGGGACACCCCAAGAGCATACAGCTCTGGTGAACAGAGGGGAGCATGCTGCTGGGCCCCATAGGATGTCTCCTATGTAAGGACACTTCTCCGAGACTGGGAAACGTAACCAACCTACCTAACTACATAAATATAAACACAGAGAATTAGGCAAAATAAGGAGGCAGAGAAATATGTGCCAAATGAAGGAACAAGACAGAATCCCAGAAGACCTAAGGAAAGTGGAGATAAGCAATCTACCCTATAAAGAGTTCAAGGTAATGATCATAAAGATGTTCAATAAACTGAGTGAATAGTCATATTGTCCTTCTTTTCCTTTTCATTACAAATATAAAAAATCAAATATGGCTACCCAAATATGGGTAGCGAGAATATAGATAAAGTTGGTAATTGTGTAGCATAACATTTCAAGTCAACTCTCTAGAGATATACTAAGACTATCAAAATTCACAAATAATCCTTTATTTATTAATGCTCATACTGATGAACCAAGATATTTAGGTCTGAACGTAGAATAGCTTATTTCGGCTTTTAGGACTGTTTTTCATAGACAAAGCGTTTTGGACAATATTTTGAACTGTGAAAACAGTATATGGGTGGTCCTGTGAATATTTTTTATTGCTATGGAAATATAGTTCATCCTAATATTGGATTTCAACATATTAGAACAAATTATGTGGCATTCCAATCAATGTTAATTTATACTTCATTTCTTTGGATATAATATAGAAACAGCAAATGGTTATAAATTTTAGCTAACTACTTCAGTACACAGGACATGAGCAGACTTTCCTTATTGAAACAGCAACACAAAAACAGTCTTATAACAGTATAAAATAAACCTGGCTTACTAATCTTTCTCTGTCCTGAATTCAAATTTCTGAGTGGAAAACCTTTATTCTGAAAATAATCCTATTTTTGTGTTTAAAAACATGTTTTTAAATCATAAACTAAAAGTACATAAAAGCAAATATGGATAAAATACAATTCCTTAACTATACAGAAGTTTTTAAAAAATGATTATGTAAAGTAATATTTATCAATTCTTTCCCTAAAGAGTTACATTAGATTTTCATAGAATCTGTATAGATATAATTTACTTAGTCAATAACCTTTAATCAATTAAAGTATTAAAATAAAACTTTCAACTTTACTTCTTGAATTAGTCATGCTTGAGCCATATTTAGAGAACTCTTGAATCTAGGTAAGTTATTAATGTCTGCAAGATAGAGTATGGAATTGCAATTCTAAAATTAATGGTCTAAAGAGTCTAAAGGCAATTACTCTTTTGGAAAACAAAATACTTAAAACAACCTTTTAAAAGATTACTGAGAAATCTCTATAGGAATGCAGTCAACTTCACTCATTTTAAAACGCAGTCAATACTTCTGACATGAACAAGAATTTCTAAACAAACTCTTTTACAATTAGCAAACTTTCATCTTTACCTCTCCATAACTTCCCCATTTCTCTCTCATTATATCTCAAATTTAGTTCTTACAGATTCTAAAAGGCACCCTAATAAAAAAATGCTGCGAGGCAGATTCTAATCCCTTGACATATGAGATATGGGGATTTAAAAGCTATTCTATATGTTAACTTAAAATCGACTCTGTAATCTTTATTTTCTAAAGAGATAAGTAAATAATTCATCAATCCACAACAAAGCTCTGTGTAGTTGATCTAACAGAGAAAAATCCATGTACATAAATTATTACCATATGTAAATTTTGATGCAAAATGATAAAATTCCAAAAAATTCTTCTAAGAGGAATTTTTTCTTTTTTGCACTCTGACTTGAGATTTGTAACACTCTCTCTCTCTCTCTTTCTCTCTCTTTTTCTTTTGCAAGTATGTTTGGAATTTTTTTTTCTTGTGGAATGGAGGTCTGGTGTCACTTTTTCCTGAGGGTTTTTTATTTTTTAATTGCGATAATATGATGTCTATATGAATTTATCATTTTGTACGTTAATGTAACTTTAAAAAGGAAATATAATACTTTTAATCATTATTTTGATGGTGGCTTAATTAATTTTGAGGGGAAAGAGCCATAAAATCAGTTTTGATTAGAAAGCATTTATAATATTGAAATACTTCTGCTTAGTTACTAAATTAAAAATAACTGAAATACTTCTACATCTCCAGTGCCTACAATAGCATCTAGCGTTCAGCAGGTACTCAACAGAATTTGTTGAATGAATAATCAGATAATGGGAAAAAAATGATGGGTGCCCTCACACGTATTTATAAATAGTTTAGAACATGGTATAGACACACATCCATGCCTGAAGGCAGTCAGTGCCCACCCTCCCACCGCCTCACCCCCCGAGTTCAAGAGAAAGTAAGGGAAATCTTTATTTCTGCTTCTGGGAAGCAAACATCCGCAGGAAAGGAGCCCTGAAGCAATGGCCTCCCTGAAAGGACTTGGAGATACAATGGTCCATTTGAAGTAGGGAGCTTTCTTTAAAATTAATTCTAAGGCCTTTGGAACCTGTACACAGTATCATGTGCAGCACAAATACAAAGATTAACACAAGTGTAAGCTGCACAATTCTAGCACAAGAGATAGACTGAGAGAAAGAGAGACAGAAGGAGAAAGAGACCACGAGAAAAGATGTAAAAGGAATATTAATGTCAATTTCTTAGGGACTGTTGAAAATGGATAGGTTTTGTTTCCTTCTCTCTAATTTTCTCTAGTTTTTAAGTATTCCATGATGTTCTGGTATTATTTTCAGAATAAAATATTTTATTTTAGAAGTGTGAAAGCCAACAAAATTTTTTGGAAAATATGGAGGAAATAAAATTCAACTTTTACTAACTATTTAGCATTCATTTATTCACTCAACAAATATGTACTAAGTACTCACACTACACCAGGTCTTTGCTAGATGCAGGTAATACAAGAGTGCAAACAAAGAAACAAACAAAAACAGTAGTACCTGTCTTTCTCTCTCTCTCTCTCTGTCTCTTTTAGTTACTAAAAATGCAAAGTTAATGTGAACGATACACAGCTAACACTGTGTACACTTAAACAATGTATATGCACTTATATATCTTTTAGCCAATATTACACTTTTTTTGCGAACACACAAAAGCAATCACTGAACAAATGAAAGAGTTGTATATGCAAAACTGTGTGCAACATAGTTAGAATTAGTGGAAGCAAATGTACTGCATGCAAGATAGAATGAGCAGAAGCAAATGTCTTCAACCAAGAATAAACCTTCCTGGAAAGGTTGAAAGTCTGTATGAGATTTAAATGAAAAGAGGCCACAGACCCTGAGGCACAGAGCTGCTTGGTCATGCCCTGTGTGATCACTAGGAGTTCAAAGACTGGATATGGATTTAAACCTATTAACAGGTATCAATCGCCTCTTCTCTGTAGGAAACAAATAGACCTAATTATTTTACTTATCTTCGATACATTACAAGGTAATTCCTAGTCTATGTCACTCAGGGAAAGTCATTTTTTTTTTTATCTTAAATAAATTTTCTCTTCACATTTGACTATTTTTGAGCAATTCTGAGACCTTCTATTAATAATAAATTAAGACCCAATTACATTATCAAAATATATTTACATTTTTCCTACTCAGCCTGTTAATAACTCGTAGAATATTTCAATATAATAGGTATTTCTCTAGCTTCCTGCTAGCACTGAAACAAGAACTGAGATGGAGAGGAATGGAAGTTTTTTTGTTTGTTTACTTGGCTGATTTTTTGTTTTATTCATTTTAGAACTGTATTTATTTATAACTATATTTATATAATGTATTATATTATATATTATTTATTTATATAATATGGTCTTTTGAAAAAGGGCAATTTTCTTTTGAAATAAGTATTTTGTTTACCAAAAGTATGTATAAAATTGCATCTAAGGTTTTCAGAGACAAATATAGGCTCATCAGAATAAAGCCTTCCAAAATATCAGGTACAGGCATTCCAAACTGGAGCAGTAACAACCTGCTCAGTAGGTAACCTTTAAAAAAATTTTTTTTAATATTAAATATTAAATGAAAGCAATAAGCCTCAGTATGCGATCCATCTTTATTTGTTTTAGAGGTTTCTCTAATTTCTAAGTATTCTTTATTTTTCTGCTTTAGAAAAACTTGGGATGAGGTTAAAAGTGTAGATAAGTGGTCCCTGACCTATTCAGTCATGTCCTTTGGGTGTGACGACTTCTAAGTGGTACTATACACAATGTGATTTTAATGAAATCTAAAGTTTGAAAACCACTGAACTAGAAGCTGCGCCTATGATGATATATATTTCTCATATTATTGAGTGTTCTGAAATTATACCATTTTTAAAATATTTCAATGACTACTAATATTAATACTAGCAAATAGTTATAAAGTACTTACTATGCATTCCACACTCTTCTAAGTGTTTCAAATACATTAACTCATTTAATTATCACACACACACACACACAAAAACTGCAATGTTATTATTAATCCCATTTTATAGATGAGAAATTGAAGCATAACAATGTTAAGTAATTCACCTGAGGTCACACTGCTAATATATGAGAGATCTGAGTCATGGTCTCAGGTAATTTGGCTCCAGAGTTTACGTTTATAATAGCTATTCTCCACTTAACTATTAGCAGAACCGTAATACAACATTTAGTGTAATCATGTATTAAAAAATCTAAAATATATATTACTAATGTATACTTGCAAGAATATGCTCTTCAAAGAGAATATTTTGCTCATATACTTGTGCATTACGAAATCACTGAGTCAAGAAATGGAAAGAAAATGGCAAATATTGTTCCAGGGGTAGGAAGTATAACAACATAACTTGAGCTGTGTCTCAACTTTACTCAAGTTAAAAATTAACCTATAGTATAAACAAGCCTCTCAAAATCGACAGCCAAAAAGTTATGCTTCCTTTTATATATTACTTTTATAAATAAAAAATATACAAAAACTGATACAAATTAAAATTAAAAAAATGCATTGCAGAAAATGTAGAAAGTATGAAGTAAATAATAAAATACTTACTTATAATTCCATACACTTACAGAAAAAAACAAGGCTATTATTTTAATACTCTTCCTTCCAGTATTATTCTATGCATTTTTACATGATATATTCTAAAATCAATTTTTTCTTATAGTAAACATTTTGCCCTTTCACTAGGAACTCATGAAAAACATATTTTTATGTTTTTTATGTATTAAAAACCATAAAATTTTAAATGTATAATTAATATATCTCATTGATGTGTTACAATTAACTGAACTTCCTTATAAGAAGTTTATTTCCAACTTTTTAGGATTATCAAAATCTAAAGTTTAACATCATTGTGTATACACCTTCATTCATGTATTAAATTATTTCCTTAATATATCATCTTAGTTATGGAATTTGGGGACCAGTGTGTTTTTAAAAGTTTAAGTGTTGATGCATATCTTCAAAAATACATTTTTAAAGGTATCTTTTAAAAAATGTCAATAATTCCAAAAATATTTAACACCTTGTTAAAAAAATGCTAAATTCCAACTTTTTCATCTGTAACCTACAGTTGTCTGGTACTTTGATTATAATACTGCCTTTCTAAAATGTGACTTTAAAATTCTCTATAATCCTTTAATATACGGAAATGAAAATTAAGTATGAATATACTATTAAGTATATGATTTTTCTTTAACGCTATATTCCTAGTTACATCACTTTAAAAATATGCTTATTTGTGCCTTCAATTTGGTTCACACTGATCAGAACCTTCCTGCAAAATACTGATGACTATTCAAACCCCTTTTTTCATTACAGATTATACATTAAATTTACAGGATTAAATTTACATTTAAACATTTACTAATTCTCAAAACGGCTTTAAATTCTAGTCTCAGGAAATCTTCAAGTTTTCATTCTTATTCATCCATTAGCCACACAACTCAGTGGTTTAAACATAATTTTTGTATCTGTCTCCTAGAATAATGGAAATAAAAACAAAAATAAACAAATGGGACCTAATTAAACTTAAAAGCATTTGCACAGCAAAGGAAAACATAAACAAAATGAAAAGACAACTTACGGACTGGGAGAAAATATTTGCACATGATGTTACTGAGAAGGCATTAATTTCCAAAATATACAAAACAGCTCATACAATTTAATATCAAAAAAACAAACAACCCCATCAAAAAATGGGCAGAAGACCTAAATAGACATCTCTCCAAAGAATACATACAGATGGCCAACAGGCACATGAAAAGAGGCTCAGTATTGCTAATTATTAGAGAAATGCAAATCAAAACTACCATAAGGTATCACCTCACACCAGTCAGAGTGGCCATCATTAAAAAGTCTATAAATAATAAATGCTGGAGAGGGTGTGGAGAAAAAGGAACCATCCTACACTGCTGGAATGAAAATTGGTGCAGTCACTATAGAGAACAGTATGGAGGGTCCTTAAAGAACTAAAAATAGAGTTACCACATAATGCTGCAATCCCACTCCTGGGCATATATCCAGAGAAAAATAATTTGAAAAGATACATTCACTGCTATTTACAGCACTATTCACAGCAGCACTATTTACAATAGCCAAAACATGGAAGCAACCTAAATGTCCATTGACAGGTGAATGGATAAAGAAGATGTGGTACATATAGACAATGGAATAATACTCAGCCATAAAAAATAATGAAATAATTGCATTTGTAGCAACATGAATTGCTTATAAGAGGAATCTAAAGAAAAAAAAGATACACATGGGGCTTCCCTGGTGGCGCGGTGGTTGAGAGTCTGCCTGCCGATGCCGGGCACATGGGTTCGAGCCCTGGTCTGGGAGGATCCCACGTGCCGCGGAGTGGCTGGGCCCGTGAGCCACAACTGCTGAGCCTGTGCGTCTGGAGCCTGTGCTCCGCAGCGGGAGGGGCCGCGATGGTGAGGGGCCCGCGCACCGCGATGAGGAGTGGCCCCCGCTTGCTGGAACTGGAGAGAGCCCTCACGCAGAAACGGGGACCCAACACAGCCAAAAATAAAAATAAATAAATAAATTTATAAAAAAAAAAAAAAAAAAAAAATACACATGAACTTATTTATGAAACAGAAAGAGACTCACAAACATAGAAAACAAACTTATGGTTACCAAAGGGGATAGCGGAGGAGAGAGAATTTAAGAGTTTGGGATTAACTTATACACACTACTATATATAAAATAGGTAAACAAACAACAAGGAGCTACTGTATAGCACAGGGAACTTTACTCAATAACTTTTAATAACCTATTACAGAAAAGAATCTGAAAAATATTATATATATAAAAATGAGTCACTTTGCTGTACACTTGAAGCTAACACAACATTGTAAATTAGTAATACTTCAATGAAAAAAAGACTTTTATTTTTCTTTAACATCTTTATTGGAGTATAATTGCTTTATAATGGTGTGTTAGCTTCTGCTGTATAACAAAGTGAATCAGCTATACATTTTATATATATATATATATATATATACACACCTATATATATATATACATATATATATATATCCCCATATCTCCTCTCTCTTGCATCTCCCTCCCACCCTCCCTATCCCACCTCTCTAGGTGGTCACAAAGCACCGAGCTGATCTCCCTGTGCTATGCAACTGCTTCCCATTAGCTATCTATTTTACATTTGATAGTGTATATATGTCCATGTCACTCTCTCACTTCATCTCAGCTTACCCTTCCACCTCCTTGTGTCCTCAAGTCCATTCTCTACATCTGTGTCTTTATTCCTGTACTGCCCCTGGGTTCTTCAGAACCTTCTTTTTTAGATTCCATATATATGTGTTAGCATACGGTATTTATTTTTCTCTTTCTGCGTTACTTCACTCTGTATGACAGTCTCTAGGTCCATCCACCTCACTACAAATAACTCAATTTTGTTTCTTTTTATGGTTGAGTAATATTCCATTGTATATATGTACCACATCTTCTTTATCCATTCATCTGTCAATGGACACTTAGGTTGCTTCCATGAAAAAAAGACTTTTATAATTATCTCGTTAGTTGGGAATGTTAGAACAATAGCTACAATGTACTTATGTTCCATTTTCATAATTCTCACAATCCTCAAAATGTTCTGAGTTAGGCACTACTATTATTCATAATTCATAGATGAGGAAACAAACTGAGGCACAGAAAATAAGTAACCAGTCTAAGATTTCACAGGTACTAAGGGATGGAACAGAGATTTACATCCCTGCAGTCAGCTCCAGAATTCAGGCACTTAACCACTAATCCATGCTGTAAAACAGTACAATTATTTAAGGATTTATCTTGTGTAAGAATAAATATCATCAATCCAAAGATTTTTCTTTAACTCTAAAATTAATGTAGGAAAAATTAGAAAAAAATACTTTGGTTCTATGTGGTAGTTGGGAGGAAAGAAGGTAGTGAATTCATATCAGAATACTTGGGTTTTTCCTAGGTTCATAAATTACTACCTCTCCATCTTCAGTTACTGGGTCAGTTTCTTCATCCATAAAATGAGGTTAATATAGCATGTTAAAGCTGGAATAAGAACAGATAAATTTGTCGACCCTCACATTTTCCAAACAAAGGAAAACTAGTCAACGGATTGAAAATACTTGATTAAAGTTGACAACAAATAATCCCTTGTAGCCAGAACCAAGACCTGGTTCTTCTGAATCTTTTAAACATGAGATTCAGGATAAAATCTTTTGTAGAAGAGTCTAAAGAAGAGGTGTTCTTAGCTCATCCAGGATGTGTTCAAAGTGTCTATGAATTTTTGAAAGTGGAGGCAAACTTCTCTGGGCATGCACAGAGATATAAAAAGTGACATAGTCTCAGGACAGGTTCTAATCTTCACAAGAAATATAAGGTTAATTATCTTTACTTTTTTAGATGAATAAAGAAAAGTTTGCAGGAGTAAACAACTTGCACAATATCTCCCAAATAATTCATAGAGAGCTGAGAATCATATTCAAAGCTGCGGACTCCAGGACCCGCAGTCCTTACAATGCATTGCCATGCAACACTGCTTCTCTGCCTTCACATTTTAAACTTCTGCTGGACTCAGCACAGGCTGAGCAAAGTTAACACCTGTTATTATTATTCCCTTGCCCAAGCAGGAAATTCAAGTTATTTTGTGTGGAGAAGTATTTTAGCAGACATTAATATTAAGAAAGGAACAACACTAGGTGGCCTGAAGGTACTGAGCACTTAGTAAATTAGTAACTTCCAAGCATTTATTGGGAATTGTGAACATGTGATCTCCCCATATCATATATATATATATATATACTTACCTTGTAATGTTGGTGAACTAATCCTATACTTCAAAAATCTTACAATGGAGGACTTCAGGACTGAGAAAGACTGGCGTTTTTAAGTTGGGGAGGGCTTATATATGTTGGGAAGTTCAGAATCCAAGAAGTTTGTGATGAAGCACCAAAAACAAAATATATACAGTAAAAGCCAGAGAAGAAATAAGAACCAAAAGTGAAGTGGGGAGACTGCTTTCTCAGAGAAGACAAGGTTTTGGTTGGACATGGAAAGCTGGATATGATTTGGGTTCTTCAAAGGTTCTTTGCCCCTGAAATTATTTGGACTTTTGTGTTGATAAACATATTTGCATTTTTCTAGAGAGACAATCTATACACAGAAAAGGCCATCAGATTCTTGAAGAGGGACAGTAAGGCAAAAATAACATTTTTTTTAAATAAACAACAAAATAGTGGAGTGTATCCATTTTCTAGGGTTACCATAACAAAGTACAACAAACTGGGTGGCTTAAACAACAGAATTTTTTTGTCTCACGGTTCTAGAGACTAGAAGTCCAAGATTAAGGTCCAGCAGGATTAGTTCCTTCTGAAGCCTGTGAGGGAGAATCTGTTTTATGCTTTTCTCCCAGCTTCTAATGGTTTCCTCGAAGTTCCTTGGTTTTTGCTGCACATCACCTCTCCCCCAAACTCTGCCTTCATCTTCACATGGTCTTCTCCCTATCTCTCTTTCTGTGTCCAAATTTCCTCCTTTTAAAATTGGATTAAGGCCCACCCTAGTGACTCCATCTTAACTTGTTCATCTGCAAAGCCCCCATCTCTAAATAATGTCCCATTCACAGATACTAAGGGTTAAGACTTCAACAACTGTTTTTGTGGGACAAACTTCAACCCATAACAACCCCTGGGATAAGCAGAAATGAGTGAGAAGGATGTTTCAAAAGAAATATAGAGGGGAATAAACAGAGAATAATGTAACAAAAAGACGACTAGCATCATTTGTATGAAGGGTTTGGTCTAAGACTAGTAGAAAATAGGTGCTGAAATGTCAACTGGGGCCAAACTCTAAGATCTAAAAACGTTCAAAAAAGGTTTCTGGATTCTAGCCTATTAGCAACAAAGAAGTTCTTAAAAGATTTTGATAAGTAAAATAACAGGATGAAAATGTTGTTTAGGAGCATTAAAGTCACAGGACTGGGCAGGATTAAGAGCAGTGGGAGGAGACCCAGGACCTGATAAGATAATCACCCCCCCCCCCACCCCGTAACACAGGTGTGAGGCAACAAAGGTAACAAAAATGAGAAATTCAAATGGCATTGTGAAGTAAGAATTCACACAACTCAGTCCAACAGCTCTGAGGTTTGGGGTCTGAGAGACAAAAAAGAAAGCCAGCTTTGGGTTGCTTTCGTTTGAAACTTGTGCTTGACTATGAGAAAGCAACCAACACTGTCAATTTCAACTTTTTTCATACATTAAATATGACATGGGCTTCCCTGGTGGTGCAGTGGTTGAGAATCCGCCTGCCAATGCAGGTGACACGGGTTCAAGCCCTGGTCTGGGAGGATCCCACATGCCGCGGAGCAACTGGGCCCGTGAGCCACAACTACTGAGCCTGCACGTCTGGAGCCTGTGCTCCGCAACAAGAGAGGCCGCGACAGTGAGAGGCCCGCGCACCGCGATTACGAGTGGCCCCTGCTTGCCGCAACTAGAGGAAGCCCTCGCACAGAAACGAAGACCCAACACAGCCAAAATAAATAAATTAATTAATTAATTAAAAAAAAAATATGACATAACTCTAAGACTTTTAAAAAACCAACTTGAAGCTCAACAGATGATGTTTAAAAAGAGTGTAGAGAAGGCTTTTTTTTCCCATACCATTCCCATGGATTTTTTAATTTCAAGAATTATATGTTTCAGATTATAATCTATAATTGTACTATATATTTTCCTAAGATAACTTCACTTGATAATTTAGAAATTATCTTCGATATGTTTAGGAAAATGCTATCAAACTAGCATAGTTACACTTAAAATTTAATGCTAAATTCCATGAACATTTAATACAGAAACTGTTTTGATGATACACACAAGCTGATATAATGTAGCAATATTAGGACAAATCCTCAAGGTTGTTTAGAACACTTAGCTTTATTTTTTGCAGATCATCTTTAAACCTGTTTTATAAAGTGATAGAATATTGAGGCCACTCCTACTTCTTTGAGCATAGTAAGAAATGTTCTTTGGGCAAGTTTTTTAGCAGGAAAATCCCATGTACATCAAAAAAGTCTTCAGATGATTACCATTCCAAGTACAAGTTGAAACCATCTAAGTAATTTATCTTCTTTAAGCATGTTTATTCTTTTCAGAGAAAGAACAAAAGAATAAAGCATGCAATCTTTGTTATTTAATTAGAAGTATTATTTAATATGAAAGCTACTATTATAAAGAAATCATCTGTTCCTACTTAAAGAAAGTGATTTTTTTTTTTTAATTTTATGTTTGGCTGCATTGGGTCTTCATTGCTGCGTGCAGGCTTTCTCTAGTTGCGGCGAGCGGGGGTTACTCTTGGTTGTGGTGCACGGGCTTCTCATTGTGGTGGCTTCTCTTGTTGCGGACTCTAGGCACTCTAGACGCACAGGCTTCAGTAGTTGTGGCATGCGGGCTCAGTAGTTGTGGCGCACGGGCTTAGCTGCTCCGCAGCATGTGGCATCTTCCTGGACCAGGGATCAAACCCGTGTCCCCTGCATTGGCAGGCGGATTCTTAATCACTGAGCCACCAGGGAAGTCCAAGAAAGTGATATTTTAATAAGGCTAACTTTCAAAAGTAATTCCCAATACCATAAAAACCATAATGGGGCCAAATTTCATTATTCTTACATTCTAATCCAGTGCTGTCCAAGAGAATTTTCTGCAATAATGATTAAAATGTTCTATATGTGCTCTCTCTGATACAGCACCCATCAGCCACATGAGGATTTTGAGCACTTTAAACTCATATTTCATTTTATTTTAATTAATTTCATTTAAATAGTCACATACAACTGGTGGCTATTGTGTTGGAGAACACAGTTCTAATCTACTGGTAAGTGAAAATAAATGCAGAAGGGACAATCAAAACCTCTACCTGTAGCTCTTAAACACCGCTATATATCACAATTAATATCATAATTTATATCCATGAATCTTAATTTCTGGGGAACTTCGGAGTAAACTGGAGAGGTGGGCTCTTGTTAATTATTCGGACGTCAGGGATCCCCACTCCTGATCCACTGGACCAAGTCTTTCAAAAATCTATTTTTAACAAATACCAGAGGTAAATCTGATGCACATTAAAGTCTAAAAACACCTGATCTATTTCTGGTTCCACTGCAAAGTTGAGTCACTGTTTCTCTAACAGGAAATATGAATTCATACTAACTATTGAGTTCTAATGTTAAAACATATTGTTTTAATTTAAATAATGTTGGCACCTCTTAACCAACATTTTTAAAGAGATCCATCTCTTTAGAAACAACTGGAGAATAAATTATTTCACATTCTAAAATACCACTAGTATTAGTATCCACTAACTTCCCCGGACAAGTGCTGCACTTCATCAGATCTCTCTCTCTGTAGATCCTATAGTAAATGACTTACCTGCCTTGATTATCAACAAAACTTTTTTTTATTCTACAGCTTTAAATCCATGCCCTAATACTGGCTACATAAATCTATGCAATGTCATTCTCTGATTCTCAATTTCCTTATCTGAAAAATGATATAAAACTGGAATGAAAACTCCTACCTCCCAGAATTGGTATGAGGCCAGATGTAAAGTGCCTAGCAGAGAATCAGGCACATAGGTAATAAACGCTAGGTATCCACTTCCCTTCCTCTTCTCAGTGAGTGCTTTTCTATTTACTTCCCTTTCGATCCATTCATCTGTCAATATTGTGGATACTTGCCTGAAACCACTTAACCTCTATTTTCAGTTTTAAAGCTAGGAGGAGCCTGAGAGCATGCTTCCCTTGGGCAGGGGAAATCTAAGGACATGTGACTCCTCATCAAGCTATATTCTGCTATGACCTGCTCACTCTTGCCCACCTCTCCCCTCCACTCCACCTTTAAAGCTAGGCTACTGTTTATCACTCTAAGCCATGCCCAGTTCCTGTAACTAAAACCTTGCTTCCCTACTTATGACTTGATTTTTAGGTTTTGCCTTACACACAACCCTCACTCTTTCATCCTCCAACAAAGAAAGAAAAATGGGCAATGAAGACTTCCTTCATCTATACAGGACTTGGGAGTAAAAGCTCCTCAGTCTGGTCATACAGCATTTGATATATCTTGTTTAGAAGCAAAAAAGGAATGGTGACCCTCCATCTTTTATTTTCTAGTGGTATTACATAGCTGTAGGGTTCGTCCACATTTGAAAGAGTTAATCCCTTGCATCAATAGGAAAAATTCCTAAAATTAAAAAAACCCTAAATCTAATAAAAGTATTTCAACATTATGTAAAGTGATTTCTCCACCTTATAAGAAAATATGGTAACTGTTCTAAGCATTAGGGTAAAATTGAATGCTATCTAAGAAAAAAAAAAAAAGAAAAATGTTCTGATTTTCTCAAACTGGCTACAATTACGTACACAATCCTTTTGAGGTTTACCTGTGTTTAGTCTTCCAAAGGTGAACCCATCACACACTTGCTATCATTTTGGGATTAGAATGGCAAACAAGTAAACTTTTCTACTGAAGTTTAAGAAACTATGGGTGGAGGGAAATCAATATTTCATATTAAATGCAGTTCATTTTTAAAGTGCTATTATAAAACTATCAAAAGAGCTTCTGAAAGTTTTACTTGTTACCTCCTTTTAGAGACCATGTGATTTATTTGAGGACAAAGCAATAAGGACCTTGAAGAATAACTAGCAAGATACTCTCAGGAGTCATAAAATGGAAAGCGTGATACTTTATGGTAACTGCAGAAATACAATTTTAAATAATATATGGATTTTTTAAATGACAAAAGAAACTCTCTGACCATAAGTTAGTGAGAAGAAATTAATCAAGTTTGGCCAAACTTCCGTTTTCTTTTGTCAGGAGTTGTTTCTAGTCCAATTCAACAACAACAAGGTATGAGTTTTTACATTATGTGAGATACAATGCATTTTCTTTGTCTGACAAATAAGTTTCATTCACATGATATACCAGTAAATTTTAGAATATATTCCATTACTGGTAAGGGTAAATAAAAATGAATTTTATAATAGACATAATTAGATGTCAGTCTATGTATTTTATCTTTTCTTTTTTTATCTGGCATCTTTTAGATGCCAGTCTATGTATTTTATCTTTTTTTTTCTTTTTTATAGTTGATTTACAATGTTGTGTTAGTTTCAGGTTTACAGCAGAGTGACTTTATCTTAATGAGTATCCGTGACTTCCTACTTTTAAATATTTGAACATGAAGAAAGGGAGGCTCAGATTAGTTAAGCACCTTATTTGAGGTCTAATTTTCGGTAAATTACTTGAGCCTGTCTGACACTACTCCAATAAGTTGAAATTATCTGAATTTTGTAAAGCCAAGGGGCATATGAGTGAATCTCAAAATCGTGTCTGCATCAAGTATTACTCTATAAACTAAATAACTATTGTTCTGCACACAAATGTACTTTCTTAAAACATAAGAAGATAGTTGTTATAATTGATAAAACATAAATTTTCTTTAAAACAATACTGAATTCCCAGCAGCTTTGTTCCCCCAAGTGAAACGCTACTAAAATTATAAGTATTAGCATTACAGAAGCTCAGATATTAAAATCAGGTTCCAACATTCATAAAGGATGGAGGAGAATGCTGTAGAGCATAGCACAAGTCTACAAGTAGAAAGAATACCTAACTTAAATGTCCTTCTCCTAAGAACTCTTTTGAATTATATATTGGTTATACTGCTGATTGCTTGGCACAGAATGTTAGAAACACGACAGCAGAGCAAGGTTGACCATAACTTATTTTATCCTGACTCTAGACCAGGGTATTTGAAAATGCCTATAATAGTAGTAGAACCAAATAAATCTATGGTGAGCTCCACTTCCTGGACATTCTCAGTCAAGCCACTTGGGAAGCACGGTATCATTTCAGTGTGCATATTCAATGGTTTATGTGTTGCACTGAAACAGCAGCCTATTGTGATGTGTCTGGAAGCATCACATGTGGAGATTTGAAGCCCTCACATTTTCTAAAGTTTGTCTTTCAAAAAACCCAACACGAAGCATATGAAAATGATTATTTTATATAAAAGTCATATGGATACAAGCTTCATTTTCCATTGCACAAAAAAAATAAAAAATAAACAACAAGCAAAGTAATTGGTGTTTGCAGAGTTAAATTACTATTATTACACATTGATAAAAATTCACTGAGTTATGAGTGAGACATAATTCACACAAAAACAAGAAGATAGCCTAAATAGGCTTTTCATAGGAAATTTTTAAAAATTTAAATGCAGTCTTTTTGGATACATAAGGGAAAGAGAATTACCTTAAAATGGTTTATATTTACATGAACCTTTATATTTTAGGCACATTTCATTTCTCAAATTGGAGGTACCAAGAGGAGCCAAAAGGCTACATAAAGATAAGGATAAAAAGAAGTAGTAAAACTATATACCAGCTACCACAATAGGGTATTTTTTCTCTTTTTATACTCAGAATATAACTAATGCTTGAATGAACAAAGTTCAAGCATCAGTGATTCTGAGGAACTGGTGATAATATCTGCTTCACAGATTCAGGAGAAATTGCTAAACTCAGTGCCTCACACATAACATATACTCAGATAATGCTGGTTCCCTTCTGCCTTCCTTCTTTGGCGTTGGGTAATCAGACCAGAGGGTTTTCTGGTCAATAATAATACCACACTGCATGATGATGTCAACAGCTCTTTTATCATTAAGGTCCAACCTTCAAACTTCCAACTACATCCACCCTCTAATCTTTAAGGTACATTAGAGTGAGAGTCCTTTATGCCTTTTAAAGAGCTAAAAGCATAACTGTTGCTCAAATATCACTTCCCCAAAATCTGAAAACAGAATAGACCAAGAAGTCCAGATGATTTGTCCAGGGAATTTAATATTAAATCATCTACAACATAAAATAACCATAATAATATAATTATTAAGTAATTATTACAATGAAAAAAAAAACCTTTGCAGAGGTAATGAGCAAGTTATCTTCTAGAAAAATTATAATTCATTTCATTCAGTCCACAATCAATGGATGCTTTTATCATCTCAAGTTTACCCAGAGGAAACCAAGAACAATAGTGCCAAGTGACTCACCCATATTATCTATATTTAATCAGCTAGTAATTGAGGTAGAATTTGAATCCAGGTCATTTGATTGCAAAGCTCGTCTCACCATATATGACACCTCTGGGTGTTTACTGTTGGTATAGATTTGCAGAAAATATGTCACTATATTCTCAGGATCAACAACAACAGAATTAAGAGGAAAAGCAGTTCTCAGATTTATCACCTGGAAAGTTTGATAAACCAAATCAACAGAGAGATTCTGATTTGGTAGGTTTGAGGTCTGGCTCAGGCACCAAAGTTTGAGAAGCACCAGCTCATAACATAAAAAACAGACATAGAACTAGTGATGCACAGAGAAAGAAGTCCCAATGTGAGCAAATGGGTCAGGCCTAACAGCCTGAAATGGGAGGTTAAAGAGGCCAGGCCACCAGCAGCAATTCCGATATCCCTTTAACCCCCCTAACACAAAATAAACTTAAAAACCTACAGATCTAATGCACCAACAGAAGAGGTCCTATGACAATAAAATGGGATAAACAGGTAAAAATATAATACTTTGTACTGACATTTTAACTCCTTTAAAATATCCAAAAGGCTAATAAACCCATTCTTTTTACAAATACTCATAGCAAGGGCTGTGGCCACTGACCAGTCAGTCCTCACACAGCTGACTATGGTCAACAGTGTAATTTTCAGAATTCCTTTTACTTTTTGTATCAACAAAGCTTAAGTTTAAATATTTTCCAAGCAGTGTCAAAAGCATATCTTAGAAGGTCTACTAAATAAACAGGACAGTTCCTTCAACACCGATGCTTTGAAAACCAGGGCACGCTATACAGTGTAATCATAACATCATCTCTCTCATAAACTTAAAGAATGGATCAGGGACTTCCCTGGTGGTGCAGCTGTTAAGAAGTCACCTGCCAATGCAGGGGACACGGATTCGAGCCCTGGTCCGGGAAGATCCCACATGCCACGGAGCAACTAAGCCCATGCGCCACAACTACTGAGCCTGGGCTCTAGAGCCTGCAAGCCACAACTACTGAGCCTGTGTGCCACAACTACTGAAGCCCACACGCCCAGAGCTCGTGCTCCGCTACAAGAGAAGCCACCACAATGAGAAGCATACACACTGCAACGAAGAGTAGCCCCCGCTCGCCGCAACTAGAGAAAGCCCACGCGCAGCAACAAAGACCCAATGCAGCCAAAAATAAATAAAATTAAAAAATCTATAAAAAAAAAAAAGAACGAATCAACATGTTTACTTTAAAACAGCATAAAAATTTCCATTTTGAGGCTTTAACAATGTAATAATTATGGTAATAATATTATAACTTAAGAACTAAACAACACACATGGTTCTAGTCAGGGCTATATTAACTAGAATTAGAAACTCACTAACATGTAAAGGAATTTGACACTGAGTGGCATTCTTAATTTCACTCATGATTCAGTATCGTTCACTGATTATTAAAATCATTCACTGCTCCCGATTGTTAAGGAACAAATAGAAATTTTCTTCAGCTGCGTATTAATTCTCTTTGGTGGCGATTTTTTTGTGAGTGGATAAGTCCATGGCCAGTATGCTTTTCCTCCACTCTTCAGGTAACAGGCTCCCTCCTAGATCACAGTGGCAAGCACTGGCCCCGGGCTGGTGACACCAGTTCCTGGTCCAGGAACGTAACTATGACTAATGCCGGGACAGCTGGAATCCTTCCCTGGGATTTTCCTACCTAGGGTTGGCAGGGGAAAGCGATTAGACTGTGAGCGGCCAAACACCATGTTTGCTCTTGCAATGGAAAAGATTCATCTGTAAAGTAGAAAAATGAAACAGCCTCACAAGAGGAAGCAGAGGAGAGAAAACGAAAACATGCTGGTGCCATTTGGTTATTTGTTCCTTTGGCCACTTAAGTCTGATTCCACCAATGTGTTTTCGATGGCTTGAGCATATGAGTTGATGAATTTTCCTTTTGTTATTGAATGGGATTCTTCTGCTTGAAACCAGATCGTCCTAATGCACTAATTTCCCTGTATTAAATCAAGCTTTTCCTCCCCTCGACTGTGTCACTGTGGAGACCCTGTTAGGAATTTTACACTATCACCTCTCCACTTCTCCAATGGCTTCAAGTTTCTATTCATCTTCTTTTCTTCCATGAAGCTTCCAAACCAGTACAATCCGTGCCCTCTTTATTTTAAAGAAAAATACTATGATATATCATCTTGTTATCCATAACAACATTCAAATCTTCTATTATTATTTAACTTATTACATGTGTATGTCTTTTTCTCTAACTAAATTATTAACAGCTTAAGGTGAAAGCCAACATCTTACATTTATTTGCAATCACCTCGGGTTTTCACACACTTCCAAGCTGTACAGATGTTAGTATTACTGATGCCATCTTGGGCCCTTACAGTTTCTACTGTCCTTCTGCTGACTCTACCCAGGACTGTACTGTGCAGTGAATCACTTCTCTGTTGTCAAGGGCTTTGTAGTTAATAGATATTGTTTAATAATCATTAGGACCAGGTAGCTTCTATGCTCTGTTAGTCCCTAAACAATGATGAAAACCTTCCTTGATTTATTCCCAGTGCCCACGAGGCTAGTTACCCATTCATAAATCTTAACTTAGGAAAGCACGTCCTGTTTCCAAGCCACCTACCCCCATACCCTAGGTTAACTATAAAATTGTCCCAATGGCCCCCTGTGAGTAAGTTACCCTATAATAAACTGACCCACTGATTATACGGAGCTGCCTGCCTTGGTTTTCAGTCTCAAGATGCCTTCTCAGTTCAGTGGGCAACTTTTGTTCCCTCCATCCTCCAAAACAAGCATACATAAAAAGTATAGTAAAGGCAAGTGAACAAGTTCTGGCATACTTTTCATATTTTTCAGTGGAAACTGAGGAGGTAGTACTAGTTTAAAAATTTGATTCACTCAGAAGATGTTACATAAACACCAGGTATTTATCATCTAAAGTGTTCTCTGAATTCTTCTGAAGTGTTTAGTCTAAATAATAATGTCTGAGGTGGAGAGGAAGTCCGCTTAAATTCAGTTTCTTTAAAAAAATTCATCTTCAAAAAGTGTTTAGTGTCTATTATATTTTTCTCATAAAATATATAATCAGCTTTGTACTGCTTAAGTCTAAAACTTATAAGACTGAATAAATGAGCTACCTAAATGAAACCATAAGTATTCACCAAGTCAAAAGCATTTTTCTTAAAACAATGTACCCCTGCTGTTTTAATTTCTAAGAAACATGGACTCATTTAGAGAATTTTTTTTTAAAAACAAGTTATATGTAAATTATTTATTTTCAAACATACGCATCCTATGTCATATTCACATCATGAGCCAATGTATCAATTTCTATTAATGTATCATTAAAATCCACAGTGCTCAACTCTCTTGCAATACAACATTAAATAAATGCGCTTGAACAATGAAAAACAAGAAAGAAAGAAAAAGAAAGACTGAAAAATCCAAAGAAAGGGAAATTCCAATGTGATTCACAACTTCAGACTTACGAAATTTAAAGAACATTTTTTTCTTTCTTGATGGAATGTGTTTCTACTGAAAGCTGAACCAAAAGTCATGGTAGCGGCTGTGGATTCTTTAGACAGATGGTGTCAACAGACCAGTCGATTAGTCAGCTTGGCAATGGACGAAGGATAGATTGTTTTACAAAATGCCACCAAACTCAATATATGAAAAACAGAAAGAGGCTTGAATCCGTACTCTGATACTTGATCCTGGTTACCGCATGGCTTGTAAAATAGGCTACTCTTGTCACCAGCAGTTTAGAGCTTCCTCGTTAGATTTTCATAGAAATGGTTCTCAGAAAACAAAGCCAAATCCCAGAAGGGACAGCTGGGTTTAACAGGTGAAGAGATCACATCTAATGGTTTTCCTACCAAAGCCCCATTACTGCTGATTTTCTTTCTTATTTCTTACCGAATATAAACTAACAATGTCTATTTCTATTTTTTTTAAGATACATCATTTGAGAATTTATCTATAACCTAAGAGAAACAAATACTGTACCCCAAATACAAAGTCCCTATATACACATACAAATACAATAATTTAATTTTTTTGTTGCTCAAGGTAAATTTAATATTAGATTATATTTTGTCAAGTTTATATTAGTGTTCAATAATTCTGTCCCAAGAGCCTCAGACCATCTCTACTAATGCCACCAAATTAAATCAGGACCAGAAAGTTCAATTTGATTAGTCATTTTCCTGGTGAATAGGGGGCCCTTCCAATATAAATTAGAATTTTCATTATCTTGGGAATGAAACGAAGATATGGGGCCCTGCAGAGAAAAGAGCTGATCTGAGAATCGAGGAAGCTGATACTGCTTCTAAAAAGTGAGTTGTCTAGGACATGTCTTTTAGGCTCTGCTCACCCTTACTAAAGATATTGCAGTAAATTACATTTAAAATAAATCTCTTCCAGGCTAGCTCTGATTGTAAAAGACAGTTAAGTGAACCTTTTTGGTTTCATCTGAATGTATCACATAAATAAGCATTTGAAAGATTATCTCCTATTTTCACAACTTTGCCTACATACAAGGGAAATTTGATCAGGTTAAATAAAAACTTTTGTAACAATTTTATTTGTGGTTTCATAAAGATAAAACCAGCATGCCTGGGAATTCCCTGGCGGTCCAGTGGTTGGGACTCCCGGCTTCCACTGCAGGGGGCACAGGCTCCATCCCTGTTCGGGGAACTGAGGTCCCGCAAGCCTCGTGGCAAGGCAAAAAAAAAAAAACCAGCATGCCTTCCTGTCTGCTTTAGGGAGACTGTTGAGGCACAATGGATAAAGAGAATGAGGCCTGGACTTTGGAATCCCAACTCTGCCCTTTAACTAGTTGTGTAAACTTGGGCCACCCATTTCTTAACCTCTCTTATCCTTAGTTTCCTGACAAATAAAAAAAAAAAATAGTAACTATTGAGAGAACTCAATGAAATATAGTGTGAGAAAGACTTAGTACAGTCTGACACAAAAGTAGGCCTGCAATAAGTGTTTCTTTTGAAAGCTAAAGCTTTGAGATCATCTATTTCTAGCCAGCAAAATGGGGCTCAAGGAGAAACAGAATTGTTGAGTGTGCAATCATATGAAACTGAAATTAATTTGTCAACCTCTTCCATGGCCCAGGGTGTTCAGCAATAAACATAAAAGGGAACGGAAAGTCCCAGCACTTAAATGGTGAACATAATTATGTTTTCTATAATCATGTGACACTTCAGACCATTACTCCCTAACATTCAACTTTGATCCTGAAAACTCTACCTGCTTGAAGGCAGCATAAAGACCTTTGCTCACCAAATATTTAAACTAAATTACATAAAAATATACAGGTGAGCCTAATTTTGTTCTTTTGTTTTATTTTATTGTTTATGTGGTTTTTTTAATTTCAAGTGTAATCAGAATTAATTCTTCATACTAGGGTATAATGTGAATTAAGTCCTAAACAGAAAAGCAGGCTCACTGTAATACACACATTAGAAACTGCTCCAGCAAGGTGGAGGGTCTCAAAATCAAGAGCTAAGGGTTAAGGCAGAGTACTGAGAAATAACAGTGGCAGTAAAATAATAGACCTCCATCCTATAGTATGCAATCTGAACTCAGTGTTGCCCTGAACCCCAAAGTGGAGACATAAAGACTCCCCTGAAGACAGAAGAGAAAGAGGGGAAAGAACCACTCAATCATGCATTAGAATTAGTGCCCACATCAGTCTGGAGTGTGACCTCGGGCTGCTTCCACTCTGCCTGAGAGTCCCTTGTGCCTAGATGATTAGGAACCTGGAGACATAATCCTGACTGTCAGATGCCTCAAGATTCCAGTCTTCTGTCTACCTGGATTTACATGCAGCCTACTTTTCCTTGACATAGCTTCCCATTTAAGGCACATGACAGCATGATCTTTACCTTCACGTTGCCTCCAAATCCCTCACCAACTGAAACCAAACTCTTGGGTATTTTATCTCTCCTCCTCATATCAGCATTTGCCCAATTTTAGTTCTACGCAAATCCTATAGAGACTCTATATTTTCATCAACTAACTGAATTTATATATTTTTCTTTACATACAGCTATAAGTTTCAGAAGCCTTTCTTCACTTAATATGACCAAGAAACAATCTATTTTTGCATTGGAAGAGAAATAAAAATGAGCCAGAAATCAAAGTGCACAGGGTAATCCTTTGCCAAAGAGAACAAGAACACATAAATTTTCTCTAAAATTTTCTTTAAGACCACAATATGTGGTTGCCTTGTACATATGGTGAACTACAGCAAATCTAATAGCCCTATTACAGTTTAACATTGAAAATCTGAACTTTGCCTAACACCAAATTCCCTTTTTTCCCTTAAATTTCTTCATGCAATTTGAAAAGGGGATTCAACTAGAACTTTAAGACAAAGAAAGTGGTATAAAACTACCCCTTTCCTCTTCTAAAGTGACTATGGCTATTTAAGCTGAATGTTCTCAATTGTCTATAGGATAAATTCCACAGCACTTAGCGCTGTCAGTTAAAATCTTCCCCAACCTGAACTCAATCTACATTTTTAAACCCCAATTCCCACGACGGCCTTCCAATCTAGAAAAGTCAGATTACTCACTGGCATGCAAACATGCTTTGCTCTTTATTCACATACTTCCGTCTTCCTAAAATTCCCCTTTTCTTTCCCACTGCCCTCCTCTTCACTCCTCTTCACTAATTTAAAGTACCTACTCCAGCATGAAATCATTTCTCCCTACAAAGTTTTGAATCATTCTTTCTTGTCGTCTGGAATTAAAAATTGCATATATTATTCAACTATTTATATATTTTTTCACTCAAACTACAATGTAAGTTCCTTGAAGAAAGGAACAGAAATTTTTATTTTTTCTTATTCAAACCAGAGCATCTAGCAGAGGATCTCAACTCAAGCGGCCAATTACTAGTTTTTAAAAAATCCTAAGATACAATGAAGAGAAATAGAGGAAAGCATAAAAGAAATGAACCATGAGAAAATAAAAATCTTCCCGATACATTTAGAAATATATACCACAAAATTAGCATCACACATTGGAGGCTTAAGTCCTACTTATTAACATATTCAATACTGCTCAAACTAGTGATTATGTTCACTTAGGACCTTACTGAAAATGTAATCAGTCCCTCTAGGCTAAGAAAGTACTTAAGTTAAATAACTTTTTAATATCCATATAGTAAGCTGCTCTAATGTATATAAATTAAGAAAAATAATTATAATAGTGTCATCTAAACTGAGGACAGAATTGTCTTGCCAATTAATTTTAAACATTACCAATATATTGAATATAATTTGCAAGTATACAAATCCCACATCTGTATTTCCGTAATCTTAAGTTATTTTTATTGCTCTTTCCTATACAGGAGTCTCAATCTAGTTCTACAGATTTCAAAAATTATCAATTACACTGACTATATCCGATATTTTGATTTTAGATATGCATATCTACTTATAAAAACCTATATATTACAGATGTAAAACCAATAAAAATATATGCTTCCATTTGTGGCCAATTCAATCAACCAAAGTAGGGGTGAAGGAATGGGTAAGTGAAATCCAAATGAAACTTCCAATCTCATTTCAGCCAAATAAGCCTAGTCCTGTCTCTTCTGGATCAAAGGTTCTAGACAAAGTATCTTCAGTTTTCACTTCTTCCATATATGCTACCTTATATTTGTTTGAAATGCTGAGAAATCATAATGATAGTAATAATTAGTAATGGCAACAGCCCCTTAAGGAGTCCTTATTGAAACCAGCTACTACCCATGACATTACACATATTATGTCATGCCTAACAACAATTTTATAAAATAGATAATATTATCCTCATTTGGAAGGTAGAGAAACTGAAACTCAAAGATGTGAAGTACCTTCCCTAATATTCTATATCAGTAAGTCGCAAAGGCTGATTCCAAAGCCTGTGCTCTGCCCATAATATTCTGTGTGATTAAAAATAGGTAAGAGAGAAGGAAAGAGCTGATGATTCCCAAATAGACTGTTTTTCCCTTTCAGCAATTAAAGTCTGACTGTGCTTAAGCTAAAAAAGTTAACTTTAAAATTCTGCAGATTGTTTTCCCAGCCACCTCCCTTCCAGCAGAGGTCAAATTCAGCACAAATCTATTCTCCAACTATTTACAGACCTCTTTATCAGCATTAGTACCCTTCAAGTTCTGACATCTCTCTTCAGGCCAGAAGTATTTATTTAATCAACAAGTACAGCTTGAGGAACATCAGGCTCTTATTCATGGTTAAGTAATTAAAAACGGAAAACACATCACCAAGTGCCTAATATATGCAAGCATTAACTGGTTCAGTTGGTGAATGTTTCCCCAGACTGCATTTGTTCCTTAAGGATGGGTGCTGTGTTCCTATCCATGCCTCATGGCTTTCAGGGTTTGCTAATTAGTGCTTTCCTAATCCCATTCAGAAAACTGGAGCAAGTTTTTGCCATTCCCCTTCCATAAATGGGTGGTCACCGAGATTAGGTCAAACCAGCTCCGCCTACAATAGCATCCTTAATCAGCCCATGCGAAATGAAAATGAGGCAAAAATCCTGGCTTTTATCTCACGCTGTCTTTGGAGCTAATTAAAATGCACAGGCTCTTCCTCCCGTTTCAACCCTGCTGTTCTACACACTAATAAGCGAACAAAAGGTGCTGAAAGCAGTGGGCTGAATAATTGTTGAAATTTACAGTTCCTTAAAAGCAACTGTTAAAAGATTTCTGTCTCCTCAGCAATGTAGATCACATTCTGATAAAGCGTCACCAAGTAAGATCTCCTCTCACACTTACACGAAGCATCATAGAGATTTGGGGGAGGATTAAGATCCTATAAATTGATGACTCTTTTGTTGATGTCCTTTTACTTACATGGCTTTCAACTCACTTTACTAACCAGAGTTAAAACAACACATGTTCTTTGACTGAAATCTGTCCCCCCAGCTCCAGTATCCTGGGCCTCTGCTGTTTTAAAAGTGCTATGAAAGCTCATTGGCATAATAAACAAAAAGGTGGGAGGGGGAAGCGGGATAAGACAGGATATAGGCAAAATTAAAGAAAATGAACACGCGCTCGCACACACACACACACACACACACACACACACACCCCCAAACGATCTACTTAGTCTCATACCCTTCCCAGCCATTTTACCCACCAAAAATAAATCCTTAAATTAATAATCAACCTTAATAAAACTAGCTTCTGAGATCGAGTAAGCTTTTGATCTCACTGTTCCCCTGCCTCAGGGTATTCCTTTATATTTATTAAAATACACCTTGAGCATGTTACAAGTAAAACAATAATTTCCTACACTTTAATACAGGCGCAAGCATATAATTTAAGGAAGCATTTGCCAAGGAGTAGCACATGTTCCAAACACATATACCAAATTAAATTCACGTTACAATTATGTTTAAAAATCAATACATTAAGTAAGAATTCAACATGTTCAAAGAGGCATATTAGCCCAAAACTGTAATTATAAGAAAGTGACCTATTACCTAAGATTGGGCAGGATGTAAGATGTCTGGACAAAGGGTGAAGATTATAATCACCACCTCCTGCCCCGCCACACCCCCCCAAAAACATGGACACAAAGAACTTACATATTTTCATCTGTGCTTGGCACAATGTCAAAATGCCATGTGATGTGAAAACTTCAGCAGGCACCAACTACTTTTTTGAAGCTACACAAAAAACTCTAAAAGGATCAAAAAATATAAACATATACAGATAACTAATAAAGCACTTTTCCAATAGAGGAACATTCCTTCTATCAAAAACTTACATATCTTCTTGAATATCTTCACCACAGCTCTTGCATGTATAATAATCTCTGTTTCTCTGCAGCCTGGTATTCATTTAAAACAAACAAAACACTGTAACAGTAACTACTAGTCTTCACAACATCGGGAAATGGCTGAAAGAGATGCAGTAAAAACTTTGCTCCTTGGACAGGACTTAGCTTCTTAGGTCTTTTTTCCCTGCTGCCTAGTTATATGCAATTCTATAAACCACCTCAAAACACTTCAATCCATGGGAATGTGTAAAGATTACACCCCTGGTAGATATAGCTTTACAACGATCCATCAAGAGAGATAATATTAAATAAAAAGAAATAATAATTGAGAGCAATTAGTGAGTTTAAAATATATATTACTTTAAAACGCTAAACCACTACTAACATCCAAACTATCATTATCTTCTAAATCATCAAAGTCAGACAATAATGACACATAGAAAACATAGCATATGAGTAACATGTATTAGCCTATTTAATCCTTTCATCAACCATATGAAATAGATATTATTGTTTTATCCACTAAAGAAATGAGAAATCTCATGAGCAACAAAAGTTTAAGGAATTCAAATTTCCCAAGCTCACAGAGCTTGTAATTAGGCACTGAGTTTGTACACTTAACCATTATGCCATTCTATATAATTAAAGAAATCATAGTATATTGTAGTTCATTTTATTGTACTCGACGTAGCAGCAGTGGTTTCACATTTGGAGTTAGAGACTATGTTAAGCACCTCACACAAATTATCTCATTTAAATCTCTCAACAGTCATGAGGTAGGTCCTATTACCCTCTCCCTCTTAAGTGACAACCTCTTTAAACAAGAAAGAGATGCCCCACGTCTACTATACAACGCTCACTAAGCCATGGCATTGCAATAGAGGCATTTATGCCTGATTAAACACTGAGCTTTTCTCTTTTAATTGTGGTGAAAACACATAACATAAAATTTACCCTCTTAACCATTTCTAAGGGTACACTGCAGTAGTGTTGAGTATATTCACATTTTTCTGAAACAGATCTCCAGAACTTTTTCACCTTGCAAAACTGAAACTCTATACTCATTAAATAATAACTCCTTTCCCCCTGCTCCCTAAAGCTGTCAATACTGAGCATTTTTGTATCATTATAAACATTTATAAACAAACACACTCTTATACATTGAAATGATAGTAACTAGATTAAAAAATTGAGGGTTTTTTTCTTTAAAAAAGCCACACCTTAAAATTACGGAAATATCAAAGATGCTGACTTGAAAATGCTTACGTAAGAGTTGAGCATTTCTATCACAAATTCCAAGTGTGATATTCAACAGCAGTCTTTTTGTGGTTTTTATATTTTTAGACAAGAAAAACAGTGTGGTCACTTCGAAAGGTTTCAATATGCTAATCACAGTTATCAAAACTAAATAACTGATAAATGGAAATGTGAAATTAAAAGGTAGCAACTAAAGAGCAAATTTACGACCCCCTTTCTTTCCACCTTATCCCCCCATACACACATGCACAAGCCAATTTCCTAAAGGGAACAAAGAAATGATTTTGAATTAAATTACCACTTACACTATCTTTCCCCCTTAGTTGCTCAAAGGCAAACACAAAGAACCCTGGCAGACATTTACAGAATCCATTTCTCAATCCCATAGGTCAGGACATTTGATACTAATGCTAATCAAAAAAGCAGTTTAATTCAAATTGCCACAAGATTCAAATCCGCAAACTCAGCTTAATAAAAAGGTAAAATAGTCTATCAGAACTCATAATGCAGTCGCTCCTTCTGTGAGTGAGTCATACTTGGCATTGTAAAAAATAATATAGGAAAATTACAAAAGTTAAGCAACAAAAAAACATAAATCTTTAATGTGAAGGAACATACGTATGAGGAAAAAGAAAGGGGTAAAGACATGTGACCAATCTCAACTGTAAATATTAATATTTGAGTATTTAAATAATTGAGAAACAGATACTATCTTGGGTTAAAATGGAAGGAAGTTGGGGTAGGGATATTGGTGCAGTGACACTGAGAAGTCTACTGAAAGCAGAAAGGCAAGTTTTAAAGAAGAAAATTTTAAGGGCAATTGGCTCAAAGCAACTTGTAATCTGGGTGACAAACTTAAATAAGGTGAAACACATAGACAAACATATAGTTAGGAGAATCCATGCTACTCATGCATGCTATCAATGTATAACAATGAAAATGTTAATAACAACGAGAGTAATATAGAAATAAATTATCAAAGCTTTGTGCCAAACACTGTGTTAATATTTCACTTTATTCTTCCAATAAATTTATGAATGTACTGGGATAATAATGCCAGTGATGATTTTACAGATCCATTTTACAGAAAGGGGAACTGAGGCTGGGAGATATCAGGGATGTGAGTTGACTCCAGAACCTGTGCTATTTACCATTATTCGATGCTGATACATGAGATTAGGAAAATCAGAGGTTACTGCTAAGCTCAGCTTCCCCAAACCACTGCTGAGATGTTCAGAAGGTAGACAAAGAAAAAGGAGGTCAGAGGGAGGGAAGCAAGTCAAGAGGCTGTTTCAATAAACATCAGGTTCACAATGAATGATGTGAGAGGTATACAGACAAAAGATCAGTAATAATTATATTGGGAAAAGATTAACTGTAAATGAAGCATAAAAGGTATAAAAGTCTTTCGGTGCCTTCCAGAAACACCATTTGTTTTGTTTTTTTTTTAATTGAGATATAATTGACATACAACATAGTGTAAGTTTAAGGTGTACAACGTGTTGATTTGATTGACTCATATATTGCAATATGATTACCATTACAGCATTAGCTAACACCTTTATCATGTCACATAATTATCTTTTTTGAGGTGAAAATGATTAAGATCTAGTCTCTTTAGCAACCTTGAAGTCTACGCTATATTATCAGTGACTATAATCACTATGCTGTACATTGAACTCCAGAAGTATTTGTCTACTAATTGCAAGTTTGTTCCCTTAAATAACATCTCCCTGATTCCCCACCCTTAGCCCTTGGTAACCACCATTCTATTCTCTGTTTCTAGAGTTGGGCTTTTTTAGATTCCACATACAAGTGATATCATATAGTATTTCCCTTTCTCTGTCCAGGACTGTCCTGTGTCTTCCTACTCACCTTTAGCTCTCAGAGACCCTTGTTGAGTGAGCACAGTGAGGGCGTCTTTCTTTATTCTCCGCCCCAGAATTAGTTTTCCCATTAGACCTTGTTCTTAGTTGAGTGAGGATGAGGAAAAACGGGCCATTCATATCAGCTGGCTAGCAGATTAGACTATGCAGGTAACTACACCAATTTTGGTCCAGAAAAGTGAAAGGATGTGGTAGTATTGCATAGAAGGCAATGTTTTAAAGGTGTAAAAACTGATGGGGAAGTAAAATAATTTTGTCTAATACTGGGGGTTCGCAACTTGTCTCAAATGGACATTTTGAATGGGATCATTGTTTGTTGTGAAGGGCTGTCCTGTGTATTATAGGATGTTGAGTAACATCCTTGGCCTTGACTCGCTAGATGCCAGTATTTGCCCAGTTATAACAATCCAAATTGCCAAATGTCCAGGACAACCATTTTAGATATATTGAAGGGTTTTTTGTTTGTCTTGCTTTGTTATTATTATTATAAATTAGTATTTATATGGAGTATGCAAAAGAAGATTTGCAGACAGCAACAAAGGCGGGATTTCACACAAAGCCTGGGAAATCCGCACTGCCAAGCATTTGTGGAAATTCTACCTATTCAAATATCAGCTCTACAGAGTTACGATTCAAGTTATATGAATGGTGAAAACCTCGACAGTGAAATAAAGGAGGGGCAGCAGAAAGTCCAGGACTAAACCTTGAATGGGTAACATGAAGTTAATAATCAGGTAAAAGACATTAGCAAAAGAGTTGTTGAAAGAAAAGAACAAAGCTTATGGCATGCCATCTTCTCCAAAGCCAGGAGCCTGAAGAAGTTAATCAGAGACAGAGTTCATAGAAAGGTCCAAGAAAACAAGAACCCAGATGGTGCCGTTGCTTTCAGCCGAAAGGGAATGGTTGGCTATCTCAGAGAAAAGGGCTCTAGAATGAGCATTTCAAGCCACCACCTTACCATTTGGTGCCCTAGAGCAGTCCTCTGTTACCACAGTGGAATGAAAGAGTTAATGTATACTTAAACATGCTTGAGTGGCCAGCAGTTACTATCAGCATTGGTTATACTTCCACGGTAGCATTCAGTGAGGAAAGAAAGAATAAAACCCAGTCCTTCTGAGTCGTGGGTGCTAACCAGTCAACCATGCTGGCCAAATCCTGCCTCTCAAATCTCTTTGTAATATACACTATTCACCCAGGCAGAAGTCTTCAGTGACAGCTATTCACGTGTCCCAAGCTGATCAAATTCAGGCAACAGTGACGGTTCAGCACGACTTGCCTTTACTGAACTAACATAAAATGTTTCCCAACCATCCATCTGGTGCACAAACTCTACTGTTCTTTTAGGCTTTTAATGGACTGTCCTCCAAATGGCACATCAGAGAAAACATTTCATCTGAAGAACAGGTATAATAGGCAGCTACTTGTTCAGCTGCAACCCTGGCCTTTTGGGTTATGTGCAGTCTTACTTCTGAATACTGGGGGATGGGGGGGGGCTTTTCCCTCTTTTCTAAACACCCCTTAGTCTCCTTTGAGTCAAAGCCGCTAATTATGCCAGGCAGGCTGAATGATGAGTAGTGGTTTTGTGATCCCAACTATTGTTCAGAAGGGCTGAGATCACCAATGCATTTTCCTAGGTATAGAGAATTTGAAGGGAAAAGTCTGAGTACTTACTATCTCTTTGTTTTCTTAAACAGTGCCTATTTACAAACTTTTCACTAGTGAGTAAAAACATTTACTGGCAATAAAACACAGCAGTGTTTCTAAATGTTAACCTCTTCCCCCAAAACATGACAAAGTACTCTGAGTGTTTGGGAGGAAAAAAGCTGCTTTTTTTTCTGTTTTTTTGCCACAAACACAGGATGAGGAGATGGAAAGAAAAAGGGCAGAAAATCAGAAATAGTTTACATACATAGAGATAGATAGGATGGATAGATAGATAGATAAATAGATAGATAAATAGATATAGATAGATTGATTTCCTCAGAGCTATCTATACCACAAAAATGAGCAACTGCACCCTATCTTTATAAAACCCCAATAAAATAAATAAAAACAACATACACAACAGATTAGGGAAGGGTAACTCTTACTCCTCACAGAATTATATTGGCAATAAAATATAGGTCATAAAAATGAAGAAAAGATAACAACCTGGTGATAAAGCCTGTGACCTCTGAGGTAGACCAACAAGCCTCCCTTTGGGTAGATGTTTGTTTTCTGACAAGTAGGTGGGATCTTGTTAAAACATCCTTGAGTCAAGAGTCATGCTATAAAGACATTATATATTTTAAGTCACTAAATACCCAGAACTGTATCCAAAGATAAATAATTGATGAATAAGATAACAATGAATTCACACTTGTTTTCTATACACCCTGCATGTACTTTTAATAATATTTGGCGAGTAAATAGATATTCCAATGTCTTCTTCAGCATCAAAGTTACTGAAATAAATCTGGGGAAGAGTTGTGATGATGTGAACAACTGACTGTCCAAATGTTATTTCTTCTTGAGAGTGAAATTTGAAATCTTGCTGCCCATGTATTTTTCTCATACATTTGTGATTTGTTTCCAAGTTCACTTTTTGTCAGAGTTTTCATGTCAATTAAAAAGAGCTAAGAACTAAAAGGCAACTTTTTATGAAGGAAAATGTGTTCATCTCACAAGACTGGCAGACTCTTCTATCTGGTCCAGTTTGGGGGAACATTCGTTTCAATTAGCTAAAACTGAAAGCAAAAGAGCTGTGAAGACAGAAAAAGAATGATGCCTGCTCTGACTTTTCCACAACATAATTCTCCAGTCTCGCATTTTTATGGTCTAACATTTTCCTTATTGGATACAACAGATTACTAGCATCATTCCTAGAAACCTTTTATCTCCACCTGCTGGAAGCCTGAAACATAACTGGGTTCAAGATAATCATAGACATATTTCAGGAAGAAAAAAAAAAAACTTACCCAAATTAGATTTTAAATCACCCATTTTAAACTATATCCCTTGGTACATTTTATCTGTCACTGAATTAATTCACAACCCTAAAATTCTTTGTTTTGTGATTGTCACAAGGTTTATTCTTCTTGTCTATTTCTTTTTAAAGTTTTAAAGTTGGTCATTACATGTCATCAAAATTGTCAAGCTATTATTTTGCAAAGAAAATGGTGGAAATGCATAATAGTTGGATAACAGTCAATGGTCCTTAGGAAAGGCATTGGTATGGAAATATCATATACCACATACCTCGAGTTATAAGGAATGTAATGTCTACTGTTTATTATATACAAAGAAAAATGATGCTGAGATAAGAGCTTCAAAAATAAGATATTATGTATTTTTAACAGAGAAAAACAGCTTTCTCTAGGTGAAAAAAACCCTCCTCTTTTTTAGGATATAACACTGAATTTTAGCTGCCTCAGGAGATATGGAAACAGAAAACAGCTGCCTCGGTTCACCTTCTGTTGTATAAATTAATTGTCACTGTTGATTATTCACTAATTTACTAAAAACAAATCTATATATCTTCAAAAAAAAGTTACTGCTCTTTCTGACTGCTTATATATAATTGGATGTAATAAATAATTTAGTAGAAGCCTAAGACTATTATAAGAAGCCAAAATAGAAGTTAATGCATAATGGGTATAAAAACAAAGTATTTGCCTTTTGGTTAAACATTTTTATATCTCATCGGTGTTTAATGATAGCAATAGTCACTGAAGGGGAAAAAAAAAGAAAGAAAGGGGAAATTGCCTGCCAACATTGGATTTTTCCTTTTAAACTAACAATAGTTTCGTAAAAAAACACTAGTTTTTTCTTCCTTTAGTACTCTTTCAATCACTGATTGGCAGTATGCCATTTTGCTCATGTTGAATACATACGAATCTGTGAATAAACCATTTTTCAGGTAATATTTCAGAATTTTATATATTGTGTGTTTCCTCCAGCTTTTAAACAAGAGAACAATAGAACCCACCAAAAGTTTACCGCACCACACGCAAATGAATCTGAGTCAGTTTTCTGGTGAATAAGTTAGTATTCTCTTTCAGCTAATTATAAGCAAAAGTAAAAATGAATCAGTTGCAATATCACTAATATGTAACCAATAACAAAGCAATGGGATTGCATTCATGCTTTCAATATAACTTATGAATGATTATTATTTGCACGTGCTGTATCTGGTACAGGAGAAACCATAAACAAAAAGTTAAACATCTCCCATCCCCTTGCAAACTTACATTTAGTTCACCCTAGAATGCAGAAGTATTTACATTCTTTTTCAAACCCCGCTGTCAGTTCTGGTCGCTTAGTTAGACTTTATTAAAACCAAAATTGTTTACATAAAACTAAAGAAATTATATATAAGGTCATTCACAGTAACTAGTACTTCATGGAAGTTCCATAAATATTTGCTGAATGGATGAAGGAGCAGCAAGAGAAATTAATCCTGGATTTAGCTTTTTATAAATTAATCTCTCTGATTAAACAAGCTTGATAAAATAAAATGGTACATATAAACCGTTGCACACAGAGTTAAAATAAATACACTATGAATTGCCTTTGTAATAGGAATCAGTGTGTGCTTGTTCCGTTTAGGTGTCTAATAAATCACTGTGGAAATATTAATACTATATTCCAACCAACTGAGTTATTATTATAAGTAATAACCTACATTTAAAAAGCTAATTATGCATTACATTATGCAAAGTAGTAGTAACTGTTTAAGATGGCAGATTAAAACGGCCTCCACTCTTTCTGGAGCCACTAACACAAGAGTTCTGAGATGGGGTAGAGGGATGGGTATCGCCAATGAACAAGAGATATTAATGTGTTTCTGATGGAAAGAGAGAGACTGAGAAGGTGTTAGGAATTAAATAGACAGTGTAGCTTAGAATTTGCTGTGAGGAGGCTCTGGAAAAGGCAAAAGTCTACAGAAGCAGCCTTCAGAAATCAAAACCCATCCAGCAGGTACTGTGGAAGATGGGTGTGAAAAGGAACTAAAAGCTACAGGAATTAAATTAAAGGTCTGCATAAGGGCAGCTCTCTCACTTGTCACCCCCTCCTTCCCAAGTGCAGGCAAAATCAGGCAGCTGGTATTTACCTCCAGCAAAAATAGCTGACCCTTTCCCAGTGAAACTGAACAACCTGCCAGGTGAGATCTGGCATAATCCTCACTCTTTAATTTGAGTGATCCTGTAGTCTGACAGCTGGCTTCCTAGCTGATCCCCCTACAGCAAAGTCTCACTTCTGTTTACCTCACACAGAACTCCTAGTGAGATTTCCAAGTAAGAATTAGTTACAACTCAGAAGACTTTTATTAACTATATGGCCCTTTTTTCTATAGGGAGGATTACCAGACATACAAGAAAAGCTGCAGAATGAGATGCGAGAGCCGAAATTAAGAAGCTAAAAATTGACCCCAAAGAAAATGAAGGTAACTCAAGCATCACACAAGAAACTGGGGGGGACAGAATAATAATAAACTCATTTCTGAATAAAGTCAGAAGTATTCAGGAAGATACTACATCTACAAAACTAGAAAAGAATGCCATGAAAAAGGAATAATCAGAAAAAAAGAGCATGTTTGTGCAGATTAAAATGATGACTAAATTAAAAATTATGGCTAAAATTAAAAATGAAGACTGTTCAGTAGGCTTACAGAGGAGACTATCTAGATTGGAACACAATAATGGATTGCTCTGGCAGAGTAGCTTCCACTAATGGGTACAAGATAGAATAAATTTATTTAACAAAGAACATGGTGAGCATACTTCTTCCCAATGGCCCTGATGCCATTCAGGTATCCACCCATCGCCAACATGTCTCAGATGAAGGCGATTTCAATCTTGGCTCTGAGAACCTTAAGCCAACCTCCACGTGTCATTTCCCTAGTACATTTATTGGTCCAAAGGTGGTATTTAACTGAAAATGGATCAATCAGACTAAAGGGAAGGATTATTTCATGAGGCTGAAGGAGCAGTTCCTCTCACTATTGCTGAAATTAAAACAAGGATCTACAGTTACCACCAGCAGCCATTTTACCTCAACAAGAAAGCAGTCTTGGGCTGAAGTGAACCATGGGGAGAGGCAGAAAGAACACAGTGCTTGATGACATCTGTGAGCAGCTTATGTCTCCTGGATTTCTGCTCATATGACGTAACACATCTGCTTACTTCTCAAAGCGGTGTGAATCAAGGTTTACAGTGACTTGCCAGCGAAAGCTGCATAACTCCAGGGCCACTACTTAAATAGAAGACACATACACTTGGAATTGTGTCCTGTGTCAACTCTGCCTAAAGTATTAAAGTCAAGATGGCAGGCACAAGAGACTCGTGTTGTCTCAATCAAGGTCTCGACAAACAATGTGATCACAAATTGATCTCAGACCAGAAGACATCCAAGAAGTTCAAGCATCTCCGTGTACATCCAGTGTTTCACAGGGCAACAAAAAGCCTTGTTCAAGGAAAGCTCTGAAACAGATCAGATTCTTCTATTTTTCCAAAACTGAAGCAGCAGTGAGGACCAAAGAACACACCAAGATTGGGTTGGAGAGGAGAGTACATATATCCAGTTTGCCATGGAGTGGCAGAAAAGTTGGATAATATTTTATCTAAGTGTTTCATTATATTGTGCTAGAACTTTCTCAATTCTCCTCCACTAATCTCCACCATTATAGAACCCAACTAAATTTAAAATCATCAGTGTCATCAGGAAATCTTTTCTGACCACAGGAGGAATGAATTCAAGCAAAATACAGTGAAATTAATTTATGTTCTTGAATTAGGCATGTTCCATAATGACATGAGTGTGTGTGTCTATGCAAAGATTAATTTTAAGAAGTAAGATATTCACAGGTATGTGTATAGAATACACACATACTTTAAACATTTCTAAGAAGAAAAATCAATTTAACCAAGCATACTCAAATCCTGAGTAAAATGTTCTTTAAGACTTTTTTTCCCCTCATAGGTGTAAATTCTTTGAATGCGCATCAAGTTTAGGCAGTAATATAAAGGCCTAAAAGCCTTCATTTCCTGGCTTCTTTAAGTTGAGGAAAGAGCATAATATACTTATATATGTAGTTGAACCCAGTCAAATCAGTTCTGAGACTTATTAGGGCATGACGCTGTTGACACAAGGCTAAGTGCAAAGCCTTGACCTTTGCATTTCCGCCGTGACCTCAGAGACCAAACCTACTCATCTCACCCCAACCTTTACAACTTGAATGATGTCACATCAGGCTGCTATGTTTTTTAAAGGATCAGTTAGCCCAAATGAAAGCTATTTACTTTGCCCATTATTGTTCAGTTCTCTGAGTTTCTTTTTTCAGGGCCTACAAACAGTTAAAGCTATTCCACTTCTGTAAAAACAAAATGTTCCCTAAATTCTTTAAAGTTTACATCTAAAATCTGTTAAAGTCAAAATGTTTCTTTTTTTCCCCACAAAATCCTGTCATATTTTGACAGAAATTCAAACCAAAGCAAAAACTGTAAGTAAAAAAGAGTGTGAAATATTAAAGGGGAAGAGAGTGGCCAATTTATTAGATATAAGGATTTCTAATGTCTCGAATATTAAATTATAGTTTCCAGCACTTACCTTAAGTTCCACGTGAGCAACCTCAAAAAAATCTAGTCATTTAAGCAAAACTGGTCTACTTAAGCATCAAACTTCATTTCTCATCTGCTTTTAAGATCAATGTAGATACTAAACACAGCTTTAAAAGGAAGCTTTAGTCTTCTAATCCCATTCCTGGGTCACAAGAAGCAAACTTATGACCTCACACTCCATTCCTTAACTGAAATCCAGTCTCCAATATTTGAATCTAACTAGGAAAAGGCTACATCAAATTACCCAAAGTACTTACAGAAATGGAAAGAAATGGAAGCATCTGGGGGGAGTTGGATCTATCAAAAACAGTCAGTGGAGAGAAAAAAGCAATTTTCCCCTCTAAAAGTGTGCTAATGTATTTATTGTGGTAAATTGCCTTCTTTATGTAAAAGATAGTAAATCTGTTGATGCCATTTGTTAGGATAGTCTTATCTCAACAAAGGGCAGGCATTCAGGATCTAAAGTTTCTGAATCTCAGCAATGTTAAACAGGGCTTTAAAACGAACATTCAATTTGAAATACTGAGTAAATGGGTTCACACAGCATGGATTTTATTGTAGACCAACCTAATTTTCACGTTTTCCTCTCTATAACAAGCAAGTCATTTGTTCTCTTCTGCACTCATAATGGAAAGAAAACAAGACTTTCTTTGTTTGTGTACATTAACTCAATGCTGTAAAAGTCATTCAGTCAAGCTTCACTATACTTTCACCTTTAAACCCTAACCTGACTTGTAACAATATTTGTAGCCTCTAAAATTACACTGGTTGAAGCCAGACGAAGTTAATCACCCTTCACTGTCTCAGTGAAAAGTATAATGACCTACCATTTAATGTGAAACCATTAAAATGCTAGAAAGGGCAAGAATTCACATCGTGTGTTTATAAATACCTCGCAGACATGAATCCATACATTCAAGCTACCAGGACACTTTTCATACGACAGTCGTTTAGAGAACCAGATGGAAAATAATGACTGCTGTACACTCAAAGCCAGAAGTGTCTATTGTGCTATTTTATATAGTGCACCTTATACTTTTAACACTGACATAAATGAATTCTCACAAATTCCGTCTGCAACTAAAAAAAGAAAATCCAAATCAAAGTTGGGTAATTCATGATATTTTTTCCTTTCCAGAACTGTTGCTTCCACATAGGGCAAATCCATTAGCAAGAACCTTCATTTCTACCTTCAAGGCATGTTCCAAATCCTTCCTTCAGGACTGTTAACACTGCACAAGCCCAGAGGCCCCGGCTCTCACCACACTTGGGATCTATGCTCCAGGGGCTGGTCATTCATAGCAGCATGAATGATGCACCTGAAACTGTGCAACAAACAGACCTAGACCACTTCTCTCCATCTCCCTGGTCCCACCACCTCAGGCTAAGCTCCCATCAATCCCCGCCTGCAGCATCCTCTTAAGCCTCTTCCCCATTTCCACTCTTGCCTCTATACTCCATCTTTCCAGAGCTTGCCGAGTAATCTTTTTGGTTTTTAAAGCAGATCATGGTACTCAGAGAACGAAAAGTGCATCCCTACAGGGCCATGTAGTTAATTAATAGGGCAACACAGACCTTAGGCCCTGAGCATATACAATGTGAGTAGAGGGTACCAGCAAACCAGGGTGCAGGGAGACTGCCTCAATCCAGCTCCAAGTGACAGCTTCCACGTGTGAGGACGACTGTGAAGTGATCAGACCATCTAATTTTTCAAGAGAAGCTATAAATTTGTATTTTCAGGTGCAACTGCAATTTTTCAATGTTGCGTAAAATTTTAAACAATGTGAAATAAGCCAAATAGCCCTGCCAACTGGCATAGGACACTGTTGGGTGATGACATTTTATAACACTCCCCCCCTTTATTAGCATGCTTGGACAAAATGCCCCTTCTTTTCCTCTAATTTACCAAGCTTTTCTTACCTCAGATCCTTAGCACAATACTTTTCCCCATGTTTTTTTTCATTCATTCTTATCCCTTAGATCTCAGCTTAAAAGTCTCCTCTTCAAACCTTTCCTTGACTACTCTATCTAATATAAATCCTCCCCACAAGTCACTATCACATCACCCTATTTAATTTTTCTTATAGTGTATCTCCTCATGAACAAGGATTTGAATAAGTCACACTGGTAGATTTACTCTGTAAGCAATGGCCTTCCTGATATATTAATATTTGGTCTGTAAGCAATGGCCTTCCTGATATATTAATAAAACCCACTTTCAATAAAAATCAATACAGAATATGCTAAACTGAGCCAATAAGACAGATACACACACACACACAACTTTCAAGCTTCATTACTTCATAAAAGCACATTGGCAGGTTGACTAATTATTGCTTCTTCGCTAAATATCTACAATAGTTTTCTGCAAGAAGAGAGAAAAAAATACTCTTTGCATGTGTACACGTGCATACGCACACACACAACAAGTATATGTATGTTTATATGTGTATGATTTCTATTGAAATGGTTAATATGCAAGTAAATATTAATCTACCTCAATGTGGTTCTGCCAGATGGACTTTTTGAGGAGTCTCTTCATGTCGACATAAGGCAGTGGTTCTCAACTTGAGGTAATTTTTTCCCCTCCGAGGTTTGGCAGTGTCTGGAGACATTTCTGCCTCTCGCAGCTAGGGGGATGCTATTGACATCTAGTGATACAGGCCAAGCAGGATGCTAAACATCCTACAAGGTATAGGACAGTCTCCAAAAGAAAGCATCATCTGGCTCAAAATGTTATTAGTGCTAAGTTTAAGAAACCCTTAAGTTTCCCTAACTCCAATTTTGCCAAAAGAAGTAAGAGCCACCCTACAGTTTTGGTCTGGGGAGGCAGGGAATAATTTTAAATTAGTTCCTCAATACCATTGTGAATTTTTTTTTTTTAAATATTGTTTAACTGACTGCAAGCATGTAAGTTCTATAAGGGACCATAAAAAAACCCTTTTGTTGTTGTTTTGATTTTGGTTTACACCTAGTACAGTGCCTGGTCCCTTGTAAGCCTTCAATAAAGAATAAATGAATCTAGTAGCAGTGATTTGTCATTTTATGCTTCACACTGGCCATGTGTCTAAATGTTGGCTGAATAAGTGAAGCATTCAGGTTGAACCAAAAAATACGGTTGAGTTCTAGGCATATATAGATCAAGAAAAAAATTCTCTTTGCCCTCAAATTATTCAAAATCTAACACAGGAAACAAATAATACAACGCAATGTAATTCACACATTCTTACTGTAAAGGCATACAAAGACTACTATAGTAGCATAGAGAAGGGCCAATTCACCTAGACTTGAAAAATTGGAAGATGGGGTGGAAGGGATGGGAGTTCAAAATGTCCTTCTAGACTTGATGCCTGGCCTACCTCGGAGGTGCTGAGAACTAATTAGGCAGAGGGGTAGGAGGAAGAAACAGCATTTTCAAAGGTAAGACTTGAGAAGTTGGAAAGGGCAAGTAGTTTAGCATTGTTGGGGTAAGTAGATAGCTTTTTGCAAATAAGAGGAGAAACATATTAAGGCCCTACTATGTGAACATAAACGAAATTTCTGTCTTAGTATCCATTGGGCCAGACCTCTCTGTTTCCTTCCCACTAAGAGATTCTGTGAGCCTATAATTTCTTCATTCAATGACCACATTATGGGCCTGCCCTTAAACATCGGTCTTCATAATCTGTTTCTGACACACTTGTTTCCAGAAAGTCTTTCTAAATCTATATAGCATGATCATGAATTAACACTGTAACTTCAAAATTAGAAAAACTTGTAATTCCAGGAGTTCCCCAGTGGCCTAGTGGTTAGGAATCCGGGCTTTCACTGCCGTGGCCTGGAGTTCAATCCCTGGTCAGAGAACTGAGATCCCACAAGCCGCAAGGAGCAGCCAAAAAAAAAAAAGGAAAGAAGGGCTTCCCTGGTGGTGCAGTGGTTGAGAATCTGCCTGCCAATGCAGGGGACTCGGGTTCGAGCCCTGGTCTGGGAAGATCCCACATGCCGCGGAGCAACTAGGCCCGTGAGCCACAACTACTGAGCCTGCGCGTCTGGAGCCTGTGCTCCGCAACAAGAGAGGCCACGACAGTGAGAGGCCCGCGCACTGCGATGAAGAGTGGCCCCCGCTTGCCACAACTAGAGAAAGCCCTCGCACAGAAACGAAGACCCAACACAGCCATAAAAAAAAAAAAAAAAAAAGAAAGAAAGAAAAACTTGTAATTCCAAAGAGCAAAACTAATCTAAGATCATACATCGGCATTCATGCAACCTGGGGTCCTCTGGACTAGGGCTTTGTCTGAATCACTGTTATATTTCCAGCGTTTATCCCAGATAATGTTACATAATGATTACTCAGCAAATATCTGTGGCTTCAAATTGTAACTTGAATCTACTCCAGACTCCACGTTTTTCCTAAATCAATAGTGCATATTGAAATTGCAATGTACTTATCAAAGGATAAACTTGTTCAAAATTGAGATTCAGAAATGACCATTTCCTATAATTTTCCCTTTAATAATACGTACCTCTAATCTTATGTACAGGTTCCCATTACTGTAATCTATATAGTAATAATAATAATAAAACAGGCAGGAAGAACTCATTTATTTTAGATCCTTCTCTCTGTCTCTCTCTTCACCCTCTAGCCTCTCAGGAGAAACTTCTCTTACCACATATACTAAGGTTTCTCCCAAAGCTGTATCTCTAAATTAAAGAATCCCTTAAAAGCCGGATGCAATTTTTTTTTAGCATTTCAGTCATTGTAAAATGCTCACGTGGACAACTCACTGACATCAAACACTCAACCTACCAAGGTACAAGTTACAGTGTTTCCTCTCTACAAACTGTTCCTCCCTTATTACTGAAAAATCCTTGCTGCCCAGGGAATCATCTAAGAGTCACCTGAAATCCCTCTATCTTGCATATGTTCTATCAATTCTATCTATTCCTTCTACTATATCTTTCCCCTTTGCTTCATTTCCATCAACGCTGTATTTATGCATCATCTCTCCCCTTTATTATTTTAATAGCCTTCTAAGTCTTCTCATGGCCTGTAGTATCCTGCCCATTCAATCCACTGTCCGTACCACTGGTTGGGAGATCTCTCTATCCCACCCAAGACAACAGGTTCTTTCCTACCTAAAAACCTTTCCTTTGCCACTTAATGACATTCACTCTACTTAGCATAAAATAAAAGAAGCTTCATATTTTGACTACAGGTTTATCCTTACATGCACCTGATCTGTAATTAATTCCAACTATTTCTGGTTTCTCCAGCATGCAACACAATTTATCTTTTCTTTGCCTACATATATGTGTTTCTGCTGCTTAGTCTGAGGGGCAAACAAGCAGAAGGAAAGATATTCTTCAATATTTACTTCAATTATTCTTGAAATACTTCCTGACCTAGTAGGATGTATTCCTTTCTTGCACTTCTATTACCATCCATGTATTTTTTTTCCTCATATTTTAATTTTTCATGTATCTTCCTCAATTATCAGACAATGTGAACTTTGTGTGCAGAACCCACAACTAAATCCATCTTCGGATTACCAGTGCCTAGAAGTCTCTCACCTATAGCAGGTGCCCAGTAAAAATTATTTTGAATGGCAAATATCCTAAAGAATAAGAGAAAATTGCACTGTATCTTCTATGCCCATCTATTCATGAATGAGTTTCAGTAAGACATAAAACTATTTTAAAACTTCCTTTTTCTAATAACTTGAGGTTCTTGAATTCTCCAGATGTTTCTCTACAACCTCAAATATAGAGCTCATCACTCTAGATTCCTAAAAGAAACAAACATTTAAATCTCTCTTCTTAGCACTATTCAAAGCAAACCCAAACACTGTGAGTTCTTTACTATTACATTTATGGGAAAAAAATTATTAACATAAAGCACAGTTAAAATATCAGATAACATAGCCTTATTTATCTTTCATTTGTGGGAGGATTTATTATTTTTTCATTAGATACACTTAATTTTTTTAGAATGCTAAAATGGTCAGTTCAGTCTTGGTCCATTAGAGAAATATCTTCTGACTACCCGCTATGTGCTAAGTGTGTAGCAACTACTGGGGGTCCTTAATTCTGTAACACAGTCATGGGTCATCACTCACAGAGATGTGAGACTACTGTAAAAAGCAGAATTTAAATAATCATGGAAACGAATTAATACTGAAGCTGACACAATGCTTTGAATAAGAGTGTACAGTGCCTTTAAGAGGGTCTGTGAGTAAGGAAAGCTTCCTGAGAAAGTGACTGTGAGCACATGTCAAGCAAGGAGCAGTGACAAGCATACTGGGAATACTGGGCCGGGATGAAATACAACAATATAAAGGGGGGTGTGCCACACAGCAACCAACAGCAACATGACAAAATAGACAGATGGCTCCTTTGGCCATGAAACCTCCCTACAACTCTCTCTACCCTCTTCAAAGTTCTTCTGATGTTAGCACTATTAATCAGTACTTAATTAGCATTAAATAGCACTACTCTAATATTCTGCTGCTGTCCCAGAAAACATACCATATGAAGAGATACAAAGAAATATTTATAAGATTTATGTGTGTTAAGGTTGGGAGGTAACATCTATACATAAGTTTGATCTATTGTGAGAATGAGATGACGTCTTTATTGAATAACCTAAGTACTGTAATTTACAACTTGTCTCATCAATAGACACACAATTTTATCTCATCTTATTACACACACACACACACACACACACACACACTAGGTCTCAGAAACTTAGTATTGGCTGGAACTCCCAATTCATTTCTACATCACCTTTCTGGACTTTGAACTTCTACTACTTATTAAATATTTCTTATGAGGAAAATAATGCCTTTTCCCATTTAATCTCAAAACTCTTCAAGGTAGGTATTATTGCTATCAGATGAGGACACTAAGGCTTAGAAAACTTAAGTAATAGAACCAAGTTCACATAGTTCGCTAATATATTAACTCTACTTTCTTATTTTTTGTATTCTTTTTTTAAATTAATTTATTTTTATTTTTGGCTGCGTTGGGTCTTCGTTTCTGTGCGAGGGCTTTCTCTAGTTGCGGCAAGCGGGGGCCACTCTTCATCGCGGTGCGTGGGCCTCTCACTATCGCGGCCTCTCTTGTTGCGGAGCACAGGCTCCAGACGCGCAGGCTCAGTAGTTGTGGCTCACGGGCCTAGTTGCTCCGCGACATGTGGGATCTTCCCAGACCAGGGCTCGAACCCGTGTCCCCTGCATCGGCAGGCAGATTCTCAACCACTGCGCCACCAGGGAAGCCCCCTATTTTTTGTATTCCTGATGCTCTGGCATCTGGGGCCTTGCTGACTGGGAGAGACGACTCTCCTAGGGCTAGTCAGTTTCCAGAGATGGCAAACACTTGCAGAAGAACAGACTCTTCAAATACAAACTAACCAATCAGATCCCACACGCTGACCCACCTCTTCCATTGGCTCTCATACTCCAGAAGGCAATATTCCTCTGCCCTAATCACCCCCGGGCCACGTCCCTAGTTAGGGACCTTCCCTGTAGCTGACAACCTGCTGAAGTTACTGAAACTATTCAATCCTAAATCTGGTCAGCTTTCATACCCTGCCTTACTCCTTCTTTCCTGTGAAAACCACAGTAAAGCCTTTTGCCCAAGCTCTCCCCTCCTTCCTTCTGCCTCAACCAACCCTCCCCAGGTAGGGAAGCATGGCACCCTCTGCCTCCCGCTTCTTGGAATCTGTAAGTAACAACTTCATGACAGTCATTTCTGTGTCTGCATGTCTTGCCATACCTGATTAAAACAAATCCCGGGGACTTTTTAAAACAGCTAGTGATAGCGCCAAGATGAGAGCACAGCCAGCCAGACACACAGAATGTGATGTCATTACTTATTAAATGAATGAATTACTCTAGAGTCTGAAATCTTACCCACCTAATTATTCTAAAAATGACACGATTTCCCAAATTTATGTCAATGACTCATCCAAAAATCAGGTCCTTGTATACAGTATTAATGCTTCTAATTTGGTGGGGGTTTTTTTGACTTTTTTTTTTTCTTAACATTTTTATTGGAGTATAATTGCTTTACAATGGTGTGTTAGTTTCTGCTTTATAACAAAGTGAATCAGTTATACATATACATATATCCCCATATCTCTTCCCTCTTGCATCTCCTTCCCTCCCACCCTCCCTATCCCACCCTTCTAGCTGGTCACAAAGCACCGAGCTGATCTCCCTGTGCTATGCGACTGCTTCCCACTAGCTATCTATTTTATATTTGGTAGTGTATATATGTCCATGCCACTGTTTCACTTCGTCCCAGCTTACCCTTCCCCCTCCCCGTGTCCTCAAGTCCATTCTCTAGTAGGTCTGTGTCTTTATTCCCGTCTTGCCCCTAGGTTCTTCATGACCATTTTTTTTTTTTAGATTCCACATATACGTGTTAGCATACAGTATTTGTTTTTCTCTTTCTGACTTACTTCACTCTGTATGACAGACTCTAGGTCCATCCACCTCACTACAAATAACACAATTTCATTTCTTTTTATGGCTGAGTAATATTCCATTGTATATATGGGCCACATCTTCTTTATCCATTCATCTATCGATGGACACTTAGGTTGCTTTTGCACAGCAAAGGAAACCATAAACAAGACGAAAAGACAACCCTCAGAATGGGAGAAAATATTTGCAAATGAAGCAACTGACAAAGGATTAATCTCCAAAATTTACAAGCAGCTCATGCAGCTCAATATCAAAAAAACAAACAACCCAATCCAAAAATGGGCAGAAGACCTAAATAGACATTTCTCCAAAGAAGATACACAGATTGACAACAAACACATGAAAGGATGCTCAACATCATTAATCATTAGAGAAATGCAAATCAAAACTACAATGCGATATCATCTCACACCGGTCTGAATGGCCATCATCAAAAAATCTACAAACAATAAATGCTGGAGAGGGTGTGGAGAAAAGGGAACCCTCCTGCACTGTTGGTGGGAATGTAAATTGTTACAGCCACTATGGAGAACAATATGGAAGTTCCTTAAAAAACTAAAAATAGAACTACCATATGATAGCAATCCCACTACTGGGCATATACCCTGAGAAAACCATAATTCAAAAAGAGTCATGTACCACAATGGTCATTGCAGCTCTATTTACAATAGCCAGGACATGGAAGCAATCTGATTTGATTTTTGTTTCTTGAAGGAAGGACTTAAGTAGTAAAGAAGGGAGCTGGATTCAAAGAACATTTTTAACATGTGAGGTTTGTTACTGGTACTCCTCTACCCACGCCACCCCCCCATCCCACCCCCCCACTGCCAACTTCAAATTTCACTCTCTCAGTTTGGTCCCCCATATTACTCAGGAGCCAAAATGGCCTCACCCCTCTCCATCCCTGACACTCCCCAATATCTGTCACCATCCCACACTCCAAAGGAAAACTTCCATTCCCCAAGCGCTAAATAGCTGAACTCCAAGTAAAAGAGGACCTTTAATCTGATTAAAATAATTCACAGTAAATTGCAAATCTCTTAATCCTCTTAGAGGCAGTAACATTATTTTTTTAATTTGGGAGGGGAAAGCAACTTGATATAGCCTCTAATTGTTGGCATTTTCGTACAGCATAAACAATAATATATTTTGCTTTATTCGGATAGAAATGGCTATCACACTGGCATGGCAATCTGCCCAGAAATCTGTCTCCAACCTGTCAAATTAACCCTGAATTTTCTCTTAACAACATTCACCCTTCTTCTGCTTTGTTTGTTTGTTGTTGTTGTTTTTAAATCTCTGGGGAGAGGTCTTAAGGTTTGGAGTGATATCTCCGTAGGGATAATTTTTATGTTTAGGGTTTGTAAGTCAGGGTCTATACGAAGCAACTATCATGAACTAGTTTCTTTAAAAAAAAAAATCGTGATAAAGATGACCAATCAACAAAGCAATAATAAAAACAACACAATTCACACTTAAATAGACATGAGAACATGTCAAACACTGTTTTAAACACTTTATGTATATTAACTTATTTAACCTTCACAGCAACCCCATTATTTCCATTTTACTGGTAAGGAAACAGAAAAGTGAGATAAGCTATTAAGGTGACACGGCTGGTGTGCAGTGAAGCCACATTTCAAACCACTGTATTTTAACTCTGAAGCCCATTCCCTTACAATCACTACACTCTACTGAAAGACACACTGATTAGGAAAAACTCAGGGATAAATAATCCAGCTCCCTGTGTTGTTTCTAGGTTAAAAACTACAGAATTTAAATTCTGAAAGTGGCCTAAATGTCACTGTTTCAATTCCTGCATTTTACAGGTGAAGAAACTAACTCACTCATGGCATGGTGAAAAGCTACCTAGTGGCAGATTCAAACCCAGAAAGAACCAAGTCTGAATCCAAGTCGTGTTTTTTCCCTCACTCTACTACAGTTAGTCCATAGAAAAATCATAGCAAAACCTAGAAACTCCAAGCAAAGGTAGATATTCGAAATCCTAGCCAATGCATTTTGTAGGATCTGGTGAATACAAACTCTTGAGAGCTCCCATTTATAAATTACTTAACAAATTTGGCAACTCTGGTTTTTCTTCTTTCTGATTACTCACATCTCTGTTTCTAAAAAATGAAATTTACCCAAGAATCAGAGGGATTATTAATTCCTTTTATAACTCCTGTCAAAGCAAAGAAATTCATGTACTGAATCACTTATTAATTCACTGAATGTGTTCATCATAATAGTTAAGTAGATATAGACCCTCATAGTTTGAAAGGAGACCTAGATAAGTAAATGTAATAGAGAATGATCATGGGCAAGGTCACAGTTTTGTAGAGGGTGCTATGGAAACACATAAGAAGTACATCAAATCTACACCGGGTGGGTGGAAGGGGCGTCTAAGGGTTTTTGGAGGAGACACCTGAATTTATTCATTAGGCCAAAGAGCAGTTGGGGTGGGGAAAAGGGGAAGAAAATGGAGAGAATGGAATGGGTCTAGACAGAGCAGTCCCAGATAGAGGAACAGCATTAGAAAAGCCTGAGGGATAAGAGGCTGAAGCTGGTTCATATGCAGGGAACCCTAATTAGGCAGGTGTGTAATATAATCAAATCAATAATAACAATACCTCCAGGGCTTCCTTGGTGGTGCAGTGGTTAAGAATCCGCCTGCCAATGCAGGGGACATGGGTTCGAGCCCTGGTCCGGGAAGATCCCACATGCCGCGGAGCAACTAAGCCCGTGCGCCACAACTACTGAGCCTGCGCTCTAGAGCTCGCTAGCCACAACTACTGAACCCGCGTGCCACAACTACTAAGCCCGCGCGCTTAGAGCCCGTGCTCTGCAACAAGAGAAGCCACCACAATGAGAAGCCCTTGCAGCGCAATGAAGAGTAGCCCTCGCTTGCCGCAACTAGAGAAAGCCCCCGCGCAGCAATACAGACCAATGCAGCCAAAACTAAATAAAATAAATAAAATAAACAAATTAAAAAAAAATACCTCCAAAGACAGGGTATTTTCTCTTAAGAAAATAAACCAAACATAACGCTTCTGTGGTTCACAAAAAATGGAATAGTCTTTATATGGAAAGAAATAGGAAGAAGTAGTAGACAAAATCAACAAGGCTTAGGTAAATTAGCTGATAGGTTTTCATTACATTCCTTTAAAAGCTTCAGTTCTCAACTATAGAAATAATTTCCAAATAAACGTGAAAGTCATGGCTGCCCTTTTAAGTGATGAAGAATACATTATTGTTAGCAAGCTATTTTGTCAGAGCATCAGATAATGCTCATCTTTAAACATGCCTCCTGTGGACAGTGAAATGCTGGTGATGGTTTCCAGCTTCAAATGAATCAGTGCTCACTGCTCAGGGCACAATACTGCTTCTGACCTCTTCCCCTGCCTGTGCCTTGACCTTCTCCCACTCCAGCGTTATTCCCTGCCTTGTGCTGTGAGCATCTCATATTATTCGTGAGCTGTGGCTCTAGAATTTAGCATGAGGAGGGCTGCCCCTGATAGATGTCTAACATGAGTAATGCTCTTAATGATCCCCAATGGGACTCTGCCATATTCTTCCAGCAGGATGAGTCGTTGGAAGACAAAAAGAAATTCTATGCACTTTACAGTGAAACATAATGAAGACAAGAAATTTTTACATAGAGGAATATTTTACTTAGATTTAGTAAGAAATGACCAGTTTGGGTTTTTTTTAAAGAGTTAACAAAGGTGTCTTCATATATATTTAGCTTTGCAGTATATCTTGAACACCTGAGCAAATTATCCCATTTCTACATTGCCTAAAGAAATCCTCCAAATGTTGTTTTAGAAACATTTATGAATTATACACAAGGTTTCTTCACAGAAATGTTAGATATGCTCTTGAAAATTGTGCATAAATCAATATTTTGTAAATTAAATAACATTTTGCACCAACAAATTATTTCAGAGATGCTTTATTTTTCATTCCTTGTTAATATTCAATTGGCGATGATTACTGACCCTTTAGATTAAGCTTCTCTCCTGATAATATTTCTGTCAAACAGCTAATGATCTATAAAACAAATAATAAAACAAATATGGGAAACTAGGTTTTAGAAATGATCCTGCAATAAATACTTGCAGAAGGTAAAAGCTTCTTTGCAGTTCAGCCACAGCCCCAATTTTATTCTTATTTCTTCAGATTTCCTTAATGTACTTTCTCAACCTGTAATTCATATGCAACACGGTGGTGTGTCTCTTAATAGCAATCAGTAAACCTTTAGACAGTCTCTGTTGATAATTTCTCTTCTTATTCAAGAATATATTTATTTATTCAGTTCATCAGGGAATCTCCTCATCAAAGGGCTCGTGGTTTTGTTTTCTGTGTTTGTTAGCTTTAGGACAAAAGAATAAACATAAACAGTCAAACTGATCACTTTGCCTGGCTTAACAATTTGTAAAATGTAAATAACTCCCAATAAAGGAAGATGCTTTGGGTTAAATAAATAAGCCATTATGTAACCACTTAGCTAGTAACAATACAGTAAGGATGGCCAAACACCAGAAAAGGAAAAGCTTCTAAAACGCTGAAGATAACAGAGTGAGGGGGTATCAATGTATTTAGAGTAGGAATAAACAGCCACAGATAGGTCGGTTCTATATGGGACGGATAATGTAATATTGCAGCTACAAAATGATGATCTGTGGGCCACATTTGGTGTGAAGACTTGCTATTGTTTTTGTTACTTTTATTATTAATTTAGACTTAATTGTTCCCATTATAGGTTGGGAGATTTTACTTTACAATACAGATTTATGCCTTTTCTTGAAAACTCTGAAAGTCTATCTACATTTAAGTCCATACATCCCCATGGCAACATCCAGCCAACGATCCCTTAGACCTGATACAGGGCCTTCCTTACACAGGCCCTGTATTGGCATTTCAGTTTTCAACCGTTGTAAAATATTATCAGAGAAGAAAAACAGAATCTCACAAATTTCATTTTGTTTATCTTCCCTGCCCAGAATCGTGACTTTAGAACAGGAAGGGCAGTTCAAAGATGGTTCAGTGGTAAATGAAGGTGGGAAGATAATTATCTAGCTTATTAATATATTTTAAATCTCCTGATCCAGAAAAGCATTACATCCCAGGATGCTGACAGAACTTTTAGATGAAATGAGATATTTATTTGAACACTAGGAAAAAGTTAAAAGTTATCTAAATTTTTACTAAAAAAGACAACAGGATCCTCAAAATCCATGTTACACTTTAGGACACTGACAAACTATATATTAAAAACAATAACAACAAAAGAACATAACCAAGTGAAATGACTCTTTATCAAATAAGGAAAATTGGAAGAAAACAGAGATCTTGTGTGCAGAGAACAGAAAATTTTAAAAGAGCATAGCTGTCTTCAAATATTGAAACAGTTTCATGTAGAAACTAAACTGAATTTACCATGGGTAGTTCGGAGGGTAAAAGAGAGTCCAGTAGGACAGGAAATAGAGTTAAGTTTTAGCTTAAGTAATGAGGGAAATGTATACAAAACTTATAAATGGAATCTTCTATGCTATGAGGAGATAACTCCTGTCACAGAAAGTAATGAGGGTAGAATAAAGAATAGGTGTTCAGGTTACTGCAGAGAGGGTAGAAGCACAGAAATAAAGTTGATCTAAGATACTGTCCAAATGATTCTCTGATAGGTTAAGAACAATAAAACATATATCATTATATCTAAGTTTATTTGTCTATACACTGCTATCCATACCCTCAGAGAATATGCCAAAAAGTAAATGTCTTAATTTCTAAGAATTATGATAGCAAATTTATATTTATTTTTTATCACCTCTTCTCCATTTGGTGGAAGCTCTTTATGATCTAAACCTAGGCTCACAGGGTAGTCACGCATACCTCTGTTAAATTACCTATTGGGCAATCAACCATTTAGCATAAATTCCTTAAGTGCAAGAAATGAGCTTTTTTTTTTTTTTAATACTCTGTTGCCTGGTAAGATTGATCAAGTGAATGAACGAATGTTATGATTAAATAATGTCCTCTAAACTATAACAGTGTCATAAGTGAAATTCTATAACAACTAACTATTGTAAAATCTACCTCTTCAAACAGATTATATCTGTTTTTCAGATCACCACTCCTGGATGCACTTTTCTAACACTTCACCTTGCTCAACAAGATATTCTATTCTTTCTTTCAACACTCTTTGGCAACCTACTTATTCCAGGGAGAGTTTGCTGACTAAGTAAATCCCCTTAATCTATCAGTTCTCAAATGCAATTCTCACTTCTACCATCATATCAAAACATCTTTCATTCACAGAGTGCCAACAATTCACTCATGTGCTTCAACATACATTTTCCCGTCTGTAAGTACACAACCTGGATGTTGTATTAAAAGGTCCTACACATTATCAGTATGTCTAAAACATTCTTTAAAGTGTCTAACAGCAACAAAAGTAGACAGTTGGTTAATAATAATTTTTCATTATTATCAAGATTGATAATCTTGATTTATCTAATCAAGATAATCAAGATTGACAGTCATTTACTGAGGAATAAAGAATGTTATTAAGCTCCATTCATAATAAAAAACAAGTAGCATTATGGAATACAAATGAATAGCAGGCTGCAAAGCAATAAATGCACAGAAATACATTTATTATGCAGTTATTTTAAGACAGAGTAAAAACCTTAAAGCTATGATCAGGTCTCATATGAGGGAGGGTTTTAGATATGATACCTAGTTTCGATTATTGGTAAAGAGTAAGGAACCGGGAAATTTTTCAATTTTCATTTAAGCCTATATAAAGTCATAAACCTATGGACACAGAGAAGAGAAACGTACCATCCCATCTACACATTTGGAAATAACTTTGGAAGACTATTGAGTTCAACTGAGAAAACAACCCCTAAGAAATTACAGAACAATCTTTAGTCAGACATATCTATTTAAAAGAATGGGACTTCCCTGGTGGCGCAGTGGTTAAGAATCCGCCTGCCAATGCAGGGGACACGGGTTCGATCCTGGTCCGGGAAGATCCCACATGCCGCGGAGCAACTAAGCCCGTGCGTCACAACGACTGAGTCTGTGCTCTAGAGCCTGTGAGCCACAACTACCGAGCCCGCGTGCCACAACCACTGACGCCTGCTCACCTAGAGCCCGTGCTCCGCAACAAAAGAAGCCACAGCAGTGAGAAGCCTGTGCACCGCAACGAAGAGTAGCCCCAGCTCACCGCAACTAGAGAAAGCCCGCGCAGCAACGAAGACCCAACGCAGCCATAAATAAATAAATAAATAAATAAATAAATAAATAAATAAATAAATAAATAAATAAATAGAGTAAGAACAAAAGAGTAACATTTTAAAAACCAACTATATTACTTCTGAGAGAGGGTTGATTACAGTACTGTTTTTAATAGTTACTACAGACTCTGGCAGTTTTCAGGGATCTTGTTCCCCAATGCTACATTCTTTGTTTTCTAGAAAACTTGCCATCTGAGAAGGATACACCTTTAAAGGAATAGTAGTGACAGATTCTAACCAAGCTGTTGCCTAATATACTTTTATTATCCATACCATCGTATCACTAAGTTCACTGTCAATTTCAAACTCAAAAAAACCAAAAATTCAGCACCAGTTTCTTAGAGAAATTAGATGCCAGTAATTGTATTTTCTCTATGAAGACATTTCTATTCACTTACCCAAATGAGCTCTCATAAAACTTACTTGGTTCTTACTGTCTCAGATTTACTCCACAAACTGAACAGAACTGAATTCCACTAGATCATATTACGGGCTGAACTGAGATTTCTGTGTTCTATGGTGTATAATATCAGGGTGCACTCTTTTTTTTTTTTTTGCGGGTTATCAAGCAAAAGAGGGGAACAGACAATCAGATATACCAGAAAAATCTATCATCTAAAAGGCAACTAAAACAGCTGGGCAGCACAAGTTAGTTCCCTAACAAAGAAGCATCTTAGCCTTGTTATCTATGCATTTTATACTGTTTCATCTACAATGATTTTCCTACAAGGGAACAATGTAGTGGGTATAATGGTGACGAGCCAAATTCTGCGATCAGACAGGCTGGTTTCAAATCCTGATTCTACCACACTAGCTGACTGACCACCGTCAAGGAACATAAATTTTCTGAGCCTCATTTTCCATATTGATAAACAGGGATAACAGCAATGCATTCATTCTTAATGTGGTATTAAATAAGATAAGGTGTATGAGCACTGTGCCAGCACATAACTTTATACATTTTAGACTTTATAACAATTATTATTAGAGATATTATATTATTGATTCCTAGTCCTTTAGGTCCAATGCACACAACTGGATTTTAATTACTTGTTTTTTTCATCATTAGGCTATATATATACATATATACACATATATATCTTACAATATATTTAATAATCATGTGTGGTTATTAAAGCATTATGTTCAATGTGTCAAATGCAAAATGGTGAAAGGGTAATTTTGAATACGGGGTCCTAGGAAAGGAAGAGCTCCTGGATTGGAATGACCCTTAACAGGAAAAAAGACCAAATAATGCAATGAATTTTGTCTCCTCTCTGACCATACTGAATCCAAATAAAAGCTGCCCTTATGATGCATCTACCGAATCCTAATTATTAACTGATGAATAGCAACAGTCTTGTCAGTTAAATGCTCCTCCTCTCCATGCAGTATCCAAGTAAAGCTTCTGCCCATCTCCTATTTTCCTTCTACGTGTTTAGGCTTTGGCAATTAATGAACTACTAAGTTCATTAATTGAAGCAAATTCCAGTTCCAAACTTACTGCCAGATTGGTAAGGAAATTTTCACTTCTCTTCAAATATAAGGGAGAAAAACAGATGAGTCTATCTCCCATGGCCTGTACAAGCCAGTTTACTTTATTCAGACAGCTTGCTAATTGAATGGTCTGGAGACACTGAAATTACTTCCTAAAACAGGCAACTAAAGTAGTTTAAAGTTACCCAGAGGTGTGTAGTTAACACTTACAAATGTGTTTTAACTCACTTTGATATATGAACAAGCACCATTAGTGAAGTTTCCAAGTAATAAAAGACTGCCTTTTAAATCAAGCCTGAGTAAACAAAATCAGCTTTAGATCAGTGAAACTGCAAAGTATACATTTTATATTTCCTTTATATAGGAAAGGAATTGCAGGCAGATACTTTTAGCCAAACTAAAAGTCAGCACATTGTTAGTGGAAGAAAACAACCACATGCTAAAACAGAAAATAGAGTATGCATGTTATTGAAGTTTGGAGATTAAATTTTGAGACGGTACCTTATTAGCACCGTCTGATGCCAAATGATCTTGGAACAGACAAATGTGGCCTGATTCATTTATTCTTTCGCCCCATTTTCCTTTCAAACTCTACCTGGGATTGCTAATGACATAAAAGGGCCTCCATCACATGAGTGGAGAGAAACTAAAATCTGGCCTCTGTTTCTTCTTCTGCTAACATCCAGGAATGAGTTTACCGAGTTGATATTTTTTTCCATGATGGTGCATAAAATATGACCATACATCATATGCTACAAGGAACTTGACTGTCATATAAGCACACCTCTCGTTATGTTCATTGAAATTTTAAGTTATATCAAGAAATAACATATACCTGAAATGAGTTTTAAAGTACTAAATGGTCACATGTAATGATTTTATTACTCCTAAGATAACTTTCCTCACATTAAAAGAAGAATCTACAGGGCTTTCCTGGTGGCACAGTGGTTAAGAATCTGCCTGCCAAGCAGGGGACATGGATACAAGCACTGGTCCGGGAAGATCCCACACGCTGCGGAGCAACTAAGCCCGTGCGTCACAACTACTGAGCCTGCGCTCTAGAGCCTGCGAGCCACAACTACTGAGCCCGCATGCTGCAACTACTGAAGCCCGCGCACCTAGAGCCGGCGCTCCGCAACGAGAAGCCACCGCAATGAGAAGCCCGCGCACCGCAACGAAGAGTAGCCCCTGCTCACTGCAACTAGAGAAAGCCTGCGCGCAGCAACGAAGACCCAACGCAGCCAAAAATAATAAATTTAAAAAAAAAAAAAAAGAAGAACCTACAGAGTGTCAGGGATACAGATTCGGTCTCTGACACTGTCAAGCAGAACCTCTTGCAAATAACTTTGGGAGAAAGTTCCAAAGGCTCCATGCTCCTTCCATGGCTGACTGTGGATAAGCTGTCCCTGGTTCTCAGGGCATGTACACATAAGCTGAACACACGCATAGATGACCCATACTCTGAACTTGATACTTTCTGAAATCCAATCAAGAGCATTTTGAGAAAGTGTGACCATGAGCTACTACTTGCCAGAAGTGCTTTAAAAATGTGTTTTCTAGTAAGGAAGACTAACATGATCGAAAAAACAGATCCCTGAGATACACTGTATTATTAGGAATTGAAGCCTACTGCTTCCTATATGCTACATATAAATCACTTACTTGACACAAAAAGAATATATTCCCACTTAAGGCAGAACCACACCACTCTGTATACATTTGCTTGTATCCACTGGTGGTGCTTTTAATGCTTCATTTAAGTGTCAAACTAGGTGACAGGCATTACGCCTGTAGACTATTCAGCGTCAAACTCACGATCCAAGAACCTTTTCTACCATTGTTTACCTTCTATACACTCTCCTCCCAATCAGAAAATAAATTAATTAAATAAAATAAACAGATATTCTTTTCCGGCTTTAAGCCACGGACAGCTCTGAACACGGCAGAGGTACTTCTCTCACTGAATGAAGTCAGAAAGATATGCACAGTCATGCTGTTCAAAATATTGTTTTATGTGTGGAACAACATTGTCATAAGACATTTGGAAGCCAAGGAAAATCACAGAAGTAAGGGAATTTGTAGCAGTCTGTTTTGGCTTATGGGAAATGAGACTGAGCTCTCCCATGAAGCAAGCAACATGACACCTACCAGCATTAGAAATAGCCTTTCGGGTGGCTAAAGAGCAAAAGAGAGGGAAGCAAAAGAGAGGGAAGTGGAGATCAAAGCTATCTCCCTGTACACTACAGATAATCTTTTTTCTTCCTCTTCCTCAACAGAATGATTGAAGGAAAGGGCTGAAGGTAGAGGGACGAGGGGAAAAGGAAACCATGCTAATCTAGAATCGTAAGGAAAGGAGGTGGCCTTTGATCTCCACAGGATGGCAACTTTATTGGCTATGCATAAGCAGTTTCCAACCAGCTGATCAACCAGGTATTAACACTCAACACCCTTCCATGATCAGTAACCATGAAGTGAGTCATCTGTGAATAGCAGTCAAGCAGAAGGCTCATCTACTACTAAATGACCACCAGCCCATGCCCACCCCAGAGGGGAAGATGCAACCCCAGGGGAAATGATTGTTTCTCCACAGTCTCTTCCCTGATAAGCACCAATTAATTGCCTTGGGACCCAGAGCAAAATCTTTCCTCAAGCGTGCATGAATGAGGACGGCATTCATTTTTCAAAATACAACTTGGAATCCGTGTATTTCTACATCACCAGCAGTCACTGTTTTGACTTCTGTTCGGTGTCTTTTTTTAAGCATGCCAGGAAATACAGACATGATAAAGCCTGGATGTTGAGTTGGTTGAATGTAAAGAACCGATCATCTTGCTTGGTGATCTAAAACTTTAAAGATCATTTACTTAATGGCGGGATAAAAAAATGCCTCCCTTCCAAATTCTCAAGAGTTCAAACCACAAGTCTTGTTTGGGTGAATTGGGGGTACATGTTTTAAAATTTAAAAAAAAAATGATTGAACCATAATCTTTCTTATTTTAAATCCTTCATTTCTCTCTTTCAACTAGGAAAGTGCACAGTGGTTAAGGGTTTTGGAATCAGCATGGTTCAAATCCCTGCTCATCCACATCTCCTAACCTCTCTATGATGTAGTTTCCACAGCGATAAAATACAGATAAAGTAAAATTTTCGTAACAATAGCACCTATGTCACAGGGCTCTTATAAGCATTAAATAAGATAATGGTGAACGTTCAACAAATGATAGTCATATCTTCATAGCAATAGCAGTAGTCATCATGATAAAGTTTCTTATGGTACCCCAGAATTTGAACTTGATCTTATTTTTTTTTTATTATTTCCTTCTCTCACTTGCTGGTCTCCTCTAAGCAAAAACATTATGATACAGAAGGTAACTACTTAGCTTTCCACTCCTCTGTATAAACTGAGGAAGTCAACATTCTAAAGTCTTCTTAAATATAGCTTAAAAAAAAACTATCTTATGAATTCATTAAAGATTCAAACTACTCCTTTGTTTTCAAACTACTCCATGTCTCAAACTACTCCTTTGCTTTAAAATATGTCTAGTTCTTTAGAGAGTTGTTAAACATAGAGCATACACACTGACATCAATTTTTCAAGAGCCCACTTTTCAGATTTGCTCTTTGTGCTATGTGTGGTCAGAGGGTGCACTAAGATTGGCTCTGTCTACCGCCACTCTCCCTCGTCCTATAGTTTAAAACCAGCTTAATTATGGATCTGTTTCTTCTACTGTACTTCTCTAGACTTCTGCTGCTGGTTCCACTTTTTTTTTTTTTTTCCTTTCTTATTACCGAATTTCTTAATTTACTCTACAGATTACCTTAGGACTAATTTTTAATTGAGTAACAATTTTGATTTCCTTATGTTTTTCTATAAGAAATCAAGCATGCAAGGCAGTTATACTTTTGTTTTTAGAATTAAACATTTTTCTAAAGGCCAGAACTTAACATGAGCATTACCTTAACATCTCTTATTAACACAGAAGATGATACATGCTCAACTATTTATGATCTTCATTGACAAGCTGTTATTCTAAGTTTCCTCCCAATCTTATTCCTCTTGCCCGGTATTTTAAATTACAGATACCTACTCAACGTAAAATAAATAAATAAACAAACAACTGTGATTATAGGTTTGAAATTTAGCATTTTGTATCACTTTATTCACACAAAAGTATTTCATTTGTCATAGGGAAGACTAAGGGAAAATTTCAGGTAAACTTACTGTTCTGAGACATTTTAACTGTAAATATCTTATGTATTAGAGGGCCCATTATCAAGAAATAGGATGCTTTAAAAGATGTCACAGTATTCAGATAAGTGTATTTAAAAGCCAATAAGTTTATAAAGAAATTAATAAGAAATTATTGGAATTACCAAAGAATCTTTCCAGTTAGAGAGACCACAGACCCAGCTAAGTGGCTCACAAAGTGAAACTTATCTAAAAAATTTCCCTCCCCCCAAGAGAAAAAGACCCCTCCCTCCCCAAAAAAAGGAGGAAAGAAAGACAGCACTAGTGAATTTCTACTTCATTTGAAGTTCAGATCTCATCCTAAGTTTGAACTGAAATTCAATCACTTTTTCACTTAAAAGCAGGTTTGATCAAATGGAGTTGAGGAGAGGAAGTCCATAAAGAAAGAATGTTTAGAATCAGTTCCTGAGAGATCACACAGATTTTTTTTTCCAGGGCTATCCCATCTGCTCCCCTCACCAAAAGTCTAGCTCTCCACAGAAAAGAACTCAGGTATACAAACACTAAAGAAGTTCACCGTAAAAAAGAATTTCTAAAGAAATACCTATTTCTTCCAAAATCTTAGTTTCCTAGAACAAAAAGTTATATATTGTAGCATTAGGCTAATAAACAAAAGACTACAAAAAACAAACACATAATATTTTGATGTTAAGTATGACATCAACACATCAACGTGAAGTTTATAATCTGTTTGAAGAAAACTATAGGACTTTGTTAAGTTGGCAGCCAGGTTTAAAAAAAAAAAAAAAAAGGAAAAGAAAAAAGAACTGACAACCAATAGATGCTTTTACAGGTTAAATCTTGTTGAAGGTACCTTACCCCCTCAGTACACTTTGATTTATTTAAACTCACCACGTTTCTCTTAAATACACTCCATTAACAAGTGATAGACTGTGATCTTAGGCTTGAGGCAAGATATGAAACACAATCTTTCAAGAACTTCATTCATTCCCTGTCCAGGTGTCTTGAGCACGCCCAACTCTACTTACTTATCTGAGTTTTGTGAAGTTTTATTCAAGTCAATAGTGTGGCTTTAGAATAGCACACGGTCGTGAACCCTCCCCAGCAGCCCAGTAATCTGGCCTCCCCAAGTTCAGATTCACAGCTGGAGTGAAAGTCAGCAGAAAACTGATAAACAGCTTCAGGTTAAATATGAGAGAGCATCTCACAAGGACAACTCTGACCCCACCAACAAAGTAGATTAAGCACACCTATCGGAAAAACTTAGGTTTATTAAAATCACCAGTAGCTTCGGTGGAAAATTAAATTAGAAAAACAAAGCCAGAAATCATTTCAGCTCTAAGGTTATAAATGCCTTCTATCTATTTAAAGTACAAACCTCAGATACTAAGTACTAATCAAATTATTAAATCTAAAGGGCAGTACACGCTCCAACATATTTCTCCAAGGGAAGACAGAATTTGCACGCTGACACGACTAGCTTTCAGTGACATCCTATTAGTGTGACCCTATCTTTAATCTACTGCCATGATAAAATGTCCCAACATATACAAACTCAGCTCAAACAGTGACTAATGACCATTAATCCCCCTATCTTCAGTAATCTGCTCCTCCAGTCATTTATCACACTGACACTTCACTTTACACACGTGAATAAACTTTAACCGAGAAGGTGAATCAACAAAAATCTCAAAGGTATCTGAAGCTGTAAATTAAACTAGGGGGAGACTCGGCGAAGAGAGACAAATAGAGAGATCAGATCTGAATGTTTCTGATTTGCATCCTTGGCTGGTATGGGGGTGGGAAACCATTCAATCCCTCAGATCTGCAAACTAAGAAAAAAACTACATGAGAGAGGGGAAGCTAGAAGAAGAGGTGGCCGGCCCCAAAGAGTCTGTTTAATCTAGTCATCCTTCCACTGTGACAGAAATGAAAACTTCAGTTTTCTGTTTTCTTCAAAGGAATAACAATTTAATGAATTTCTCATTTAGTTCTGTTGCAAAGGTTCCTTTTAGTCAGGAAGCATATCTAGTGGGCTGAAATTATTTTAGGGGTTTATTTGCTATCATTTAGCTGATGTGTGTTTTTCTTTTACATATTTCCTTAAGTAAAATCCTTGGTCAAAATATAAATCATAGCCATGGACCACAAAAAGCTCAAACCAACCTTTCAAAACTGTTTCATAATCATGGAAATTGAGTGACTCCAACCTACAGGCTCTGATGCAACTTGAAGCTCAGTACAGGACTATAAAAAATTCCCTGAGGTACACTGTGTGTGTGTGTGTGTGTGTGTGTGTGTGTGTGTGTGTGTTTTAAGGCCTGAAATCGGATCCTTGATTGAAACCAGAATCTACCAAAAGGAAAGAAAGAAAAGTTGAGCCGTGGCTCTGTTCCCTCATAGTAAAAGTTTCTTCGGGAGGGTAAGAAAACTATTTGTAAGTGCAGATGCAGTGTACACTTTTAGGTCAGACGTATCCCACTGCAGTATCCTTCCAACAGCTCATGTGAAGAGTTTTGGTACTATTTAATGAATCCCCAAAATCCTAAATTCAGCCTTCTGTTTTCCCTTGCCAATGAAAACTCCCAGACAACTAAGTGTTCCCTTTCAGATACTTGCAACCTCTTGTTTTCCTTCTAAACTCACCCAGGCAGAGGGGATAGTTTATATCCTACCGTAAGAAGGAGTTATTTCCCGAAGTTTCTTCAGAATCGAATTTAATTACAGACTTTGGTTACATAAAACAACTATTAATAACCCCTTTGCTCGAAAGAGGAGGGGCGAATTGGGGGACCAGGTTCAGGAATCCTGGCGGGTTTCTGGGCTACAGCTCCCCGGGCGCACATCTCCCCTCCCGCGGGAAGCAGCCGAGGGCTGAAACTCACTTTGGCTCATCCTCATGGCCCAAGCTCACCGCCAACCGCTGACTCTCCCACCCTTGCGCTCCGACGTGCGTTTGCCCAGAATGATCTGGGCGTGCCTCGAACTTGGCAAAAGGCCTAGGTCTGCGAAGAGGCTTGGAAGGTCTTGGGAGATGAGGGAAAGGGGACCACACAAAGTAGGAACTAAGAACCTTTTCGTCTAAAACTCCTGCCAGGGGTCGGGCCCCTCCGGCCTTAGAAGGGAGAGGTCGCCAAAATGCAGCTCGGGGTTGATTTTGAAAAGTGGAGAGTGGGCGTGCAAGGGGAATGGAGGGTGAAGGAAGAAGACGCGGGGTTACCTGAACAGAGACATATTAATCCAAAGAGGTAAAAGTGAGCAGGCTCCGCGATCATTGTCCTCGGGTGGGTCCTGCATACAGTCTCATGCCAAGAGGAGAGAGTAGAAATGGGGTCTCCAAATTTATGAAGCCACACACTACACACAAAGGCTTAATATAAGCAACGTGGGTCAATCCGCCAGGAGTTTTCAGGGCAATTACTTGTCCACCTCTCCGGACGCTTGTCAATATCTCAGAGCCCTCTGCAGGCTAAGAATTCCAAGGTTTGCCTTCTCTGGCGCCAGGGTTTCCGAGGAGGCTTGGCCACTTCCAAGGACCATCCAAAGCGAACAACAAAGAGCCGAAACCGAAGAGCAGTTGTGCGGTTTCCTGCCTCCACAATCTTGCCGAGCCTCCCGGCGTGCTCCCGCGGCGAGGGCCGGCGCGGCGGCGGCAAAGTTGGGGTGTGAGAACGGATTAGGGAGGGTCGAAAAGTGCTTCTCCGTCTATAGGCGAGCCCAGTCAACAGCTGGCCACCCGCGCCGGCGGCAAAGGCAGCCAAGGCAGTGGCAGCAGCTCGGGAGGACGGGCACAGGGTGCCGGGGGTGTGCCTGGGTGACTCCGCGCGCTGGGGGCGAGCAAGGGGGCGGTGCGGCGACAGCGGTTCCCTGGGCGGGCCCTTGTTCCCATCACTTGGGGGATGCGGAGGGTACTGAGGAAGGCAGCAGCTCCGCGGACACACTCAAGCCTCCCGGGCGCCCCCAGCCCAGCGCGGCGCTCACCATCCCTCCGGCCCCTCGCCCGCGGGGGCGTGCGCGCAAGGCACCCCGAACTCTCCGCGGCTGGGACGCTGGAGCCTAAACTTCCAGACGGTGGCTGCCCGCAGCCCTGGCTCGTGGTAGCTGCAGAGAGGCACCCGACCTCCCCGGCGTGGCGGAGAGGGGCCAGGAGGATGCTGCCGCGGGTGGGAGCGACGGCCGCCGCGGCTCACCCGAGCTCCGCCGGGATCAGCGGCGTCTGAAGTTTCTACTCTCACGCTGCCTCTTCTCTGGCTCGATTGCTTTTGGGTTTCCCCCACCTTCCCCGCGGCTCCCGGTTTCCTCCCTCTCTTTCCCGGCCCGAGAATACTTAAAGGGGCCGCGCGGTCCTTTCCACGCTTCACTCTACACTCTCCAGACGCCGGTCTGGCAAGTTCTGCTCGTTAATATTTCCATCCACAAGCCAGGGTGCCCGACTACGCCCTCAGGTGAGAATCAAACTGCTCAGGATCACAAAGCCGAGCGAATTGGAACTTGCCTTGTTTCTCTCGACACCCCTGGCTCCCCTGCACCTTTCTCCAAATGGAACCTCCCAGCCAAAGACTTCAAAAAGCCTCCTGGTCCAGCTTAACCTCTTCCCTACCGCTTACAGGAGTTGAAATAAACTCTCAAATAACTCTGTCTTCACCCTTCCCTATTCCCATTAAAAAAAAAAAAAAAATCAAATGTGCGCAACAAGCCTATAGGACAGGAGGTACAGAAATAACTACGTAGAATTTATTACGTAGTTATACGTAATACGAAAATCAGTTTCTTTTAAATTGTAGTTGTTGAGTCTCCCGTAGAAAGGCTACCCAACTCGAGGGGCGCAGGAGTGGGCCATGGGGACTTTTTTTTTTTTGTAAGCAAATGCCTCTCCTTCAACTTCATTGACTCTCAGTATCAGAATGCTAACAATGGGGAAGTAACTAAGGAAGAGGGACAAATGTAAAAAACATCCTTGCTACCCGGGAGTTTGCGGTTGTAAGAGAAGTCATTCAGCATTTCAAAACCAAGAGGCGTGGGCTTTAACATCTCATACACCTCGCCCTGAAATCCCAACCTACCAGTTACTAGCTCTGTTACCAGGCCAAATCTCCGTTTTCCCTTCTGAATCAGAGACTCTTGAGATAGTCACAAATCATACCCAAAGCAAAACAAACCTAGCACATCTGATGGGCATTCTTGCATTCATCCATGCATTTATTCACTCATTCATTTTTCTTTCTTTCTATTAAAAAAGACATTATACAAAAACCACCTGAGACATGGTGAGTGCCCAGTAAATGGTAGATATTGATATTTAGGACTATTATACTTTTCAACAAATTATTATGCACCAAGTTATGTACAATGACTTCAAAATATTTATTTGTTATCTGTCAGGATATACCAGAACCTGCTTTCAGTGGTTGACTCTGGAGAGAGGAATGCATGATGGATGGAGAGGTGGGAATGGATTTACTCTTGTCTAAATACTGTTGTACTTTTTTTTTTTAAGTGAGCACATGCATTACCTAACAAAGGATACAGTTTTAAAAGCAAATAATATATTCATTTTGGATGCTGATGGTACAACCAGTGACCTTGGAGCAGCATTTTGTAGAAAGAAACTCTGGTTAACAGAACCTATCTTTGAAAGTGAAAGATAGTTTAATCCTGAAAAAGCTGATTGAAAATTCAGTAAACAGGCTGGAGATAAGAACTCAAAGACTCCAACCAAAACCTTTCCAGCAATAAAAAACAAGAATGTGCATTAAATGCTGAAAAACATACATCGATTTTGTCTTTGTGAAGGATATTTAGTGAGAAACATAGAATTTGCCTTTTTTCCCTTGGGATAAAATGTGCTTTTAAGATAAGCTTACTTAGTAATAGAAAATAAATAACCTAAAGCATGGTACTTGAAAGAAAGAGAGAGAGGGAGAAAAATCCCTCAAATCCTCATATCATCTGAGTGCATTTTAAATAAAGATTTGAACTTCCACTTAGTAAAGGATGTATGCTTTTACATATAAAGTATCAATAGAATATGTGTAAGAATCCCTATCGTGTTGTTTTTCCAAAGTGAGTCTCCCGGTCTCCAGAAATTTGCTAAGATTTCTCAAATTCTCCTTTACCATCTCATTGTCATTGAATGGAAACCATATTAATACTCCCTTTGATCCTTTTATTTCTCAACTTGAGCTACCGACATCCTCCCACCCACCAGCAACTCCTCTCTCCTACTCCTCGAGGCTATCCTACCTAGGAGAGTCAGCAGGAAGAACCCTCCAAGAACTAACTTCTGGCAGCCCCTCCCCAGCCCCTGCCGCCCCAGCATGAGGGTCATAATCACCAGCTCATATATGTTGATCCTTTCTTCTTCTCCTGCCTCATCCAAACTGTACTTTTCTGTCAATTATATCAGTAAAGGTAGTACCTGAAGACAAAAATTTGTATTCAGAAGGTATTTGGCATCTGTGACAAGTCAAACTCAGTGTACCTGAGAACTTTCATAACTTCGTCCTTTCACTCACTCACTTACTCATGCAAACAAACTTAGTAAACATCATCTATGTGCAGGAAACAATAAAGGGCTCTATAGAGGCCAGATGCAAATAGAAACCTATTTCTCAGGCCCTCAGAGCTCTTATATAGGGAGCTACACAGGCTCCAGAGTGGACACTATCAGAAGAATTAAAAACAGTGTCATTGGGATTAAATGACAGCTCAATGTATTCCTGGAGGTGGATGAATCATAGCGACTTGTCACCTTTCCATTTTTACTCCTGAACATTAAGTTACTAGGAGAATGCATGAAATAATCAATGTGTCTGTATGAGTATGTGTGCAAGTGTGTGTGTGTACACATGGACATGGTGCCCACATATGTCAGGTCTTCAGGCAGCTCTGACACATGCAATAGAACTCTGACTCATTCCGGACTTATTGGTTGGGAGACAAAGATCAAGGTATGGAGAAAGTGTCATAATTTGCACTCAGAATCTCTATTCTGATCACCGTGATCTGAATGAGTGGTAGAGTCTCAAGTTCCTTTTAGAGAATTTTGATCATTTGAAGCTTATGAAATTCAGGCTCCCTAAAATGAGAATTTTGAGGAAACCTGAAAGTAATACATTCTAGTAGTCCTGTAAATAGGAGCTTTTTTGACATTCAACATTCTAGAGCAGTAATGATATCTTGAGTAGGTCTAATCTGATTTTTATCTTTCACAGGGGTAGTTATAGGAACTCAGGAAATAAAACTCCCAGGATCTCTCTAGGGATTCCAGATATCACTTACCCAGATCAGGAGAAGCACAGTTGAGTTCTTAAGAAAAATACAAACCAGAACATTTCTCTCTTTTCCTCCCTACCAAGAAGCCTAGAATCAGACCAAGCCTGAGACGCAAGCTGAAATTCCAGGAGGTCTGGTGAGACCATGATATATACAGTACACACAAAGGCTGAGCTGCATTATCTCTCAGATTACAACTAGTTTATCAATTTTTATACCAAATGGCTGAATAATCTGTGTAATTTTTGGTACCTAAATTGATGAACTAGATTGAATATTTGAATAATTTAATATTTGAATATTTTTCTAAGTTTGGATACATAAGAGAAGTCCCATTTAAGAAGGTAACCTAAAGTAACCCTAATAAAGGGAGAATAAACTCATATCTGTTGGAATATCTATTGTGTTTGGAAACACCCTGTCTCTAGAGCAAACATTGCTCAGTCTATGCCATGCTGCTTCTGTAGTAATATCTCTCACTCCTGACAATTGAAAGCTCACTCCTGACGATTGAAAGCTTCAGTTTTCCTCACTAAACAGCATATGGTAGTTACCTACAGGATAACTTATTTTTTTTAAATGAGCAATACAATATTACTTACTGATTTTAAGTGTCATGTATGATAGCAACAAGTCACATGTAATAAATCACATATGGTTGGGTATAGATTTTACATGCAATAAGAGTTCAAGGAAAAAAGAAATAATTTAGAGTTAGAACAATAAAAAGGAAAGAAAGGAAGGAAGGAAGGAAAGAAGGAAGGAAGAAAGAAAGAAAGGAAGAAAGAAAAAGAAAGGAAAGAAGAAGGAAGGAGAAAAAGAAAAGGAAAGGAAAAGAAAAAAGAGGAAAGAAAAGAAAAGAAAAGAAATGCTAGGTAGAATTTTTAAATATGTGTAACTTTATTCCTGTTCATCAAAGAGAATAAAGTTTACCAGAATGCTTTCTTTCAAATGTACATAGGGCACATTTTAACAGCATTATTTTTGTTTGTTTCTCTGCCTTTGGGTAATTATGGCCCCCAAACCAGGAACCATAGGGAGAAGAGATTTCCTGGGTTATCTGTCTTTACTAGGCATTATCAATGTTTTCAGTACAGGAAAACGTGGGATAGAACTCCTTAGGCTTCACCTAATCATGTGCTCCAGTCTCACTAACAGCCTCTAAGGCCCATTAAAAAATATAAGCTATGATACACTTGAGTTCCTATGGAATTACTGTGACTGTGCTTGCTTGCCTTTTAGCATCTCAGCATCTTGGGGACATTGTAGATACTCTAAAATTAGAGGCTATATTGCTAAATCCTTGTGGTAGCACCTAGGACCTTAACTGTTAGCAACATGGGTCTCACTAGGATTTAATCCTTTAATGTTAACAGACAATAAGTTTCTGAAGAAAAAGGAGAGGACATTGGGAAGTAGCATTGATTGAGGGCAATGTTTTGGGCCCTTTACAAATGCTATCTGATTTAATTCTCACCATGATCACGTGAGGTGGCATTATCACCCTAATTTAGAGATGAGGTTGAGAGTAAGTCATTAACTCAAAGTTCAGAGGTCTGGAAGTCATGGATCATATATATGAACCCAGTGTATTTTGAACCAAAATGTATGGGAAAAAAAAAAAAAAAAGAGTTCCATGGTAGGATAGGCACTTTGGTTCAAAACAAGCTGGGCTCAAATATAAGGCTCTGCTCAAAACCCTCCAGTGGTTTTCCATCTCACTTAAAGTGACGACAGCCCACTCTTTCCAGAAGTCTACAAGGCTGCACAGGAGCTGGTCTCCCAACCTTCCTGACAGCATCTCCTTCCCCGTACTTGCCCTTGCTCACTTTGCTTCACCAAAACAGCCTCTTAGCTATTCCTAGAATGTTATCAGGCAACCTCTAGCCTCAGATTTTGTACTCGCTCTGGCTGGAATACCTACCTTCACAGGTGAGCAAACCTACTCTCTTTCTTCTCTCAGGTTTTCTAAAATCAAACCACCTCAGAGAGGCTTTTTCTAACCACCAATTTTAAAATTACATCTTTACACAATACTTTCCGTACCCTTTTCATGCTTTGTTTTTGTTTTGTTTTGTTTTTCCTCCAGAGCACTTATCCCCATCTAAGACATTACATATTTCCTTATTTATTTTTATCAACTGATCCACTCCTCCTAGAATGTTTTGACTGACCCACTCCTCCTAGAGTGTTCTATGAGGTCAGAGATTCTTGACTATTTTATTCACTCTTTTATTCCCAGCATGCAAAACAGTGCCTGCTACTTCGTAGGCAGTCAGATGTTTGTTAAATGAATGAATGAATGTCTTATTTTATTGTTTGTTAACCTATCTTTTGGAAAAATGCTTCCTTAATGAACCTATTTCTGTAGTTCTAAAGTGTATTTTCTCAGATATATAGTTCAATCATTTGCGCACTTCAGCTAACAGAGAACTAACATGAATGTCACACATGGAGTTGATGTCTCGGTGTACTTCGGTAACTTAAAAGCCAAGGTTCTGACTAAGTAGGCACATGCTGATTTGGGTCAGGTTATTTGAAAGCAAAGAGATTGGAATCTGACTTTAAAGTATATAACATTCAAACTGGAAGTGACCTTCAAGATTAATTTTTCATAAATGAGAAACCTAAAGTTTAAAAAACCTGACTTTCCCTAGAATACACCTTTAGTTAGTGCTTTACTCAAAACTAGGACCCAGTCCTCTAAATCGCTAGAGATTTCTTTCCATCAGAGCAGGTTAATCAGAAATTCTTGGTTAAGATTCTCTACCTTTAGAACACTTCTATCACTAGATATGGTACAATATAATTATATTACTATTATATTATACAGAGAATTTTACATATTTCTGTCTTCTGGAATATAAGAACCATGGCTTTTTTTTTTTCTATCTATCTCCATTTCCTAATAGAATAAAAATAATAACACCCAACATGATATAGCATTATGTGCTAGAGGTACTGTTCTAAGTATTTTTTGTATTCTAACTCATTTAAATTCTCAGAAACACATTAGTAGATCAATTACCATTATTATCCTATTTTATACATGAGGAGAAGGTGGACATTTAACTAATATGAGGCTAAACATGGATTTGAACCTTGGCTCCCTGAATCTTATCCCCACAACAGACTGTGAAGTACAAATAAAAATTATTATTTAAAGTAATGTTATTCTTGCAGATTTGATTCCAGCTTGAGGAAGCCATTGATGTGTAAGTTTTGTTTTGTTTGTTTAAAGATCTACTTTCATTTTGGAATAAAAAAGTGACTCTGAAGTATATGCATCTGTACTTTTACTTCTACATGGAATTTAGGTGTTTAAATCTTATTTTATTTCTAAAATGTTCAAAGGGGTTTTATATTTCTCTTTAATGAGAACGCATGGAAAAATATATAGTACAAGTTTGTTAAGACATTCAAAGTATATTGAAAAACATAAAGATGTATATATATTGATATCATACCATAGAATTTTGCTATCTTTTGGTTTCTTACTTCCAGATATATCTGCAACCAAGCATATACTATTCTAATCATGAATTAAAAATCTCTTAAATTGGGATCATAGTTAACAGCTGCACAGCTGAATGACACACTCTATAGGCTTACAATTTGGACACAAACTATTTTGTAAGTAATTTACATTATGTTTAACTCTGCAGATGTGTTGTACAAAACTGTTTAATGTTTTTGGTTTTTCATAGTTTTTTTAAAAAACCGTTCAAGAAATATTTAGAGGCTTGAGGTACATATGTTAGGATTTATGTCTCATTTTGTACATTCTTTATGTTTAGTCCCACCTGCTACTTTGTTTATTCTGAATAGTATTTTACCTAGGTTCTAACAGTTATTTTAATCAGTTCATTAAAGAGACATTAAGTTCATTCAAAAAACATCTTGAAATTCTATTAGAGTTCCCTATTTAGAGGTTACTTTCTGGGTCAGTAAATAAAAAGTAGGCCTAAATATTTAATGTTATAATAACTTTGGAAGAAGGGTATCCAAGTTTATCATAAATAATAATAATAAAACATTAAAAATAAAGAATTCATTAAATTGTAGTATTATACACCATATTGAAAGTTTTATGTTATTTGTTTTACAGCCTGTTAATGTATTTCTCTTATGGAAAAATGACTTCTCTTTTGAAAATCTCAATCAGGGCTTTGGGATTTAATAGCTGCTTGGCGTAATTGAGAAGTAGGATTCCAAATATGAGGTGCTCATTCTTGTGGATAAATACTGAATCCATATCCTACAGTTGTCTCTGAGAAACAAACTGCTGTTGAAAATTGACATGAAATGTAAACCTACTGTCTTAACAACAAGGATAATTATATATTTTCCCAAGAGTTTAATCACCTCCTCTTTAACATCCTGGCCACATTCCAAACGAAATCATCCAATTCCATTATTCTAACTGAAAATCTCTGTTGATTTGATCTAATCTCATCTTCTCAATTTCCTATCACTATACACTACTTTAAAGCTGCTTTATTACACCTAGAAGGTAGAATTTCACTGGCATAGTACATACCTTCTTGCATTTATGTATCATATGAATATCTTTGAAACAAAACAGATGTTTGCTGAAGCCAGTAAAACAACCTTACAAGAACATCATACAAAAATTATTCTATTTATTCAAAGATTTCTAAAGCTTACTTTTTTCTTACAACGCTTCGACTACAAAGTTAGAAAAATTGTTTTACTAATTTAGCATGTCAATATTTTGCCACAAATATTCTTTGAGTGCATACTAAAAATAATATGGTTTATATCCCTATATTCAGATGCTAATTGGTTCTAATGAGATTTTATTTTTCTTCAAAATATCAGAGGAATATATTTTTAGGACATTTGGAAAATACAAAAAAACCCCCAAATTTACAATAACTCTCTCAAATATAATCACATATGCATCCAACATTTTATTGTAGCCTTTTTTTTTTTCATTTTTTCACTCTACATGTATAGACTTTTATTCTTACAATATGGAATAACAGTCTAAAATGGCTATGTAACCTACATTTTCACTCAGTATGTCATAAAAATTTTTTATGTCATAAAATATTCTTCAATGCCATCATTAAAAGAGTGAAGTAAAATTCCATCATATAAATGTACTAAAATACATGTAACTAATCTCTGATGGTTAGATATTTAAGTTAGTTTCAATTTCCACTAAGGCACATAGAATCTGCTTTTAAAAATCATACTAGGATGTGGTCTTGCTAGTTAAATTGTTAATAAATTTCATTTTAATCACAGATATTCTACTGAGGCAATACATACATTCCCCCATTTTAAGTGACAACTGTTTGGAGTTACCATGCAGATTGTTCAAATAATCTTAGACTCAACATACATTAAGAGTTAAGCATCATAGACAACAATGAAGAACTATTAGACAATTCCTAACACCTGAAATTTTCACTTTTTTCCAATAGGATTATTTTGCTTGTTCAAGGGGTGCTTTTAATTTTCATTATAACTGATTAAAAAATGAAAATGTTTGTATTTCGCAAGTATGCTTGAATTTCACAGGTCTTGTATTTCACACCAGAAAGTAAACTCGTTTCTTTTAGCAAGGGCAATGAATCAAGATATAAAGTTTTTCTAAACAATTACTTTTGTGAAAAAGTATAAACTTAAGCACAGTTCATTATTTTACTCATTTCTCTTTCCAGCTGGGAGTGCACATTGTTTAACATGTGGCTATCATAATTATTGACAGTGACCATAATGTGATCATACTTAAATGTGCTAGTCTAAATAAGAATCAACCTAGCTGTGTAATGTGCATCCTAGTTTATCCAAATCATATTATTTTGGTTAACATCACCTATTTCTTGATTTTCCTCTAAATTCTGCATCTGACTTACTGTGTAACAGGAGTCTGAAAATTTAATTATCCTCCCTTGCTTGCCAAAATATGAACTATAAATTTAAAATAGTTAAAGGAAAGACATCAGTTTTCATACTTGATGCCTTACTGATTGAAGATGTAATGTCATTATTTCTTGACGGTAGTAATTTTATCACTTAAAAATATCAGATCTTTATCTGGCAAATTCATCTGTTTTAAATAATGTGATTTTTCTCAATTCTATTTAATTCATACAGAAATGTACAGAACACTTGGCAAAGTCTAATAAATCAGATTATCCACCATACTAGATTTTTCTGATCTTGCTCTCTTTAATATTTCACAACAATAATAGTACTTGAAAAGGTGATAATGAATACAGACATGTTTCTTTAGACATGCTTATACATTCTAGAACATCATTAAATGTGTTTTCCAGGTGGAAACTGTATGATTAAGGGACCAAAACACAGTCTGAAGAGCTTGTCTTTAAGCACAGACTTCCCCTGGGTACTTCCTACTCATCCTGTAAGTCTCAGATGAAAGTCTCTTCCCCAGAAAAGCCCTCCCAGACTTGTCATTTTCCATCTTCCCCAATAGGTCAGGTGTCTCTGTAAAATGCTTAAAGAAATTTCGACTATTTCTCCACAGTACTGATCACACATGTGAAATATATATCTTTTAAGCGTGCCTCTTTTGCAAGTCTCATAAACTCCACAGTGGCAGTGATGACTTCTGAATTGTTCACCAATGGTATTTTAGTTCATATCAAAGTACACTGAACACAACTTTGTGTTTACACTTCTGTATAGTATCCTAAGTTTTGAGAAATACTCAGCTAGACTAAGAGAGGAATAAAAAGAAACTCTAGGGGCTTCCCTGGTGGCACAGTGGTTGAGAATCTGCCTGACAATGCAGGGAACACGGGTTCGAGCCCTGGTCCGGGAAGATCCCACATGCCACGGAGCAACTAAGCCCGTGTGACACAACTACTGAGCCTGTGCTCTAGAGCCTGCAAGCCACAACTACTGAGCCTGCGTGCCACAACTACTGAAGGCCGCACGCCTAGAGCCTGTGCTCCTCAACAAGAGAAGCCATTGCAATGAGAAGCCCGCACACTGCAATGAAGAGCAGCCCCCGCTCGCCGCAACTAGAGGAAGCCTGCGCACAAAAACGAAGACCCAACGCAGCCAAAAATAAATGAATAAAAAAAAAGAAAGAAAGAAAGAAAGAAACTCTAAATGCAGATATCTGGGCATTCATGCCTTTTGCATTTAATCTATCCAATTCCAAAAGGAAATGGGTAATTTCTAGAAGAGTTTCTCTGTTTCAGTGTTCTCAGCTGGGGCCATTTTTGTCCTCTTCCCCTCACTCAGGATATTCAGCAATGTCTAGGGATGTCTGTGGTTGTCACGACTGTGTGGAGGAGGGGGGAAATGTACTACTGGCTTCTAGTGTGTAAATGCAAAGGATGCCGCTAAACATCTTATGTTACACAGGACAGCCTCCACCCAAAACAAAGAATAAACTGGCCCGAAATGTTAATAGTGTCAAGATGGAAAAACACTGCTCTAGTCGAACTTTAACACCTTTTGAGGGAATTTTCTTCTTGAAGGGATTAAATAAGTTAGTGGAAATGTATCTTATTAATGGGGTACAGTTAGGTTTCAAAGTTATTAGGCCAGCGATGTTGTATACCTTACTGTATAGGAAAATATTGGAAATGTAAAATCCTATGCAAACATAGCTCAAAGCTAAATGTTTATATACCTTAAAAAAGAAAATTTAATTACCTTCTTCTGTTAAGTTGCAATCTAGAGCTTATATAAAGAGGCATATGTTTTCAATAATATGTTATTTCTTTCATGTAAACTTGGAATTAATGGAGTGAGAAAGATGACGGGAAGGTAAGGCAAAGCGTAAAGTTTTGAATTGGTGTGGACTTAACCAAATATGAGCTATTGAGCATTGATTAGAAAACTTCTTTGGTGATAATGCCTAAATGTTACAAAACTTGCAACGGGAACTCACGGGCTCTTGTGTGGACATGGCTTTGAAAGAGCATAGAGTAAAAGTTATCTGTTGATATGTTCCAAAGTATATATAGTAAAAAAATAGATATATAATATATATTACACTAATCTTCCAGTGAACTACAAGATAAAGGAACGTCTGAGCCAAATTCAAATTTAAGAGCATTTAGTGTTTATTTAAACTTTGCTCTTGGCAGCACGAAAGTGACAAGAGTTTGGTGCACGCTTAGAATAATGACTGATGAGGCGCTATATTTGTTTCTAAAATGCATAGAGATCTCTGCCACTGACAAGCAGGGTGACAATGGACATGTCTCCTAATATCTCTAAGACCTATCTCCTTTTGTATTAAGTGAAGTGTATAATAATTCTTACCTTATGGGAGGGTTGCGAGGATTGAAACAGATAATATGCAAAAAGTGCTTAGCATAATGCTTGGAATAGAGAAGGCAAATATTTAATATCAGTTGATAATTACTGGTGTGATTTCATTGTGAAAAAAGAGCACTATCCTGAGAACTTCAGGATTAAGTTTAAAGTTAATAGTAGAAAACTGCAAACTTTTTAAATTAATAAAGCAAAGTATATAAGGGTTGTTGCTTGAGAGATTGTTTAGAAAGCCGTAAGTACAGTTTAAAAGACATCTACATACAACAGAGCTCTAAAATAACTCAAATTTGATTTTACTGAGGGAGTATCAAATTCATATAGTATTTAGAAACCAATATTCTTAAACAATAGCATGTTAGTGGCGACCTATTTTTGAATAGCCCAACTGAGTATGTGCTAAAATTAAAGTTGCCATGGTATACCTGAAATGTGATGGTCCAATGGTACTCAGATATTATTAATGTAATGTTCTCAAAGTATATCTCCTCTTAAATGCTATGAGAATAAGTAAATATGTTTTTTAAACCAACAGAGGAAATTTGGAATTTAAAAGATGTATACCTTTTCATTTTATTCCTCTGACAAAATGATAAAATCTATTTAGAATAATATTTCATTATAAGTTCAGAAACATACACCCTGGGTGTAAAGCCAAGAGAATGAAAAGAAAGTATTCAATGTCTATATTTAAGTGTCATGAAATGAGCTTTATAATGCTTATCTATTTGTGGGTAGGTGAGACTTATGGGAGGGAAACAATAGCTTCTAGAATCAAAGAATCAGTTATTTAAGGCTGGGCGGTCTGGGGATATTTTTCATGACATTATTATAGTGATATGTATCGAATAAATTAGCTTTCTAATACATAGTAAGGAGTACCAAAAAACCTTCAGAACCAATTTAACCTGGAGAGAAAATATTACTTTTTATTTAAATTAGATTTTTATTAAGATTTTCCTTACATTGCATATTATATAAATAATCTTCACACACTATTTGAGAAGTAGATTTCATTAGTCCATCATAAATTATTTTGAAACAGTAATTAATATAATAATATAATAAACTGAGTTTAAAACACAAAGCTTAGTATAAGTACTGGGCAACCATTTATTTCAAAAACATAAATGAGATGAGAGGGATTCCTGCCCCTATGAAATGGGTAAAAGAATCTCCTGATAGTAACCTCTTTACAAATATTGGGAATTTGTAGTTTTTGAAATTCCCTTCAAAGATTGGATAACACTACCTACTAAAATATTTCTTATTTCATGCATGTTCCCTTGGATTAAATTTGGATTGTTAATTCAGTATAGTTAGAGTAAATTATCCAAAATATGATTCAAAATTCAAAACACACACACACCCACATCCACATTTTGGTGAAATAGAAGTTCACAGTAGGTCTCTTTATATTTTACTTTGTGTCTTTGTACAAGAGGGAAAAATACCTTCTCTATGAAACGTTTTAATTGGCTGAGGGTGTTTAGTATACAATGCTCTATTGCCCTCTGCTGGCTAGAAAATGGTAAATAAAGACTTCCCATCTGCTCTTATCTATATGGGGGCTTTAGAAAACTATGGAAAATAAAGACACAGTTCAAAATAATAAAACAATATATTACAGTGATAGGAAATTTTAAAAATAAATTTATAAAACATGCTTATCATGTTTCTAGGGTTCCCTAAAATTTGCTTATTTTTAATTAGTTTTCATGTTAGCCAAATAATTTGCTTATTTTATATAACCCTAAACACTCTCATTAATTTAAAAAAATCACTCTAATTCATTATTTTAAAGCGATAATTGCAAGAATCATATTTGTGTAGGAATTTTGGGGATTTACTAACAAGATATGTATAATTTATTGTTGGCACATTTGTGGAATATTTTTATAGCTATTATGATATAGCTAGTGTGAGTTTATATTTTTTTATAAAGAAAATTTTATCTAGCTGAAAAACTATTTTCAACATAATTTTATAAAAGTGTAAAAACTAGCTAGATGTTAGAGTTCTTCTTTACTAATTAAACAAGTGACTTACCTTGCACATTTCATTCTCTTTTAAAGCATTGTTTATATGCTGTTCACATCCCACTGAGGAAAAACTAATATTGGTGTATAATCACACGTAAATTCTTTAATAACAGTGACAAGGCCCCAAGAAACAGAAAATGCATAGACTGATGAATTTACCTCGTTCCATTTTAGGACTGCACGCTGCTTTAATGCTTGATTACATTTAGTTCAAAAACATTTCTGAAGCGTAACCTTACCATCCATGGCAGAAGATGTAGATTTTATTATTAAGGGGGACTTGATGATTTCTCTAAAATAAAATTAAGATAGAAGTTTAAAACAAAGCTGTCACTGTTTTTTCAAAAATTTGGCTGGTATTTTGAATCTGGGATTTATTTTATATTTTCAATAGTTTCTCTCAGCTACAATATAAGTAGAAATAATCTGGTTTTCATTTCTATGAGTGTATTTCTTTGGAACATATATAAAACTTGGGTCATGGTGCTTTGAAATAGGCTTTATTCCATGAGCTCTGTCTTCCTATTTTATCCTCAGAACCAGTGTCTATTATGAATCAAGAGGATAATTTTTCCCCATGGCTTCCCTGCCAAAACAACTGTCAATCCTTTTAAAATTTTCTGGAGCAAATGGTGTTTTATAACTTTAACCACATCTGTTCCAGAATATATGCACACCTCAAAATTTCCAAGAACACATTTTCAGCCCAATCTGTAAGTTGCTAGAAGTCTTTGGTTCTCCACAAACTGAGAGAAAAAAAGTTTCATCCCAGAAAATATAATTATAAAAATAAGATGGAAAACAAGTTTTTTACCTTCCAAATCATGAGAGATTTTTAAAAAAAAGAATGCACTTTACAGTTTTTCATATTTAATCCTCATAAAACACTATATATATATAATATATACATATATATTTTACAGTTTCCATTTTAAAACTCAGGAGTATAGGAAAATGAGATTCAGAGAGATAGAAGACTCATCCAAATTCACAGAGGATGGCCTGTAGATCGAAAGCCAGGTAGGTCTGCCTAAGTCCAGGCCCATGGTCTTTTTATGACACCTCACAGCCTCTAAAAGAGGAAACAAACTGGGAATCCATTTGTATCAGGGTCTTAAAATGATCATGCCTTTTGATCCAATAATTCCCACTCTGGGAAGCTAAGGAAACATTCAGTATACAGTTAAAGATGTCCATGACAGCATTAATTAAAATAATGCAGGAATAAGAAAAGAAAACTAGGAAAGGGCTACATTTTTAATAAAAAATAATGGATAAAGAAGTAAACTATGTATGTCATCTAATAGAATATTAGTCATTAAAAATAATAGTTTTGAGTTACTTAAAAAGTTATGAGTTGCTTAGGGTAAAACAGGCAAACAAAAGTTTATTATGTAATTATATTTGAAAAGACAGGTTTATTGGTACTGACAGAGAGATGTATCCTATATTGTTGGGTGAAGAAAGTTAGTTATGAAACAATAGTATGTATTCTATAACACATTTTGAAAAAAAAAAAAATATATATGCCCTAGCATATGTGAAAAAGGATTGTGTAACTTATGTCACCCTGTTGATCTAAGAAATAAAAACAGTAAATAAGTTTTGAAGTATATATTTTTATACTATATAAACTTTATAACATGTATTACTTTTAAGATTATAAAAATTATAAAGATGTAATATTTACAGTATGATTATAACTGTGATGAAATACACCAAAATAACAATAGTTGATACTTTAGGGCGAGGAGTATATATTTATTGCTTTTTTAAAAAGTTTAAAATGTTTTCAATATGTTTATACCTTTTTTATTAAAAACTATGAAATAAGCATTATAAAATAATCGTTTCCAACAAATAATAGTTTCCAATAATAGTGTTCCTTCCTTCTATTTCTCTGTCTTATGGATTTTTGTGAGAAATATTGTTTTACTTTGCTGTTCTTAAAGTACTTAGCAGGTTCTCATGGTAAATGACCTCATGTAGATGCATTACTCTTATAGAACTAACTTACTTATTTAATTTCTATGGAAATGTTAAAATTGAAAACCAACTTGACTGACTTATTGCTGATGTCTGTTAAAGAATAAGAAGAAAAATATTACTGTAGTATTCTATTAGTTCAAAATTCATCAATTCCCAAAAATAGTAACCTGAAATTTAACTTTTGTTAAACAGCTTGAATAGTACAAACAAAACTGCCATGACCATTGATGCATTTAACCAAGGGACCTCATTGTTTTCAAACATCTCAAGTACTTGAAAGATACCTATTTACTTATAAATTAATAAATGATTTTTTTCAAAAATATCTCATGCATTTTAAAAAATATCCTCTTTAAAATTGATGAGGCAATATCTTCTTTCCTTGGTAATATGAGTATATTTATAAATTGTGACTAATTTTGACTTGGGTTACCAAATTAATCTAAATTAATGGAAATTTCATATGAGAACTAGAACACGGTACTATCAAAGTTGATCTCTTCATGTTACTGAGATAACTTCTGAAAGTTTATGAAAAATAAAAACGTTAGTCTTTTTTCTTTCTCTCCCTTTTCTTTCTTTTATTTTATATTATAAGCACATAGATAAATAATCATTTGTACAAGCAATATATTTTGGCTTTTATTTGGGTGTTACCCTGAATGAAAAAACTGTGGATGTGAATTTATTCATCTTTTCCTTTCTACTTGATACCCACTCCTCCTGGTTCTCTATGGCAGAAAGAGCTAAACATAAACTTGCTTTAATTTCAACATCATGTCAGGCAGGACTGAATGTGTATTGCCTTTCACGTATAAACATCTTTTAAATCTCATACCCAAAGAAATACTTTGCTTTTGAAAGGAATCTTTATGCATACAAATAAAGTAAGTATATTTTCTTTAGTTCTCAACTCCTACAGTAGATGGTCTTGTACAAATTAAGGAAAAAACCCTTAAAAACATTTATGACTAAAATATTAATCAAATAATGACGTCAGTGTGTTATTAAAGAATGCAAATATAACAAAATTATCAGTTTCCTTTATTCTTTCATTCTGAAAAAGAATGACATTGACTGGGAATTTTATAATGGCCCAAAGGAAAGAAGGCCTCTGTGTGCCTCAAATCTGGTATTTTAAGTTGAAGTCAGCTGTTAAGAATTACTGAATTATCCAGGGCAGAATCTAGGGTATGGCTCACATTACAGTATGTTGGATATGAAAAGCTGAACACAAGAGGGGTGAAAATTTTCAGTGATTAAAAAGGCCTGTGGGATTGAATGTTTAGATTCCAGAGCAACACATCAAGAGGAATGTTGCAGATTCTCAAGTTCTTGCAGCAAATTGTGTCTGTAAATCGATGAAAGGTTCCTGAAGAAATATATCAAGATGGCTCTAAAGAGTATATAAAGTTTCTTTCAGTTCTCACGGGAATGAAAATTAAATCTGATGGGTGAAATCAAATACATAACAAAGCTAAGAAATTGAATGTACCAAGATTCCAATCAGGACAGAAAGTAGGATGAATTATTTCACTTATTTTCTCCTTTAATATTTTTTGAAACAACATTTATTAATGATTTCAGAATTAATTTTAATTAATCTTTATTGTGTCAAATATTTTAGGCATTCTGTATGATACAGTGACAATGTTTCTCTGTATGAATATTGCATAATGTCTTCAGCTCTATTACTTAGATTTCAATAATTTCTCTTCCATTTCATATTGAGTCTTCTCTGAACCATTTTTCCTCATAAATGGCAGCTGACATCTAATTAAACATGATGAGTTGGTGGATAACTGAGGATATGTAGGTATTGTTGATTTAAACATGTATCCCCAACATCAGTATTAAACAAAATATTCCTCTTTTGTGCCAGAAGGAATAAATTTTGATAAAATTTGTCACAGAAATTATATATATTGCAAAGGGATTTTATATTTACCAAGCAAATTGTTTATAATCTATGCTTCTAGATATAGGCTCTTTTTTTTCCCCTCTTTTTTTTTTTTTCATTTTTAAATTTTTTGGACATAATGCAATGCCTTTCAAAAGGCAACTTTTCAATACAAACTTTAAAATTAATGATACTAAATTTTTCTCTCTAAAACTCGCTGTAGCAAGTTGAGGCACTTTATTCGGGCATTCACAATTTAGAAAAATGTTTTTTGTAAGCTTCACAGAAAAACATTTGAACAAATTAAAAATCATTGCAGTAATATACAGAGATCTCATATTCCTTTGATTTTCTGTGGGTAAATGTGTGAGGACATGTGTATGTATGCACTTAACTCCAAGAAAAAGAAATGTCTAGAGTAAAACATGTCTTGAGTTTTTGGTAAAAGGGATCATAAAAGTTTGTGAAATTATTCAAAGTAAATTGGAAATACATATTTTTACATTTTATGTTAGAATTTAACTTTAATTGAGGAATTTGTGAATGGGAGCTAAACATTTTTAGAAATGCATTTTTTGTTACTGTATAGCACAGGGAACTCTACCTAATGCACTGTGGTAACCTAAATGGGAGGGAAGTCCAAAAGGGAAAGGATATCGGTATGTGTATGGCTGATTCATTTTGTTGTGCAGTGGAGGTTAACACAACATTGGAAAGCAACCATAATCCAATAAAAATTAATTAAAGAAAAAAAAGAAATGTGCTCTTTGTGATATTTAACTGTCTCTTCACTGTTTTATTTCTTATCAGATAAAGAGGGATGCTTCTTTTAAGTACAGTTCTTTGAGAAAATAGAAGTAGTTATAAGTTCAATCATCTCTCTATTGTCCCCTCATTATGATCCAAGAAAGATTTTTTTAAAAAGCTAAATCAGCTGAGATTTAAACTCCTTTGAACTAGGAAAGTACTGTATGATAGTTTTCAATAATTTTACAGCAATTTGTAATAAAATAATAGAAGGTAAGAAAATTACACATTGGACCCTAAGTCAAAGCATGAAACATCTAAAACTAAGTTTAGTAGGAACTCATCTCTATCATATGGTGATTTATGCAACATAATTGAAACAGGAACACATTTGGCATATACTATAGGAAGACTCACATTTACTAAATTACTCAGGGAACCTTTAAACACATGTATGGCTGCCTCTTACACAGTATACCCTTGTGATGGTGGTGCCCTGCCCAGCTCTTGCACAATTGTGAACCTTTTCTTTCAATAAGTTTTTCTAAATTTTGAATCTTGCAGACAGTTAACCCTCTGATCCTTGTACTCTCATCTTTTTTATTTTTCTGTTTGTTTTTGTTTTTTTTTTGGCTGCACCATGTGTCTTGCAGGATCTTAGTTCCCTGACCAGGGATTGAACCTGGGCCCCCTGCTGTGGAAGCATGGAGTCCTAAGTACCGGACCACCAGGGAATTCCCTACTCTCATCTTTATGTACCACAGTCAGCACAAATTAGGAAAAGTAGCTGTGGACATCAAGAAGACACACCGTTGCTTTACAGAAATAAACTTCTTAGATAACTTTTCAGTATATTTCCCTTTCAAAAGGTGAGGCCAACTTTTACTTGTACAGTTGCTGATCATGTAATTTTCTTTCCTTGATCTCATTTCACTACTGAAAACTGAATACATAGGTGAATTTTAAGATTCAGTAAAAAGTCATCTGTAAAATATTAAAACTAGAAGCAAAGCTTACTTTAAAAAAAAAAAAAACCTCTACAAAGATACAGTAATCAAAGCAGCATGGTACTGGCACAAAAACAGACATGTAGATCAATGGAACAGAGTAGAGAGAAGAAAGGGTAGAGAGCCCAGAAATAAACCCACATACTTGTGGTCAATTAATCTGTGACAAAGGAGGCAAGAATATACAATGGAAAAAGACAGCCTCTTCAATAAGTGGTGCTGGAAAATCTAGACGACTACATGTAAAGGAATTAAATTAGAAAATTTTCTCACATCATGTATAAAAATAAACTCAAAATGGATTAAACACCTAAATGTAAGTACTCACTCCTTAAGGCTCCTATAAGAGAACACAGGCAGAACACTCTTTGACATAAACTGTAGTAATATTTTCTTTTGAATTGATCCTCTAAGACAAAAGAAACAAAAGCAAAAATAAACAAATGGGACCTGATTAAACTTAAAAGCTTTTGCACAGCAAAGGAAACCATTGACAAAATAAAAAAAAAAACTTATGAAACGGGAGAAAATATTTGCAAATAATATGACTGATAAGGGGTTAATATCCAAAATATACAAACAACTCATACAACTCAATATCAAAAAACACAAACAGCCCAATTAAAAAATGGGCAGAGTGCCTGAATAGACATTTTTCCAAAGAGGAAATGCATATGGCCAACAGGCACATGAAAATATGCTCAACTTTGCTAATCATCAGAGAAATGGAAATCAAAACCGTGATGAGATACCACCACACACCTGTCAGAATGGCTATCATCAAAAAGCCTATAAATAACAAATGTTGGTGAGGATGTGGAGAAAAGGGAACCCTAGTATACTGCTGGTGGGAATGTAAATTGGTAAAGTCACTGTGGAAAATAGTATGGAGGTTCCTTAAAAATCTAAAAATAGAACTACCATATGCTCCAGCAATTCCATTCCTGGGTATATATCTGAAGAAAATGAAAACACTAGTTCAAAAAGATACATGCATCCCAATGTTCATAGCAGCTTTATTTATAACAGCCAAGATATGGAAGAAACCTAAGTGTCCATCAACAGATAAATGGATCAAGAAGATGTAGAAACCCAACTACATATATAATATATAGAATGGAATATTACTCAGCCATAAAAAAGAATGAAATTCTACCATTTGCAACAATGTGGATGGACCTAGATGGTATTATGCTTAGTGAAATAGGTCAGGCAGAGAAAGACAAATACTCTATGTTATCACTTATATGTGGAATCCGAAAAATAAAACAGATGAGTGAATATAACAAAACAGAAACAGACTCATGGATATTGAGTGGTTACCAGTAAGTAGAGGGAAGTGGGGAGGGGCAAGATAGGGACATGGGATTAAGAGATACAAACTACTATGTATAAAATAAATAAGCAACAAGGATATATTTTACAGCACAGAGAAATATAGCCATTATTTTGTAATAACTTTAAACAGAGAATAATCTATAAAAATATTGAATCACTATGTTGTACACCTGGAACTAAAATCTTGTAAATAAGCTGTACTTCACTAAAAAATAAAAGCCTCTCCCTGAAAAAGAGTATCATCATGCCTGGTATTAAAAATTAAATTCTAGTGACCTTCGCAATGTCACATGTGATCCTGGGTCAAATTCTACATTTCCTACTCTCAGATCCAGACCGTAGCACTCCCTGTGGCCAGGTAGAAAGGCTCACAAGCATATCCCCAGACCAAGAGCAGAAAGGGCTGTATTCTCTAAGCCCTGAATATAGACAGCAACTTCCACACAGTGGTTGCTCCTTTCCCTCCACGCAGAAGAAAAGCATCCCTCTGTTAGCAGATATGTCTGTTGAATGTAAAAAGACAGTCACAAAAGCAACAAGTTTGCTGTGTGGGAAGGTTCTAGAGTGGGGAAGAAAGATGATTGAAGACTCTGGTTACACAATGCCCCAGAACTGATGTACAAAAAGAGTTTTGACCTGATGTTCTGTATATTTTGGTAACATTAAGGTGGAAAAAATTTTTAAGGAATTGGCTTTAATACCTATTTCAGAAAATAGACATAATTGTTCTACCTGTTTCTTCCTTTCTTTTTATTTCTCTTTTTAGAATCCAATTCTCTACTGTTTTCTGGCAAATGTATCTTCCCCTTAAAAAATAGCCCCTTTATTTTTCCTGTGAAATTCATCCTTGGAGCTGAAGTGTTACATAATTTTAATTTTAGAATTTAATTGTCAACCAGCATCATCTGTGGGTCAGGAGAGTAAGGAATATTGTACTAAATCCTAGGGAGGAGAAGCTGGGCAAAAGAAAACAGCTGTGGTTTTGGGCTGAGATGGAGATGGGTTTAAAATTCTAGCCATCTACTTAAACACTATGTGACTGCAAGCAGTTTTCTTAACTTCACTCTCAGTTTCCTCATCTGTAGAATGAGGATAATAATAGCTTCCTGTCAGGGTTGTTGTGAGGATGAAATGAGATACTTGATACATAGAAAATGTCTGGTATATAGTAGATGCTCAATAATTAACCATCATTATTATTTCATGGTTGATTTTATGACCTATGGAGAGTTTAAGTAGATCGATACTAATAACAAGTTGTAATCAACCACAGAAATATAAAAATTTCTTTCTGATCTAGGCTTGCAAAGGACTTCCAGACATTCTGAGAATTCCAGAAAGTACTAATGGTGGCAACCAAAACATGAGAAGGGGTCAGGGTTCTCCTCAAGCTTTCTCTGTAATCTTCAGCAAGTCTTGTGTTTCATGGTATCGTTATTAATGGGAGATGTATGTCCAACCAATGGGGTGCAGATCAAATGACTTAATAGGTCAAAATGTGCTTTGTAATTTTTAATATTAAAAAAAGTTAAATCATCACAGACTTTTCAGTTATTCATACTATTTCACAAACTTAATATTACAGCAGGCTATATCAGCTTTGACTTCTCAGTTATTGATACCATTTCAATAAATGCAAGATAAACTTTAAGAGCTAATAAATTTAAAAACTATAAAGAATAATTTACTAGAAAGGATGAAATAACATATTGTGAAATAGGTAATACCAAAGGTCTAGTTATTTCTTTATCTCCAAACCAAAAGCACAACTCTCATTTTATTTTTGCTTTTCCAATATGAACACGTCGATTCTTTGACTATTACTCATATCACATAGTTTTTCCACTCCTCTCTCTCTTGACATTCTTGACATAATATATATATATATATATATATATGTGTATATATATGTATATATGTACATATATACATATATATACATATATATGTATATATATGTATATATGTATATATATACATATATATACATATATATATATATATATATATATATATAATACTTATTGGCTGTTGTTACTAGAGTGTTGCTCTATATTCCCTGATGTGGACATGGGGCATCCTAAAATTATACTAGCTTTTAGTTTTCGTTTTGCCATTTCAGTGGTTAACTATGACTCCTACCTCCTCTGAAATCACTGATCGCATGAGTCAGTTGTCTCTTTCTCAACATAAAGCATTCAATTATGTGATACTTCCCTTTAAACTTTGATATCTCTCTAACTGCTTACAAGAAACATTCCAGACACTTCAGACTAGCCCAAAAGGCTCTTCGGAGACAAGCTCACTTCTTAAGGCTTTCCCTCTTTTGGTTTTCTCATGTGCCTTGACAGAAATATCAGGCCCCCAAATCTTCTCAGACACCACCCCTACCCCATACTGGTGACATGTCTTTTGTCATGACTTTTCCCTCAATTTCCTGTTGAGCAGTGAACACCAGCTTAGATGCCACTTCTCCCATCACCGTCCTCGGTCCTCTGGGAAGAATGGATCTGCTTGGGGAAGTCAGGATTTTATAGTCCTAGATCTCTTTATACATTCATCTATCTAGCACTAGTCACATTTCCCTATTTCTTTATCTCTGTTTTTTGATTGTTACTTTTGTGTCTGTCTCTCTCATTTACAAAGCGAAGTTGTGAATCACCCACACAGTGTCTTATTCATCTTTGTGTCCCCAAGACTAGGGGATTTCTCTTTCACCTCCTCAACTGAATCTTCAAGACATAAATATTTGTAAGCCATTGGCTTATATCTTAAAGTTAAAATTGCAACCTCTAGAAGTAATCATTAATCCTAGTTTGTAGAAACATTCTTTTTTTCATACGTCCCATAGGATGTTAATGGATATATTTTGGAATGATTTTCTCTTCTATTTCTGATACCATGACAGTCAACGAGTGAAAGATACAAGTAAAAACTGGAATTAAGCTAGAATAAAAACAGGCACAAACGACAATTTACATGAGAATGCTAATCAGAATGCTTTGTTTTCTAACAGCTTTTATGAACTTCTTCTACCAGATGCCTATGTTAAAGTACAGCTTGGCTAAATTCTGCAAGGACAGATCTGCTTTTTCCAAAAGGAGGGTTTCATATGGTAATCCCACACAGGCAGCCTTTAACATTTTACTATCTGTGAACAGGAGGTTAGAGTGCTGTCAATCACTCTGGGTGGTCTCTGAGCAAATGTTACACTTGTCACCACCCTCTAACTGGGATTAGGAATGTGAAGTCCCATCATAGCCCAAGTTCTGCCCACATATTCATGGTCACTGTGGTGGTGGAAGTGAAGAAAGGCTTACTGTAGCTTTCAGTTCTTTATTCATATCTGTGACAGACGGAATAAACCACACTGACAAGATGGGACTGTAGCACAGACATTTCCCCTTTTCTCTGGCTCTGTTTTCTAACACTCTAGGCAAGCAACATTCACAGCACTGAGATCTTGAAACACTCTGGACTCATCTTTATATTATTTCCCGGAATCATGAAAAAAGGATGACAACTACCACTTATTAAGTACTTCTATTATCCGGGAACTAGACACACACAGACACAGAGGTCCCAACCAAATAAGTAAACACACACACACACCCATTTGTTCATCCATTTATTCAACAATATTTTGAGCAGGTAATACTCTATATACACATATCAATTTGATGTTTAAAATATTCTAACATACATTTATCTTTTTAAAGATGAAAAATTGAGACTTAGGAAACTGAGATGCAGAAAGATAAATACTTTTCATACAACTAATTAAGAGCAGAGTCTGCTTTAAAATCATATATGCCATGAAAACTCTCACTCTTTATACTTCCTGATGTCACAAAAAGAAAATAATAATTTAACCTTGTAATTTCCAAAAGAAGAAGTCAAATATAATAGTAAGGCAAGGGCACTGATGTTCTGAACTTAACAATGGATTACATCAGATTCCTAAAAAGTAATTCTATACAGAGTTCCAGGCACATATTTTCTTTTACCCGTTGAGTTACTGGATCAAAAATTTCTATATGTGAAAAGTGAGAAGTTTGTCATTGAATCCTTAGGCAAATATACATTAAGATAATAACTTATCTCTATGATGTGATTTAAATGATAGATGCTTCCCCAAATGAACAAATCAACCCATATTTTAAATGCACTAGGAGAGTGTTACTGAAGTAAATTTTATAATGAAATCTGAATTCACAATAATTGTTTCCTGAAGCTCCATTTTATTGTTAAATCTAGATTTTTCTCTCATCCTCTTAATACCCAAATTCAGACAATAAAGTTGTATTTTATCATAGCTTTAATTTTTGCTCCATAATATAAAAGCTGCCAAATATAATTCTTATATTCCTTCTATCTTTTATTTCTCTCTTTGCCTGAGACCATCATACAAAGAGCTCCAAAAATTTATGCTAATGCAACACCTTCCACAAATAAAATAAACACAATTGCCTAATGCTCAAGAAGACTGTCAATAGGATACACTAGATGCAACGCATCAAATGTTTCCAGGAGACTTATAATTGGAGGTTTGTGCATATTCATCTTAATGGAGTATAAAAAATAAATCACATAAAATAAATGAGGGACATTAATAAACCAATTTCACACAAAATTCCATTTCCCCAATGGTTTGAAGCTTTATGCTTTTTGAATTTGCTCTTCTCAGGCACAGCAGTCATATGTGGATCTTAACAACTATTTTTAATTTAAAAAATTCTCTTTGGAAAAGGATCCATCTGTTTATTGAAACAATCCTTTGCAAAACCAAGGAGGTCACTTCAGGTCAAAACCCATATCTAAGTTGGTTTAAGCTTAGGGTAACCTAAATAGTGTGTCAAATTGGGACTACTAGATATATAAAATGACATCATATAATTTTTTTCAAAACTCTTAGATTCTACATTCCTTGTGAAGAACTGGTTTTAAGGGTAAAATCTGGGGAGGAAAAACCTATTGGAATGCAAAAGTGCATTTAACATTTGTTTATATTTCCACAACATTATGCTAGATTTAAGCTGTCAAACTAAGTTGGTAACAAATGTTAAGTATAGAAATATATACAGCAACCAGCCGACTGCCAAATCAGGCAAACAAAGAACTCTTGTCAGAGGGTTACAGATTCCAAAGTTAAATGTGAGGTAATATTTTCAGGGTAAGGTTTTTTTTTTTTACCTCTAATGGAATGATTTCTTTAAATGGCTGCACTTGTACAGCAGAGCGGGATGGATACATTTGCAGTGGAATTCTGCACAAGGATTCACCTACAAAACTAGCTCTACAAATGTGATTATTGCTTGGCTGAATTGCACATTACCTTGAGAAATAATACTTGGGATAAAAATGAGTAACTTCCTACTGCTTAATGTGAAGAAAGTCATTTGCACCTTTGTTCTCACTTTTTTGTTAAACAAATGAACTCAAATGAACAATGTACGTGAAACTCTTATTTCCCGTTCATTAGTGTTATATGTCTCTCATTTACTTTAATGGCCAGTGAAAAACAATTACATTTATTAAACAATATATTACATGACCAATATTCTAGAGGGTACAAACATATGTCTGGTTTCTCCACACAAAACGCTTATAATTTGGTTTCAGATATAATTCGTCAATCAATAATGCAAAAAACCATGATAATAACTATAAGTGTCATGAAAGCACAGTGAGTTACTTGATGGAAGGGGCCTTATACTATCGTCTTCTAGTGTCCAATACCTATTGTTGGCAGTTAGCGTGGAATATGGAGGAAGGAGAAAAAAAAGTCTATAATGAAAGAGACCAAATTTTTTAATGCTAGAACAGTTATTTGCTATCTGACCGAGGAAATAATTGTCTCAGTTTCCTTTTATGCAAACTTAGGATAGCAACACTTAATCAGCACTTAATATATAAAACAAATTATATGTATATATCACACCCCTTCTGAAACATACATAATTGTTACTTTCTACTACCTACACTTCTTTTAGCATGCCACATTGGACTTTGAATAGTTCTTTGAATGAGAAGTGCTATGGAAAAAAAATGATTTTGAGTCTTTGAAATGGAGATGCCAGAATGAAAAACAAACAGACAAACAAAATCCAGGAGTTTAAAAAAAAATTAGAAGTACTGTAAATCAACCCAGGAAAGATAAAAATGAAAATAATTTTTGGATTTTTCCTAATTTTCATTACTATAATGCTGAAAAAAGGGAAAGACATTAATGTTTAACACAAACAGTAGAAGTTTATAACTGCATATTTAAGTTTTTCCCAAAAAAAAAAAAAGAATGAAAATGAAAATGGGGAGAGGGGCGCTTAGTGATCTGCTGCTATTAAGTTCAACCACTGACTTCCAAGACTAGAACTTGGCCATTCCCAATAACTGTAACACCCCATAACTTCAATTCAAATGTTTCCTTCTCTTACCATCTTTCCAACATCCTTCCTCAATTATTCGAATATTTCCTTTACCTTAGCTGGAATTACAATCTATTACCCCTGCCCCCCAAATAGTTTTGACTATTCCTCTCTCAACTCATGTCCTTCCTCCCCTTTCCATTTATTTATTTAATTTATTTATAAATAATTGAATTACAGTTGATTTACAATGTTGTGTTAGCTTCAGGTGTACAGCACAGTGATTCAGTTATACATATATATGTATACACTCTTTTTCAGATTCTTTTCCCTTATAGGTTATTACAAAATACTGAGTATAGCTCCTTGTGCTATACAATAGGTCCTTGTTGGTTATCTATTTTATATATAGTAATGTGCATATTTTAATCCCACACTCCTAGTTTGTCCCTCCCTCTCCTTGGTAACCATAAGTTTGTTTTCTATGTCTGTGGGTCTATTTCTTTCTTGTAAATAAGTTCATTCGTATTTTTTTTTTTTTTGATTCCACATATAAGCTATACCATCTGATATTTTTCTTTCCCTGTCTGGCTTACTTCACTTAGTATGATAATCTCTAGGTGCATCCATGTTGCTGCAAATGGCATTATTTCATTCTTTTTTATGGCTGAGTAATATGCCATTGTATCTATTTATCTATCTATACCACATCTTTTGTTTGTTTGTTTAGTTTGTTTCTTTTTGTGACTTGTTTTGTTTTGTTTTTGGCTGTGCTGCACAGCATGAAGTATCTTAGGTCCCTGACCAGGGATCGAACCCGTGCCCCCTGCAGTAGAAGTGCAGAGTCTTAACCACTGGGCAGCCAGGGAAGTCTCTATACCACATCTTCTTTAAAACATTTTTTTAAAAATAATTTTTACTATTCCCCTCTCAACTCATGTCCTTCCTCCCCTTTCTATTTAATGTTCCTTCACTATCATAATTTTCTCACATATTTCCTTGCAAGGATCTTGAAACACCTGTCCTCTTCTCTTTCACTTTATTTCTCTGGTAAGAATCAACCCAATTAAACCTTACTCTCAGTTCACTACCCACCAATCAGATTTCCTGCTTCAGAGAGGTTACTGACTGATGGCCCCAGCTGTTATAATTTATACATGTATCACTGAATTTGCAACCAGGACATGATTTCCACAAGCTGCTCTCAGCCCATGCTGAAAATAGTGGTAACACCAATGCAGGACTTCTCTGATGGATGAATTTTATTCTGGCCAAAACACCTTACAACTGTGCCGCAGTCTGAGAAACTTCTTACCCCACCTTCCTTCTTTTCCTCACTCATTCACAGGGACAGACCTGTACTGTGGTCTGAAGACTCCTACCACATCTTCTGGTACCCTCCTCTTTTTCTCTAACAGACTGACTATTCGCTTGCATATCCAATCCTATTTTGACATTTGATTCTCATGAAACCTCAGACTAACACAACTGGCATCCATGCAGCTGAGCATGGCTGGAAAAGAATACACAACCATGCTGACTGCCTTTATTTTAAATTTGTGACCATTAACTTCAAGTGACTTACTCACTTAATAAGTATTTATGAAATATCATGATTCTGTCATTCCTTATGTCCTTGAGAACCAAGATACTCAGTATGGAAGAAAGGAGATACAGGTGTAATACAGAAGAGACAAAGCAAAAACTGTGGGTGTATCCTCACTCTGCCCACTGAAAAGGTCCAGAAACAATGATTAATCAATGAGCATCCCTGGACTCAAGCTGCCGTCTTGAAATACCCTTTTCCATTAAAGGAAGTCAGGGCTTTTCGGAAAAATGGCTGATGTTAGGTCTAGGGCAGGGAATGTGCAAGATGAGTCTGAAACATCTTAGCATAAAGACTCTATTGGCCAAAGATGAGACAATTTAATCTTGGATAAGGACAAGATTTATAGTGGATTGACACTCATCAAATATGTTTAAATTCACAAATTCATGTTTATATTTAAAGTCTAGTTGTCAGCCTCTGAGGATGACTGTGAAACAATTCATTTTCTTAAAAGCTAGCTAGATAAAAGGAAAGGATCTAGCATTTGTCCTGGTTTTCCATATGAACTGTACCACTGGATAGCCAAATGATAGATGATGGTGGATCTCTCTTTTTAAAATTATTCTGGGCAATTAAAAAATATAGAATTAGAATATTACTGTCTTGCATCTCCTAAGGGAATTAACAAATAGTGAAAAACAGACATAATGTGCCTCTGTTTGCAAGACTTTAGGCTTACCAAATAAATATAATCTGAGTTTCATCAATCTACTGGACCTAGCTGTCAATTTACAGAAAATACAGAGTTCAGAGAAACATATTGAACTACAACCTGTAAAAGCCTACGGGTCAGTGTCTTGGGTTCCTCCACAGATAACCTGTAAGAAAAATAAATGGCTGGAAGAGAAAACTGTAGATTAGTCGAGCCCTAAAAGACACATTGTGTTTTAAAGAAAAAGTAACACTAAGCTAAAGTGTCTAAGGATGCTTACTTGCATGATACAATCATAAAGAAAAGCAGGGACATGATTATTATAAAAGCCAAAATAGTGGTTATTTTGGGCTTGGAATGAGGGATTTGTGACTTGCATGGGGCACATATGGCAGGGCTTCTAAGATGGTTGGCAATGTGCCATTTCTTGACCTGGGTTACACGGGTATTCTCCTTGCAATTATTCACTAAGCTATGCATGTATTACTTTGGTTTGCTATATCTACATTTTATTTTACAAGAAAAGGTTAAAAATGCTATTCTGATACTTTCAATCAGATTAAAAAAAGAAAATAGAGACTCATTTTGTAATGAGAACACTCTCATTGCCATGGTATTAAAAATACAAATGTGACTATAAATACAATTGCCAAAATATTCCTTTTTAACATAAAAAATTTCTCAGAGTAAACTGCTATACCAAGTCCGATTTTATCAGTGAAAAATGCAAGCAGGATGTTCCCACTTACCATCTTTTTTCTCTTTGTTCTTCTTTTTACCATAATAATGAGCTCTTGGAAGACACTTGAAACTCACAGATCACATTTGAAGAAATATCATTCAAGGAGATATAAGGCAGAGACAGTATTTTAGAGGAAGCCCTAGCATGCCTAGAAAACCTGTAATCATTCTCAGCAGATAACTGATTATTTGGCTGGAATATGTTTAAAGGAGAAGCTTTGCTCCAAAGTTGGATAAGTGAAGGTGGGATTCAAGCATGATAAAGAACAGTAAGCGGTAGAGGGGCAGTAACAACTATAAAGCCTTTATGATTTCTTTAATATTGCCAGGAAGCACATTAAAGGTTTCCAGAGCCGACTAGATACTATTAAAAAATAATTGTGTCTTCCTTGCTGTGAATTACAAGTCTTTTATATGTGGAAAAATTTTTGGTGGGTGCACAAGGCAGGAAAATAAAATTAATTTTAATTTCAAACGCTCTGTGATATGACGCAGTTTTTCCAGCTACAAAGATATGTTTGTAATTACAGTTTGATGACTGTAAGGAGTTAGCAAAGCATATAATACTTGTGTAAGAAAATGTTGATTATCCTGTTGCAAATACTTCCCTTAATGAGTGTTAAATAAACTCTTTATAGAAATGGTATTAAGACAAATAGAACTCAGTCACTGAAGTAATATAAGGTTGCTTTTTATTCGGTAAATTTCCCACAGGGAAATTTAAATCTTACAACTTAATGATGCTTTTAAAGTGGTATTATTTGAGAAATTAGTTTCATAACTGTTACATGGAGTAGTGAAATTGTTCAGAACTGGAAGACAGAAGACCCAGGGTAAGATTCTGATTCTGTCAATTACAAACTATGTGACTTTGGGCAACTCATTCAACTTGTCTGTATCTCAGATCACTTTCTACAAAATGAGAGAGCTGAACTACATAGATCTAAGATTCTTTCCAGCATCGGTGTTCTCAAGTTAATCAACACATCTAATTTCAATTTGTTTTGGAGGCAAAATAAATTCTGCAAAAACTGTATGACAAAGAGTTATAATGCCTGTATTAGTTATCTATTGCTGTGTAACAAATTACCGGAAAAACTTAGCAGCTTCCTAAAACAAACATTTATTATCTTACACAATTTCTGAGGGTCAGGAATCTGGAAGTGGTTAGCTGACGGGTTCTGACTAAGGTCTCTCATGAGGTTGCCTTCTAGATGGTGCCTGGAGCTGCTGTCATCTGAAGGCTTGGCTGGTGCAGGACAGTACACTTCTAAGTTCACTTACATGTTGGCAGCTCTCAATTCCTCACTAGCTGTTGGCCCACGTCTTTGGTTCCTTACTTTGTAGGCCTCTCTCTCTAGGGCTGCTCACAGTATGGAAGCCAGATTCCAGCAGAGTGAGTGAACCAAGGACAGAGAGAGAGTGTGTGTGAGAAGGTACAAGATTGAAGGCACGGTCTTTTATAAGCAAATATATGAAGTGACATACCGTCACTTCTGTCATATGCTATTGACCACACAGACCATCAGTGCTACAATGTGGGAGGGTGTGAATACTGCTATGTGTTGATCTTTGGAGGTAATTTTGGAAGCTAGCTACCAAAGTCCCTATACTCAATATATAATTAAGACCCAGATGCGCTCCTGCAACCCTCCCTCTGCCCAGTTAGACAAACCTCTCACATAGTGAGTGATGTGGGCACTGCTATGGACTTTGCTGAAACATGAGATTCTTATCTGTATTCCTAACCATCAACATAGGAAAATTTCTTTATTTTTATATTTTTATTTATTTTTAAAATTAATTTTTATTGGAGTATAGTTGATGTACAATGTTGCGTTAGTTTCTGCTATACAGCAAAGTGAATCAGTTATACATATAGATGTATCCCCTCTTTTTTAGATCCTTTTCCCATATACGTCATTACAGAGTACTGAGTAGAGTTCCCTGTGCTATACAATAGGTCCTTATTAGTTATCTGTTTTATATATAGTAGTGAGTATATGTCAATCCCAATCTCCCTCCCTTCCCCCCAGGAACCATGTTTGTTTTCTACATCTGTGACTCTACTTCTGTTTTGTAAATAAGTTCATTTGTACCATTTTTTTAAGATTCTACATGTAAGCGATATCATATGATATTTGTCTTTCTCTGTCTGAGTTACTCCTCTCTTTATTTTTGAAAGTATCTTATCTTCTTTTTGCACCAAATAGCTTTACCTGTAAATTTATGAAATGTGGTTATACAATGTGAGTATCTTCAATCTCTCTTATATATAGCTTGTTATTTCACTATACCTTCATATTCTCTCTTTATAAATTTCCCTCAGAAAGTCTATTTCTTGTATAGTTTAATTTCATCAGTGGTCCTAAATCTATTCTTTTCTCCATAATTATGTCTCATCAGTTAACTTTTCTTTATCTCACATTCTCCATTTGTTCGCTTCTCTTGGTTTATTTCCATGACTTTCTGTCTACCTTACAACTCTCTAATTCACTTCTAAACTTCCCGTGGGAATAGTCTACACTTTTCCCTCATTGCCTTAACAACTTTTTAAGCTTTGCAATCTAACTTTCTCATTGTTCTGAAATGACCAGTTTCCCTATTTGCCTGATCTAATGGCTACTCAAATATTCCCCAACTTCTGAAATATTTAAGGGCCAGCTTCACTTTTCTTCCTAAAATTTCCTTCTTCTTTCTATTATTATGTATTCTTTCTTCTCTTTATCCTAAATTTTAAATTTCCCTAGGCTCTTTGCTTTTAGATTCCTTTATTTGTCCACTTTTCATCTTATAAATATCACCTCAATGAAAGACTAATGTTTACTTTTGACCATTTTCATGTATTAAAATTCTGTTTAACTTATTAAAGAATATCTCTATCTGAATTTACAGCTAATATCGCAAATTCAACCAGATTCAAAATAAACCCAGATCTTTATTTAGCAGATGCAGAGAGTGTCTTTTATTTCAGTAAATAATATTTCTATTACTCACCTTACACAAACTTGGGATCTTGAAGTATTTACCTATCTATCATCTCTATCTATCTATCTATCTATCTATTTATCATCTATTTTCTCCCTGTAGCCTTTCCACTGTGTAGCATTTAACATTTGGATGTACTTCAATTAATGTCATCCCAGTCTTTATCTGTATTTCTTTCTTTAAACTCAGCCCTCTAATTCTCTCCTGCCCTTTGGGTCTTTTCCCCCTTTGTCTTCAACTTCTTTCTTTCCATCCTTTTTCAGAGTGTTTGCTATTTACAACCTTTGTATCTTTGATTAAGAAAAAAACTTGACATATCAATGAAACCCTTCAAAATCTGGCTTATGCCACCACCTAAATTTCATCTCAAGCTAGTCTTTGCTTTTCCCTTTGCTCAGAGAGGCAATAAGTAGTTACACAATAAACGCTGACTCTAGACTGTACTTGGATTCAATCCAGGTTCTGCAATTTAGCAGTGACTTCGAGCAAGTTTCTTAACCACTCTGTACCTCAGTTTCCTAACAGGCAAGCAATAATCCAATAACAATGGTAGCTACTTACTGAATTAATTAGTATGTTACCAGTTCATGAGAAATAATAAGAGCTATAATGTTTGTTATTACTATTTGAACATATGCCTGCAATCATATATTTTATTTTCTATTATTTTCTTTCTTTTTTCTCCCTCTTTTTTCTGATCTTTTACTAAGTTCACCAAGTTTCTTTCATCCCCGACCTCCAACTTTTTCTTCAAAGGGTTTGAAAGTTATTCATGCTGTTTCTGTTTATTTATTGGTTATCCTTATTTTCATTCATTTACTGACTACTTTTAAAAGATGCATATTTGATTTAATGAAGTCCTAAGTCATTAATCTTCTGAAAAAGAGAAGGATCTTTTAACATTAATCACTACTCATTTTTCATATTGCTGTTATGAAACGTGTAAGCACCAGTCTGGTTTTACAACCACCAATAATTTGTTGTTGTTGCTATTATTATTATTTGAAAAAAATTTTTTTTTTTGGAAGTAGGAAGGGCCATATCACCTCTTTAGGTCTCTTCCTAGAGGCCTAAAGAGGTGATAAAATCTTTAATAATTTTACAACCAGAAAAACTACTTAAAAAAAATCAAATCCCAATCTGCAGAATAAAACAAATACACAACATAGAAAGTGCTCACTTGAATTTACAGATATACTTAATTAGCTAGTCATTATATGGAAATCATTACTTATGAGAATAAACTTATGAAAGGTTCTAACACTCTTTAAAATTTCAAGTATTTACTTTGTTATTAAAATTATTATATAAATTAAACTTAATTTTCTGGTCTTATCTGAAGTAATATTCTGTAAAAATTGCCTTTACCATAATCAATTTTTGCCTTCATTTCCCTCACATTAGGTAGCTGTGTCATATCTGACTTTATTTTTTTCACACACACACACCGTATTTTATTTTTACAAGAGATAAATAAACTTGACACCAAGCATTGTAAGTGGATGACCACAACAAAAGCAACAATGATTGCAATTACCAAACATGAAAAATTTTTTGATATACCCATATTTGTCCACTTAATTTCTTAAAACTAATTCCTCCTTGCAGTCTAGGTCTTTAGTTTTCTTCTAAGTAAAATTATCCTTTTTTTTTTTGTAGTTCTCTCTGCAAATGACTAAGTGATAAACTTTGCCTTGCCTAAAATCAGTATTTATTTTACTCTTACTCTTAAATAAAAATTTTTCTAGGTAGGGAAGTTTAAGTTTATGAAGTATTTTTCAGTCAGCATGTTGAAGATATTATTTCACTGTTTTCTGATATGTTTTGTCATATCATATCTTTATCTGAGGAGCCATGTGCGTCTTTAAATTCAGAAATTTCTCAGCCACTATCTTTTTAAAATTGTCTTTCAGACGTCTCTTTTAGCTACCATAGCCATATGTTTTATACTCTATTTAAATTTCAATGCCTTCTGATTTCTTTTTTTAATGCATTTTTTGACTCCATAGTTTTCTGTGCAACAAACTAGGAAAATAATTTCAATTTACCTCTTCAGTTATCTCTAATCTGTTTAATATAGTCATAAAGTTTTAATTTTAATTACCATATTTGTCATGTCTAAATGATTTGGTTATTTAAAAATATACTTATTTATATTTCACACTCTTTTACTTATTATTTTGGTTTTATTCTTTAATTTTATATTTCTGTATAGTTTCTATATGTCTTTCTGGTAAATTCTCTTCTTTTAATCTCTGTAATAATTTTAGATAAAGTTACAGTTACCAGATTGTTCCATTAACTCTAGTACTAGGGATGCTCTGGCATTTTGTGACTTTAGACTCTCTCTCATGGTGTTTCTTTCTTTATTTTTTTTTCAGTGTTAGAAGTGGGGTGTTTCATTTAATTGTGTGATTTGTACTTTTTCTATGATGAATTCTTTTCAGTGAGTGTCCTATATGTCCTTAAATATGGAAGTTTCCCTACTGAATTTTAAAAATATATATATTTCAATGATTTTATGGTAATTTCTCAGCATGGTATTCCTATCCTATGTAATGTAAATTTGTAATCTCTGTACTATACACACACATATACATACACACACACATATACGAACACACACACCCTCTAACTATTTAATTCACTTCTGTATTCTCAGCAGCACAAATTCTAATGCATAGTAGATATATTTTTGGTAAATATCTGATTCATGAAAGGATACTAGGATGTTCCATGTTTCCTTAAATAAATAATATGCTGTAGCAATGTTTGAATTACCTTCTCTTCTAACAAATGTTCCATGTTTCATAACCTCATGTTTTACTTGAGTTGTTTATTCCCTCCATTGTGACAACCTAGAATCTCATCTTTTAAGGATGCTCTCCAAAGACATTTTCTTTGAAAGCTTTGTTAAATTTAAATATGTAAGCTTTTCAAGTAAATTAAATATTCTTGTTAACATAAATTTCCTTCAGGAATATACTGATTCTTCATTTTGATGCACTCAGTGCTATAGATTAAATATTTGTGTCCCCCAAAATTCATATGTTGAAATCTAAAACCCCAGTATTATGGTATTAGGAAGTGGGTCCTTTGGTAGGTAATTAGGTCATGAGGGCAGAGTCCTCATGAATGGGATTAACAGCTTTATACAAGATATCTGAAGCACTCCCTAGTCCCTTAGAATGTGAGGACACAGTATGAAGATGTCTGTCTGTATAACAGGAAGCTGGTCCTCACCAGACACTGAAACTGCTGGTGCCTTGATCTTGGACTTCCCAGACTCTAGAACTGTAAGAAATAAATTCCTATTGTTTATAAACCACCAAGTTCATAGTATTCTGTTACAGCAGCCTGTATGAACTTCAACACTTAGATTTTAATTATTCCCTGCTCTTTGCACTTTACTAGAACTTGTAGAATATACTTAGTCAAAAAGCTCTTGCTCTGACACCATGTCACGCTTGTCCTAGGTATGTCACAGAAACTCTCATGCAGAGGTTCAGCTTGTTGACTGAGGGAAGAATTCAGTCAACATATATTCATGTGACACTCACAATTTTAAAAATAATAGTAATTTGTTGTCAACATTTAAAAATAAATACACTGGCTATAGTAATGTGTATTAGTTTGGGTGTGTATGCGTGAAAAAAAATCAGATAAAATGGCAGTCACTGGCCTGCATTTCTTCCTTTTGATCACTGGTTAAAACTGAGTTGCAGCTACACTGTTTAGGTGGTTTATGTTATATCAATTTTGCCACAGTGTCTACTTCCTTTAGTTTTAGAATTTGTCAGTTTCACTCACTTATATTTCTGCCTGGCTCCTGTAATTATTTGCAGTTTTGGGATATGGTTGTGAAACATTCTTCATAGCTCATTGTTGCCAATTATTGCCTTAGGCCTCAGGATGAAATTTTTATGTACTGCTATCTATTTTAAATCAGTTCATTAGAAATAAACAATTAATGAACATTATGTTATAAATATAATGATCCACGTTTTAACTGAATTATATTGCTAAACTTTGCTTCTCTCTATGTTTTTCTACAATGAAAACATGCAGTTATTATAGAAACAAAATTTTACACATACATTCAAGTTAACTATAATGCAAGATTTGCCTAAATCTGCCTTGTATATTACTAATATTTGTTAACTTAATAAATATCTATGTATTACAGCTAAATATAATGCATTCTTTTTTTTTTTTTTCTTTTTTCTTTTTTAGGTTGCGCCACATAGCTTGTGGGATTGCAGTTCCCTGACCAGGGATTGAACCCAGGCCCTTGGCAGTGAGAGCGCGTATCCTAACAACTGGACCGCCAGGGAATTCCCATGATGCATTCTAAGGAGAGATGGGAATTTTCATTATAACTGAATAATGATCAACTGATTAGATTACTGCAAGTCTATTAAAAACTGACAAAATAATAAGCCTGAAATGTTGCTACAGTAGTTACTGAAATAATGGCATGGAGCTAACTGGGCAGCAAGATAACATTTAGATTCTAAACAAGTAATCTGATTACTAGTTTTATTTGTTGTGAGGAAATAGAGCCCAATTCATTTCAAGATAAACTTAAGCTTATTAACGTTTATATTTATAGTGTCAGTCATTTGATTAAAAGCATGTTACAGAAATTAATAAATAAAATTAGAAAACAATATATATTATTTTTCATAGTAAGTTTTTAATTCCTTAGCTGCATGAGACTGTAGTGTTTATAGAGGTTGGTGTTGCTGAGAAGTGTTGTTGAGACTCAGATCTGTGGGAGAGCTCTAAATGGATATGTGAGCCATCAAGAATAATAACATTAAATCTTAAAACTCCAGTCTTAGGACCTCTTATAGTTATATTTCCCAATTATCTGGAGATGGCTTCCTTAGGAGAGTGCCACAGGGAGCCCTTCATCCACCATGCAAACTTTGACAAAGGATGAGATTACAGACACTACTGAAAGAACATAATCAATATTCAGGCAGAACATAGATTAAAAAAAATATGATCTCAGTTCATGCTACCACTCTCTGGAGAGTACTATAAAAAGAAGAACAAAGAGTGTAGTCCTGAGCATTCAAAAACATAGCTTGCTTTATGTAGTCTGACCCCGTCTGAGCACATTTGTGCTTTTAATGCTTTGCAAAAGTAGATATCCAAACATGACAGGAAGACAATGAATAAGGCAGTATGTTTGCTCCCTGCTTAGATCATGATTATACTCAACAAGGTCTGATGCAAGTGCCATTTTGCCATACAGCTCTTCTCTTCCATAGTGGGATACTTCTTAGATATATAGAAGCAGTAACATAAAGATAATGCTAATATTTCTCATCCCTGAAATGGATGCAAAAGAGTTGTGTGAAAATGATTCCACATAGTAATCCATAGATACCCTTACTTACCAATTAGTCTTCAACTATACTCCCATTACTCTTTAGTTGATTGTGTTCATTTAAATATTTCAGAATAGGGAAAAAAATCCATGGAACTATATTTTTTGAGATCTTTATCAGGTCTGGAAATAATAAAAAGTCCTACACTTTTCTTTTTCTTTTGCTCAAGCCTTGAACACCTCCCAAATCAAGCAACTTGGAGTTAACTGACCTCTCTGTTGCTTCCGTTATCAACGATTTTTATACTATTTCAAAGTATCCTGGTTCTCAGCACTGATATCGATAAAGAAAAATTACACATAATTGGAGAAGGTGGTTCTATGTATATAAATGCTTTTTGAATGAAGACAGTTTAGAAAAATAAGTATGGTTTATCAAGTTCAAAACATACCCTGTTTTATTTTAAGTTGACATTGAAAAAAGCATACTTTGCTGTTTACCCATTTCCTAATAAATACTGCAAAAGTTTACTAGTTAACTAAAAGTAATTTTTTTCTAATAGAAAAATACAAATAATCAATAGTTTAAAATACTTCATTTTCCATTTTATTTAGTAACTGTGTTAAGAGTAAACATGTATTTCATAAGATAGAACAAATTTAGTTGTGAATTTTATCCTTCAAGCACAAAGTACAGGATGTTAACATAGAAGAACCATTTACAGAAATCTCCATAACACTTAAAATGTTCCCTGATAACCAAGGAAAGAAGTTACTCTGGATTGACATGACTCCTTGTCATAGGTTTTTGGAAAGGTTTAAATAAGGTGCCCAGTAAACTTTACATTTGGTAACATCTCCATACTGAAAATCAACATCATGCTATGTTAAATATTCACACAGCAAAAACTTACTGCGGTGGAGAGGTGAACTGAAAAGGTGTCAAAGATTCACTATTATGTGATAACATTCAGAGTATGACATCAGCATATAGCTTCATGTATCAGTATGAATTTGAAAGAAGATAAACATTGCTTCATAAATATGGGTCTTTCTTCATTTTTTTCAAATCAATTTTACCATATTAAAGGAAGGGGTCAAGGCAAAATGTTTATATGTAAAGTAGTAATAAAATATATGCTTTTCTACTTATGTTAAAGTATATAAAATTCCTCAAAGAGGAATGGCCTAGGCAGTTTTCTGGTGTCACAGCTAATAATGGTGTTTAGAGCAGGTTGATAATCATGGATCCTGTCACAGTTAACACAAGTTCTGTAGCATCACTAAAGAACAGAAATGAATGGTGCATTGGTTAGGAGTGGAGGGGATGTACCAGGAGATATAAGCTCTATATCTAAAGGACATTTTAGGTAAATCTCTGAAGGATAATTTCAGAGTCCAGAAAGAGTTCAGGAGGAATTCTAAAGATATGTAAAAATATACTTTAAGAATTAGTGGCTTTAACTCCATCATGTTTCACCACTACCTACAGTATTTGGAACAAGATAAAAGCTCTTGTTTCACTGAATAGCCTATGGTATAATAACATAAATTCATAATTACAGAAATAGAAAGGGAGATTTGGACAATTAATGTTATTTGAAATGTTTGGGGATTTATATTTAAGGAGAGGCAGCATAATATAAAGGTTAAGACTTTTGGCCAGTGGCCAATACTGCCATTCTCTAGCTATGTGGACTTGGATAAGTAATATTACTTCTTTGTGCCTTCGTTTCCCATCTATAAAAATTGGATAATAATAACACCCACCTGATTGGGTTGTTAAGAGGAATAAATGATTTTATACATATAAAGTACTTAGAATTGTGCACAGACTGTATAAAGTGTTTAAATAAGTAAAACAAATAAGTAAATGTGGGATCATATATACACAGATTTATAATCTATATGTAAATTTGTACAACTTATTTTTATAATTTTTTATTTTATTTATTCCCATTATTTTATATATAATATAACAAGTTACCATTACATACAAACTCCTTTTTCTCATGACAGAAAAAAAGAGACTTTGAAATAATAAGAAACTAAATCTTTCCATATGAAGGTCACACTCAGTAGTGCATTAGTTGCCTTTACTAATTAAATCAGAATGGAGAAAGTCAAATTTATAGAGAAAATACTAGTATAAATTGATAAATTCCACATAAAAGAGAGTAATTACATTCCTGGAACATCTGGAGTACAGTGTGATACTCAGTTCCATATCTTTTCATAAATTTAGCCAGGGGGTTTATTATAAGCGTGGAAGAAGAACTATATATATGGCACCTAGTGGAGTGACTTGCCAGTACTTTATGTTGCCCTAGATGGAAAAATGAGAGCCAACGGCCCTCATTTCTAGGACAAATGAATTTATTATATATATGAAAGAGCAATAAAGTAAGTATGGTTCTTCTAACTAGAACAGGCTGCAATTAAGAGATAGTGACGCCCTTGTTCCAGCAGACATTCAAGCAGAGGTTGGAGGGCTTTTACTAGACAATATTGTAGAGGGAAATTCAAGTATTATATAGAGTGCTGGAAGAGATGATTTGTAATCTTTTTCCTAAGCCAGGATTCCAAGAACTATACGAAGATGGAAAAAAATTGAAATAAAAGGTGGAGGATTATCATATAATGCATAGGTTAAAACAGTCACAAAGAAGGGACTAAAATGAAGTAAAAATAAACTTTCTGACTTTAGGTCATAATCTGCTTGTATTATATACTTGTAATACACCAACATATTTGATCCAAACATCTGAATTCTCAATGCATAGAACATTAATTAATTTCTCAATTTAAAATGTTAATTGGTTGTTAATGGGATTAAAATATTGAAGGGCTACTGAACCATAAAAAGAACTATTCTTGGACATAAAGTAGGAGTTTTTTAATATATGTAGGTGATGTTCTCTAGTGGCTCCAACATCCAATGTCTTTTAAATAGAGTTAAAACATACAATGGACATTTTTGGTCAATCTCTATATTCTGGGGACTTCAGCAGTTGAGTTTCAAAACCTTATGTTAGACGATTAAGAACAAAAGCTCCAGACTTGCATTTGAATTGTCCACATTCGAACCAACAGAGGGCGACGGGGTGCCTCAACATGCACTACTGCCCCGAGAGTTCCAAGGCGTAATAGTTTCTGTAGTCAGTGATTAAACGATATATTAAGAAACAAAGAACACTCCAAAATAGGCGTGAAAACACCATGGTAAAATGTCATCTCAAAGAAAAATAATAGTGTACACTTGTAAAACTATTATTAAATAGTTTATAAAGCATTTCCCATGTATCACCGCATTTGATCCTAAGAGCGTTTGATCCTGTACCTGAGACAGTAGACAGCACTGAATCATTATCTTACAGAAGGGAAATTAAGAATCATGGAAGTTAGATTCAAGATCAACTATTTAACACATAACCTAAATAGACCTAAAATCTAGGTGTTTTGGTCTAGTTCACACTCTTTCCTCTTCTTTGCCGTATGGTCTTCCTTCTTACCTGACTCTATTATACCGACTTTCCACATTTATCAAGTTGTAGACTCTTTGAGTCAGAAATAATATTAGAATTCATGGGTTTAAACATACATATATACCCCCCAAAATCCTATGAACTCATATTATTATGTAATTGCAGACATTGTACACATTAAACTAATATTTAGTAGAGAAAATGAGAAAATAATACTTGACCTGGAGATAATCAATAATAAACTCTTTTGTTTATTATTATTATTATTACTCTTGTCAAATATCACAGCACTTAAGCATATAATAAAAGGATTTATTTCAAATATGTGGATCTTATCCATACTTTTTAAAAAATTACGTTTTCTTTAAAAGGCATTTAGCATATATGTGTTACTCATGATATACAGATGGCCAATAGGCACATGAAAAGGTGCTCATCATTGCTAATTATTAGAGAAATGCAAATCAAAACTACAGTGAGGTACCACCTCACAACAGTCAGAATGGCCATCATTAAAAAGTCTACAAATAATAAATGCTGGAGAGGGTGTGGAGAAAAAGGAACCCTCCTACACTGTGAGTGGGAATGTAAATTGGTGGAGCCGCTGTGGAAAACAGTGTGGAGGTTCCAGAAAAACTAAACATAGAGTTGTCATATGATCCAGCAATCCTACTTCTGGGCATATACCCAGACAAAACTATAATTTGAAAAAATACACGCACCCCTATGTTCATAACAGCACTATTCACAATAGCCAAGACATGGAAACAACCTAAATGTCCATCAACAGATGAATGGACAAGAAGATGTGATATATATATAATGGAATATTACTCAGCCATAAAAAAGAATGAAATAATGCCACTTGCAGCAACATGGATGGACCTAGAGATTATCATACTAAGCAAAGTAAGTCAGAAAGAGAAAGACAAATACCATATGGTACCACTTAGAGGTGGAATATAAAATATGACACAAATGAACATATCTATAAAACAGAAACAGACTCACAAACATAGAGAACAGACTTGTGGTTGCCAAGGGGGAGCAGGGAGAGGGAGGGAAGGATTGAGAGTTTGGGATTAGCAGATGCAAACTGTTATATGTAGGATCAATAAACAACAAGGTCCTATTGTATAGCATAGGGAACTATATTTAATATCCTGTGATAAACTATAATGGAAAAGCATATGAAAAAGAATACATATATGTATAACTGAATCACTTTGCTGTGTAGCAGACATTAACACAACATTGTAAATCAACTATACTTCAATAAAATTTAAAAATAAATAAATAAATAAATGTGTTCCTCATGATAATACCCAAATATAAACTCTAGAACTTAAAAATATAAAAATAATATTTGAACATACAATAAAACACATAAAAATTATTGCATTTTATGTAAGAAGCACTCATTTCAACAAGACTATTTTCTAAGGGAATGATACTTGTAAACTCTAATCTATTTCATAAGGCTATTTCATAGTTTTTAATGAATACATTGAAAATAGTTACAAGTCAAAAGAGGTGGGCTGAGAAACCATTTTACTGACAATTTAGAAAGTGATTAAGCAAGCACTGTTTTTTCTGTGTCCACAATAGGGTAAATGGAGAACAATGCTCATCAATAATTCCCTTTGGGAGCTGCATATTTTTAATTAAGTGTGTTCAATATCCACTAGATTGTTTTGGGATCTGGTATAAGATTAAACATCACCACTAAAATTAAACCTAAATTTAGATGAAGTGACTAATGGCAGACAAAAATAAAGCCCACAGTCCCTAAATTAATCTCAGTGTAATTTTGCAGATATTCATACAAAAAAGGTGATAGTCCATTTTTAAAGTCATGAGAGTTCTCATCCTACTTAAAAGATGGTCAAAACTGTAAATTAGAGTCTATTTCTTTAATTCAAAATGACCACAGGAAATGTTTCACTGTCAAGATAAATACATTATGGCAAAGGATCAAAGCCTCAGATCATGATGATTTTTAAACGATGTATTTCCCTATTTCAAAAGTTTACATATATTATAGAAAAATTAGAACATGAACACAAGCAAGATGATAATGTCAGTGATAGGCTCATAAAAGTGTTACAGAGTTGACGTTAAGTGTATGTTTAAAATGGAAAATAAATGACTACATGTTGATCCATTTCATACATATTATTAAAACCATCATGTAAATAACCATTATTTAAGAAAAATAATTTTTAAGAAGCTTTTCATTTCTTAATATTAACTTTCATTTAAGTTACTTTTCCATTATATGCTATAGTAGTGAGAAATTGAGAGCTATCTCAAGTTTTCCAGGAAACTGTAGTTTTTAGTTATTTGCATGATAAAGCATTTTGCTGCATGTTCATAATTTGTATGAATCAGGTATTTGAAGTTTAAGTATACTGACATACACTCTATAAAATCCCCAAAGATAGAATTACATTCTATTCTGTCAATTTAAAAAATTAGAATATTTCTCAATTTCTAATATGATTTCTCAAAATTAAAAACCCTGCCTCAAATTATATAGGTTTAAACTAAAGTTTAAAGACTAAGCATAAAAATGTATAAAAATGGAAAAGAGGTATGAAAAACATTTGCAATAAAGTATTATTGCTATTAATGCCAGTTAAAATATGTTTGATCCTTCAATGAAATGAGTAAGTAGTATGTACACATGAGAAAAGGTCATGGTTATGCTAATTCATACAGCCTTCGTATTTTCAAGGTGGTGTATTAAAAAGCTTTAGGTGAAACATTCTCTGACCCAAATAAGTACAAGTTCTTCCCAGTTGGTTAGGGCAATTAAGGATTTATGTTTATTTAAACATTCAACTTTTTCTTAACCTTTTCTAGAATATTGACTATGAACCGCCAGTTTACCTTGGGATGTATTTTAATATACCATTTCCCAAGGACAAGGCTTTCTGACATGGCAAATCAAATCAGGGGCCATGGTTTAGTGCATGTATCTAATTGCTGAAGAGATACACTTTATCTTATGTGAATACATTTCAAAAACAGGACAAGTGAAGATTTCCATAACAGAGAATCAACTTATAGAGTCCCAGAAGTCTTTCACCAGAAACCCCATCTACCTTTTATAATTAGATAAGCACACTTTACTCTGTAATCTGTTAAAATACACATTTTTCTTGATAAGGTTTTGTGGGTTTTTTGTTGTTGTGGTTTCGCTTTCTTTAATTTGTATTCTTGTGAAAAATGAGGCTGTTACAGATATTGGTGGAAACTTCTCAGTCCTGCCCCTCCATGCTAAGATGCTGCCTTTGTATTAATATATTAGGTCAATCATTTGGTGGGCATAGTGTCTTTTAAAACAATTCCCACACTCAGATGGCTGTCAGTGGTGGTGCCAGTGAACCGTTATGCAAAGGCCCCCAAACACTTTGTAAACTTGAATCTTTGAGCACAATAGTAAAGTTCAGTGCTGGAAAGAGATAGTGTACTGAATACACAATACCCAGCTTTGTTTGATGGGGACTTCTGTGAAGGAGTAGGCTACTTAATCTCCCCATTTGCCCTGGGGATTCTAACTGTTTTAACGTGTCCTTTTTGAGAGTCTGTGAACTGTAGAATATATGCTGGTAACAACTTTCTTTGGGGCTTTCCTCCGAAAAGCCCAAAGCTGCCAACACAAGAAAGCTGACACAGTGGTGCTAACAAACACAAAGGAGACCTTTAGCTGTTTGTGCAAACTCCCTGGCTAAAGTTTCGTGTCATGCCTTGATGAAGGATCTAGTTCTTTGGCTCATTTCATAGGAATCTAGCTTTTGTGACAATGTGGAAAGGATAGCTTCTTCATGGACTTGGGAAAGAATGGAGAAATTTGATGTAACATGCAGAACATTTGTGCTACTTAAAATAAGGTAAAGGATTAAATTATATAAGACTTAATAATGACATTAATATTATATTAGCAATTACCTATGTTGATCATTTACTCAGCTTAAGACCATTTTTAGGGTCTATTAACATCACTTACTTAAATGAGAAGTTATAGTGAAATGCCAATTTTATTTTTCTATTGTTATTCAATATTATATGTATTCAAATAAAACATGAAGTAGAAAGGTAACTTTGAGTCCTTTTAAAATTCAAAGGTAATCATTGTGCAATACATAAATGTATCAAATCAACAAGCTGTATACCTTAACTTACACAATGTTATGTGTCATTTATATCTCAGTAGAGCTGGGAAAAAATTCAAAGGCCTTCAAGTAATTGTGTTTAAAGCATTATTCTACCTTTTGGAGAACAATTTATTTCATTCAAGAATGTATCTGGGATGCTAAAAAGAAATGCCACAGCTAGAAGTGCTAACTGCTCCAACTATTCAAACAGAGTTCCTACCTGAAGGTTAAATTTACACAAGTCAATCCATCAATATGTTGGCATTTTGCCATCCAGAAAAGTTATATAGTGTTAATAAGAGATCTTTTTCTACTCATGCATTTATAATACACATTAAAGTTATAAAAATCACATGTATGCATGAGTGCAAAGCAGAAACCTTACCTAAGAGTAAAGAAGCAAGTGAGGATGTATTTTTACAAGCCCAGCACCTAATGAATTTTGTAATATTGGATGCAGTATCTGTTCACTATTATAATCACCAAATTAATGAAGGTGAATTTTCTTAAAATGAAGAGAATAAATGTCTAGCAGAGTTTTGGATTAATGAAGTGAGTTAGACAAAACTGCAATAGAAATGTTCATAGTAAAGAAAAGAAAAGGGTCCTAAGCCCCACTGTGTGATTTTTAAATCGCAAATCCCAGTACATACAGGGTAGATAACTTTGTTAGTTGTCTTCTTACCTGGCCTAACCAATGCTACACTCAGATCCCTCCTCAACACCTTCTCACCTCCATCCTTCTTTGCCTACTGCATAAAGTTCTATGGTCTGGAGAAAGGCATGTTGAACTTATTTTGGCTCTCAGGAAATGAAATCTCCCTTATCTCTGTAGCGTATTGTTCTACAGTCATACAGTTGACGTCTAATGAGGCTTTCAGGAATACTTTATATACAAATAGGGAAATGCCTCTAGCTTACTTGGAGTGATTTAAAAAAAAAAGTGTTTACTTAAGAATAGTGACTGGAAAAGAGTTGGAAATGGACATAGAGAAAAAAATAAAAAAATAAAAGGATTTAAGATATTTGGCTGTTAGACAGAAAATAAAAATGTCACAAAGTTAATGATATGTTTTCAAATTGGTAGTTTGTGAAGATTCTGCAAGTAATTTATTGTCGTACTATATATCTATTTATCAATTGATTGGCGATAAATTCTGTATTTATCTATCTACAGCTTATCATTTTTTTTTCTTCTTAGGAATTGCAAATAAACTAGCTAAATAGTATTTTATGTCTGAAAGGATGACAATCTGAGGCCAAATAAAAATAAACACTTAACTACAATTTTTTTAGCATCATGCTCAAAATAGCCAATTTCATTCTTCCTGATCATGGTGTCTCCCCTGCCAGGTAAGTATCCAGTTTCATTCTTAACTGAATTTTTTTTTTTTTTTTTTCTTCATTGAGAAATGGTAAGAACTGTAGCCCAATCCAACTTAGTCTCAATGGTCTAATTTATTCCACATGGGTCGATCAGTGGCAAAGCAAACCACTCTAAAGGAAAAGAAGACAGTTCAACTGGGCACCTGAAACACCTTTTAATTCACAGATAGTGTAATACTTGATTCTATAGCGAAGGAAAGTTCTCTCTGTTTAGAGTGACATATATTTGGACCTAATTCACTAAATGAAGACTTTTGCTGAGGAAATTTCAACTTTGGTCCTGAGACGAACTCTGGGAATTTGTTTTATTCTTACAGAAGAGCATTTTGCTGCCGTATTTTTTTGCTCACCACATTAGGCTAGAAAATTCCAGTGTTTTTCACCTTGAATGCCTAAGCTTTAAAACACTATTCAATTGATTGCATTGGCTGACTCCAGAAGCCAAACCTGATAACATTAACACTTCTGAGTTATTATGAGGTGGTCTAGTTTATCATCTGAAGGAACAGACAGTTGCTATATTTGAATTCTGTGACAATGGGCAAGTCATTTAATCTTTCTTGGTTTCAGTTTCCTCATCTGTAAAATAAGGATAATAAAACTTACCAGGTTATTGTGAATGCTAACATTAGCTAATATTTAGTGAGTGTTATGTGCCAGAAATTTTTCTAACTGCTTTTTATATATTCTTACAACAAATTTATGAAGTAGGTTCTATTATTATAGTTTTACTATATTAAGTAATTTGCCCAAAGTCACACAATTATTAAATTGTGGAGCTGAGGTTTGAGCCCAGGAATTTGGATTCCAGAATCCATACTCTTAAACCAGATTCTCTGCATAAGAAAATACGTGTGAAGTTCCCAGGACAGTGTACAGTATACAACAGAAAAGTCAGCGATTGAGGTTCTGATTAGAAAGAACTGAAAAATCTGCACTCCTACTGAGATAAGAGAGGATATAGACATATTTATTATTTTCTCATAAGAGAAACAGTCAATATTGAACACTGTAAAAATTGTAAATTAATTTAAATTTAATCTAAGATTATACCCTTTATAACAAATATTTATTTATGGCAAATAACGTCAGTTGCCAATATTTTAAATCTCTACTTAGAAATATTATTTGAAGCTATACATTTTTGCATGGACACAGGAAACATGGCTTTAGAAATATGCCCTTCAAAAGTTTTTCAATAGTTTAGTGATGAAATAAAAATTCACATTTTAAGGCAAGAAAAACTTAAACATAAAAATTTTCTCTGACCACTTGGGCCTCCTCCCTCCCCTCTAATGTGCGTTGTGCATCTGTATTATGCATTAACCAGATCTCCCCAATGGCACAAATACCTGCTCAACCATAAAGATCAATTTTTCTTTTTCTGGCGCCAGCCATGTAACTCCCTAGAAGATAACATTCCTTTTTCAATCCTGTAAGGGGTCATGATGACCCACCACTCGCCTTGTATGTGCAGACATCTTTGGCGAACTTTATGTACAACGCCAATATATCATTCCCCTTAAAGATAGCGATTGGGGCAGAACAGACTGGTCAGAGGAACTGGGCCTCACCTAATGGAAGTTCTTAGTTCAAATACTTACTTATGACCTTATTAATGTTCCTAGCTATATTACTTGTATTCTGCCTGTTTTACAAGATGATTGTTTCTTGCATTACCAAATGTGTGACTGAGCCGCCAATAAAATTAGTGATGATTAGGCGACCTGAAATAGTTGGCCAAAATATAAGTACCATAAGATCAATGATTGTAATAGAGTAACTATAAGCATGGGAAGAAGCAATAAGAGGGAACCATTTCCTGGACCATAACAGGTTAGTAAAACAGATGGTCCAGAGGCTTTTGGCTACTGTTAACAGGGCCTACTCTAGTAATAGCACATAGAGTGGCCTATCAATGAAATCCTTGCCTGACCTTGGAATGAGCATTCCAAGCACCATAGGACGAAATGGTCATGAGGTGCCTACCAAACCTTAGTCAAAATTAAGACCAAAAGGGAAGGGATTGTAAAAGTAAAATGTTGCCACAATCCAGTTCTACAAGAATCAAGTCATTAGCCACTGCAGTGGCTGATCTACAATATACCCTGAAAGGAATTCAGTGTGAAGACTAGTATGAGGCATTTTGTGCTCTGGAAAAACTGGCAGAAAGGGCCTGCAAATAGTTAGATATTTTCAGAAGTGTTTTATGAACCTGGATTCTTGTGTCTTGCCATACTTAGAAAAGCAATAAAACCATTAACTAAGATATCTGTTCTGTTAACTAAGATATAGGTTCCTAGCAGCAACCTTCTTCTGGGGTGAGTGCTTGAGTGCACGTACCCCCTTCACCAAGATCACTTATATACTGACCTCCCCCCTTATCTCTTCAGAACAGTCCTCAGAGCTCTCTGAGAGACTGTCTCCTGGTTATAACCCTCAGTTTGGCTTGAATAAAATTTCCATTTCTTCTTAGATTGACTATCGATTAATTTTTTTTTCATCCACAATAGTATGCACAAAAGCATCAACACTAGTAATTTAGTAAAACCTTCCAAATTTAACATCTTATTAGTTGTTTATTTAAACAAAGTGAGTACTTAAATCATTGATAGAACATAATTCAAGTGTTTAGAACTAAATTCTATTTATTTCTCTAATTTCAGTGATTCTAAACAGTTCTGTTTAAGGTATTTACCTCTTTATGATCTTTGCAAGGTATCTTAACCCACAAAAATTTAGAAGTATTATTATACATGATTAGAGCATGTTGAGTCATGCAGATTTAATTTATGTTGTTTGGGCATAGTTATGTTTTAGCCTCACGTGGCTTCATGAAGGAGATCTGATCCAAGATTCAGTTTAAAGGTCTGAAGGGCAAGGTTTGGCAGCATGGAAACAAAAGTCATTTTCAGACAAGATTTCACAAATTGGATCAAAGTGAGAGGATAAGGAAGAGTTCTCCCTGGTTATTGAGACTGAAATAGGACAGTGATGAACTTTTGAGGGCTCTGAGAGAAACAAGAGGCTTTGTGTAAATAGTACTAAAACATTGAATAGCACCTTTTTCTGAATTCAAAGAATGATAAGAATTCTGCTTCTGTGACTAGGAAGTAGGAAAATATGATAGTTTTTATCATACAGAGGAAGTCAAGAGAAACCATGTTTAGCCAAATGCCAAGAAAGTGTGTATAAAGATAAAAATTAATATCTTATATAGTTTAGTCTTGGGAAATAACTTCATTATTTTAAGTTTCAGCAAATTGATTAATTAATAGCGAATGTAGTATATTATCTCTAAAACCAAGTGCATGTCTATAATTTTAACTAACATAAAGAAGAAAACTTTCATAACTTCTATATTCATTAGCTAATGTATTCATTATAAAAACATCTGGTATGAGCACATTATTGGCCAGCTAACTTACTAGACATTGGAAGTACAAAGATCAACAGAACACCTTTGTAGCCCTTCAGCAACTCACAGTTAGATAATGAACAAATGAATTTGCTCTTGTGTAAGTTATTATGTGCAATTTTATCCAGGTAGTAATACTCATGTGTGCAACCAGACTGGGTGGTGACCACAAGGCATTTCTGCAGGATGAAATTTTTACTCAACTCAAATTCCCCTTGGTATTTTCTTTCAGTGCATGCCACTAAGAAAATTAAACTCCTCTAGAAAGCCTCAAATTGCCTCAGAGAAAGTTAATTTGCCCTCTGGATCCTAATAGTGAAATTTAATGGCACTCTTTGCTGAATGTTTTAAATACTCTGTGAAGTGATGTGGCTGTTGAGATTCCTAAATAGGGGTCTTGTCTCTTCTCAGTCCAGCAGGAGTGCTATTGCAATTCTCAAAACAATATACGTTAAAAAGCGGGGCTTCCCTGGTGGCACAGTGGTTGAGAATCTGCCTGCCAGTGCAGGGGACACCAGGTCGACCCCTGGTCTGGGAAGATCCCACATGCCGCAGAGCAACTAAGCCCGTGAGCCACAATTGCTGAGCCTGCGCGTCTGGAGCCTGTGCTCCGTAACAAGAGAGGCCGCGATAGTGAGAGGCCCGCGCACCGCGATGAAGAGTGGCCCCCACTTGCCGCAACCGGAGAAAGCCCTCGCACAGAAACGAAGACCCAACACAGCCCAAAATAAATAAATAAACTAATTAATTAAAAAGTCTTGACTAAATGCTATGGTCTAAAAAAAAAAAAAAAGAGAAAAGCGGATCAGTGATTATGGTTTATTCTATCAACATAGTGGATAAACTTGAAATGTGTTAAAGTAGACCTTTCAAGTCGGGGTTTGATAGACAATAGCTCTTTTCAGAGTTTTAACAATTTTAACAGTCTTTTTATAACATATAGGAAAAAAGAAGTGAATATTAAATTCTAAATTATATTTAGAAACTTGTGTCTTTTTAAAAATTTTGCATCATGAATGTACAATTATATTAACATCAGCTGATTGTTACTAGAGTGCATATTTTACATTTCTGATATAGTGCCCAAAACAGATTAAGCTGATTTTCCATGAACGCTTGATGAGTTTGTACAGGGCATATCACACTATTGTTAAGAATGCCTTAGAAAAGATAGACTGCTGAGGCTGCTGATGGAAATAACTGCTCCTTACACAGCTTTATATGCAGACTGCAGGGTCTCCACTAGAGGGAGCTCATTAGGAAATGCAGTGACATTTTCCTAAACACCAGTACAAAACAGAGGTAGAAATCTCATTTCCATAGAATCAGGCTTTCCTCCGTCCTTACTAATATAAGTTTGCAAGTGGAAAGAAGCAATCTTTTATTTTTCTATTCACAGTCTCAAAATGTATTTAATTTAAGAATGAATTCTTAGGTAACTCCTTCTTGAAGTCTTTTCCTCTGCTTTCCATAGGAACATTCTGGGAACTAGTGTTCAAACATATTTCCTATAGATTTTAAAGAATTCAAAAAGGAATGTGCTGAATAATTCCCTACAATGTTTTGTGAACATTATTGAATGCTTTGATGTCTACCTTTAATAATCTCTGTAGCTGCTAGTAACATTATTAGAAATTTAAAAAATAATCATATTTAGTTACTGTGTATTAACATTCACTGAAAAGCGTAGTTAATCATCTTAAGGACCAGAAGAGTTGAAGTACATCAGGGCAAAGAAGGAATTCCAGGCATTTGTCTGTGTCAGAAATCAGTCAGAAACACAATTCTTGTTTAAAAAATTGAAAAATGAATAACTAATTTTAAAAGGACAGTAGAAATATTTCTTTTAATTTTAAGCATGTCTTTCATTTTAGAAATTGTTTCAATATAAACTTAAGTTGCATTGATTTAATATAAATAATACTGTTTCTAGATACTTCAAAATTGTTAACATTTTTTAATTATACAGAGGTGGGTTTCTAAACCTTAATGATGTGTTATTAAAATATAATGACTCTAACCAATTCTTCTTTTTCTTAAATTAAGTGACATGAATTACTTGAGCATGCCCCTTCCTTCCCTCCCTCCCTCCCTTCCTTCCTTCTTTCCTTTCTTCCTTTCTCCTCCCACCTTCGTTTCTTTTCTTTCCTTGTTTAATTTCTCTAGTAATCAAGCAGAAATGGACACTAAAGTAAAATGTTGATTTTTCAAATTTGAATGACTAATGACAGAAATGGGGGCAAATTAAGTGAAAATTTTATAGAAAATTATATCTTTTGTTAGAGAAAAAAAAAAGTGTAATAAAGAGAGTTTGAGTAACTGGACTTATTTTAATCTACCCCAGACAGTATAGATAACTATGTTTATCAAGGATTAAAATACTGCTGAAACACATCCTTCTAAAGACTGTTAATTAAGTGGACATTTTTGTGATTTCCTGGTACCAAGGGTATCCCCATTTACATATGTTTAAAACTTATTTACTGTGATTGTTGGTGGGAGTTCAATGATTTTGGAAAGGAAAAAGGTTCTTTCTGTTGCCTTCTGTCATGGTGAACAATAGCATCACAATAAGGAACTCAACTAGTGTTCATGACTGTTGTGTTCAATTTCACACTAAATTTGGTTCCTTTCTCATGGGGCAGGACTTTAATTCTGCTGGTTATTCGATATGGGAAAGCACTCTGTCACTATAATACCTGCTATGTGATCCATGTATAACAGAATGACTTTTCAATTGATTTAGAATTATTCATTAGAAACATCCACTATCTTGTTAAATTGGATGGGATTAATTTTTCTCATAAAAAATTATTCAGAGCTTAAACTACTGTCTTAAGGCCACATCGGACTATAACTTTTGTCAAAGAAAACATCAGAATGTAGAGTGACTTAAAGACAGCTTATTTTATCTAATAAGCCATGTAGAAGTTAAGCTGTAGTTCGAGCTCACATTTTTGTATATATTTGTATATATTTGTATATATTTTTTGTATATATTTGAATATATACAAATTTTTAGAAATGTAAAAGTAATACAAGTTTAAATTGTATATTCTGGACTGCTAGATTTAATAACTTTTAAAATAAACACAGTGAGCACATTATAAAGAGGGTCACAGGAAAAGTAAGCTGCATGCTTTTAACTCCAATTAACTTGATTTACTTAACAACAAAAGGATCTTTCTTTTGCTATCGGGAAAATGATAAAAGATCTCATATCTTTATTTTTGCCTCCCCTACTAAAATTTGAGTTTCATAAAGGTAGGAATTATTGTCTGTTTTGTTTACTTGCCTGCTTCCCAGACCTTGACTGTTGTCTGGCACATAGTAAGCATTCACTAAACATACATTTAGTGATTACATGTATGAATGTAGTGAAGATATGACAGTATTATTTTATCTAGAATATAATGTGAGAATAACCTACAGATCATTTCTTAAAAGAGGCGCTTCATCTTTCAGATTTTTTCCACAAGATGTTATTTAAATCATGCATTCAGTGCTTATCCATAAAAAGTTCAGTCAATAAAAAAAAATTATAAAGCATAAAGTTGTCACTGAAAATTTCTAATCCCAGTGATCACCACTATTAGCATTAGATGAACAGTTACTTATCTTACTTTTATTGTATCTCTAAAAACATGGCACTTTCCATGTCAACGAATAAGAATGTATACCGTCCTTTTCAGTAGCTGACTCATCTATTTCACTGATATACCATTATTTATTTAACAGGGTCCTCATTCATGAGAATTTAGTTTGTCACCATTTTGTAATTATTATAAACAGTATTCCCAAGCACAATGTTGTACACATTTTTTGCACTGAATTATAATCTTGCTGAGATTAAACTCTAGAAATGAAATTTGCTGAATCACAGGAAACACAGATTTAAAAACTTGGTAATTGGGCTTCCCTGGTGGCATAGCGGTTGAGAATCCGCTTGCCGATGCAGGGGACACGGGTTCCTTCTGCAGTCTCTAGTATGAATGGTTAATTTCTTCTCTAATAAAGAAGTACACATGGAAAAAAAAAAAAAAAAAAAGATCCCACATGCCGCAGAGCAACTAAGCCCATGCGCCACAACTACTGAGCCTGCGCTCTAGAGCCCGTGAGCCACAACTACTGAGCCCACGTGCCACAACTACTGAAGCTTGCTCGCCTAGAGCCTGTGCTCCGCAATAAGAGAAGCCACCGCAATGAGAAGCCCGTGCACAACAAAGAGTAGCCCCCGCTCTCCGCAACTAGAGAAAAGCCCGAGCATAGCAACGAACACCCAACACAGCCAAAAATAAATAAATAAATTTATTTAAAAAACAACAACAACAAAACAAAACAAAAAAAACCAAAAAAAACTTGGTAATTATTATCAGCCTACTAGCTTAAAAAATGTCTCTAATGTATATTACTAGTAACAGTTACCACATTCTCAACAAGATTCATGCTTTAAATCATCATAGTATTTGCCAATCTAGAAGATAAATGTATTGATTATTGTTTTTTCGTATTTCTTGACTGCGAATAGAGATGAGTTTATTAGTATTTTTAGACAATATTATTTCTTCTTTAGTGAATTTTGTATTCAAACCTATTTTTCTATTGGCATTTTACAACTTTTTACTAATCAATTTATAAGAGTTTTTTGCATATTTAGGGAAATAAAGGTTTGTTAGATACCTTGCAGTTTTTTTTTAACAGTTTTTTTGAGGGTCAAGCCAATTACTCTTTCTCTTTATTGTTTTTGGCAAATACTTCATAATTAGAAAGGGTTTTAGATCCTAAATATTTTAAAAAGACATTATCCTAAATATTCTTCCACTACTTTGATTGTTTTAGACATTAACTTTTTGGGTGGGTGCATAAGAAACGAGAAAGGTATTCCAGGATAATTTTATTCCTCAAATGACAGGAGAGGTTAGAAGTTAAAAGTACAGGCTTTGAATTCTGACATGTCTTAGTTCAAATCTTGTTTATTCCACTCATTCTGTCTGTGATTTTGAGATTAACCCCTTTGTATCTCTACTTACTTAACTGTAAAATGGGGCTGATGATTATAATACCTAGTTCACATGGTTGTTGAGATGGTTGAATGAGGCACAGTGATGGGCCCATTGTAACCACTCAATAAATAATGGCTTCAGTTTTAGTAGTAGTGTTGACAGACAATGCCATTTGTCTAACAGAAACACTTTTCCCCATTGATTCACAGTGTTAGCTTTAACACATATAAAATGCTGATTTATAAATCACTTTATTTCACTTTATATTTTATCTCTCTCTTCATCTATTACAATAAGAATAACACATGGTTTTAATAATTATAATTTTAAGCTAACTATAGATTTCTGAAAGATGAAGCGCCTCTTTTGAGAAATGATCTGTAGGTTATTCTCACATTATATTCTAGATAAAATAATGCTGTCATATCTTCACTACATTCATACATATAATCACTAAATGTATGTTTAGCGAATGCTTACTATGTACCAGACAATAGTCTATGTCTGGGAAGTAAGCAAATAAACAAAACAGACAATAATTCCTACCTTTATGAAACTCAAATTTTAGTAGGGGAGACAAAAATAAAGAAATAAAAAATATATACAGTGTTTTACAGTGATAAAGAACACGGAAAAAAATAAAGTAGGGAAGTAGTTTAGTTAGAACTCAGCCAAGACCTGACGAACCTGCGGGAACAAACCATGTGAGTTTGTGGGAAGAGGAAAGAGACTGGCAGTGCTGAGGTTCTCAGGCGGGAGCACTTCTGGAGTGTTTTAAAGACATTAGGAATTTCAGTGTGACTCAACTTGTGTGAATGAGGGAAAGAATAAAATTAGAAGAGGTCAGAAAGATAGAGTGGAATAGGTCAGATAAACATCCTGCCAGCCCCATAGGGTGAGTAAGCTGAGAAGCCACTGCAGGGCCTTGGGCAAAGAAGTGACCTAACCTGACTTAACATGAAAGAATTCGGCTTGTTTGCTGGGTTGAGAATAGACTGTAGGGAAGCAAATATGGATAAAGGGAAAACACTTAAAAGGCAACTGCCATGATCTATATGAGAGATGATAATGACTCGAATTAATGTGGCAGGGATGGAAGGAAGTATTGAAATTCTTAATATATAAATATGAAGGATTTATTTTTAGATTGGAAGTTGGGATGAGATTGGAGTCAAAGATAATTTCAGAGATTTTGTCCTGAGCACCAGAAAGGATGAGTTGTTATTTATGGAGAAGGGGGAACACTTAGAAGAGCAGGTTTGTTGGGGATTGGAAGTTCAAAGGTGTTTTTTTTGTTGTTTGATTTGTTTTGTTTTTGTTTTACTGGACATACATTTATTTATTTATTTATTTATGACTGGAAAATACTGTTTTTATTTGGGGGAGGGGGTATGAGGAGCAGGGGTGGGAGAAGTCCCCTACTTCTTTTTTTTTTTTAATTTAATTTTTATTGTATATTAGAATACAGTTGATTCACAATGTTTTGTTAGTTTCAGTTGTACAACAAACTGATTCAGTTATACATATACATATACTGGACATTCAATTTTGAGAAGCCCTTTAGACATCCAAGTGGAGATGTTGACTAACAGTGGGATATACTGGACCAAGAGATCTGGAGTAGAGATATAAAATTGGGAATGCAAGATATAGATGCTATGTAAGGAACTTTGGCATTGTTTATTATTCAAATACATAAAATTTCATTTCTGAAGTACAATAGCATTTTGCAAATATCTTATACCATGAATTTTCATCCAACTCCATTTAACCATCTTCCTATCCTGAATGCCTTCTGTTTAAAAGCCCTTAATAGTAATAGTATCCCACAATTGCACAGCTCTTGGTCTATGCCAGGGATAGAGAAGTTGAGACAATTATGAAAATAAAAATTTAGAAAATTAAGATCGTTTGGGTGTGGCAGGTAGTAATTGAGAAGCAGAAATCAATGATCAATGCCTATTTAGCATAACTGAAACCCAGAGTGGATCATTTCTTAATACCATATTCCACAATATGACAAAATTATGTTGCCATGATTATGATAATCAGTAGTTACTATTATTTTCCTGATTTATTGTTTATCTGTAAAAGAAAACTTAATGATTAAAAGGATTAATTTCCAATAAATTTTCATTTCTGAAGTACAGTAGCATTTTGCAAATATCTTATACCGTGGATTTTGATCCAACCCCATTTTAACCATCTACTTATCCTGAATGCCTTCTGTTTACAAGCCCTTAATAATAATGGTATCCCACAATTGCAGTAAAATATTTTATATATAACCAGTTCAGTAAATATTTTATATATAAACTAAAATTCAGTAAAATATTTTATACATAAACTAAAATTTACTCTTACCAAATACATTGCACTCTAATCTTTTTTTACTGTTTTAAATTTTAAACACACACACACACACACACACACACACACACACACACTCAAATTCCAATGGGTCACATAGAATGGGAAGAGAAGTAACTCAAGCTCTGTTTCTTTGCCTTTAACATCAATACACTCCCACTGATTATTCTAACTCTATGTTTAAATGCAAGAATATGTGATACCACAGGGTTTGGAGACATAATCTTCACCCAAAGAGAGCTCAAATGACTCTGAACCTTAAGAATTTTCTCTGGAAATGAGCATGTGTGACTGAGTCCACATGTGCCAATGGTAGGCTGTATAACTTGGAAGTTCTCTGAATTAATTTTCATATAAAACACACCGTTCATTCAAACATAGGTAATACATATATGCTGATTTGAAGGTTTTATTAAAACTAGACAGTAAGCACAATTATTTGGAGTTTACACGAACAAAAAGCTTTTTAGAGGAATAATATTACTGACATTGTTTAGAATTGACAATACATGAAAATAAAATCAGTTTTATCATTGTTTAAACATTGTCTACACACAGCATATCCCCTTATTTTCTGCCCACAGGGCAGATAGTCTTACTACTGTGCCCTTAATAAACCACGCTCAAGTATGACATACATCGTTCTATTTCAGGTAGTTGTCTTTGTGACAGTTCAAATAAAATGTAGAAGACAGAAACTGGAATGGAATCTACATGTTCAACAAGCTCCTGGGAGGAATCCTATGCATAATGAAGCCTTGAAACCCCCTGGACTTAAAGAATGAACAGAAAACAAGAAAGCAGAGAAGGAAGGTTCAGAGATGCATGAGGAGAACTAGAAGAATCCTAGGGAAAATATCATACTAAACAAACTTATGGTTACCAAGGGAGGGGGGGAGGGATAAATTGGAAGATTGGGATTGACATATACACGCTACTATCTATAAAATAGATAACTAATAAGGACCTACTCTATAGCACAAGGAACTCTTCTCAATACTCTGGAATGACCTATATGGGAAAAGAATCTACAAAAGAGTAGGTATATGTATATGTATAACTGATTCATTTTGTTGTACAGCAGAAACAAACAGAACACTGTAAATCAATTATACTCCAATAAAAATTAAAAAAAAAAAGAAATTTGGCTTGACCATCTGATTTGCTTTGGCTAACAAACGTAAATACAAGTGAGATGGGTCAGTTCTGGGCAGTAGCTTTAAAGGCAGGATGTATGTCACCAAATTCTCTTTTTCCTGTGCCACAATGACTGGTAACACAACACAGAGAGGTTGCTCCATCAGCCTAGGTCCTGAAGTGTGATGATGTAGAGAAGAACCAGCTTACATAAGTGAGGACCAAACAACACTGTACTAGGCTACAGAGACTTGGAGGTTGTTTATTACTGCAGCATAACCCAACACCTTCTGATTGATATAAATTACTTTAAGAAGGATAGAGAGGGCTTCCCTGGTGGCGCAGTGGTTGAGAATCTGCCTGCAAATGCAGGGGACACGGGTTCGAGCCCTGGTCTGGGAAGATCCCACATGCCGCGGAGCAACTAGGCCCGTGAGCCACAACTGCTGAGCCTACGCGTCTGGAGCCTGTGCTCCGCAACAAGAGAGGCCGCGATAGTGAGAGGCCCGCGCACCGCGATGAAGAGTGGCCCCTGCTCGATGCAACTAGAGAAAGCCCTCGCACAGAAACGAAGACCCAACACAGCCAAAAACAAATAAATAAATAAATAAAATTAAAAAAAAAAAAAAAAGGATAGAGAAAGAAAATTTTCATATGTAGAATAAAGTTCAAATAAGGTAAAAAAGATAGAAGCATGTCTAATGAATTTGTCAGCGAGAAGGTCAATGGTGCCTTAGCAAGAGCAGTTCCAGTAGACTGATGGGAGGATATGCCAGAAAGATTCATCATCCCACAAATGATCAGAACTCCATGGACATTCTTTGATATGCAAACAGAAAAGAACCTCCAGACCTCATCTTGTTCATTGCACTCGCACATGGCAGTTCAAACTAGAAGTGTGTGAATTTGAATTATCAAGCTACATCTTCCAGAGAAGATGAAAAGAAAATGATATTGCCAAAAGCATTACTTTAAGTGCTTAAGCACCATCAGCTTTTATTTTTATCAACTTTATGAAAAATACTTAGTTTTACATAATAGTGTTCTTTAAATGTTTACCTCAGAATTTGTTAAACTGTGAATCTGATTTTGGGGAGGGGGCAGGAGGGGGATTCCAGACTTAGCAAATACGAAGAAACAAATGACTAACTGAATTGGCAAAGGATTCCCTGAGATGGCAAAATTCACTGAAGTAATCTTATGGCTGACTCTTTCCTCTTGTTTATTCAATGTCTAACTATTCAATTGTTACTCATTACATTCTGATTCTGGCATCTCGCTGGAATTATTTTGGTGCTTCCTGTGTGAATAAACTTAACTGACCACAAGATCCATGACAGATAGTGTCTCTTAAAGAGTAGCCCATGTCTTATAAGTAATCAAACAATCTTATTTTGAACCTGATACAATTCCAGATTTCAATCTTGCACATAACCATGGTACTAGGGCTCAACAAATATCTTTAGCAGAAATGACATTTTATCAAGAGCAGGGAGAACAGTTGAGAAGTTATTCCAGTAATCAAAGAGAGACACGACGGTGGCTTAGATCAGGGAGCAGTGGAAGTAGTAAGTGGTTGGATTATGCATGTATCTTGAAGGTAAAACCACATTTGTTAATGCATTGGATGAGGAAGGGAGAGAGAGAGAGAGAAAGAAATAAGTAACATGCACACAAACACACACACAGAGTCAAAAATAAATTTAAATTTTTTGTTATGGCTTGCATTTTTGGTTTATTTTGCTTGGTATTTTGTTCTTCTTTTGAACAATTGGAAGACAGGCATTGCCATTTAATGAGTTGAGAAAGATATTCTACAATCTGTTCACAGTCTATGAATTCATCTGTATGTACATGCATGTGTTCCATTTTTATACTAATTGTAGCATATGAAAACCATGTTCTGGATCATGCTTTTTTTCTCTTTAAGTGTATCTTGGAGTTTTCCCCTAATTATTGCATTTAGATAAAGGTGTCTCATTTATTTAATGGCTGTACAGACTTAGGCATAACCTATAGATATAATTTATGTATTCACCTCATTTATCCAGTATGTTAACTATTTTCCTTAACTGCACTTTTTGTTTCCAGTTTTTTACTAATACAAAAAATACTATCATGAACATTCATGTACAAATATCTTCCCATACATGGAGAAAGCATCTGTAGGATGAATCCTTAGAATCAGAAATTCTAGGTCAAGGTTATGTTCATTTTAAATTTGGATAAACATTGCACTTTGACTTTGTGAAAGAAGCAGTGTGAAGGATCCTATTTTCTCACACCTTTATCAAGATGCCATCACTTCCCTTTAAATATACATCATGTGCCTCATTCTGCTTTACGCAGACATATAACCTTAGATTGAGTAGATAATCTAAAAAAGATCTCTAGTTCATTTTTTCCTAATTTCTAAAGAAGAAAAAAAGACTACAGAAAATATAAATTTTGCACAAGTAAAAGAATAGAGATGCCAACTGAGAAATTGATATGCAGGACTGATAGCTATTGTGCCCAGTCTAAAGAACATATATGAACATGCACTTCAATTGTGCATCCCTTCGTCATTTATCTAAATATGTGATCAAATAGAATAATTTAGCATGTAACCTTAGTATTTTTTTTTAACTTCTTATTTTATATTGGAGTATAGTTGATTAACAATGTTGTTTTAGTTTCAAGTGTACAGCAATGTGATTCAGTTATACATATACATGTATCTATTCTTTTTCAAATTCTTTTCCCATTTAGGTTGTTACATAATATTTAGCAGAGTTCTCTGTGCTATACAGTAGGTCCTTGTTGGTTGTTGATCTTAAATACAGCAGTGTGTACATGTCAATCCCAAACTCCCTAACCTTAGTATCCTTACAAAAGAATTACAACTTTCATTTCAGGCTTATAGAGAAATGCATAGTATTGAATATTTTCCTTCTAAAGGTTCCACAAACTCCCTAACTTCAGAGTATGATGTACAGCTAAAATTTAACATACTTGAAATGAATTTAGAGACATTTGTATATTTTCTACACGTAAGTGCTTTATACATTTTTGGCAATTGGAAGAATTCATTCAAAATACTCTGTCTATTCTGCCTTGATTCATTCTTATCTTACTCTGGTGGCTTATTTCACTCCTCGGGATGAGAGACAGATATATTAGACAAGAAGGAATTTTCTTATAAATGTAAATCTGTCGCTTTATACTTTTAGGAGTGCAATACAGTCTGAAACCAAAACCGTATTAAATATTCCCATCCGTATTATAGATCACATTTACTTACAGAAATAAATGAATAAAACCTGTGTTGACTGTTACAAGACTATTCAATATTATGAAATGTCTTATAAGGCGACGCAGAGGGGGAAAATGTTCTCACTTCCCTTTCACCTAATTTCAAGATGCCTTATTGATATCAGTTTACACTTGAACTCTTAAGGTATTTTTAAAACATTTAAATCTATGATATATTTATTAAATAGAAATTGCTAAAAGTTTATGAAAATGGTAGTTCTCACTGAGAGCAATATAAAGTTTCTTTTTCTCCTGATGACTGACTACTTAGATCCAATAAAAATATATTTTCAACTTTAGATCATCATCAAAAGGAAATCTGATGGCATTTAAACTAATTATTCATATAGACATTTATTAATAATCTATAAGTTTTTAGTATCCTACTAGGTGCTGTATGTATCAATAAGTAGGACAGAGGAGTATATGAAATATTGCCTTTGGTCTCAAAGATCTTATATTTCTTTTGGAGAAGTAAAAATTAACATTAAGGAGAGATGGAATTTATTGCTTTACTCTGTACTACAGTCTCATCAATGGATTGGAATCCATGACTCCTTGTCAAGAGCCTTACTCAGTAGATCTCTGAGCTAGTTGTTACCACCGTATTCCTGTTTCCACTGCCATTCTCAGGTTTGGTCCAGACTCTCCATGGAAAAGGAGAGATTGCCTTTGAAGACATTGCACCATCCCCTGCTCCTATCTACAATTTATCAGTGCTTACACTCCAGGTAATTTTAAGGCTTTGGGGAATGTGAACATGGATTTTTCTTAAAAGAAAACTGGACAATCTTATCATAAATATGTTTGAGTCCAGACAATCTGGAAAACACTGGGGGCCAGAACGGGAAAGAAACACTTTTTGCAAGAAAAAAGATAAGGTTTAAGTTTGACCTTGTAGAATGAAAAGGATTTAGGGAGAGCAATTGCAAACATAGCAGAGGCATGAGATTCAGATTGCTTTGTTCCCTTATTTCTTTTCAAAATACATCTTAGATATAGACATATTCCATTTTGGTTCCAAAAAATCAAGGTCAATTTCCCAATATTGGCCTTTGAAAACTGATCTCAATTTAACAAACCTTACTCTAAAGAGCTGAAATATGGATGTATTGAACAACAGATATTAATAAGAAGATAGACAAATAATAAAAGTATGGCATACGTAGAAATCTGTGGTCCGAGTCTACATAAAGACATATTTATAAACATATATACAAAGTCTTTTATAAGAATTTTAAAAGGTGAAGCAGAATTGCAAGTAGGTAACTTCTAAATTATTTATTTTTAGAGAGAAACATTTCATTTATAAAGTATGGGCATTATCTAAGTAGAAAATCTTGATTCTTCATGGATTTGAAGTCTCAAAAATGAGTCCTGATTTGGAAAATGGGACTAGTGCTGGATTTTTTCATTGGGACATGAAAGTAGGCTTTGTTTCAAGTAATACAATTCATGTGTTCATTAAAAACAAAACAAAACAAGAAAGTGCTGAACAAAAACCTTTGACGTAATTGTGTAGCTTGTAGGCTTTGTTTATGGAAAACTTTCCATTTCCACTTGCAATTTTAGTATTGCATGATTAAACTAACTGTTTGTCAAGTCAGGTTAAAACTACATCTTAGAGATAAAAGACCAGTGTGTTGATCCACTAAGCTATATATTATTTAAATACTAATCAAGATGTCAATGAACGTTTTCAGTGTTGTGTAAAAAAACATTGCCTAAAACCTGTGAGAAAAAGCACTATTAAACAAGAAGGTACCTTTAAATCTCTTCTTAATTCATTTTTCGACATTTTCTTTCTCATATCCTTCTAAATCCTTACATTCTGTTACACATGTCACTACATAACCATCAGTTTTAAAAAGGTGAAATACTTGTGTTAAGATTTTTCTTGATCCTGACCAGTCTGTGGAATAAAGAATAGTGTATCAATCTACTTGAGACTATCATAATAAAATATTTTTGCTGTTTTCATATAGGAGTTCTTAATAAAGCATGATAAATTAATCTGCACACTATCCAGAGAGCAGAGGCCAGTTGTCTTCCCCTCAGTGTACTTAGAAGAGTTACTCACTAAAAAGAGGTGAAGATAATAAAGTTGGGTAAAAAGTGTTTTGATGACTGAGAACTAAAAAGAATGTCTGTTCATTCTCATATCTTTTGTGACAACACAGATGAGATTTATAGGCTGAGGAGTGACCCATATGTCAGCTTACTTTCCAATCTTACAGGCTCCTACAATTGTGGACAGGTCTATATATAAATTCCTTACTTTTCATTGTCCTTCTGTTGAACTGGGGTTCCTGATGTGGCTTTATTAGAGACAGTAATCTTTGTATAGAATTTTAATAGATAGAGAGTAGTATCAAATTCTAAGAGAAATTTTAGGAGCAATACTTTTAACACTGGGTTCTCATTGCCATTGTCTTGCTGTGACCACACTGATGACATGATATATTAGGCATGCTGAAAAAGAACCATGATATTGACATATGGGAGGAATATTCTCAGGGGCTGTCTGTCTCAGTATAGATTATTTACCCTTAAAGCAAAACACACATGGTCCTGGCCTATGCCTGTTAAGCATTTATTGAATCTAGACGACAAAGGTTACACCCAATGGGAATAAATTTCTAAACTATGTAGCATGACTATACATAAGAAACAGATGAAATATTTTATGTGGCCTTAGAGCAGATTACACAGTGGTCCATATAGTTGTTAATACATAGTAAAGTAGAAATATATAGTACATTTGAAAGAATAACTTTCTTTTTAGAAGGCCATAGAAGGGTCCTTTGACTTCCTTTTGAATGAACTAATTAATCATTTTCATATTTATTTCTCCATGTTTCATACTTTTTTTCATATTGTCACTGTCCAAAATGGCAAACACAGATGGACAAAGGTACAATAAAAGGTCTGGTCTTACAATTTTTGCCTCCATAATAGTTGCCTAAAAATCACTGTGAAATTTCTCCATAGTAATGGACAATCAATATATTACATTTTCTCTACATAGATGATTATTCATCATAGGAAAATAATGAAGAAATTTCCTTATAATATGTGGCTAATTTTCCTGTTTATATGACAGAGAGAAAACAAACACTTAACTCTTGGTTACTTGACATTATCATTAAAAAATACTCTTGTGCTACAAATACTAAGGAAACATACTTTTTCTCTCTCTTAATAGTTTTGTTCTTTTCAAGGTATACTTGCTTTTTTTTTTTTCTTTGCTTTAGATTCAATTTAATAAATGAAGCACTTAGTACCAAACACTATGCTTTATGTGTTGGGTACACAAAAAATGAATAAGACTGAGCTTTATCCCAGAGGTGGAACAATCTAGGGAATGGGAAGTAGACAGGTAAGTTAACAATTATGTGATCTGTGTTATAAACAAGAAGTACCTAAGTGCCCTGTACAAGGCAATTCAAGATCTTTTGGAGCAAGTCAGGTAAAGTCTCAGATGAGGTGACGTTGAGAGGGACTTGAAACGACAGGCCATTTTCAACAAGAAACCAGAAGGAGAAAAGGGACAGAAGTTTGAAAATGTATTATTGAGTTTCTACCGTGATTGCTAGCATGAAAATGATTCACAATTTTGGATTTGTATATAGCATCCTATTGCAATCGCTTTTGAAGAACATGGATATAGTTTCATCATTTAAAAATGAGAATAATTTTTATCATCAGAGATTATGAACATATTTCATACAGTGAAATATGATTTATGGAGATAATATTATGGTAGGAGGTGGCAGACTGAATATAAACATTTGTGTGTGTGTGTGCATGTGTGTGTGCATATATATCTATATATCAATTGGCCATTCATGGTCCTGAAACTCAATTATTATGTGTGATATTACGATTTATAAGAAATAAATATATTTGGTTATTCTGATGGCCAAATATATATTTTTTTCATATATATTCATACATATTTGATCTTGGTCCACATTTCCTTGCTCACAGCTCCCAAAACCCTTGAAATTCCTAAGTGTACAGAGTGGTTAAAAAAAGAAAAAAAGGTGTCTTTTGTTATGTTAATGAGGTGACTTTTGGAAAGCACCTAAGGATGGGTGGTGGTTGCCAGGAGAACTAACTTTCTGATTAGAGGGCTAGAATTTTCAGTTCCACCCCTTAATTTCTGGTGAGGAGAAAAGGGTTTGAGGTTAAATCGATCACCACTGGCCAATGATTTCGTCAATCATGACTACATAATGAAGCCTCTATAAAAATGGAAAAGAACAGCTTTTTGGTCTCCTTCAGGCAACCGGAACACTTGTCAGCAAGTTCCACAAGGACAGAAGGTCCTTTGTTCAGGACCTCACCCTATGTACCTCATCATCTAGCTGTTGATATCCTTTTATAATTAATCAGTAATCTAGTGAGTAAATAGGTTTTCCTGAGTTCTGTGAGCCAGTCTAGCAAATTAATTAAACCCCAGAAGGGGGTCAGTCATATGCACAGTTAACGACCTAAGCTTGTGACTGGCATCTGAAGTACAGGATGGTCCTGTGGGACTGAGCCCTTTACCTATGGAATCTGAGTCTATTTCCAGGTAAATAGTGTCAGAATTGAGTTGAATTCTCGGACACCCTGCTGGCATCCTAGAGTTGCTTGTTGGTGTGGAGAAGCACCCCCCCCACGTTTGAATTGGGTTCAGGTACGCTTTGGACTACCCTAACTCCAAAAAGATCTCTTGAAGCTCTTTTTAAACTGGGCATCATGTTCTGGGAGGGAGAAATAACTCAGGTGCATGTATTCTTTCATCTCTCCCTGCAGAGAATGGGAATGAATTAGAAAGAGATAAGTAAATTTGATGGCAGGTGTACTAGACCCAAGTATTTATTGAATGTCTATTAACTGTCAGGCACTGTACTGGATACTTTAAAATGATGTCATTTAATGCTCACACTCTTTTTGAGATAGCTATTTTCCCCTTTCATAGAAAAGTTAAGTGATTTTCCCAGTGTCACTCACTGGCAATATAATCAATTTAAATGGAAGTCTGTCTCACCCAAATCTTTTTCTTTTCTCCCTAAACCACATTTCTACTTTTTTCCACATAGCTTTCATCAGGACAGAAAGAAGAGTGAACAGCTTAGGAAGCTGAATTTAAGGACAATAATAGCTGGCTCCAAAGCACAAGAATCAATAAAAAATATTGCAAACAATGAATAAATCTCCTTCAGAGGAACCATAGTATGAACTCACATGATCTTACCTAAATTAAGCCTAACTTTTGCATAATAGCTGAAATAATTGATGTTAAGTGACAACACGTGTTCACTAAGCCTTCAAACATCTATTTGAAACCATGTTATAGGGATTTTGGGCTTTTGTGGTCATCTGATTCTTATGTATTCTGGGAAGGTCTGTAATAAAGATATTGCCTAGATTTAAGCAGAAGGGCCGTTTGAAGGGAAGACTTGAGATAAGACTTGTTTGAGCTCTTAATTAACAGATGGGTCCCTTTGAAAACAAGCTCCGGGCACCACTGTTTTGTTCTTGAACAGAAGAAAGATTTCTTCCAGGATAATCTATAATTTACAGGATTTTGAAAGCTGGTTGGATAAACCGAAGGCTATTAGCACCTATGGCAAAGAGGAGGGGGTGGTCCTTTTTTTGTAATCAGGCACCATGCCAGTCTAGCAGATGGTCAGAGGTATATATAGAAGGTGCTTGGGTATTACGCCGATTGAGTGGCTTCCAGAGGCAATGGAAGAAACAGCCTCACCGTGATTGGAAATCAGAACTCATTTTTAAAACACAGACATAGCTTCTCTGGCACCTGAGAACGCTTTGGAGAATTGAGATCAATACAGCATATAAGAAAGAGGCCTAATGACATTCATGAGTTAAAAGAGAAATTTGTTGGCTAAGCCATGTTTGGGAACACATGTAGCAGTAAATGGGTTCTGTCAAATCCCAAGTGTAGACAGTGCAAACTCTGTTAGCAATTCATGATTCAGTACCCATGTCTTTACGTGAGTCACTGTAAATAAATTTTTACATTTGTAAAAATGATGCTCTATTATGATGATTTGAGGAAGTCACTGCATGATTAGCTTTAACTGAATTGATAATGAATCTGCCACCTGCCTAGAGGTTGCCTCTCCACCCGGAGTCTCTTTGAGTTCCTCCCTGTTTTTTGCCCTGAAGCTTCATGTTACTCCACTTCTTTCTGCTTAAGGCTCTAATCCTCAGTTATTCTTTAGGGTTTTACTCTTGGTAAAGCTCTGCTAATCTGAGAATCACAAGAATCTGAAAGAAGAGAAATAGCTTCAGTATGTGTATATTTTAAAGTTGGATATCTATAAATAGTGTAAGATCAAGAATGGTAAATAGTCCCATAAAGTTGTCTAATCTGTAGTGACACCAAAAATATTTAGGGAATTCAATTTAGCAGGATTTCTGGGTAACATTTATTGGCTTGAATCTAAACATTTTAGAGGAGTGCAGACAGTCATATTAGGATTTCAGTTTTAAAGCATGATTGGATGAAATGTCAATAAATGCAAATGAGTTCTGTAAAACAAGTTTCATGTGAACCAATATATTGCTCAGCTCACAGAGTCTGCATTTAATTGAAGCTGATCTCATTATACTCTAGGGGATGTAGTCAGAGCTTTGACCTACCTATACCATTACTGAATCTTTTTTCAGTACTAATGTTGATCTGCATGTGTGTGTGTGCGTGTGTATACATGTTTATATTGTAATTGTCTATAAAAGAAGTACATATACAATAGGTAATACTTCAACATTTACTCCTCAGAAATTAGTACTTTTCATATGAGAGCGTATGATGTCAGTTTAAAAAAATAGAAACCATTTCAGGCGCAAAGCATGGACAATTTTGTAACAGAGCTAATTTTCTTCCCTTTTAATTATTTTTAAACCTACCAATTTTCAGCTAAGAGAATGTATTTTACCTGAAAGTCTGCAAATGTAAGGTTGTGACTCTTACAACAGTGCCATGCTCGTGTGATGTAACCACAGCTCAAACCATCAGCAGGAAGCTCTGCAAGTCCAAGATTTTCGATCATAAGGGTAGAATCAAGCTGATTAAACATTAATTGCAGCCATAAAACACATGGACAAGGCAAAGATGTTATTTAGCCCTACTAGAAGTAATCACTAGATATCCCAAATATTCTGCTTGCCTATTTATATGAACCACTTTTATTTGTACCTCATAAGAATAAAAAACAAATTATTTAAAGTACGGCAGTTACAAATTTGTGGCAATGGTTGATTGACAAAAATAAAATTTAAACAAGGAGTTGGCAGGGGGGCCCTTAGCAGATATTTTTTTGCTTCACTTTGATAAAACTCTACTATCCTTGAGAGTCTTATTACTGAAAAAAGTCACTAACACAGATGTGTATGTCCAAAGAGACAAGCATATAAAAGTTATTTGTGCTATTTTGCTCTTATAAATTATTAAAATTGTTTCATTATTTATGATAAATATTATTTTCAGGCTTTCTAGGAGCTTTTTATGATTCTTCTAATTAAAAATGGTTAACTATATCTGTGTATAAAATTAGCAGCTATAAATTCTTAGTGACCTGGGATGTATCTGATAAAACAAGAGGAAATAAGAAAGTAAATTATCAGAGTTTGTCCTAACATGATTTCAAAACCAGAAGATAGAAAGTGAAAGATTCAGTCAAATTATTTGATATGTAGTGAAAACAATGCACATGTTTGAGTGAATTTAACTGAAAACAAACAAATCTAATTAAATCTAATTATATTTGTGCATTGTTTGCATATATTAGTAGTAGCTTATTAGACTTAACAATGTTAAGCTTTCATGTTTAAGTATATATCAAACATAACTGAACATCAAAAAATAAAGAAAGGAAGACATAACTAAAAAATGAACATGGACTAATGCCCCCAAACAGAAATGAACTACTAGTACATTCATAAATAGAACTTAGACCCTGGTCTTAGGTCCTGTTTGCACTATTGTCTGAGGCTTGGTGACTCCTAGGAGGTAGAGTTCCCACATACTTTGGAAACCAAGCACATTATCTCCAGTTGAAAGACAGTAATTACTGTAATAAACAAAGGCTGACCTTAGTTTAAACAAATGAATGCTTTTTGTTGAGTAAGCAGTTTACAAGTACAAATAGCCCTATGAATTTGCTAATGGTCTTCCATCTTTATACATTTCCCTTGTCATACACCAAACAACAACAAACGGTGAACTCAGAATAGACCTTCATTATTTCTCCTAATAGTATGAAATATCCAGAATTATTAAATATAAATTCTATTACCTTTATCTCATCTGAAGTCTCTTACCAAAATATGTCATCCAAGAAGAAAGAATATATACATACACAAACATATACACATACATATGCAAATTATATAATTAAAAATGACCTTTAGTAAATGTGAGGATCAAGCTTTCTCTGACTATAATTGAAGCAAATTATGTATTCATTTTAACTAAAGTATTCTGCCTTAATTAAAGACGATGAAGGACATGAATAAATCAAATTGCACTTTAATTTAACACATATTACATTTGGTTAGGGATTTACAATGTTTGCAAGCCTAAGACATTGATTTGAGAAGGAGGGAGACAGCAGCCTCAACAGGCTATGAAAGCAGGGGCTCTCTACTCTGCTGGCACCTTAGAATCATCTAGTGCAGATTTTCAAACAGGAATACCAGTGTTTGTGCTCTACCCCTGGGGATACTGACTTATCAGCGGGGAACAGGTGCTGGATATGCAAGCCCAGGTCAAGAATTACTCACTTGAAGAGTGAAACTAGGTATAGGTTTGTCCTCACAGTTTTGTGAAATTCTGGATTCTCTTATGAGAAGTTCTGAACTCTTTCATTGTCATATTAGTTGAAAGATATAATAGGCAATTAAAAACTTGTATTTTAATCCAGTGCTGGTCAAGTTTAACATGGAATTAGTAGAAAACATTTAACATGAATGACAGAAATAATACTAAATAATGGCATAATAGTAAGAAAATTTATTTTTCCAGATTGTTGTTTGCTGACCAAACCAATGTTTTTACTGGATATTATTAAAGTAAAATAAACATGTAATTGTAATGTTGTATACATTATCTCTATTCACTAAAAAGAGTAGAAACCTGGTTTAGTGCCTTTGAATTATTTTCTTTTTTATTATTAATTTTTAATGTTAACATTTATTGAATACTTATGATGCATAGGTCGCTTGTTTAGTGACAGGCTTGCACAATCATCCTTTAATTCTCACCAATCATATGCATTAGTTACTATTAACATCATCCTGATCCTTAGAGGTCACTTAGCTTAAGGTCACATTACTAGATTATCTTAAGTAATATAGATACAACTTTGTGTGACTCTACTGATTCTTTTTATAGATGGGATGACTTACAGAGGCCATCATGACCTTGCCCTATCTTATTTGAAGGACTACTGCAAAACCATATCAATGAAATCAGTGTAGTATCATAGTGCAAGAACAGAGGCATAGATTAATGTAACAGAACAGAGAGCTTAGGGGCAGACCCATACATATATGGGGATTTGATCTATGAAAATTTGCTACCAATAGGGAAAGGGTAGATGGCTTTGGTAGACAGTATGGAGAAAACTGACTTACTATATGAAGAAAAAAAACACCATGTAAAAAGTGGCCTTAACTTGCATTAAAAACCAAAATATGAGAGGCAAACCTTGTTAAGAGAAAAAAATGTAGGAGACTGTGACTAATTCAAAAGCAAAACCATAAGACAAAATAAGATGCTATGACATATGAAAATGAAGGATTTCTGTTTAAGACAGCATGGAGAAAGAAAACAGACAAATGACTAAAGTGAAAAGATATTTAAAATATGTAAAATCAACAAAAAGAACTTCTGAAAATCAACAGGAAAAAAAGCAATGACTGTCAGAGAAAAATGAGCAATGTTCATATCAGGCAATTTACGGAAGAGGAATCCCCAAAGACAGTTGCATAAAAAGTGATACTACAGGGCTTCCCTGGTGTCGCAGTGGTTGAGAATCTGCCTGCTAATGCAGGGGACACGGGTTCGAGCCCTGGTCTGGGAAGATCCCACATGTCGCGGAGCAACTAGGCCCGTGAGCCACAGTTGCTGAGCCTGCGCGTCTGGAGCCTGTGCTCCGCAACAAGAGAGGCCGTGATGGTGAGAGGCCTGCGCACCGCGATGAGGAGTGGTCCCCACTTGCCGCAGCTGGAGGGAGCCCTCGCGCAGAAACGAAGACTCAATACAGTCATAAATAAATAAATAAATAAATAAATAAATTAAAGAACGTGAATTTCTTAAAAAAAAAAAAAAAGTGATACTACAACTCATTAAGGCACAGAGAAATGAAAATTAAGTCATATATTACGGTTATACACCTGATAGATTGACAATCTCATGAACTACTGGTGGCAGTGTGGAGTGGTGTAGCTGTTCTGGAGAGAATCTGGCAAGTTCAGTTTACTTTAGGTGAAAGAACAGTAAGTATTCTTAGATCCAATTTGGATTTCGCATATTAATTTTATCTCATAAAATTCCACGCCAACTGTGAGTAGTAGAGAAACAAAGCACACTCTGTAAATTTATGTTAATATTTGTATTGTTAAAATATCTATATGCGTGCATTGTTTTCTCCAACTTGGAAACAAGAATTGCAGAAGAAAGATGAAAGTGCATTGAAAAAAGTCTCAATTAACATGTTTGTGGTAGAAAGAGGATAAGCCGAAGTTACATACCGTTAGCCTGAAAGATGCCAACCAATATTAGTAATGTTGATTCTGGCCATCAATTGGTATTTATGGAGCTCCTCCTGCGTATATGGTTTTGGAAAACATTTATTTTTGTAGAATGGATTGCCAGTTTCAGTTTGAATTCTAATTCCTACTCGTTTTGTTTCTGTTAAATCTGAAGTAAGGTAATGTATAATGGAAAGTCCTTGGTTATCCTGGAAAAATCTCATAAATTTAGCTCTGGTAACAGACTTGACATTCACATAGCTAGATACCTTGCTTAAAATTAAAGCAACTTAACAAGCTGAAAACAATATTGCTCTAACAATTATTTCTTTTTAAAAAAGCGAATATTCTACTTTAAAAATAAAAAGAACTTGCCATATGAAGGAAAAGATACTATCTTTGTTTTGCTAGTTAAGAGGTTTCTAAAAGCCTAGAAATCAGAGATTTACCATACTCAACATTTATGAGCTCCCTCTGGGAAACATAAAGCTTTATATTTTTTATTAGAATCTACTAGTAGAGCTCATTTTTATTGTGATGTCACATTCTTAGGGTTTCATTAAATTAGCAACATTTTTAATGAACCTTAATTGCTTCAAACAGTTTTTGTTTCAATACACTAACATTGCCTGAGCAAATAAAACAAATACTTCTATTTTGATACTCTGGAACAGACTCTGAACTATAGAAAGAACTGGATTTTTATTAGCATTTTACTCATGTATTATATGAATTTGAATCCCCAAATGACCATGTTTAGTGCATTCATTATCTTAAGAATGAATTGTTTTTGCTAAGACCTAAAGTCTTTAGCAAGTGCTAAATCCTAAACCCACATTCAATTTAATTAGACTACTTCTGAGTAAGAACTCATGTGAATGACATGATACATTATTAAAACTTTCATGATATTTAAGGTAGAAAAACTAGGTTACAAACAGCATGCATGGAATTTTTACAAATCACAGTATAAGTTAAAATATAATATGAATACACCCAAATACAAGAATGATAAATAGAAAGTACTAATTATCTTCAAGTTCATTATCTGGGTAACCAAAGTACTGAGGTTGCACAGGAAAGTGAATTTTGTTATAACCGAAAATATTCATTAACAAAATCATCGGTTATAAATGTATTCCCCTCAAATATCCTTCCCCACTTGCATCTAGAACCTATCCCCACTCTTTGAGTCAGTCTTTGTAGATCAGTCTCAGCTAATCCAATAATCCAAAGCAAACACAACACATACCATTCGTAAAGTAAAATTGCAAATCTTACCACAGATACAGGATGTCGAAAAGAAGAGATTTCCATGAAAGCATTTTTGGATAACTGCTTAAATTACACAAAAAACACTGACAGATGAGATTTTTCAGAGTTAGACCAGTTGAATGTTGAGAATGAGAAAATCCGTTAAGTATGACAAAATGGGTTCTACACAAAGAATATGATAATTCTGGTAAAATCACATGTGAAATGATGGATTTCATATCTTTCCATCACACAATATTTATCACAGAAATTGTGTTAGAGTTGATGCTTGATTCATTATCCAAGTTAGGGCAGAGTCCCAAACATAGAATACATTTTATTGAGCATGATATAAATTACTTTTTCTAAGTTGTGGTTTATTTTTAAAAAGTCCTAATTACTTTTTCAATTTTAATGAAATGTGCACTTGCCTTTTGTGTGTGTTTCTGTGTGTGTGTGTGTGTGTGAATTCCTTTTAAGTGAACTTTGTTCATGATTACAGATGGATAATGAGAACTGCTTGCATATTAAAATTTTGGGTGTTGATGATGTTGTTTTTAATTTGTGCTTTTTTATTTTCTAAATTACCTGTATTATGAGCATATTAATTATGTAATCATTAAAACCTTCAATATAAGTCATTTTAAGAAATTGGGTGATACTCTTGAATTGCTTCATTAAATGAAGCTTATTAATTGACACATTTGTAGCACTCTGAATTTTAAACATTATGTCTTTTTAAAATTATCATTTGGGGGCTTCCCTGGTGGCGCAGTGGTTGGGAGTCTGCCTGCTAATGCAGGGGACATGGGTTCGAGCCCTGGTCTGGGAAGATCCCACATGCCGCGGAGCAACTAGGCCCGTGAGCCACAATTACTGAGCCTGCGCGTCTGGAGCCTGTGCCCCGCAACGGGAGGGGCCGCGATAGTGAGAGGCCCGCGCACTGCGATGAAGAGCGGTCCCCACACCGCGATGAAGAGTGGCCCCCGCTCGCCGCAACTAGAGAAAGCCCTCGCACGAACCGAAGACCCAACACAGCCAAAAATAATAAATAAATAAATAAATAAATAAAGTAGCTATAAAAAAAAAAGATTAAAAAAAAATTATCATTTGGCTGACATGAAGTGTTAAAGCAATTTTAAATTGGAAGAAGAAAATTTTCCCTTGAACTTGATAAAACCCAAATTGTTTTAGTTACAGTAGAATACGGGTGTCTATGTAAAAGGCACTGTAACCTACTCCTGATAAAACAATCAAATAATTTCTTACTCCATGTCAGAATGCTAGTCCGATACCAAAAATGCATCATATGCATTTTGTTTCATGTTCTAAATAATCCCTAAAACTTTGATTTTAGTTGAATTGGTTGATTCTGATAGTTGCTTGCAAAGCAAGTTTAAGTGAACCTAGTATGAATGATAAAAACAATTATTTTTTATCAACTACGTTTTTTCTTTGATGCATAGAAAATAATCCAAGATACATCTGTATAGATGTCTAATTTATGTAAGGTAGCAGAAGTAATGGGATAGTTGCAGCTACTTGTGTAAAAAAATGCACTTCTGTAATTGAAAGTGGCCATATTTTAACTTTTTCTCAGCGTTTCACTTGTTCACCTATATAGTCACTTATAAACATCAATAACAAGATCCTAGTGTCCATTCAACTACTTTTACAAGTTCATACAATCATTCTAATACTTCATTTTGAATTAAGTTCTAGAGAAATCTATTAGATTACAATAATAAGAATTTGCTTCCAAAGGTTCTCTTTATCTAATTTTTACTTTAAAGATAAGGACAACCATCAATTATTGAGTACCATTCTGAATTTTTCTCCTTATTCAACTTTTCTCCTTGTACAACTGCTGCTGTTAATGGAAACAAGATAGAAATATATAAGAGAAAGATAGGTTAAAACTAAAAGGAACTACAAGGACATTAAAGACTGTGGTGAATAAGGGTGTCCTATCTCTGGTTAGTTCACTGTAATGTCTTGGTTAAATTATAGAGTGAATAGTCTGACTGATTCTCTTTAGAACATTTTTCACTAATGAGGATTTCTGTGGCAAACCCTATTCTCGAAATGGTAATTCAGTTTTGTACAGTTCTTTGTGAAAGGACTTTGTGTGACTCTACTGATTCTTTTTAAATTGAAAATACCTAAATCACATTTGAAAAAAGATAATGAACAAGCATATTTACCCATAATAATTACATGCTGTATATATTTTAAAGCATAAATTGAATGACATAATATTTTATGTAGCTCTTCATATTCTTGATGGTAAGGTACATCACAGTGTCTCTTTCATTTTTTTAAGACAGAAAAATCCGTTTTGGGCATTTGTTTCTGGATTAGATCTTTAAAAACTAAGGTCATGTCTGACCTGAATGCACATTAAATTCCCAACACATCAAAAGCATATTTTATAAGATTTAAATTCTTGGGTAAAGTTCTTTTCTTCTTTCTTTTGGCTTTATTTTAAAAGACCTCTGTCAATTTAGGGTACTTTTCCAAAGTTCTATTATATACCATTTTCAAAATGCAGATGCTAGCATGAAACATATGATAAACAAAGTATGCCATATTACATAATGGAAACATAGAACCGTGATAATACTTAAAAATTCATGTCAATTTCTTAAAACTCTTTTAATCTCAGATTATGAAATAGTTCACACATGCAGAAAACTACACAAATATAATAGAGACTCATTTACACTTTGCATAAACAGTCATTAAATTTTTGCCACATTTGGATTATATTCTCTTTTTAAATAGAAACTAAAATTTACAGATATTGCTATAGCTGTATTCCTATCTGTTTCTACTCCTCATTTCCCCAGAGGTAACTAGCACCTTGAAGTTGATGTAAATCATTCCACGCATGTTTTTATATTTTTACTAGACATGTATGGTTCTCTTATTTCATCTGTAAAATTAAAGTGTTATACTTAATAAATTGACACATTATTATTATTAGTTTTTAGAAATTTTATTAGAAACAACTGAATAGCACTAGAATTAAAATTGACTAGGCTTCTGCCAAGACTTCAATCTTCAAAATTGATTTTGGGGGAATAAAAAGTCCTTTATGTAACAGTTATTATGAAGTGTCCCATTTTTTTCCATGACCTTTGTTTCCCACTTGTAAAATTATTTATACTGAAATTCATTAGCCTGCTCCTGAAGAGAAGCACAAAAGGCTATATAAGTAACCATGGGTTAATTGGATAACTGTGGTAATTTGAAAGCTTATACATGCTGACTTTGCAGTTATTAATAATACATGAAGCTCACTACAGATAAGCCCTACCTAGGTGTGGGAAGCAAATAAGAATAGAGTCTAGATTCCCTGAATTTGATAGCTGTGGCAAATCAGGAAAACTGCTTTAATCCGTCTCTGACTCAGTTTCCTCGTCTATAAAATAAAGAGAATAGAACCCACTCTGCCAAGCTGCCTTGAGGATTATATGAGATAATGCCAAACAAACAGTGCTAAGTGCCTGCTAGATGTAAGTTACCACGGTGAATGTCAACTGGGTATATTTTACACTTTCAGAAATAAGTACGTTGACAGACATGGAAGACTTAAACGTAAAGAATTTTCATTTCTGTGTTGCCTCGATATCTCATTTCTTGATATCTCATTTCTTAAGTGAGATATTGCTCCTTTGGTACGCTTCCTGAGCTGCTGTATCCTGCGGGTAAATTATTATTGGGTAAATTTTTTCAAATGTCTACCTCCTCTTCTTCCAATGGTTTTGCAGTACCGAATTGCCTGCATTAAATCCCTTTCTTATGAGAATATATAGAGAAACTTCTGGTTCCTTCAACTGTACCAACTCCTTCCAAAATCTTCACTAGTTTTTGAAAGCAGAGACCCATCATGCAGATACTAGCTGTTACCCCAGGACCTCTAGGATGAGAATCTGGGATTTGTTAACTCACCTGCTTAATGAGGAGTGAGTGAAATCTGAATGTAATTAGAAAATGAGCCCTTAGTGTAGATTTTAAAAGTTCTCATCACAAGAAAAAAAATTGTAACTACCTGTGGCGATGGATGTTAACTAGACTTATTGTGGTGATCATTTTGCAATATATACAAATATCAGATCATTTTGTTGTACAACTGAAGCTAATATAATGTTATCTGCCAATTAGATCTCAATTAAAACTAAATTAAAATTAGAATAAAAAAAGAAAATGAGAACCTGACCATTTGTAGTATAAAGTGACAAAACAGTACTATGATGTATCGCCCCTGGTCACCTGTAATGAAATGCCAATTGAGGCAAGGCTTTGATGGACTGTGGGGTTCCTGCAGTAGGCTATCATGATATTAATAAAGAACACAACGACTGTGTAGGTGGGCTGCCTGCTTCTGAGTGCACTGAATCATTTAGAGAAGTGATATACCCAGCCTTTAAATTCTTGGCTCAAGGCACAATGGTAGTAGGGCACAGAGAATTGTGACTTATTGCCTCAGTGCTTCTTGTGGCTGAAATTCTGACTCAGCATTGCTGGACTGGGGCCTCCTGTGTGAAAATTTAGAGCATTGACTGGGGAAAGTTCAGGAACCTGAAAATTGGAATAGAGTTATGGGGATGGGTACAGATAAACTTGAGCACTCCAACCCTCCAAATTCCACTGATCCACCCTTGCCAGCAGGAAGAGCCTTTTCTTCCCATGGATGAAGCTGGAGCTGCCTTACTTGGAGTCCTTGAGATAGTTATCACATTAAAGGATATCCATTCACCTCGCACCCTGCTCTACTGCTCCTAATTACCCCCGGGACAAAGATCAGATTCAATTTCCAACATGTCACAGCTACAATACCTCTTTCAGGAAAAGAAGGCTTACTAGATTTTGCTAATTTATTCCAACAGAATCCTGGTGAATATCTATGGGATATGATTCTGAATGTGCTAGACCAGGAAAGAAGGAAAATAATTTTAAGGTGGCTGCATTTATTAATATCGTTGGATTTAACAGAAATTCTGGAATCAAGGGCTAGTTTGAGCTGTGAGAAGTAGTTCTAGCTGTGTGCTTGATATTGACTGAAACTTAGACTCAAATGATGTGTTTAGTAAATAAAGTTAAATGCCTGAAATTCTTTGGCATAATGGGGAGGGAGGAATTCATGTGACTGTTAAGCACTTGACATGTGGCTAGTCCAAATCAAGATGTTCTTAAAGTGTAAAATAGTGCAAAAACTGCAAACTATCTCAATGATAATATGGAGATATGGATTTATATGGATTACATATAAATTTTATATGGATTACATAGTGAAATAATATCTCATCTATATTAGGTTAAACAAAATATAATTTTAAAAACAATTTCAGTTATTTCTTTTTACTGTGTTTTAAAATATGGCTTTTAGAAAATTTGTAAGTACACATGTGGCTTGCATCTGTGGCATGCATTTATATTTTTATTGGGCAACGCTGACATAGAGGGATTCAAATGTTTGAGTGGATTTACCATTTGTGACATACCTACCCATCCTCCAATTCTGTTTTCTGAAAGGGCCCATAAGACAATCCCGTCAATAAGGCATCACTATACTCGAGAGAGGAGCCCCTGTATTCTTGAAAAGCATTATAGTGTTTGTTCTCTGTAGGCTAGGGATGAAATTAGGAAACGATGTCATTGTAATGAGCTCACTGATTTCAATGTGCATGATAGGGCCATGGAGTGGCCAAGACCAAATGGTAGCAATTCACTACCAAGGACAAAGTGAACATGTTTTTCACAATAGTCATCCGACTCCCAAGGATATTTTGTTGTGGTTTACAGATCATGACTCCTTAAAATTAAAATAGCTGTGAAGTTACCAAGGTATAATTAAGTTTTAAATAAATAAAAAAATATTCTAGGTTTGGTGAAAAAGACCTGACTTGAATCATGTGTCCACCACCCAATTGCCAAAGCATCAGTGGTCACCCAGCGCATGGGTTGGGAGTCCCGTAACTGAAGGAGACGCCTGGTAGTTGCGAAAAAGGGCCATGCAATACCATCAAATTTATGTATGATGTATACATAATACATAATACATAAATACATACATAAATGTATACATACATAAATACATAAATGTATGATGTATATTCACTGTCTTATCTAAGGGATACATCAACCCTCTATCTTTATTCCTCTGAGATCTTGATCATCTCACTATCTTCAAGTCAACATCCTGGTCCTCTAGATTGTTGAAATCAGGCACGTAAATCTTGGTGAGCAGTAAGCAGCAGTTACTCTGTATTGCTTTGTAAGGTCTAAGCCTTCCAAAGCTTGGACGATAAAATCCCATTAAAAAGTAGGGTTCTGCCTACTATTCCTGTGAATTTTAGGGGTCTAGTCGTGTCAGGATATTCTTGCTAAAGTGCCCCACGTTTTTCAGCAATATGTCTAATTGTTAGGTATCTTTGGATAATGGAAGAACCATATACCACATTTGGGTGAGTTTTCCTTCCTATTTATCAACTGCCCATAATGCTATCCCTTCTGAGTGTGAGCCAGAGCAAGAGAAGGCTGTCCTACTGATTCAGCTTGGTGTGCAAAGCAACTTTGTTATTTGGCCATATGACTGAGAAAATCAATTGTGCAGTGATGGGACATGTATGTTACTTATGGCAAGTTCTGACAGTAGAATCACAGCATAGAGCACTTTGGGTTTCAGGGGAAAGCAATGACTTCTTAAAAAAAAGTCTCCTTTTGAAGTCCAGCTTCTGTCTTGAAAATTGGGTCTAAAAGGAATTGAACTTCTGATCAAGGGAAACTAAATTCCTCCCCAAATCGTACAACCGCCATGAACTGGGTGATGTTTGATCCCATGGGTCATAAAGTTGAATATACAAAGCAGCATGCTACTATCAAGTGCAATTATAATAGGCAAAGCAGGAATAGTCTCAAGCAGGTACTGAAAGCACAAAAATGTTGCATGCGCAGGTAGCAGCTCCCACTCATAATGAATCTATTCTTGCTACACCTCCACCTCTCCTTCAATCCATATGTAAGGCCACCTGAGGTGTTTCTCATAATCAGTCAATAGGGGAAAAAAAAACTAAGCCCGATAAACATTCAATTCTGCATCATATGTTGGCACTGGTTGGAAGTGGACTGTTGCTGCATTATAGCCCTTATAAGAATGTCATGAAGGACAGTAGGAAAAGTAAATCCTTATGGTGGGAAGAACTCTGAGTAGAACAACTGGTTGTCCACTTTACCTGAAAGAGATGACTAGAGGTATGGACCTAGACTGATTCAGGGATAGTAGCTAAAGGGTTTCATGGATGTTTGGGGTGTGAGAAGGGAGAAGTTTGAAAGATGTGTAACAAGAAAATCTGAGCAAGAGGTATGAGGTGGACCTTTTGAAATGAATTCAGATATCAGTGTCCTGGGTAAATGCTTATAAAGGAACATGTGTTGCATAGGAGGCTTCTAGTAAAAAGGTGGCAATGTTGACCTATATGTCACTCAGCTTCTTCCTCCACAATCCCACTGCTTCAAAATTGGCTCATGAACCGTGTGTCCAGTGTAGCAGGGACAGAGTTTGTACATGGGCTTAAAGACTTCATATTACCATTAACAAAACTGGATGGCCACCAATACCGCTGAAATCCCAGTCTGCCCATAGCACAGAGTAATGCTGAACCATCAGTACAATGCAATAGTGTACAGGGTCCACCAAGACAACTGCTTTCATCATGGGGGAGGGAGAAGTGATATGTCCTCACTGGAATAGATGTTCTGTGAATGAATTTTCTTTTCTTTTTTCACACCATGTTCTGCCAGACCCACCATCCATGCATTTACTCTACGCCTTGGTCTATATCAGGTTATCATGCATAACATAGCTTCTGAACAAAAAAAATTATTTTTCAGCAATGAATTGAAGGGAAGAACTGAATAGAGTCTTCAATAACAGTGAAATAACCAATGGAATGTTCAGTATATCCAGTTATGGACCATCTGGATGACTTATAAAGTTAAGTTTCTTCCATCAAGGAAGGAGTGTATGTTATGAAACAGTGGCTAATTTCTTGTTTTTTGTATCGCTAGTCTAGTAGTGATTAGTATTGTTCACCAAGTATTTCCAATTCCTTCTCCTCCAAGTGTCTTGGTAGGACTGTACTTCCCTACTCTGTCGAAATTAGGTGTGTTCATGTGATTTTATTTGGATAAACAGAAGAGCAGAAGTTACTTCTATGCAGAGGCTTTTAAAGCCAGTTCATGATTGTTCTTGCTGCTGTAATCATGGAAGCCTGTGTCAAGATGGCATCTCTGTTAGCCTTTGGAATCTGAATGACTAGATTGAACAGAGTCCCCATGGCCTTTTAAGCCTGACTAAAACATGCCATTTTGTTTCATTGCCTTGGAACACTTATCTTGTATTGCCATGGAAATATAGCTTTTGCTTGTGACCACAGCATGACCTACTATGGAACTATGGTACTATGGTAGTAACCATAGCTGTAGTACCAACCTTCAGCTGATTCAATAGTTTCTTTGCAGCAATGTAAAGTAATAATAGTAAAATAATTTTACAGCAAGTGCTTATGTACTGATTACATGGCCCTCTAGGTATTAACTCTTTTGATAAACTGAAGTTGGACTGAAGTCCATGAATTGTGAAAAAATTCTACAGGAATAACTGTAACAAGAAAAAAATGATCATTGCCTAAAATTCTCTCTAAAAATTAGAGATTAGGAAAGATTAGCCAATTCTCTTTAAAGTTTCAAAAGAATTATTGAATGCCAACTATTATTTCCCTTTTATGAATTGGAAAAGTTAAAACAAAAAAGGTGGGGGATGGTTTGCACAGGACCTTAAGCAGGGTTCTAAAGCAGTGGAGGGATAAGACTCTACCCATGACTGTGTGCTGACAGTTCCTGGCTGGAAGCTGAGCATCATGCTGTTTGGAAGGCTTTGAGCCTGGGATGTGTCTTACTAGGTTAGTAGGGAGTCATTTCCAAAGTCATGCCTCTGTAGTTAAAGTGGAGAATAGTTAAGCTAAAATAATATTTTGTATAAATTTCTGTGTAAATGAAGATTCTTAATGAATTATCAAGATAATTAGGGAGTGCATTTTACTGTAGCTTCTACAACACAAGAATTATTTATTTCTTAAAAATTTGTTAAACTTTAAAAAAACTCTTAAACTGAATCCCTCCTATGTATAGGTGCTCTGTCTTAAGGATGTCGTTCACACCTAAAAAGTGTCTGCATAGTTTGTGTTTCTGAGTGTGTCTACTTATCTACACATCTCTAAAATTTGTCACTTTGGGATATATTTAAAAAATCAAAAGCATTCCTTCAAAAATTCAAATCACTATTCATGAAAAGTATTTTCTCCACTGGAATTTCTAACTAAAGAAAATAAAATTAGATGAAATTTTCCTATTAGAATCAAGGTTTTGCCATTTTATAGGAGCTCAGACACTGCTCTTTCCTCCTCCACCACAGAAACTCAAAATGTTTAGCTGCAAAGTTTACCAGATTGAAAATGTTATAAAATACTCAGTATAACAGTCAATGCCTTAGTCAACAACTTTTTGGAATGACTTAAATCACCAAAATGTTCATGAAAAACACTGGAATTATAATTAGTGTTAATAATGTGAGGACAACACAAAATTTGATTTTTAATTAAAAAAAAATAATTGACATAGACTGCTTTGAAATCTTCTTTCATAGAATTCCATTGTTGTTAGAGTTCAACCTACTTTTCAATGCTCAAATCCACTTGAAGCTTCCATGTTCCATGTCCCTTAAACTTCAGGAAGGCAGAGTTAGGCATGTCTACTCCCTATTGTCAGTTATTATGAAAATAAAACCATTTTTTCTTTTTGTCTTAATTCAAAAAGAAAGAATTTTGGAGTGTTATACATAAATGTAACCCATTATCCCAATCTTCTGTTTCATTTGCTTCCTTTTCATATTTTCAGAGAATTGGCAGAATTGCCTAATAATTGAGGTCACTCCAAACAAATCACAAATTTTGCCACTTTATAAATCTGAAAAAATGTGTTTCTTTCTCTTAACTTTGAAAGACTAACCCGATTGGTTAAATTGATATGATGCTATGATTTTATTCCCAATATGGGTCAATAGAGAGTAGAGATGGTTTATCATTTTAGTAAATGTTTATGAATTCCCTATGATGCACAAATGTATGATGCACAAGTTGCAAAGAGCAGGTTAATGAGGGGGCCATCAGACATGATGATCCAGAGAAGAGTCATGCATGGTAGTGATTTTAACGAATTTAAATATTAAATACCCCATGTCCCTAGTACAATGCCCTCCCCAGGGTAGGCACTTCAACATGTGAGTTTTGCTTAAGTAAATGAATAAATGATCGCCCAAATATTTCATAAAGAGTAGGATAGGTATTTTATATGAACTTGTAAATTAGTATGTTATTTTCTAGAGCCAAATATAAAGGACTTAAAAATATATGTAACCACTAAAGTGTAGTGTTAATTTTAATGTGTTCTGCAGTTTTTCTTACACTTTCTCATTTCCAATCAATTCTGTGATATATTTTAAGTTAAAAAATGCACTAAAAATCAGATTTGAGAGACATGGTTCTAGTTAAGTCTTCACTGCTAAATATCTGTACTATCTTGGTTAAATCATAGTAACTTTAAGGGTCTCAGTTTTCTCACCTATAAACTGATGAGTTGTGAACAGACTTCTAATACTTTAACCATATACTGGAAGACTCAGAGGCTTAGTATAAAAAGCAGTTGACTAGAGTCCATAAAATTAGCTTGAAATCTTGACTTATGGAAGCTCTTTAGAAATCAGAGAATAAAGAGCTCTCAGAAATTTAGCACATTATAAACAAATAAAAAATTCTGCTAAAAGCATTGGTAGACAATAAATATCAAGGATGTTTCCCAGAAAGTGGGAGAGAAAACAACAAAGAGTTAGAAATTAGGGAAGAAAGGACAAGAGACTTAATGAATCAATCTAAGAGGTCCATAGTCGGACTAACAGCAATTCCAGAACAGGCGATAGAGAGATGGGGATTATCAAAAAATAATTTAAGAAAATTTCCCATAACTAAAATAAATGATCCTCCAATTTGAAAGAGCCCATTCAGTACCCAGCATAATCAAGGTAAACAAATAAGCAAGCAAACATGGGCAAGCTACCACAAAGCACATTACAGTAAAACTCTGTTCTTGATGTATTAAAAGTTTTATTGTGCTATGCTTTGTGGAGACTAGGTTTCTGTTAAAAAGAGGATAAACGAGGAAAGTGGAAGAAATGAGATCTAGGAAATAGGAGAACCAACACAAAAGAGTGATAAAAGAAAGTCCCAGGTTTAGAGAGAAACCATTCAGTTTGGGACAAAAACATGGAGGGTTTTATGAAACAAACATCTGAAAAAAATATCAGATCAATGGAATATTGGATATGATTAAGCATTTAGGAAGTTAAAATGCAATTATTAACTCCAGAAAATGAACAGTCTTATATAAAGACGGCAATGCAATTTTAGTATTCTACTTGGCTCTGCAGTAAACTCACATAGGGACAACTTGCTTAGCCTTACCAATGTAAACTCTGACTGTTAATTTAATAAAGAATGTGGTAGTGGGAGAATAGGGAAAAAAAATTACTAGATAATGTATAAAACTGACAAATCAAGAAGTATTTGTGGATGTAATTTAATTAAAAATATAAAGGAAATTATCAGAAGAAACATCTAACAGAGTAAGAAGATAGGTTGAGGGGAAGTGGGTTCAAGAATAAGGAGATGGAGTAGGGACCTACTTATTTTTGTTTAAAGCTTTTGTCTTATTTGATTTAAACAATATGTGCATTAGTTATTGTGATAATAATGAATCGAGTATGAGAAACAGCAGAGACCTAAAACATTGGTGACTAGCACTGTTGCTGTTGTGTAGAAGGAACATGGCTAATCTATTTAATTTCTAACTACATTCTCAAATGTAGCTTATAGTCACAACAACCTCTCTCAACCTTTGTGATGTTGGAAAATGTGTAATTAATTTTGGACTATTTCTCTTCTGGAGTATTGAAGCAGACATCAGACACTGTCACTATTAATAAGAGCATCTTTCTGAGAGAATTGTTATGAGGATTAAATGAGTTACTGCATGTAAAGTGCTTAGAAGACTTCATAGCACATATGAAGGGAGAATAAAGGCTAGTTATTAGTATGAATACATAAATTAAAAAAAAATGCACATGTTGCAATGAAGTTTCTGTTTGATTTTAATCAGGAGCCTATACCATTAAGAATGTAGAGTGACAGAAGAATCAATGTCATTGTCAATTAACAGTTACCTGTTGAGATTCCAAAATGTGAGGCGAACATGGTTTGGGGGATGTTATTTGTGTGCATATAGAAAAACATACTACTTGGTCCAAGATTTTTTCTTTTTATAAGAGAGCATATATTTTGTTTCCTACCAAACAGAATTATAACCAGACTTTATTTGGAGGTTGTGTTGGTTTGTAGAAGACTCCATTATCCCCATTTGAAATTACTCTGGAAGTTCTGACATTTTGTGGCTAGATTTTTATTTAAATTGACACTGATGTAATTCTGATAACTGTTCAGTTTTCAGATTTTCAAATTTACATTTAGATTTTCTCCCAATATGCTACTGTAAAAATAGGAAGCTAATCCTCAAAACAGACCTATGGAGATAGGGGGCATTATCTTATCTTTAGTATGTAGAAATGGGGAAAAAGGTTATATTTTAGACATTACAAATCAAATTTGTGGACTTCTTTGGTACTCAAAAACCATATAAAGTTAATTTCTTTTCTAATTAATAATTTGCTTTCTAAAAAGATTAAGCATGCTACTAGGATGTCATTAGCTCCCACTTACTCCCTAAATTTTTATGTATTGATAAATTTCTCTCTACACTTTGTGCCATCGACTAAAGCTATACATGAATTCTGTGTATATTTCAGATAGTTAAATAGTCTTGGACGTATTACTTAATTTTTTCATATTTGTAAAACACCATATGTCCTTCCAGAAGTCAATGAACAATGTACTCTTTGTAGAAGCTCCTTTAAAAAAATAATTGAAAAAAAAAATTGATCATTCCATATTCGACTTCTTTGGGATATCTGTCTGACCTCACAGAGTGCTGATTTGAAATCCCATCTTACTTGTTGTTGCAACAAAGTCTATATACATTGACTGTTAAATAATCCCCAATATTTATGACACAGTTAAAGAGGAAATGGGTTACTTCTTTGTAAAAAATGTATAAGTTCACTTTAACACACCACCATGTTACCTTAGAAATTGTTCTGTATTCATTGATTAGTAGGAGAGAGACTGAAATGTTTTCAAACCTTACATGACTTTATATAGTATTGTATCTGAAGATGGTAAGGAGAAAAGGAATCAATTTATGTTTCTTCCCTAAACTCTATATTACCATATTTTCCTGGGCCTCTTAATGAAATCTCTTATATAATTTAGGTAAGTATAGTATATGGTTTAAGCAGTAAGTACTATTAATAAAAGATTATCATTTATTGACTAAATCATTAATAAAAAATAAATTCATGTGTATGATACGCGGTCCATGGATTCTAGTTTGATGGGTCAATTTGATAGTGATGGTCTCAAATGGTTTGCGCAACGGAGAGGACGTTGTAGTGACAAATTAGCTCTCAGTGGAAATTGTACTCTTTGTAGTGGTAAAAAAGGAAAACCGGAGGTGTGTGGAGGTGAATTTTAGTGAACTGGTGATCTTCTTCTTTGGGACTGTTTCATGTTCCCCAAAATATGTTTTCCAGAATTGTATGGCTCCCTCTGAGAAGGTTTTCTTCTAAATTTATGAATATTAGGAGGAGAAAGAAGAGTCCCACATTTAGCTCAACGAAATGAAGCAACATGTACTGAAAAATAAACACCCAGTATACCAGTCATTATAAGTTTACTACCTCCTCCTATTAATTCATCTAATGATATGTTTAATAGCAGAAATCTGACTACTGATTAATCCGACGGAGAAAAATAAATAAGAATGAGAAATTCAAAAAATGCTACATTTAGTCTTAAATGCATTGTTATTGAGGTTCTCTTAAATCAACACTCCAACATGATTTATGCATTGGTTATATATAATTTTCAGGAAATCCATAAAAGACAAAGAGCAAACCCTATTAGTGTATCTAAACAATGCCGTTGTTTAGAGTGGGTGAGCACAAGGGAACTGAACTAAGATGCATTGGCAAATGAAGATCCCCTGAGAAAGAACACTATGCTGGATTCCTCTTTTCATAAACACGAAATTCCTCGGTATTTATGATATTAACAACTGACTTTTACAAGGCTTCTTCTAGTTAAGTTTCTGGAAAAGTATCATCATACCAACTCCCTCACCATCTTACCACCAATGGGCTTTGATTTGTTGGTCCTTTAATCTCAATTCTTATGTTGAAAGATAGGGGGGAAATGAGAATGAGTTATCCATGACTAAAATAAATATAAATATTGAAGTTGCTTGTAAAGGTGCTATTAATTTGCATACTTATTCCAAATGTTAAAACCCTGAATTTTGTAGCTGAGGGATACTATTGGAGAAAGTTATTACTATGAATATAGTGAGGATGCTTCTAAAGTACCAGTTTATTATTTTATACCAAGGTGAAATGTACCTGTTGGGTTATTCTCTTTTGAACACAACCATCTGTAAGATTGTAATGAGACAGACCAGTTCTCCATTACCTCTAACCCCAGCTACTTCACCACACACACAGAAACACACACACAACCTAGTTACAGCCTACAACCTGGCAAAAATCTATGAACTGCGTTAACAAGAACTAATGAAAAGAACGTGATAAATAGCTGCTATTACAAGACCCCTGTCACATCATTATCTGATTCAATGTTTTAAAAGTGTTGTATTTCATTCTTTGTTCTTCTCTAAAGTTTTAGTCAAACTGTCTCAGATGTGTAACTTATGCAACTATATTCATAACTATGCTTACAAATTCTGCCTGAAACATTTACATATTTCCAGGCTAACCATTCTTAGACATCTGTAATATGAATTATTTCTAACATATTCAGTTAGCTAAATTGCTACTTTTATGCTGACCTATACATGCATTTATTTAAGAAGTGGTTTGTAGATCAGGTAACAATAAGTCATGCAAACACAATCCTGAGATGTAAGTTGGTAATTATGATTTACAGAACTCTTGTTAAGAGTTTGCTTTCTGTTGTTTTTAAGACTTCAGGCATAACAACAAAAAACAAAAGTACAGATAATTTTGAACCCTAATTACTTGAAGGTAGTTTTGTATTTCTTTTGATAGCAATTTAGTTAGATATTAAATCTCTAAGAAAATGTGATCCTTCTAAACATATTAGTGATACCAATGTTTCAGGCTGATAAGCATCCTTTTACATTAAAAATAGGCAACAAGAATGCATGCAGTTTTCATGTTAAATTTCTCTTCCCCAAAGTGTTTCCTTTAGCAATATGACCTCCCACCTGAAGAATGAATAAAGTCTGGAAAATGAGGACAAGAAGTTGTTGGGATTGTTAGCTGGAAGCAGGGATGATTAGAAAGATAATTTTATACAGGTGGTTGATGATTGATGGAGGTGGCGGTGTTTTAGGAGAAATGGACAGTTAGTATTTGGGAAAGAAACACTCTACCTGTATAGCCCAGCGAATTGTCATCATTATCAGAGGTGGGGATTGGCGTCCCGTTGTCCTTTCCCTTCTCTACGTCTTCAGGGTCTGTCGGAAACAACACCAGAGCTGCTGATGGGGTCACAGTAGTAACAGTAGTTGCCATTTCGATCACAGCATGTCCAGACACAAGTAAATCCACATGTGACAGAAAAACACACAGGGACAACACACAACACACTTCGTCCTCGCCCCTCCTGCGGCACACTAAGCCGTTCGAAGATCTCAGCATCATGGCTTACAGTTTCCACTTTCTCTTCATTTCCCTAATTCTCTGCTCTGCCTGCACCTTTGCTGCACTTCAAAGCTGGCGAAGGGCTCTGACTGCCCTCTGTGAGGCCGCCAGCGCGGACTGAGGGAGCATATGGAGGAGGGAGAGGGCAGGATGGCTGAATGCTAGGATTGCTAATTTTCTACCTTATTGTTAATCAAAGCTATTGACTGTGATCACTCCCCATCGTCGCTTCATCTCCTGCCAATTACAGACTCCAGGGACTCTACCTCATATGGGGGGGCGGGGAGGGTGTGGGGAAAAATAGGGTCTTGTCAAAGAAGAGGGGGGATGATAAAAATGTCATACTTTTTTTCTGAGCAACAGCAAAGAAAGCGCTGCAACATCCCATCTTTCAAAAGGCGACAATTTGTCATCTTAAAGGACTGAGATAAATTTACTAAAATGAGTGCCTGTGTAAAAGGAGACTTAACTTTGCACATTTGGGTTTGAATATCTTAAAACCTTCCAAATTGTTTGCGATTCTATATTATAGTCATCCGGATAGGTATTTTCATTCATTCATTCTTACTTTTCTTGAATAAAAGAAATGCTTTTGTGTGTTTTCCCAATTGCACCTTAATTTTCCTACGTGGAATTTGAGAGATGAGACTAAGCACGACGGCACTCAAGTTCCAATATCCAGAAGCTGAGTTGTGGTATAAATATACACAGAAGCCCAGTGACACCACTAATTTCACTCGTGCTCTCTCTATGCGTCATATCTCTGTGTGTTTGATAAATATGAGCTGAGGCTCTAGCTCCGCTGCTGATAAGCAGACACAGACACAATAAAACCCAAGTGTGTACCTCCTAAATCGAATACCATAGAGTCATAGGTCATTCAAGTTGTGCAGGCTTTTTATCACCTTAAACAGCAGCTACAGAGGATCTCTCAGTCTGAGCAGTGAAGAAGCACAGCTGTTTACTCGAGGAAGAAAGTCTGTCACTTATGAATGAGGCAGCGAGAACGCGCAGGTAATGCCCCTCTAGAAACAGCACAGGGGTCATTCATTTTGTGTCCCTGCTAGTTTTTTAGCTAGGTTGACACATTCTGTCTAAGACACCGCTATTCAGGGATGATTTCGAAAATTTTAAAAGAGGATGAAAAGTCCAACATGAGTCTGCTTTGTGGCTTTTGCACGTAGCACATTTAACTACTCTGTCCCTGTCTTTCCTCCTTTCTAATCCATGTGTCATACAATTACCCTGGTGTGGCTAAAACGAAGGAAAAAAGGTTCAGATCTCTGCAGACCAAAGGGGAAAAAAGGGCTTATTGTCACTCTATTCATCCTTGCCTTCCCAGCAATGGCTGTTGTCCTTAAAATCAACTCTGGGAGTGATAGAGCAGGGAACCAGCCCACCAGCTACCCCTCCAGCCTGCTAACGTATTTGCACGAGTTGTTTAGGTCAGAGATTTAAGTCACATCAGTAAGACAGGATGGGAAACAGGCATTTCTGTGTATTTTGAGGCAGTGTTAGCACAATGTTCTGCCCTGAACTAAGTAACCTTGCTCAGGCGGACTAACCAAATAAAAGAGGTTGGTGTAGGAAGATAAACAGAAGGTGCTTGTTCAAATGTATTAAAGGGCTTTTAAGGGACCTCCCTTGCTTACAGTCTTGTTTTAAAAGATACATTGTGTTTAGGGTCAACCTTAATTTTACAGACTACTAATTTTTAGCAACAGATGCCCCTTTTCAAAGGAAATACTACTTTTAATTTATGATGGGATAGTTTATTTAATGTGAATACACACATTTCTCATCACTCTGTTAAAAATCCAGTAGAAAGCTATCCAAATCCATGACATGAACCAAATCAGTTTGTCTGTAGAGTATCATAAGACTTTGGGGATAAGGCCTTTGTACTCCTTGTTATTAAACCTTCCCTGAGAATGAGGACATTATTACAAAAACAACAGAGACGAGGAAAGGAAGTTCACTATCATTTGAAATGAGATACCTAAATCTGTTTAAAGTAGATTTTTCACCTAGGTCTAAGTTATCCTAAGGGGTTTCTAAATTTGCTTTCCTGTTTCCACTCATCACCCTTCCTAGGTTCAGGGAAGAACAGACTTTGCATCAATGAATCCTACCATATTTGTGCAGTACATTCTGTTTACCTAGTACTGCCTTTAATTACTAATACGCTAGACCTAAAGGAAACAAAAGATGCCATTTTTACTAACTTCACTCATTTTTTCTTCCCCTTCCTTTCTGTCAGAAGATAATTATAATAGGAAATAACCACTTGACTCAGTGCATGTGAGCTGTAGGAGAAGGTCCAAAAGATATTTATTTAAAGTTTTTGTTAAATAATATTGATTATGCGAGTCATGGAATAGAATATAATGAGGAAGAGATTATCTAGTGCTTACAATGTCTGAAGGAGGTCTTCTTGTGCCCCACGTCTGTATTTAGGGCTGTCCAGGCCTGAACTGAAGTAGGTGTGGCTGCGATTGATAAAAGCCAACATCACTTTGAGAAATGCATTGGCACTAGGGCTGCTGGGTTCTCTGTGTCTGTTACCCCATTAGACTGTGAATTCCCAAAGATCAGGTAATCTGTTTGCTTCCCATTTGTACACCTGCAGCCTGCCACTGGACCTGCAACATTGTACAGGCTTGGACAGTTGTTTTTTTTTTTTTTCTTTAAGATAATAAATAAATTAATGAACAGATGGTGACCAAGAATGTGAAACTCACTTAAGGGATAGGCTCTCAGTCTGCAACAATTTAAAAATACAAAAATTTCATTTTCTGTACCAGTATCATAGTCAGAAAAAAAAAAAAAACAACTTGATATAAATTAACTCAAGGCTACTGTACTCTCTATATCCCTAGTATCTGTAAAAGCATATAAAGCATGTTCAATATAAAAGGAAGTCTTGGGTCATAAAATTAGGGTCAGAAATATGTTAAATGGACACCTCCACAACAATCTTCCATCAGATCTGTAGACTCATCTGAATCTAATGGCCATTTGGCCTTCACTGCTTTTCAAAATAACCAATTCCAATTTTACAGTTAAGTCCTCTCTTTCATGTTAGTTTTTTTTTTTAAAGCTCTTTTCTAGATCTAAACTCGAATTCTAATCTGTTTGGCCATACAAACCTAATGCCTCATCTAGGAAAGCCCATTTCCCTCCAGTGCTCTTGAAATGCTGGTGTTTCATAGAACCCCAGACCTCATCGTTTTCTTGTTCAACATGCTCTTTGTAGTTGTCTTTATCAAGGCTCATGGCTTCAACTATGTTTTAGAAGATGATGAAACTTTTTTCACTTCTTAGTTAGATGCTTTACCAATGACCAGATTTTATCTTCACTGCTTATTCACCTTCATGAGTTTTCCAAGAAACCTCACACTTTCTCTCACCAAACGCTGAGATCATCATCTTCCCTTTCAATCTACTTTTCCCCTATACTCCCTATCTGTGTTAAGAAAGTCATCACTGTGTTATATATTTAGTATTTTTCAATTCAGTGAAATGTTAATATCTGTAGTTAAAACTGAACTCTGGCTTATGGGCTTATTGTTCCTGGTAGATTTTGCTCCATACTTTATTTATTTTTTGAAGTGGGTTGTATGTCAAATTTAAACCTATAATAACATAAGCTTATATATATATGCACATATATAAAAATAATATGGTTATATGTGTACATATATATTGAATACATGATCATATAATATACACATTACTTCTATAAGATGTATTATATACGAGTGTGTCTTCTTGTAACAGTCTTCCACAGATTTAATAAGAGCAACAACAATGATAAAAAGGAATAAAGACCAATAGTTTCCTTTACAATGGAAATTACGTCTTTCAGAAAACTTTACCCCTAAATATAATAATTTATTAAAGGTGATATGACTTTCTTTAAAGGTAAATTAACTGGTAAATTTGAAATTTGTTATTTTGTGTAACAGTACCTTTGCTGAGATATCCCCAACACCTAAGCCAAAGTATAATGGAAACTTCGAATTAGAAAAATCATTATATAGCAACCTCTGACAAAATAATTCATTCAGAAAAGCATCATCAATGGATACTAAATCCATTAGGTGAAAAGTGGTAGGGGACAGCATATACAGGCCCAGCGTATGACCCCAGAGATTACCTGCTAACTGCACAGGGGAAAATTTATGTTTATAATGGATAGATTTGGCAATCACCGCTTGAACTCAGTAATCAAACTTAGTATCACCGATGGCTGGTAACTAAAAGTGGGAAGACAATTGTGTGATAAAACATACAGTAGCACCTATGAATCGTTCAGGCTAACAATGCTTGCCCTGAATTCAATCAACACTTAAGACCCAACTTAAAATCTACAGAAAACAAAATATATCCTTAGGCTATATATGCGGAACAAATAAGGGATGAATTATCTAACTTACTTTCAAGTCATTCAGAAAAGTATATTAAGAGCACTAAAGCAAATAAGGCATAATGTTAACAATGACTATCTATTATGAAAAACATTCCAAAAAGTTTAAAGGATGGTGGATGAAGACTGAGTGGTCTAAAGTTTTCTCTATAATGTGCAGCAGAAATTCATGCCATGAAGTTTCTCTTTCACTGGTGATATGAGTAAAATAGCTAATATTGTTTTAGCACAAAGACTCATATTTGTACTACCATTCAACCCATATTTCTCTAACTTGTTCATTATTCGATGGTAGCCAGTGTTATTTTGTGGAAATGCAGAGGCCTAAGAGAAAAGTTTATTGTTTAAATTGTTTCATTTATTTAAAAAAATTTTTTTTAATTGAGTGTGAAATTCATAGCCCGGAACATTAGAGTTTTCATTTTTATCCTTCATTTCTGTCATATTCAGTTATGTAAGTATATGTTAAAAATAATACCTTCTCCCTTTGGTCCTACTGTAAAGTGTCAAGCTGGTTTCTTTATAGATTTGCATTATCACTGTGCAGGTTTTTGGCATTAATTGACATTTTGAAGATGACCATTAATAAAAGATTAGGGAAAAGCAAATGAATATAAACTACTATCAATATGAGAATTGTGTTCTACAATTGGATCAATTCTCATTGATTCTTTCCTACTAATCAAGAGGAATGCCAGGAATGGGTACTTTAAATGGAATACTGAGAACATTTAATTAGAAAGCCAGGCAATGAATTACAAAATTAAGTACGAAAACTATGCTTGTGAAGCTTTAAATTTGTGTCACAATTCTACAAGATCAAGTTAAGCCCAAGCTGCTTTAATCATGTATGGTTAAAATAATTAGGAAGCTACGTTATCATTTTCTCCATTCTTTTGAACTGGGAATAAGAGGAGAAATAAGAGTTATGCTTATAGAGATGGAAAGAAAAAAAAATCAGTGGGTGATTTTAAGAAGTATCTACTTAAAAAAAATCAGGGAATGAAGCAAATAAAAAAATTTCATTCACAATGAAGACTGAATGACTTTTCCAGAAGCTTATACATTATAGAATATTAACTATAATATGTATCAAGTTCCAAAATTGTGCTACAAAATATTGAATGAAACTATTTTAAAGCAGCAATATGGTAACAGAGAGAAAACAATGTGTTATAACCACTTCCAATTTTGCTATTATAAGGAAAATCAGCGTTGTTTCTTTAAATTTCTTTCAAAGATAAAAGTACCATGATTATAATGATCCATGTGGATAATGATTTAGTGATTGATTGTTAGAAAATGTGTCGAGATAAAATAAGTCAAAATGTTAAAATTGATGTAAAATATGTATTCAAATAAAATTTTTAGTGAATGGATGGGTCTTCCTAAATTTGAAGACTTTATCCTCCAACACCGTTGAGAAGAAAAAAAAAATTGAGTGGTCTGGTACTTGACTAAACTAAAATAATCTCCATGATAGACTAGGTTATTGTAACTGTGACCTAAGATGCTGGGGTTGTATTAAATGAAAAAGATTTCATACAATGATCTCAAATTAAATGCTAGTGCTTTTTCTCATTTTCTGGTTTAGGCGATTAGACAACTGAATGAATCATATATGAAGAAACAGAAGCAAAAACTGTTCTGATTATAATCACGAATAATATTTATACAATGCTTTAGTTTATTTAATATGAACCACATCACTTTATATGTATGTATATTTTCTCATGGAATTTTTACAGCTCTATCAAGATCATAGCCATCATCATGATCACGATCCAAATCATCATTGTTCCCATTTTAGAGATACTGAAACTAAAGCTCAGAGAATTCCTTTGGCCTCTGTCATGCAACTAGTAAATAGTGAATTTGAAATTTGATTCCAAATGATTTCTGACTCCAAAGCACCACCTCTTTTCACTATACCCTATTTTACTATACTCCCTTTACTCACCAATCTAATTCTAGGAACTGGAAGGAATTACAATAATATATAGACAATGGGACACCATGTTAGTGATTCTTTTCCAGTCGCTGAACAATAAGATTGGGTAATTTCAGAAATCTATTTCTGAGCTCCATTAAGCATTTCACAGGGTTTCTTCACTGTCTTCTTCTATAGACAAGATAAAATAGTTTATAAGGTAGTTGGTTGTGTTTCAGCTAGAAATGCACAGTAAAATATTACTAAAATAGGATTTATTATTAAAATAAGGTTTTGCCACATATTTTTAAATATATAGATTTGGAGATTGAACTACTGACTAAATAAAATCAAGATAAATTCAGATTCCCTGTTTTTGACAACTACATTTTTTTTTGTTACTGTTCAACAACAAAGATTTATGTTTTGGTATAAGCTTAAGAGCACTTAAAACAGGGTCATGAGTTACTCGTAGGATGCCTAGCCCTAGCACAGTGCTAAGAGCAGAGTAGATAATCAATACATTTTTGCTGAATGATTGGATGAAACACTGAGGAATAGTTTTGCTAGAGTCAAGAGTTTAAGATGGACGTAACTTTTCTCAATGAATGAGTATCAATTATTTCCTTATTTTGGACTTTGTTAGGAACTTATATGGCTAAAATTAAAATCACTATAAATCTAATTCAAAACCGCATTATGGTAAATTACTGTTGCTCATAGAATAATATCTTTCTCCCTTCCCCACTCCCCGTGTCAATATATACTCTAGGAAATAGAATATTGTTTAACTTAAATCAGATGAGTGTTTTACTGGTGAAAGTTGTCCTTCTTGCATGTTAAAAAAGGGTGATTTACAAATATCCACCTATGACGAAGTGGATATAAAGAAAAGTATAATAAATAATAATAATTCCCCAAACCAAAAGAAGTTGTAATATAAATAAACAAGAGAGGTATTTAAATATTGCCAGGTAGGTGAACTGTACTTTTGCTCTTATGAGTACCCTCTGATTTATTTCAGATATAGATATATAGATATAAATATAGATATATCCTGATTTGAACAAACGGAATGCATTTTTCTGAGAGGCTGCTCTTGAAACTGAAGCAATATAATACAAATTTGGAATTTGCCAATGCTGTATTCTGTTTTTGAATTTGAAAAAATATTACAGGTCTGGAAAAAAATGGAAAGATAACTACATGAAAAGTCTCAAGTACAGTTTTGTTTGAGCTAATTTGGGGTATACCCCGTTACACCAGGTCAATGAAATCTGATTAAGTAATAGAGACTTAACCTATCTTTAAGCAAAAATATAAAAGACAAAGATATATACTTCCTTATATATCTCTATCTAGCTATAAAAATTCTATTAACATTAAATATACTACTGAATGTTAGGAAGGTAAATGCATTAATGGATAAGCCTGCAACTCAGAAGAATACAAATGTCACCAGAAGATGCTTTTAACTCATTTAAATTCAACTTAATTTGAAAAAACAAGATAAAGTGCCTTCTGTATGGAAATCATTCTATTGAAGGAGAAATGCTCATAATTTTAAAACCATTTGTTTCCAGATCTCTTCTAGTGGAAACACTGACAAACAGAGCTCTTAAAGTAATTGGGAAAATTACGCTTCATCATGACAACATGTTTTTTTTTTCTTCGATGCCTGGATGTTTGGTGTAAGAAAGTTATGGAGACTTTCATGGAAATAATAAATGATGACTATTTCTTTATATAATGAGAAACTAAGCCAATTGTCCAGTTGAATTCTGCCTATATTCAAAATGCTCAAATCAAATCCTCAATCACGTCCGATGTGACAGATACCTTGGTGGGACGGAATTTAATCTGCAGAGATTTGCTCCCTTGAACTTCATCTGTGAGAGTTAATTTCCGGTCCATTTTACTAGTATTTCTGCCTCTCTCCATCTGTTGACTTTTTTGTTATTCTCTCCACCCACTTTGCCCTGGTATTCAAGGGCTTTTCTTTTATTGTGCTTAGCATCTGCAACTGTTCCACTCCCTCCCAGTCAAAGCATACGGTAACTTCAACACAGGCTAATTAAGAGGTGCTTGAAGTTAGTTAACAGGTGGTGGCCCCAGCTGCCCTAGTTGTATGAACAGACACGTCTTGCATTTTAAGGGCAGAAATGGCACAGTAGTAATACGTGCATTAATGAAGTACTCCTTACATAGCATTAGAATGATGTTGGGCACCAAGAAGAAATAGAATCACTCCTCTTTTGTAGAGAGAGAAATCTGGGTTTGGGGTACGGTGATAACATTTGAGATCTGAAAAAAAACTCAGACCTCTTTATCTTTTTAACCAATGCTCTTTTCTCATCATAGAATGGGTAAATTTATTACCATTTCCTTCAAGTGGGTTGATAAAGCATGTTTCCCATCACTGCTGCTAGTTAACATGTTGAATGATATTTAAGTAACATCCACGTGATTTGTTAAATTCAGTCAAAATATCAACTAATTTACTTAGCATTTTGGAATCACTACAACTAAGTATGTATGATTGTTTATTTAGATATTCAATCCCGTGTAATACTTTGGAGCCACCAGCTAACACTCTGACCTTGGAGAAGTTATTTTATCATTTCATTTTTTTGGCCTCAGTTTCTTCATCTACAAAATGTGAAATAATAGTATCGATTTCACAGGAGTGTTATGAGGACTAAATAAGCAAATATGTGTAAAGATCTTACTATAGTCCCAGACACCTAATAAGAAGTCAGTAAATGTTAGCTATTATTATAGTTCATCTAAATTCAAAATCAATGTTAAAGGGATCATTTAATAGTTCTTAATGGAAAAAATATCCTACATACTTGCCTCTTGAAGTGAGAAAGACACGTTCTATTTCTGTTTTAATGTGCCAAGTTTGAGTTTACGTAAGAGAAGAAGGTGAACAAGGCATCAATTAAAATTCAACAGAAAAATGGATTTTGAAAATTTTATTTTTGTCTAACCATGTTACATCATGTCTTCTCATTACATTTCTTCAGCATCTATTCACACAAAATTCCCCATTAAATCATTCAGGAAGTGTTTACACATAGGCAGCCTTTCATCCAAATGGTAGACCCTTCGAACTGCACACTTTTTTTTTTTTTAGTTTGCCTAATTGCTTGCTTGCTTTGTGCTGACAAGGATGAATTCACTCAATTTTATTTCTTGAGGAAAAAACCCAACACTTGAAATTGAAATTACCCTACAGATTTCCTCACTCTTAAGGCAACGTTTTTTGTTTTCCTTGCCCACTGCTGTTTCAACTCCTGCCCTTCTTTGGCTGTCTCCTGAAGAGGGGTAGAAATTGCTGGTGCCTTGGAAGGAGGTGGGGAAAGTCTGAAACATCTGCAACTTAGGCCCGAGATCACGTGATAAATGCCAGTTCCTCCCCAGTCCTCCCGCCCCCAAGTGTCCTACCAGTAGAGACTATCATCCGTCTGCAACCATTATGGGCATCTCTGAGGCAGCATTCACTCAGCTGCTAAAGGGACAAATTTCCTCCATAGTCTCTTCATTGTCTGCTTTTTCTAACCACAGTCACGGTTTTGTGCTCTTCATTCTAATTGTGCTTTTGATGATTGGGGTCACTTTATGCCTTCAGCTTCCCCAAAGGTCACAGGGATTAGCTGTGTCCAACTGAGGACCAGAGAGAGCCATGACAGCTTACTTCCATTCATCCCCCTCCATTGATTTCCCCTCAATGTGAGAGTGGCAACGGTGGTTACTTTTGTGCTTTTTTCACTCTTGCTATTTTCCTTGCAGCCCTCCCTCACTTCTCCTTGGAGAAGGCGGTTTGTAGCCATCCCTGTGATGCCAGAGGTTTCACTGAAGCAAATCCACACTGAAAGCAGGGAAGGTACATTGGGCACTGCCTGATCAAATCAGCTTGCACTTGATTCTTCCCTTATTGTTTCAGTTTACTTAGCTCACAGTCATTCAACATTGACATTTGAAAAAGTCAAGCTGCGTTTTATTTTATTTTATTTTATTTTTTTTAACATCTTTATTGGAGTATAATTGCTTTACAATGGTGTGTTAGTTTCTGCTTTATAACAAAGTGAATCAGTTATACATATACATATGTTCCCATATCTCTTCCCTCTTGCGTCTCCCTCCCTCCCACCCTCCCTCCCACCCCTCTAGGTGGTCACAAAGCACCGAGCTGATCTCCCTGTGTTGTGCGGCTGCTTCCCACTAGCTATCTATTTTACATTTGGTAGTGTATATATGTCCATGCCACTCTCTCACCCTGTCACATCTTACCCCTCCCCCTCCCCATATCCTCAAGTCCATTCTCTAGTAGGTCTGTGTCTTTATTCCCATCTTGCCACTAGGTTCTTCATGACCTTTTTTTTTTTTCCCTTAGATTCCATATATATGTGTTAGCATACTGTATTTGCTATTCTCTTTCTGACTTACTTCACTCTGTATGACAGACTCTAACTCTATCCACCTCACTACAAATACCTCCATTTCGTTTCTTTTTATGGCTGAGTAATATTCCATTGTATATATGTGCCACATCTTCTTTATCCATTCATCCGATGATGGACACTTAGGTTGCTTCCATGTCCTGGCTATTGTAAATAGAACTGCAATGAACATTTTGGTACATGACTCTTTTTGAATTATGGTTTTCTCAGGGTATATGCCCAGTAGTGGGATTGCTGGGTCGTATGGTAGTTCTATTTTTAGTTTTTTAAGGAACTTCCATACTGTTCTCCACAGTGACTGTATCAATTTACATTCCCACCAACAGTGCAAGAGTGTTCCCTTTTCTCCACACCCTCTCCAGCATTTATTGTTTCTAGATTTTTTGATGATGGCCATTCTGACTGGTGTGAGATGATATCTCATTTTAGTTTTGATTTGCATTTCTCTAATGATTAATGATGTTGAGCATTCTTTCATGTGTCTGTTGGCAATCTGTATATCTTCTTTGGAGAAATGTCTATTTAGGTCTTCTGCCCATTTTTGGATTGGGTTGTTTGTTTTTTTGTTATTGATCAAGCTGCATTTTAAAACAGCATTCCCTTATTTGCTATGTGCCACTGAGTGTAATCAACTACACACATATAATATATAACCTATTGATTATAATTATAAACGCTATAATAACATACGCACTGTGTGTTTTTTCTCTCTTTTACTTTGTTGATTCTGACTTACCTTTGTGGTTTTTTTGTGCACCGCCATTCTAGTGTTCAGAGCATGCTGGTTTGCATTTGTGTTTTTTAATGGGAAACTCTGCCAGCCTTTGTTCTCCCAAGTACTTTTATAGTGAGACAATATGTTTCACTTACTAGTGTTGTTCCAAAAGAGACATTCTTATTGTAAATTAATGGAAATTCTTGAAACCGAAGACAATAAAAGTAACTATTTTTAAGGAATGTGTATATGTGTATGCCTGCAGAGGGACTAAGGGTCCTGAACAATAAACACCCAAATAACCCCAAGTACCTTAAAAGACATTAAGCCATTTATGTCATTATTCATATTCAAGTGATAGTGGGGACAGTTTATTATGTAAAAATATTTTCTGGGCACCAGTGCTCTTGGCTCATGAAGAAGTCCGTTCATAACTGATGGTCAACAGTTTAAAACATGGTAGGAGGTAGTCCTCAGTAGATTTTCCTTCTTACTAGGAGTCAAAGGACTAGTAACTTTCTAGTTAGTGAGATTATCTGCTTGGCTCAGAAGAAAGTTGAAACTTTGCTGCACATTCACATTCAAATTTGAAAATATTGCATCAATTAATTTCCATCTTCTGCAGTCCCTGTTTTATAATTCATCATCCATTTATTTGTACATGTGGAAATACGTTCATTTGTAGATTCAGTGCCCTCTGCCATATTGCCTCATTTAAACTTTTCAAGCTTCATTCTTAAAATTTTCCATAAATATTTAGAGTGGAGACAGCCTAAGGGAGTAGTAGCAAATGTAGGATTTTTGTTTCCAGTGATGCAGCTTCACGTGGATACTTTTTGTCAGCCCATGTATGGGAAATGGATGGAAAGCTTAATATAGAAACAAATACTTTTTCGACTGGGCTTTTGTGGCCATTTTTTAATAGAGGTGAGAATTTTTTTTTTTTTAATTAATTAATTAATTAATTTTTTATTTTATGGCTGTGTTGGGTCTTCGCTTCTACGCGAGGGCTTTCTCTAGTTGCGGCAAGCGGGGGCCACTCCTCATCACGGTGCACGGGCCTCTCAGTATCGCGGCCTTTCTTTGTTGCGGAGCACAGGCTCCAGATGCGCACGCTCAGTCGTTGTGGCTCATGGGCCCAGCCGCTCCGCGGCATGTGGGATCCTCCCAGACCAGGGCCCGAACCCGCGTCCCCTGCACTGGCAGGCACACTCTCAACCACTGCGCCACCAGGGAAGCCCCGAGGTGAGAATTTTTAAGGAAACACATTTTTCCTGCAAAATGGGAAAGGGATCTGAAGTACATAGATATGGAATAAAAATCTGCTGAGTTTTACATATTGCCAGAATTATGGTAACTACACATGAATACTGTGGTGAAATATTGTAGAAATTATAAATACTTTAACTCTTGCTAGTGAAGAAAGGGAAAAATAACTAGAGAAAAATCTCTGTAATCTTTAATCTGCAATATTTGGCAGTTGAAAATGTCCTAAGGCTTTAACATAAACCTTAAAACCATAATAGAGGGAATCAGAAATGGCCCTAATATTAGCAATTTATATTTAACAAACTAATAGCCAGACTTGCATTAGTAGTAAATTAATGAAAATAAATCAAAAATCTAAGAATATGTACCTTTATTTTTAGATTTTTTGGGGGGATAAGACTAAACTATTTATTAATGTTAATGTTAAAATTTTATTTTTGGAATGTGTATTTCATACTTAAATGTGATTATAAAAATTACCTGACAGCATAATACCTGGTGACCAAACTTTCCAGTAAATATAAATCTTCCATTGGTTATAAATTGCTTACTTATTTATAACTTTGTAGCTTCCAGGGGGGAAAAGAAGTCTTTTAATTGTACATAATTCTGCCAAAGACAAATAGGTATAAAGCATCATAGTGAATGAGAAAACACACACAGTGGAAAATGTGCCAAAGTAGTTACACAGTGTAAGTAATTGATCATTATAAAAATGATAACAGCATACTATATGCCACAATTAGAGAATTAAGATATTAATGCCAACCTTTTCATCCATCACATGTGTCCTTAATTTACCAGGCCATTAACAGTTACATTATATATTCTTCTTTTAAAAATATTATATTCAGAAGGCTATTAAGTCATAACAAAAGTCATCCTGAATCCCACTATAAGAACTTAAAGCTCTACTGCCTTTGCTGGTAAAGTCTGAGAAGCTTGGAAATTCTAAGTTTGTGTTCAATAGGTATTCTGAAATTCAGCCATTTATTTTGAGATAGCTGTATGTTCACATCCAGTTTTAAGAAATAGTGTAGGAAGATCGCTTACACCTTTTACCTAGTTTCCCCTAGTGGTAACATCTTGCAAATACCACAGACAGGATGTTAGCAATGATTTTAGCAAGATAAAAGGCATTTCCATCACAGCAAGGATCCTTCATGGTGCTCTTTCATAGCCACACCCACTTTCTTCCCACTCACCCCCTCCTTATCCTCTGGCAATCACTAATCTATTCTCCTATCTATAATTTTATCATTTTGAAAATGTTCTATAAATGTAATCATACAGTATGTAACTTTTTGAGAATAAGTTTTTTTCAATCAGCATAATCCTCTAAAGATTCAATCCAGGTTGATGCTTCTATCAAGAGTTTATTCCTTTTAATTGCCATGTAGCATTCCAGAGTATGGCTATATAATAGTATAACCATTGACCAATTGAGATATATCTTGGTTGTTTCCAGTTTTTGTCTATTATGAATAAAGCTGCTATAAATATTTGTGTACAGGTTTTAGTGTAAACATAAGTTTTCATTTCTCTGGGTAAAATGCCCAGAAGTGCAATTGCTGGGGCATACGGTAATTGACATTCAGTTTTTTCAAGAAATTGCCAAACTGTTTTCCACACTAGCTGTTCAATCAGCTGATCAGTTTTAAAAGGCATACATGTATTCACATGGGAGAAATGTCTCTGTGGCATTAAAGTTAAACCTTTGAGAGCTCTTTCCTTTCCTCCCTCTCCCTTCCCTCCTCACTTGTCCCCTCCCTTTCACTTCTCTCTCCTCCTTTTCCCTTCCTTCCCTTCTAGTTTTTCCTTTCTTCCTTCTTCCTTACCTTCCTTCCTCCCTCCTTTCCTCCCTCCTTTTTCTGATTTCCTTCTTATGTATGTATGGAATTACGATAGAAGGAATGACTATGTGAACCTAATCTGAGAACAAGAAAGATAGATAGTATTACAGCTTCATAGGTTCTTTAAAAGCATTGAAACTTAGTTTTACTAGTTTTACAGGCTTTTTCACATTTAATAATATCTTATTCTTCTTATATTAAAATAAAAATACATAATTGATATCAAGGACCTAGAAAATGCAGAATAATCTTTTTGATAACCTTTCTCTAGTGATTGTGACAAGCTAAAAGCCAAAAATAATAATCACTTAAGTATAAAAAAATCACGAGACAGAAATTTATGTTGTCATTGTGAATAGCAATCTACCCTCTAAGAGAAAAACTTAATATCTTATGTAATTATGCAGTTCAGAATAAAGCATGTTTGGGATCATTAAATCCAACCAAAAGATTTGCATTCTAGGCTAGTGTATAACTGTAGAAAAAAGCCTGAACAAAATAAATATATAAATTTATGCTCTACAAAAGGCTTGTAGTTTTTGTACATCCTAGACATTTTCACATACTATAAAAATGATGTTATTATATCAACTTACTAAAAATGATCAAGTTGGTTTAGTTTGTCTTTGTGAAACTATAACAACCAGTTGTCGATATTTAAAAAATCAATTGTTAAAGGATATAGGAAAAGTTACATTGGCCAGGGAAGTAATAATAATCTCAGGCACTTCACTATAAAAGCAAATATAAGAGCAATAGATAACAGATAAAAATAGATAAAAAATCATTTGTAATCTCAAACTTTTCTACTTGCAGAATCCATTAGAGTTGAAGGAAGATTCCTGATTCTAGAAATATATTCCAGAAATATATATATATATATATATAATATATATTTAATCCCGTAAGAACTGTATTGTCTTAATTTTTTAAATATGAAAACTAATGAATGTAGAATTACATACTAAAACTAGTCCTTTGAAATGAATATATCTACCATACTTGAAAAATCTTGTTATAAGATTTTACAACAAACCTATGTCAATTAATAAATGGATTGTCAAGCTACCACCATAAAAGATGATGTAAGAAAAAAAAATATTGCCCAACTGACCTGATCAATTTCTGTGAAAGAGACTGAAAGAATATTGATGGGGGTCAAACAGTGGATTGTCCTGAATTTAAACTACAACCTTTTATTCGATAAACTCTGACAGCTTGGGAGATAAAGTTCAGGTCACACTGGCATTATTGCCTTAACAGTGGAATAAAGCACAGTAAAATGAAATGAAATAAAATTAAAAAATAATAAAATGATCACCCTCATGGTGTTCTGTGAATGAAATGCACAATGAGATAAAGATATGTGAATAATTCTATTATAGATGATGGAATTAAAGATCATTTAATTGGTAAGAAATCATATTGGGTGTGTTTTGCTCAACTTCTTAAACCTTTCAGAATACTTCAAATGGAAACGTTCATATTAAAGATAAAGTAAGAACAAAAAAGCTAGTTAAATAAATTGCCTCAGAAATTTTCATAGAATATTTCTATATATAAAATAGTACACATTTATTGCAAATACAGTACAAATCCAAAGGCAATACTTTCACAGAGCTTGGAATTGTCCCCAACCCCACTTCTAAGGCCCACCTGCCATCAGTTACTTTTCAAGAGTGGCCTGAGAAAGGATGTTTAGGACATCAGGGTAGATCCCAGAGGAAAAAAGAAAGATGGAGAAGAAAAAAACGCTGGAACTTTAAGAAAAGGAAATGGTCCATTAAAAAAAAAGCCCATTAATACTATGAACTATATTGATTTCTTGTCATTTTTGTAAACCTAACTGCAGAAAAGAGTCTTTATTATTATATATTTGTAGAGCTAAATATAGCATGTCAGATATAGGAATACAGTATACGCATTTATAACCTGAAGAATGCAGATATCTTATCAGCAGAAAATATGATTATAAGATTAGTTTTTCATTTTTTGTTTGCTATTCAGGGTTATACAAAATTAAATGTATGCTACTTTATAGAATTACAATAAAAATTGGAAACACGAGAAAAAACATGTAGAGTACTGGAAGAAATAAAGAAGGATTTTGGAAGAAATAGATAAAAATACCCAGTATCAAGTATCTAAAAACATTAACTTAGACCTTAGTGCATTCTGACTATTTAAGGGGAGATAAAGGAATGAGGAGGCCTAGAATTCAGGAATAAGACAGACAGCTCCAGGCAGAAAAAATAGTGAATATATTTTTTTTAGTAATTGCTTTAGTTACATATTGACATGGTATAATAGATATTTCTAAAATGTAGAAATTGGTTTTGAAAAGAAATGAAAATAAATGTTTACATATCCATGAAAAACAACATAAGAGAACCCTTGATTAAAACTAGATAGCTGCATAGTAGAAATATTCTGAATTTACTTTTCAGATTGCAAGTAAAAATAACACTGGATATTTGGGTTTAAGTTCTAATTACTTCGTTTTTAGTGACAGTATCCCTATACCACCCATCAGATACAAACAAATTGAACACAGTTGACAGAAGCTGATTTTATTCTATCTTGAATTCCCAGTTATGCCTGCTTGAGAGATATACTTTGCCAATCAAAATTCAGAAGATACTTTCTGTTTGGTAAAACCAAGATGTGTTGCCCGTGAAACTGTTTATGTTTATGTTATATTCATTAAAAAGAAACGTAAACCGAGCAGGGGAGTTTTCTTTTCAGAAAATGAATCCTTTTCCAGAGATCAAAGTGGCTGAAGATAAAGTGTCCAATAATATATTTAGGCAATGTTCATAAGGCAGCTATAGTCCATACACAGATGTTGTCTCAGGCTGAAATTACTTGCTTAGAATTTGAGTTAAATAATCCCATACTTCAAATGACTTTAGGAAATTGGATGTTAGGGAGATCAGCCAGCACCATTCAATTAAGTGGTCCTTGAACAGAAAAGTGCTTTCCTTTGAATGGGTGAAGAAAAAGAGCTTGATCACATTTAAGCTAATCTATCATTTATCATACCCAGTGGGTAAGATAGTTAATGACTATATTGATTTTTTGTGTGTGTGTGCTTAGTTTTATACACAACATTTAACCAATATGAAACTGTATGTGGGATTTGTTTTCCATTTGTTATTGATGCACTTAAATTATCTTTATTTATCTCTGTATGCACTGATTTCAAAAGTGAATTTCAAAAGGGCTTTAGGTAGTGTCATTTTCTTAAACTGTATTCTAATTTTCAGAGTTTTTTTTTCTTTTTTTTTATAAATTATGGTATATCCATACAGTATTTTATTATTTTTTAAAATTAATTAATTAATTAATTCATTTTTGGCTGTGTTGGGTCTTCGTTTCTGTGCGAGGGCTTTCTCTAGTTGCGGCAAGCGGGGGCCACTCTTCATCACGGTGCGCGGGCCTCTCACTGTCGTGGCCTCTCTTGCTGCGGAGCACAGGCTCTGGACGCACAGGCTCAGTAGTTGTGGCTCACGGGCCTAGTTGCTCCGCGGCATGTGGGATCCTCCCAGACCAGGGCTCGAACCCATGTCCCCTGCATTGGCAGGCAGATTCTCAAACACTGCACCACCAGGGAAGCCCCAGATCTTTTTTTTTTAGGCTTTGGATATTTTTCACGTCTATAGTTATCTTCAGAGCTCCCTTTACTTTTACTAGGAAGAAAAAAAAAAGCTTTGAAACTTTGCCAACAATGTTGGTCACAGACCTTTCAGAAATAACTTTTCTGGTTTCTCTTTCTCTTTCCTCATCTGCCTCTGTCATATCCCCATTGTTCATTTATGTGGGTCACTGTAATTCTTTGATTTCTATATTTTCTTTGAGGATTATATGGACCATTTCTAGAAAGCTGTCTTTACAAAAAGACAAAGAAAGGAATGGAAGCATAATAGATATGCAGAAACTGCAAATGTGGTTAAATAGCATCACAAAGGTGAAGGGGATTCACTGTTATACCAAATCGCTATTTAAAAATTAAAAGAAAAAAAAAGCAGCAACTAGATATAAGCAGGGCAAGGTCTAAAATAGCATGACATGAGAAGAAGAAAACAAAACAAAATGACTTAGGCATTATATGAGAAGTAGGCAAAGCTGGTTTCTCCCTCCCATGGCTTATACCTTTGCTAGCATTCAGTTCACTTATATATAAGCATACAAAAGCAATATATGTATATATACATATGAATACATAATCTAATACATTGTTGCTATTATCATTTTGAATAGACTGTTATTTGTTAGATCAATTAAGAATAAGAAAAATAAAGTTTTTATTTTATTTTTACTTATTTCTTCTCCAGTGCTCTTACTTTCTTTATATAGATCAGAGTTTCTGACATATATAATTTTCCTTCTCTCTGAAGAACTTCTTTTAACATTTCTTGCAAGGCAGATCTACTGGCAACAAATGTCTTCAACTTTTGTTTGTCTAAGAAAATCTTTATTATTTCTCTTTCATTTTTGAAAAATAATTTTTTAGAGTATAGAATTCTAGGGGTTTTTTTGTTGTTGTTCCTTTCAACATTTTAAATATTTCACTCCACTGTCTTCTTGCCTGCATGGTTCCTGAGAGAAATCAGGTATAATTCTTATCTTTGCTTCTCTGTCGGTAAGGTATTTTTTTCCTTTGTCTTCTTTCAAGATTTTTTCTTTATCTTTGATTTTGTGTAATCTGAATATAATATGCTTAGGAGTAGCTTTTTTTTTTTTTTTTTTTTTTTTGGCATTTATTCTGCTTGGTGTTTTCTGACATTCCTGGATCTGTGGTTTGATGTCTGACATTAATTTGGAGAAGTTTTTGCTCATTATTGCTTTCTATATTGTTTCTTGCTTTATCTCTTTCTTCTCCTTCTGGTATGCCCATTATGCATATGTTATACCTTTTGTAATTGTCCTGCAGTCCTTAGATGTTTTGTTCTTTTTTGTTTTTACTCATTTTTCTCTTTGTTTTTTCAGTTTTAGAAGTTTATGTTTTCATATGCTCAAGCCGAGAGATTCTTTCCTCAGCCATATCCAGTCTATTGATAAACCCATCAAAAGCATTCTTCATTCTGTTAACAGTGTTTTTGGTCTCTAGCATTTCTTTCTGATTCTTAGAATTTGCATCTCTCTGTTTACATTACCCATCTGTTCTTGAAAGCTGTCTACTAGGCTGGCACCTAATGTAACTTTACTCACATCTTTCTGTTCTTTCTATTTTTTTCTTTTTTAAGTATTTTCATAATCTGAACTTGCCTTGTATATTTATTTTGAATACATATTGAGTGTTGTTTCACTCCATTGGATCATAAGCTTCATGAGAACATAGCTTGTATATCTTATCTTTTTTTTTTTTTTTAACTCTTAGCATCTAGAACAGTGTTTAATGTACTCTTCAATAGATGCTCAATAAATGTGTTTAGTGATACATAACTGTATTACTTGTGAAATGAAGAAACAAATAGTACAGACAAATCTTGAAATGGAAATAGTACAGATAATTATGTCCAAGGTGAATTTTCATACAATAAAGCTTTCACCTTCCAGTGTACATGGGAATAAATTAATGGAAAGGACTCCAAAGAGAAGACATAAAGAAAAAATTTTAATGGGACTCGCAGTGTATATATGCACAACTACCAAAACTTCTGGCATCTAAGAAAATAAACCTGATTCCAAGGACAAACTTGAACTTACTTGAGAGTGATAGGGAAAATAAAAGAAACAGATTTTCATTTTCTTCAATATGGTTATCCTCAGTGTTCAAACCAACAAGTTGCATGTCCAAAAATGATTACAGTTTTTAACTATCAATTCTTAAATTTACAACTAAGTTTTTGTTTTCCTTTAGACTCTTCAGTATAGTAAAGTGGTTTAGAGTACTCTGAGTCAGGCTTCTTTCTTCAAATCCTAATTCTGTCACTTAATAGCCATGCTATTTTAGGCAAATAACCTCTCTGAGCCTCAGTTTCCTCATCTGTAAAAAAGGGAATAATATTGACACCTAATTCATAGAAAGCTTGTGCAGATTAAACGAGTATATGTAAGTGCAAAGAAAACAGTAAAGGCCATATAGGTGTTTGGTTTTGTTTAGTTCATTGTTTATATCTCTTTCTGTTTGGGTAGTAAGATTCTTGATATCCATGATGCCTATAAGCACTTATTCATAAAGAATCTTTATTAGATTTAGTGAGCAGGGAAGAAGAAGAAAAGAAAAACAACAATTCTGAGGATGCAGTAGAGGTGGCTGTGTTCCAAAGAACTTTCTGTGGAATCCAGAGGTCAATTTGCTGAGGCAAGCTGCAGATGGATAGATAAAGTGTGATTTCCGCATCTTTCTCTAAGTGGTAATTGTGGGCCTTGTAGCCAAGGGCCTCTTTAACTGAATAAAAGGGAATGAAAAGGTCATCCCTTTTTTTTTTTTTTTTTTTTACATGGTAATCTTGGAGCATTGTTTTCTGAAAATGTCAGGATCCTAAACACATTGAAGAAACCTCTAGGATGCTGGTCTTACTAATCAGGCAGTGATTTAAATGGAGCCTCCATCATCATCAGGACACTGGTCCCCATGACTAACCTCGGGCCTCAGGCAACAGATACTAAGGGCTGCTGGAGGTTGCACAGCTGCCCTCCAACCTCTGGAGAGGACACTTTGCTTCAGGGTTAGCACAAAGATTTGCCTGTTTCTCTAAAGAATATATTTTAAAGAGGAAGAAAGTAGCTCAAGTAGAAGAAATCCCAGTTCCTTCCCAAAAATACTCTCTAGAAAGGCAAATAGTCCTTTGATTCTCTCATAATTATCTAAAAAAAAAAGAATAGAGGGAAAAATCTATACGCTGTTAGAGAATTTGCAGTAGAGATTTGTGGGGCAAATCATACTGAATTTTTGTATTTTTACTTTTTTCTCTCTTATCCCCACTTTCCACTTCTTTTTACATGTCCCTTTTGTCTACCATTAAAATATGGAAGTGATGCAACCGAAATCAACTTGGAAGATCATTCCTGGAGAAATTTTCTTAATCTGAAATCTCAGTCTTGTAAAAATTTTCCTTCAGAATACTTTTTGGTCTAGCATATTTCTTCTTTGATGTAAATATTTTGACTGGTTTATTTTCACTAATAGCTTTGAGGCCTTCTAACTGAAATAAAATATAAAATTTATAAGATATTTTAGTCACTGTGCTAAGCAATATAGTAAATAAGACTTGAATAAAACAGGGTCCCAAATATTCAGGAACCCACAGCCTCATAATATTCTTGAAAGTTTCAAATAATCTATCATAATACCAAAACACAGTATAAATAAAAATAAAGTCAGAGCTTCCAAAAATAAAGAATTCACACATAAGCTTTTTTTTCATCACAGGAGGAAATAAGGTGAATGAGAAAGAAACTGAGAAAGACAAAAAGGAAGAAAAAGAATGGGGATGTATAGAACGTGGGAACAGAGAAAAAGGCTGCTGTGGTGTGGGGATGTGTGTTGACTCTCCACTGTATTTCTACTTTAACACAGACAAAAAAGAGCACCATCATGTTTAATTGAACTGTCAAGAGAAGGAAAATAACACTATTTTAAGTATCTATTTGCTAAATGCAAGGAAAAGCATGTTTATAATACCTATATTGTGTAATAGCTATTCATTCATTTAAAACGTTTAGACAATCACATAATAAGGGCTGCATTTATTGGAGGGGAGATGCAGCGAGGAAACAAAGGCTTTTCTGATTGATATTTAAGCCAATATCTGAAGAATGGGAGACCGCTGTCTGAATGTTTCAACAGAAGACACAGCATGTACAAAGGGCCTGAGTTGGAAAAGCCTCAGATGTTTTCAAGGATGTAAAAAACAAAAACAAAAACAGTAGCACATCTTGAAAAGTCAATAAGGGTCAAATCTGGCAAGGGCCAGATGAGGTAGCTCCATGTTGACCTCGGTAAAAGTTTTGATTGTCTTCTAAGTGCACTGGAGGGCATTCGAAGGACATAATCCAATTTATGTTTTAAAAATACTAGCTTGTCTGTTATGTGGTGGATGAATGTGTGTGTTTTGGGAGTAGCTGGATGGTGTCAGTGATGACATTTTGTCATTCACATCTTATAGATTTGGAAGGCAAAGTTCAGGAAAAAGAATAATTCAAGATCAAGATTTCCTCATTGTAGAACTACATGTAGCATTGTAGAACTACATGTAGAACTACATCAAGTAGCTAATACTCCGTCCCTTTTCCTAACTTTATGAGGGAGCAGATGGTTGGATCTCCATCACTAAAATTTCAACAATAGCAACAATAAGAATAACAAACAATTTTATTTTGTGCTAACTCTGAGTAAACTCTATGTTTTAAGTTCTTAAAAATATTGTAATTAAAGAAATCTTCCAACAATTGCTGCCGAGAAGTTAACACCCAAGGATGCACAGATAATAATTGGTCAAACTTTGATTTCAGGCTCTATTCTTTGAATCCATAGCTCACATTCTTAACCAAGATTAGAGAAGGGAGACCACTATGTGATTTACTGTGTTGGCCTAAAGGGGTATTACAGAAAACGGCAAAAGGAATGACAATTTGACAAATAAAGAAATTTGAGTTCCTCCTCTAGAAATCTGCTTGTCTGCTTGCTGGTACTATGTTTTATTTCTATAGCTCTTTACATATTCATTTATTTGAATAAATATATATTACATAATATATTAATTTATATGGGTTATAAATAATATATAAATATACTAAACTAAGTTTTAACTTATTTATATATCATATTTTGTCCTTAAAAATATTCTACGTGGTATGCATGGCAATTGCTATTTTGTCCATTTTACTTCTTGCGAAGTAGTCCCATTGAGCTAGGTGACACATCCAAGGACATAATCAAACAGTTGCCTCTGAATAAGGCTGGGTCTAAAAACCCACCCTAAGTCACATCCACTAGTCATTCTTTATTTTAATGCCTGCACAGCATTACCATCACTTAAAATTATCTTTCTGGTTTCCTTCATTAAAATTTAAGGCCAATGAGATGGGGGACTTTAATTATCTTGTCCCTCAGCACCTCAAACTTGCTGGACACATGGTGTGTTCAGAGTAAACATCTGTTGAATGAATAGTACTTTAAAACATGCAATACTGATCAAAAATGGCAGACTTACACTGGAATGAAAATCTTTAGAATATTCATTGCTCATTCTATCACACTGTGCCATCATCTCAGATCATGGTCATTTGAGATCATGTAAAGTCACCAATAAATGAGATGGTACTTTGCTTTTCAAAAGCAATTTCCGATAGATACATTTTATTTCAAATTAACCACAGTTACACATCTTGGCAACAGAAGATTTTTGTGTTTTTTTTCCCCCTTTGCTTTTCTGGGTTGCATTTCACATGAGGGAGATGAGATCAGTCAACACAGTCACTTGAGACTGATCAAAGCATAAAGTATTGCATAAAACAACTCACATTTAACCTTTGCAAATGAATAAGTAAAGGGAAATTCATGAATTCTTAAAATATTGCCCCTTGGTGCAGATATCAGCCTCTTTCTGGTTTCAGCATTAATTCACATGGGCATCTTTTCCATAGATAGTCTTATTTTTCCTAAGCAACTGGTATTGCCATTGAATTTTGTGGGGAAAAAAAAAAAAAAAAGACAAGTTTAAAATAACATAGTCTTTATGAATCCTGTAACTAGGCTGAATAATATTTAGAAAATAAATTCCATTTTAGTTTTTCAAACGTAAGCTTTGAAAGTCAATTCCTTAAACATTTATGTTAAGACTGAAAACTGTTTCAACTCTAACAATTTATGTTTGCAATCAGTTTATTTAGCACAAAAGTATGGAAGAAGAATAAAATAGTAACCACCTCCCATTTTTAAAATTGTTCTCCATTTTCTGTGGTTGAATTCTGTGACAGCTGCTCCAAAGGCAAGGGTGAAAATAGACTTAAGTACGTCTCTGCTTGCGTGTACACATGAGTGCCTCTCAAAGGACACATTGACTTCCAGTGTCAGTGATGCATGCGGTTCACAAACAAAGATAGAGGACTACAGCCACATCTTAAACACTGAGTGCACCAGGTCGCTGTGCACGATGCACAAGGCAGATTTTTAAAGATCCTATTTTTTTTCCAACTTGCTTTATTGCTTGCTAAGTCACATTCTATGAAGAAAAGAAAATAGGACATCATTTGTAGAAAGAGGGATATGCAGTCTGTATAAAAGTTAATACAGGTATTTGGGAAGTAAGTAATTATTCCTGTATTAAATTGCACTTACTTCTTTGAATGAAAACAAACAAAATACTAAAACACTCAAAATCAAGTATATTAATATCTGCAAAGGAGAACTTTTTCCAAAGATAAGAGTTATTCTCTTTGCCTAAAATTACTTAGTAAATCAAATATTTTCTTCATATATGTCAAGAATATACCCATCTGGAACTGAAATGTTGTCTTTTCCAATTAACAGCAAAGCTAGAGAAAGCCAATCTCTCTTCTCGGCTATGGTTGAGTACTAGCACCCTGTGCCAGGAAGTATGCCTAGCATTTTCCATGCATTGCCTTACTGATTTCTAAAAGGCAGGTCCAGATGTTACTCTTAATTTATAAGTGAAGAAACAGAGGCTTCAGGAGATTAAAGAACTGTCAAGGCTGCCCAGCTAGAGAGCGGCAGAGTCAGAATTTGAACTGCAGTCCCAGGTTGTAGCCAAGTTGCCTTCCACCAATGACTGTGAGTCAGGCCTTCATCATTTCCAACCTTGACTCATACCACAATCTACCATTCACCGTGCTTCCAGAATTATCAAGTGCACACAGGATAATTCACTTCCCAATTTAAAATCCTCCACGTCCTGAGAATTAATTTTCAGTTTCTCATCCAGGTAAGACAGGCTCTGGACTATTGGCCCACTGCCAACTTTTTCTAGATGGTCACTGACTCCTAAACACTTTTCGTACCAGCTATAACTACTCACCGTTCCTCAGTGAACCACAGACATCTTTATTCCTTTGCCCATGTTGCTCATACACCAGGTAACATGCCTTTCAACTTGTGTTTCTGATGGAATTCTGTTCATCCTGCCTAACTCTGCTTTACTACTTCCTTTCCTAACCCCCATGTAGAATGAATTGTTCTCTTCATTGCCAATTCAAAGCAGACTATACCTACAGCTATTATAAAAATAATAGCACTGGATTATAAGCTCTAGGTAGTGTAAATATCCATTGGCTATAAAGTAAACTCTTTCAAGTACAGAAACCTCTTTATTCTGATACCCCTTTCACTTTTCATATTGTTACCTAATAAGTGACCAATACATGTTTACTGATTGTATGAAGTAAAAATAGATTCTATTTCAATATATAATTATAAAGAAAAAGTATTCATTCTTCGCACATTTTTACTTCAGTTTTTATAGTTTAGCATTTTTTCTTATCCAGCAGTTATTCAATTTGGTTATGGGGTAAACAATTCATCTATCAACTCAGAAAACATTTTCTAATTGCCTCTTGAGCAATACTTTATGTGGGATGGTCTGGACAAAAGATATGATTGGAAAACAGGGAAAGGATGGAAATGAAGAAGCTATACTATTAAAATTGTAGGCTAAAAATTACATAATTAATTTCCATATTTAAGTAGTAAAATATAGTCAAGTGCATAATTACATGTGACTTTCTTGATTAAACAAGGAAACTAAATAATCGGGGTTGCTGAACACTGTATTGATTAGGATACCTACAGATTCCTTTACTTTCTAAGCTTCTTATAATTATAAGCTTCTAATATCACCACAATCAACTGCTTAGAACCAGAAAGCATTATCTGGTTATGGATTCATTCAAAGACCACACTTCAGGCTTCGTTTTAGGGGGCTCATTCTCCTAGGGAAATGCAGCAAACTGCATGCCTAACCCCAAATATTCATTTTCATTATCACCTTTTAAAACTGTGTGTATTTTTATGTTCTTATATGGGCCTGCTGTTTTTCTCTCTCTTTGTTTATTTTGTTGCTGCTTTTAAGTTAGGAATAGTCCTCTGGGGAAATTTTTGTTCCAGCTTCGTCCCTGGATTTTCTCTGCTATGATTTGGTGAACATGTACAATTTTTTATGGTCCACCATCATTGACAGGCTGGCCCCAAGGCACAGGGTTCCGTGTAGCACATCATGGTTTATTGATGAGCAGTGGGAACTGAAACAGAGTGGTGGAAGCTGGCACACCAGTTACAGATCCTTGTTTAGAAACCAACTGGGCATTCAGTAATGAGAGCATGTGGTCTTGTTTGCAGAACTCAGCTCAGGCTAGAGATCCGCTGAAGCACGTGTTAGAAGGAAAAAAAATCAAACAACCATATAGTTCAAGTAGTTTGCCATCAGCAGTTTAAACCTAGCATTAGTTCCTTATCACACCTTTAAAATGATTTGAAGGAGTTTCAATAGGATGGAATTAAGAGTAAACTGGGTTCTTGGAAAAGAGTTATAAGTGCATGATAAAAGGAATACGAGTTTATTTTTGGCCAGAATTATTTATTTTAAAAAGTGGTTCTACTTATTTGAAAAAGCCATATATGCATATGGTAAATTTTTTTTAAATTATGAATGAGTAATCTGAGTAACCACAGATATAATAACTATTGCTGCAGTTCCTTTCAGAAATACTCCATGTTCATTTACTTTTTAAAGCTAATTAGTGCACATAAATACATTTTCTAAATTTCTCTTGTTTTCACCTTGAAAAAAGGATAATGTTTCATATCAGCCGACATAAATTTACTTAATCTATTTTCATAGTGGTCGATTATGTGGTTACACCACAGTTCATCTAACTGATCCTTGTTTCCAATTAATAGAAAATGTTAGAATGAACATATTTGTACATAAGTAGTTCTGCAATTATGTGAATATATTTGTGGTTTCATTTCAAAAAAAGTAAAGGCTAAGTCAAAGAGTATTTGTCTTTTACATTTCTACCAAGATTTATGAAACCATATTATCCCATACTCTTGACAACACCAAAATTTTAGTTATATTATGGTTGAAAAATGGAATGTCATTGATATTTTAATTTTGTTGAATTTTGATATTTTAACTTTATGAATAAAACTGAGCACTTTTTCATCTTTTCCTATGATTTGCCTGTTCATGTAGTTTGCAAAATGTTCTGTTGAATTTTTGGTTTTTTTGTTGTTCATTTATGTATTAATAAGAAAATGTATCATACATTGTTACAATATTTACATATGATAGTTTGTAACATGTATGTTACTATTTTCTGTACTATATGCTACAAATATTTTTGTGATTTGTCTTTTGTATTTTCCTAATGCTATCTTTGTGTAGATATGTTTATTTCTTATGTTGTAGCACATTTTAGTAACTTACTTTAATACTTCTGGGTTTTCCGTCTTTCTCAGAAATAGGTTTCCTACTCCAAGTTATTAACCATTCTCTTACATTTCTTCTAGACATTTCACTCTTTTCATTGCTATTGTTTAACTTTTGGTCCACTTGAAACGTGTTTTGTAATAAAGAGTGAGGTAAGGGTCATCTTTATTTTTTTCAAGATATTAAACACCTTACCCCAACACTATTTGATGTATAATCTATCTTTTCCCTATGTTTCAAATGTCATCTATTTTATTGCATTCTGTTAATTCATAAACCAACTCCACTCTATGCTTATGCTGTGTTTAATATGTGATTCTGCTACATACATTTATTTATAAATATTAAATTCTTCTGGTATTCTACCACGTGAGGCTGCTGTTTTTGTCTGTGAAGATTGTACCTGAAGTAGTCTCCACATTTAAAAAATTTTCATCAGGTCACTGTCAAATATCAACAGAAAAAAAATGTTCTGTGTCTAACTCATGGGATTGTTGTCAGGACCATATGTAGTAACGTGAATTTAATTTCCAAAGGGTAAATTACCACTGGAATAATTTCAATTGTTCTTAGAATCATTCTAAGTTGTGTGACCTATCCAATGGAGTTCGAAGCATCAGTAGGGGTTTTATATGAGAATTTTCATTCAACCATTTTTACCCAGGTCTAACTGTGCTCTAGAGGAATTTAGGCATCAAGGGCCACTTTTACTTTTGCCAGTTGTCTAAAACAGTACAGGTGTCCACTAGATATGCTGGTAGAATTATAAATGTTTAAGTTCAGACCCAGTATTTGAAAGTGGCTACCATTTAGTGATTGGAACTGAAAGGGTACAGTTGTATAAGTGACCAGGTCTACTAACTTTATAAGATTTACTGTTGCACTAATTGCTAACGTGCAAATCAATATCTCTTTTATTTAATACATTTCAAGCCCTTCAATCAAACATGAGAAAAAGGCCCCCTAACCTAATGGTTTGTACTATGCATGCCTTCTATTTGCTGTAATGATTTTCATGTTCCTGAGTTCAGGGATGGGCACTTGATTGGGTCTAGCCATGAGCTTTGCATTTCCTGACCATAGTGAATGGTTCACAGATGGGTATGCCACCAACTAAAGCCAATGAAGCATGATGAGGCTTTTACTGAATTTTCTGGAAAAGAAATTATTTCCTGTTGCACTTGAATCTGAGTGGATGTAAAGGCTAGATGTACTTTGGCAACTTTATAGTGTCTGAGAAAAAAAGATAGCACACAGAAGGATGTTGAGAGATAGGGAGTAACTTACCCCTGAAGACATTTTTTAGTCCAGAATCTAGCTTTATTTGATGCAAAATATTCCCTTTTCAGCTTAAATCAGTTTGAGGCCATTCTTATTTACAGAATCCTATGAAGAATTCAGTGTTACTTATCAATATTGTACATTATATCATGATAATTAGTTACTCAAGTATTCCCATTCACAATATTATTCCACGTATTCTTCTTTTGCAAATTAAAGACCATGTATATGTAGGTTGCAGCATGAATGTCAAATAAACATTACTTTTTTTTCCCCATAAGATACCTTAATTAAGATACAATTTATCAGTTAATTTTAATTAAGTTATGTAAAGCTTTAAAAATCCTCTTTTTAAATAAAGGATTTCCATGTTTTCAAAGATTCTCATTGGAAGCCAATGATTATTAGCTCATAATTTCTTGTTAGTATATGCCAGCGTCTTCATATATAGCAGTCAGAAGCTCAGTGTTAACTAAGGGCATATTGTAGATTCTATAAACATTTCACAAACATTGTCAGGAGCAGCTTGTAAAGGGAACTACTGACTGACTCTAACTGTGAATGTAGTGAGATAGAAGCTTGTAAAATTTAGAGTTGACACCCTAGCATCTTGCTAATTTTCACATGATTGTTATATTATGCAACTAGTTGTCCAGATAAACTATTGTGACTTTCAGAAACCTAATGTGATCACACAGCAATCACAGTGTGGATCAACAGGATGACTGGTGAGAAATATTAAAAGACTGACTGTATAATACATACTTCAGAAAAAAGGAAAATTAAGAGTATTTGATAATACCAAACTTTCTAAACAGCTTCATGCTTTTAATTAAAAGCTGTACTGTACTGACTGTAAGTACCTCTCTTTCTCTCTGTCTCTCACACCCACACACACACACACACACACACACACCCCTAATGCGTAACATCTAACGTTACTCTAAGCCATATTTACTGTTTACATCAGAGGAATTAAGTAAAAATATCTATTAAATATATTTTACACATGAGATCATTTTTTAAGTTCAATAATTATGGATCATTCTGATAAATATGCTTTCTTTTTAACCTCCTCATTAGAATGACAAAAAGTCAAAGTCATTTTTGGTAATCAAAATGGGAAAGTGGCATGAAACCGTAATAAGGGAAAGCCAGCTGAGGGGCCTGCTACAAGACAATACCATGTATAATTGGTCCTTAATTATGCAAATTTAACAAATGGCAGAAGGACGGTTGTATTTCTTGATCAAGGCTGCCTGCCAAGCTGACAAGCTGGCGTCAGTGTAGGAAGGAGCTCACTCTATGATCCTGACTGTGGCATCTCCTTCCACATTGCCAAAATATTTTTTGTGGAACAAAGAAATTTGTTGATTTGCTAAGACAAGTTAAATTTATGTTTTTGGTGTAAGTGAATATCCCCAGTAGCATCATTAACAAAGTTTTCTTAAATACATCGTTAATTTTTTTTAAAAAAAATAAAGGCTTAAAGACCCCAGAAGAAACCCAAATAATAATTAGCATATATTTGTATGTAGGATAAGTTTGTTGCATAGTTCTTCGTGAAAATACTCTCTGCACACAAAAGCTTTTGCAAGTTAAAACAAAGTTATTGGAAAAGTAAATGTGAGTTATCTTTTAATATATTAGTTAAACAAGATATATAGGAAATTGATTATTACTGTTTCATTTTTACACCATGGTTTTGTACACACCTTAAAATATCTTAAAATTTGTTTACTAATTGTAAACAAATAAGTACTTTAAAATTCATTTATTCATATGCTTGCACTGGGACTCTGTAAGACAGATATAGCCTCTAGAAACATTGCTTTCTTCTTGTCACCTGATATACAGTGGCCTGAAGTCCCCCATTGCTCTCAGGCCTTCTCTTCCTAACTTAGCACCTACAGGCACTTGCTGCTCTCCTGAGATAGTGGACGATACTCCTGCAGGATCCAAGACTCTAACAACTTCAAAATGGTAGATTTGGCCTTTGATGAGCCACACTGAGACATACTTTCCAATACATCCATGAGGGAGATAACTTTAATGAAGGAAAAATAAAGTTATGTGAATAATTCCTTTCCTTTTCTCAAATGCATTTATTTTACTACCGTTTTTTGTTTGTTTGTTTTTAATTGAAGTACAGTTAATTTATGATATTAGTTTCAGGTATACAGCATAGTAATTCAGCATTTTAGCAGATTATGTTCCATTAAAAGTTATCCCAAGATAATGGCTATAATGCCCTGTGCTATGCAATATTTCCTTGTTGCTTATATATTTTATACATAGTAGTTTGTATCTCTTAATTCCATACCCTTGACTTGCCCCTCCCCCCTTCCTTCACCCCTTTGGTAACCACTAGTTTGTTTTCTATGCCTGTGAGTCTGTTTTACTACTGTTTTGAATGAAGAAGAGAAGTGGCATGTTTTAGCATCTTGCCAGTGAAATTTACCGCTCTATGTATTCTAGATTGTAATGGGCACTAGAATCATTTCCTGCTTCTTAAGCAGCAAAATCTGACTGCTAGACTTTTGCCACTCCATACAGGGTCTTGGTAAGAATGTATTTCAATAGGTCAGGGAAAATTCCTGAACAGCTTGTAAGAAATAGCATACACAAAGTTGCGAAGAATTGAAGAATAGGAGAAAAGAAAAAATAAGGACCAGGAATATGTGGTAGTAGTGATTTAAAATTAGACTGAAAGCTAAATTAGGGTGGAACCAGTAGTAGGAAATGTGTGTAGAAGGATGTCCTTCATTGACATATTTGCCTTAATTTTGTATGTTCAAAAAACACTCCCTACTTGAAATAGTCTTATCACAGGTAAAATGAAAGAAAAACTTACAGTGTCTTTCTCTTTGGAGGCGTGATAGTATGCATCAAACACCAATCAATTATCTATTCTACTTATCAACCCTAATCCTGGGGTTCACAGTAATAGCATCAGGATTTTATAAATTTCTGTAGTAAAATACTTTATTCATTCAAAATGGGATTAGCCCAGGATAGTTTTAGTATCTGTGAAACACTGTCTTATTGAAAAACCGATTCATATTTTGTGTATTTAAATATGACCAGATATATATTCTTAGCAACAAGCATGGTATTCTGAAAAATAAAGTAAAATAAAGAGAAAGCTAGGGACCGCAGGCCATGTACAGCATGAATCACTGATAAAAAACTGAATATGACCTGAATTTCTGGAACAAATATATATACAACATGTTTAAGTAGATGATCCCAAGCCCTTTTAAAGCACTTTTGTATAAGTTATTTTGCTTCTTGGGACTCATATTTTGAGAGGTTTTCTTTCACTCAGTCTTAAAACAAAGGAAAGAATCTTATATAGAGAAGTTCAGCACTCACTTGTTTGTATAGACAGATGAACAAATGCCTTTATAAGTCTTATTCTCCTGTATCCCCTGACTCTAAATCTTAAAAGAATACTGAATGCATAATTTTCAGAGTCATATTTTACAAATGGCATTAGCCTGGTAATGACATGGCTGATTATATTGTAGAAGTAGATCACTAAGATTCACTCTTGCAATTCAAAAAATTCTTAGAAAACTCTGTATGGTATTGTTTCATAAGAGGGGATCATGATGAAATTCTTCAGTGTTACCATTTGATTATACCACACTTGGTATTTACAACAGTCCAAGGGTATGGAAAATAAAACACAGAACCAATGAGTCTTCAACACTACATAGTATAGATTGTTAAAGAAGCAACTGCTAATATAAAAGTGGTCCAAATCCTTTAACAAATTCAGTAAAAGTGTCTCTGCATGGTCTCTAACAGCTACAGACAACATCAGGCAGCAAAAACTTGTAGTACTAATGTGTGGTTTCAAAAGAACACAGCACAATCTCTTTAGAAGTAACTCCATCAGGAGGATGCATATTTGAAAGACATTTAGAACAGAGGTTCATGTCACCTGACATCAGGTGACCAATCTCATGATCACATAATGACAACACAAAGTCATATTGCCACCATCTCTATAATGTAACCAGAATACAAGTACTTCACTCCTCCTCCACCACCACCATCATCCTGGTCCAGCCCACCATTATTATCACTTTCCTGCATTATTGCAATAGCTTCAACTGTTTTTCCCATTTACGTTCTTCCTTTTTTTTTTTTTTTTAAGATTTTTTTGATGTGGACCATTTTTTAAAGTCTACTGAGTTTGTTACAATATTGCTTCTGTTTTATGCTTTGGTTTTTTGGCTGCGAGGCCTGTGGGGTCTTCGCTCCCCAACCAGGGGCTGAACCCACACCCCCTGCATTGGAAGGTGAAGTCTTAACCACTGGACTGTCAGGGAAGTCCCTTCCCATTTACCTTCTTGCTCCTTTATAGTCCCCTTTCAAAACAACATCTTCAATGATCTTATTAAAATATGAGTTAGATCATACTTCTGTTCTGCTCAGAACTCTCCAGTGGTTCCTCTTTTATTTCAGAATTAAAGACGTAGTTCTTATAGCAGCCTACAAGGGCATCCACAACCTGGCCCCCTCTCTGATCTCAGTCCCAACCCCTCTCTCCTTGTTCTTTTTGCGAATGCCTACTGGTCTTCTTACTGTTTCAAACACCCTGCAAGTTCCCTCTGTTAGAACATTCTCCCCCAGAAAGCCATATAGCTTACTTTCTTGAATCCCTCAAGTTTCTGCTCAACTATTACTTTCACACATCTGATGCCTCACTGAAAATTGTAACACACCCTGTTTTACCCCATATCTTTTACCCTGATCAAATTTTATTTCCATGACACTTCTCATATTCTCTCTTGTTTTAAAAGTTAATTTGTATATGTGTTGTTTATTTTATGTCACTTCCTTCTCCACATCACTAGATTGTAAACTCCGTAAGGACAAGAATTCATGACTATTTTTTTAAACTAATGCTCCTCCAGAGCCTAGAACAATGCCACGCATGTAAGAAAATGCTAAATAAGTATTTATCATTCATGTAACATCTTAATTCACATAACAATAAACTTTAGTAACTTTATTATAGTTAGCATGTTTTGGCCAGAAGACGTTACTCTGCTGTAGTGTTTTTTGCTTTCTGTACATTTAGCTATTAATAATTAGTTGAGGCACCTCAACACTATTTTCTTATGTGGAATTTTGCAAACTTATTGACTTCTTTCGGAATTAGAATGATTCATCCATTTGAGGTTATAGAGAATGTTATGAATGAACTCTGAATACACTCCCAGAGAATTTTCCATTCCTTATCATAAGGAGATGGTCCACAGAACCTTTTGTAAAGGATCTGATTCAAACAACTAGGAATCAGTGTCAGAACACCCTTACTATTTTCAAATAATAGGAAGCTATATGTTATTTAAGGATTCACTCAAATTCCAAAGCCTGGAAAAGTATCAATCCCTCAGGATTAATCAGTTACAAAAATTCAGATATTACTCAAAGGAAATTGTCTGCGGAACCTGAGTATTTATAATTGGACAATGCATATCAAACCAGTTACATACATCATATAATCCACTGTGATAGTCCTTTTGATGTGTCATCTTGTCTAGGCTACCATCCCATTATTCAACCAAACACAGATCTAAGGGTTGCTGTGAAGGTATTTTGTAGATGTGATTAAAGTCCATAATCAGTGGATTTTAATTAAGAGATCCTGAAAGGATAACCTGAATGGGCCTGATTCAATCATTTGAAAGGCCTTAGAAACAGAGCTGGGTCTTCCCTGTGGACAGCAGCTTAGCTCAAGGGGAGGAGCTCCATCCAGCTTTCCTGCGGGCCTGTCCTACAGATTTCAGGCTTGCCACAATCATGCAAACCAATTCCTTGCAATAAATGTCTTAATACATAGTTTCTACTGATTCTGCTTCTTTGATTGTACCCTGACTGATACAGCTACTAATGCCTCAAGGTAATATAAGACTTGGTGGAGCTAATAAGGGCACAGAAAGCTGCACACCTAATCCATGGCCTGTGGCCAATCCACTTCTGTTAGAAATGAGCAAAAATTGGAAAATCTTTTCAAACTTGCCCTTGAGTAAATTTTGGATTGTTGATTATTTATGATGGCACTGCAGAAACTGAATATTCATTACTCATCAAGTACCTTCATTAGGAATTTTTATTCTCCTAGAGTTATCTCCTGCAGTTAGAAAACCCGCTTTTTTAAAAAAATAATTTTAAGCCTAGTAAATCATATATATATATATTTATGAATATATATATTATATATATATATATATTTTACACCTCAATCAGGAGATAAAAAACTTTCATGAAATCTCCCACTAGGATGTAAGTTGCATGATGGAAGGCAGATTATTAAAGTTTGTGTGTGTGTACACAACTTACTTGTTTTTTGCTATTCAGCCTCTTTTTCCAAATTTCTAAGCATCCACTGTGTTTTTTTAACCTTTTCTGTCTGCCCTTTAGGGGGAAAGCTAGTATTTTACTAAGTGCCTTTTGAATATTCTCATTATTTTGTATCATATGTCTTATTTTTAAAAAAATAAATTTATTTATTTTTGGCTGCGTTGGGTCTTCATTGCTGTGCGCAGACTTTCTCTAGTTGCGGCGAGCGGGGGCTACTCTTCGCTGAGGTGTGCAGGCTTTTCATTGTGGTGGCTTCTCTTGTTGCAGAGCACGGGCTCTAGGTGCGTGGGCTTCAGTAGTTGTGGCACACAGGCTCAGTAGTTGTGGCTCACAGGCTCTAGAGCGCAGGCTCCGCAGTTGTGGTGCATGGCTTAGTTGCTCAGAGGCATGTGGGTTCTTCCTGGACCAGGGCTCCAACCCATGTCCCCTGCATTGGCAGGTGAATTCCTAACCACTGCATCACCAGGGAATTCCTCATATGTCTTATTAATAATGAACTTATTAATAATAAACTCAACTTCCAGCAAAAAACAAAACAAAAAAATTTACATTTGGAGTCTATCCTTTTTGTTTCTCTAGCCATCTCAAAACCTGTGTGTATGTGTGGGTGTGCATGTGTGTGTGTGAAAGTGTATACAAGTGTGCGTATATATGTGTGATAACATTTTATAAAGAACAGAAACTACTTTAAAAAAATAAAAAGAAAATGGAGGCCCGGGGAAAAAAAAAGTTTGTTCACTAACGTACCTTCATTGCCTAAATCAGTAAGGAATCAATATTTGTTGAGTGGATGAGTAATTTACACTCTTATGGAAAAACATAAGACATCCAGGGACATCTTAGGCTTCTGAATTAATGTTACTGGCAGTCACATTGTGTGAGATGACAGGCACATATCCATGAGTCTCCAGTGTTAAGAACAAAGACTATCAACATTCTGGCTACTCAGTTTCTAATAATGTTTCACGGAGGCAACCTGTGCCAAACCATGTCATTTTCTGCTGGTCAAGGTATAGTTAATTTTATTGATTATTACATCAAATAATGGTGTTTTGGGTATTAGAATCAATAACACAACGGCATTTCCTAATCCATCCAGATCATCTAAGCTCATGCCGGTAATTTTTTGAAGTAAAAAATTTTTGTTTTACTTTGTTTATTCTTAGCTACTTCCAATTGCTCATGTCAATACAATTCCAGCAATTGCAAGGCAGACAATTTACTCTGTAGCAGGAGCAATATATAGAATTTAGCCTACTGTCTACTCTATTAAACTGTTTTATATATATCTGCACACTATACCTTTATCAAGAAATCAATGGCACTACTCTGCTCTTCTAAATTCCTAAGATTTATATCTTCACAACAACTGTTACGAGTATCATCATTTTGGAGAAAATCTTTTCACGTCAATTATGAAAGTATACAATAGCCTCTGATATGGCACTTTGCCTCTCATCTGTCCTGGCTAGTAACTTCCCTTCTCACTATGGCTTTATCAATTTTTTTCTTAAAAAAAAACCCCAAACCAAAAACTTTCATCAACTCATATCTTTTTTCAATGACTCTTAATTTTCTATTAATGCAATCTCAAAATTCGGCTCTGACACTCAAAGACCTTTTAAAAAACATGGTTTCCTAAATCGGAATGCCTGTGCTTGAATTTTGATTTTGCTGTTTATTAGTCGTATGGCTTATTCAGGTTACTTAGGTATATTGTATCTTCTTCATCTGTAAAATGAAGATAGTAATAGTGTACATGTCATGGGGTGGTTAAGAGGATTTAATGAATTAATGCATGGGAAGAATTTAGAATTGCGGCTGTCAAATGGTGACGACTGAATAAATTTTAGCTACCACCATCATCAGTATTACAATAATTGTTTATAAATTGTACCACATGTTGGTTAGGTAGAACCTACAGTTTTGGGGAATGTGTACTTTAATATGGATAGAGGCAATTTGCACAGCTACGAACTTAGAGAGATGTGGCAGCATCCCTCTTTAGCTCTGCTGACACGACCATACAAGCCGGTGTGTTATTTGGTTAACAGAACATCCAGAGAAGAGCCAACAGAGATAGTTTACCTCATCAGAGAGAACATTCATTTTTTTTTTTCCAGTTTTAATCATCACCCTGCTGAAAGAAACACTTTGCTGCTGAGTCATGACTTTTTGTCGCATATAATATGATAAATACTGTTTTTTCTAGGTTGTTTCTATTCTCAAAAATCCTTGAGAGTTAAGAAGAGAGAGATGAGAATACCTTGAATCTAAAACTAAATTTGGCAGGAATTCCTTTGCTTTCCTTTCCTTTTACATCTCAAAACAGTAAAGTGCATACGCATTTTATCTCTCTTCCATTAATCCTCAAAACCACCGCTCTGGCCAGTTCATATTACTATCGCCAAAACTCCTAGGTTAATTTCTGCCACTGCTATTTTATTTGTTACTCTTCCTTTGTAGAAATCTCTTTCTAATGTTTGGAGGTCGAGTTCAAGTTCTATGTGTCCAAAACTCTTCAATATCTCTAGCCACCATCAAACTCTCTATTCATGACCATTTGCTTATTTATTTATTTATTTATCCAATATTGACTCAGTGCCCTCTATGTTTTAGGCACTCTTCTAGGGGTGGATAAGATAACAAGGGTTCCCAGTCCCGAGGGGAGCTTACTTTAAGGAAAAATGTATTGTCATTATTCATATATAGGTGTTAGGAAAGTATGCTAGGAGAGCATTTAAGGAGACGGTTGTTTAAGGAAGCTTTGATGGGGAAGTGATATTTAAAGCTGAGACATGAAGAATAAAGATGAGTTGGTTAAGCAAAGCCCTAGGGATAAAGGGGAAAGAAGACATTAACAGCACTGAAAACAATGATTTAGGTAGAGGCAATAAGTGCTGAAGATCGCAAAATGACAAGAATGGAGCTGCTGAAGAATTGAAAGAAGACCAGTGTAGCTGCAGCCTAGATAACCAGCGGGACAACAATGTTATAAGTATTGAAATATTAATGACTCGGATCACCCAAAGAGTACTTATGGGTGTCAAGCATTTGGATTCAGGACCATGCTATATAATAGTGATAAATAATCATTTCATTATTTTATTATGATACATTTGTTTCATAGCTCTCCATACAGTCCATACAGAGATTCTATACAGGATATAAGATTAAAAATGTAGGGCTCTTGTCATTTATTTCTTTTGTTTGCTTCACGCACATATTGTAGACAGTAAGTGTTTGTACAGATTACTCTGTAGGATTCCATTTTAATCCTATTCGGTCTTACTTTTTTTTGTTTGTAGAAATGGACACACATGCACATACACAGACACACACAAAGGTTTTAAATATTATATGAATAGAAAAGTCTTCAAATGAAATCCAAATAGCAGTATAATTACTTGGACTACTTGATTTTAATCAGTGCAAAAGATAACTCTCTTCCAAGACTAAAGATTGTAAGTGTTTGAAACCCGGAATAAAATCCTCCTATGTAGGCACTATTTAATTACATCCCTTAGGGTAGGTAAATTTTGTAAGTACGATAAAACCACATTAAAAGTGATTCAGATCTGGCTTTTCCGTTTTAGGAGCAGATCAAATGTTAGAAAGGAGTGGTGAGAAATAAACAACCTAAGTGCATTTTATTACCTCAATTCAAACTTCACAAGTTTTAGAAGTCTTACTGTGAAAGGCATAATTAGCAAAGACAGTTTCCTAGATTTATTGAGTATACAAAAATAAGGATAGGTTCTACAAAACTCTGAATTTATAGTTTAGGGGAAAATTATATAAATATTATTTGAACATTGATACTCTTCATAATTTTAATTTATAAAAATGTAAATAAAAGGTTTAAAAACCCTAAAATGTGAAATTTCATCAGAGAGAGAGAGAGAGAGAGTTACTAACAAAGAAAACAATACGTACAAGTGCTGAGTCTTAGCTATCTGCATATCCTCTAGTACAGCTCTTTCATAAAATATTCTCACTAGATTAGAGTTCACGGCCATTGTGCCAATCAAGAATAAGGAGGCAAATGAAACCTCCAAGCTTTTGTCCTAGGGCCTCATTTACCTACTAATTACTGATGAAATCATTATAGGCCTCCATCAGTTAACACACCACTCATTTCTGTTAACACATGAATGCTGTCAGGGGCCATGGTGTGCTATTTAGGTTGCTATTTATCAGAAAATTTAAATGTGTTTCCAGGTCAGTTAGCAATCAAAGGTCATTCTTCTCTTCTTAAAATAATCCAAGTAAAGTAAACACATCAGCATTAATCCATATAATCTACTAATAGGGCCCATTACCTAGGTATCTAAAAAATGTATCTGTAAAATGTGCATTTTAACTAGGAAAAGACCTGAAATGTTCAGGTAGCTTTGTCCTTAAATTGAAAATTACTATCCTCTTTATACAGCAACCTAAATTCAATTTCCTTTCCATGTCAAAACTAAAGTAATGCAAAGTTTGGCCCATTTGCTGCGAATCTATCTTAGAGGAAAAATGTTGCCTCACATGTACTTTCGGACATAGATGTTATCATTACCAGTGAATTTAACAAGTTATCTTTTCTCTCTCAGGAATTTAAATACATATTAAACAAACCTTCCAGTAAATAGTCAAGAAAGCTAAAGGATAAATATGTTAGGAAGTATATAGAGTTGACTTTTCATCAGTTTGATTTTCATGGTGTACATTTGCATCTGTCTGAAATAATTTATTTTTCATACTTATGACTGTTACTTTTTAACAGAGTAATTTACTTTATATATAACGTTCCTTCATTTAGAGAGACTTTATGTGGTTTATATTATGCAGTTGTGTGCTGGATCCAGATGTACTTCTTCACAAGAGCTGGTGGATACATTTTCAGGAATTTTATGAGCTAGTTAACAAAATCCATTATTTAACAATCTATTATTAAAATTAAATTATAAAAATTGATAATTAAATATGTTAAAAATAATGCAGATAGATACTAAAAACTCATCATTTCCTAGTTATTTCACTACAGGTTTACTATTATCATGCCCTTGATGGTGTTTAAATGTATTTTATCTGACTGGAGAAACACTATATAACACTGTGCTACTGAGCACGACTTCTCAACTTTTCATTTGGTGATGTCACATTATTGTACATGGTGTAAGTATACATGTCATGGAAATTGGAAAAAACTACACATCACTACATAACAGGGCTTAACTTATTGTTTTGTTCATTGTCTAGACTTAAGAAAGTCATGAAGAAAATGTTAATAACGCAGCTTGGACTTAAAAATGTGTCAGTTCAGGAGTCATTACATTGTGAATAACACACGAAAGATAAACTATTCTTCCATTATTCAAAAATTATTAACCATTTCAGCAAAGAAGTCATTCATATTATTGACAAACAAGTGAAGTTCTTACATACATTTTTACTGTAACATTTTGTCTTATTTGTTAGCATAAATGAAAATATCAACCAACATTCACGTCAGAACTAGAAATGCAACCAAAGGTTGGCGATGGATACAAAAGTTAGAGAAAATCAATAAAAATATTCTCTAAGAATCGACCAACTATAGGAAATCTACAATAATAAGTATGGTATATATACAATATTATTACTTATAAATTATGTGCCATACATCCTTATATCAGTATTATACTAAACACGTACACACACACACAGACACAGACACACACACACACACACACCCAAAACCCTTCCCTCTGGAGAGTCCACTGTTAAAACTTTTACCACCATATCACTGCTTAAATGAATACATAAAATATAAAAAGGCAATATATAAATTAAAAATATGTGCTAAAGTAAAACAAAAGAAGAGGCATAAAAATGGAGCCAGAAGTGAGACTTGTAACAATAACAAGAACAATAACATAGATTATCAAAGCCTACTAAGGTTCTATGGGTAGACTAAATCTGTTCTAAACTTTCTAGTAGATGCTGTGAAAAATAAAACCTGATAGTTTACTAGTTCATAATGTTTATTAAAGGAAAGCATACTGATTACTTAGAAGAAACTATTTTTGATCCTACATTTATTTGTAGGGGTTTGGGCCAAATTCTGTTCTTCAGGTTGTAATGAATGACTACCACATCTCCAAACGAATAAACAAATGAAGGAAATAATCACCTTCTATCTTCTAAAAGTCAAACATCTTTATTCTTTTAATTAAATCTTTTTATTCTATTAACTAAACCATCTTTATTCTATTAACTAAATTGTTCCAGTATTCTGTATTTAATGGTCCCCTCAGGAGACAGCACCCCTGGAAAAGTCTTCTTCCTGAACCTACCCTGGAAGGAATGCCCATGTTCAACTGGGAGAGCTGATTTCTAAGTTCTCTGAAGGAGGGGTTATATCAGAGACTGTCTTCATTTTTGTTAGTTTGGCACGATCTCAGACTCGACACATAGTTGTATTAAGAGAGAGTACAAAACTGCACTGCTCCCAGTTATAAATGTGTATCCCATTATTTTCATCTTTTTAATCCTATGTCTTTCTAGCTATTCCTCCCACTATATCAACCCTGTGAACTGTGTGACTGATTATATGGAAATACTCACCATTTCTAGGATATGCCATACACTTAAATGTATTTTCTTCTGCTTATAACACGTACTCTTTCAGTCTGAAATACGTTCCTACCCTTATCTAGGATCAAAGAATTTCTGTTTACTGTTCAAGACTCAGGCCGACATGCTAACTCTTGATCCTCCCACAAAGAGTTAAAAGCTTTTTCTTCTCTGTTTCTAAAATATACTTCTTGAGTATCTGTTTTTAAGGATTTTGTTAAGCTAAGTAATTCAGCTGTTTTCATATTCACCTCTATGAGACTGAAGGCTCTTTGAGGTGAGGTCTGTGTCTTTGTAATGAACACTAAGAGTGGAAGCGTTTTACGTGGATCAGGTACTCACAAATGGATGACAATTACACATTGATGTGCAATGATGGGTGAGGATAATCACTATCTTTATAATCATTATTAGACTTTTATTTCATAACTTTATAACAATAACTATTATATTAACTATTATAATAACTATTATATTATAGTAACAATAACTATTATAACAAGCTACAATAACAATAACTTTATCTGACTTTTAGTTCATCATTAAGAGTCAGCCATAATGGCATAGACAAATAGCAGCACTTGGGTTCATCTTCCTCAGAATGATAACAATCAGTGAATACACTTGTTAATAACCATATTTTAAGAAAGCTTACTTCCCAATGGGACAAAACTGATTTTTCTATAGAACTTTTAAACTGCTCGCTTTTAAAGGCTATAGAATAGTATCAGGTAAAATCTAGATCTTAGTAATCAGATGTTTAAAACCAGGGAAGAAAGGGGCTAAATTTTATGCACAAAAAAATACATAAATAAAAAGAAAAAAAACCAAGAGCCGTTTAAGTTTTTCATTTAACTTTACAGTCTTTGCCATTAATAAGAAATATAAATTTTTTTTAAAAGGAAAAACGTATTTCAGGTAGTACTAATTTACCATTAGCCGGCTGCTTTATTTTAGGCTTCTCTTTCATCTCCAATAGAAACACCAATGGGTTTGGGAACCCTTAGTTTTAAAATATAAAATAAAACCAGTATAGCATTTGTTAACAGTTTTTATATCCACCTTTTTTTTTTTTTACCTTAATCAATCTAACATCTAGTTCTAGTAATTCTAAAGCAGATATTGAATTATGTAAGTCATATTTATGTAATATGCTTGAATCAAATTCCCAAACTTACCTATATAATTGTTCTTCTTTCTTCCAAATAATGGAAAACTTCCCTCAGATTTAGCTAGTCCACACTGCCAACAAACATAAGCTAACACTGACTAAAATGCTTGATTATTATAATTTTTACTGGATTACTCAGATAAAAACTATCCTATAGTAAACACAATAGAAATGGTGCTTATGACTTTCTTCTAAGTGATTGTAACTATTCTTCCAGAGCATATTCTTCATTTCTAACCATGCAACAAGAATCATTTTCAGCTGCCAGGATTAATGAAGATAATCACTACTTTATGTATGTTGCTGGCATACGATTCTTATTCTTCTATTTGCCCCTCAAAACCAATAGATGAAATGTTACAATGCTAAATATATATTTTATGAATTGTATCACTCCATTTAAAAAATGAAAATTATGATTTTATATGATAATAAACAAAGGGCAGTCTGGTAATGTTCTGGTTATCTTCTTTTCCCTTCATCCAGTTTCATACTCAATCCCTTGATGGCTCGGCTAATCCACTGGCTACCCTGGGACTGGGGTCATTCTGGTTTATATCTAAAGAACAGTGAAAAAATGAAATTGAGCCAGATCTCTAAGCCCAAGGGACCTCCAGCTGCCTAAAGTCTTGTAGGCTATGGGGTTGTCAAATAAGTTTCCGAAGTTTGAGAGTGTGCTCAAATGACACACTTTTACAAAGCACACATATCTTTTGCCTGAATATTCTCCAATGCATATTTATATCACTCCTTATGTCCAAAGATAAAGCTACAGAATACGTCTGATCTCTGGTTAAGGTCATGACCAAAAAGTTATCCATTTTACTAAACTTTCTAAATAATATTAAGAAATAGCTAGTGTGTACTGTTTTGGCAAAAAACCATCCACTTTAGTGATTTCCTTCAATTATTTATTGAAAATAATTTGTAGACTTAAGCATATTTGAAGGCCATTATTGTAGCCAGTATTTTCTTCCTCATTATTCAGAATTTTTTTCAGGATTCACCTAAAAATGATCTTTTATTTTCCATAAATATAATCTAAAATCTTGTCATTAGTAAATGTAAGCCTCAAATTCTGCAAAATATTACTAGTTTATTAGTTTATAATGCAGATTATTATTTATCCATTTAGTTTATACATAATTGTCTCTGGGTTTTACAGATTTGGGGCAAATAATCTATATTCGGGGAAAACATATGTTTTATTATATTATTATAGAGGAGACTATTTTAATAAATATTTATCATAAATATAATAATACATTATTCATTTTATTACATTATTATGGGGGACTTTGGAAAAATTTTAATTAGATGTTTTATAAGGTTTTAATTAAAAAAATAGTTCTACAAAATTTCAGTCTTTCTATAAAATTTTCCATTTCCCTATTGCTGCCCTAGTCACTCCTACCATCTCTAAGCAGAGCACTGAACTGAAAGGAAAGCTTAGCTTCTCTTTTCAAACCATCAGAAAAATAACTTAGGTCTCAATGACGGTAAAAATACAAGGTTGTGTCCACTGAATTTTCTACTTTTCTAAGGTCAGATATACATTTGACCCTTTCTGAAATTTTTAGGCCTACCACCATTGATCTTTATTAGCTGCTCTCATTTTGGAGCCAGAATTCTTAGGGCTTTACTGAGACGTATATTGCCTCAGATGGAACACTCTTCCAGCAGACTAGTCCCCTTTTAATAACCTTCTCCTCCCTACAAGGTCAAGGAGTTGGGGTATATGGGATGGGCGGACCCTTCTACCCCAACCTTTCCCCTGCCACCCTTCACTCCTGTCACTCAATGGGTCCATTCTACACCTCCCCCACTTTAGAAGGCTACAGAGAATGATTTCCTCACACTGATTAGAGCACTAAAGGACACCATTACAGAGCTATCTTATCTTACATTCAAAAGAAATCTAAGGGATTTCAGGAATTATGAATGGCTTTCATTACTGAAGCTATTTCTCCACATAAATTGAAAATGGCTTCTAGAGATCACTCCCCAACCTACTCAGGGACTCGGTCCTCACCCTTGGCCTTCTTGGCTTTCTGTAAAGAAATACTAGCTTCTGCTGCCTGAGGTTCTCCCTGAATTACTTTAAAAAAATCTTTTCAGTGTGCTGCTTATTCTTTAAGATTATAGTTAAACAAAACTATTTTATTTTAGCTCTGATCTCACTTATCAAGAAATTATATCTCTGATTTTTTTTTCAGAAATAAGATTCTTTTTGAAAAACTGTAAAGAAAATACATTTGTCTTTCTGTATACAAAGTCATGTGGCTAATTAGAAGCCTCTTTTAGCTGCAAGGGTAAGGGATATTTTAGAGTAAATCACTATTCCAAATTGGAATGGAAGTATCAGTTTTTACCACAATTTTGGGCAGTTTGACTTTTGTTATCTATCCATCTATATAACTATATATTTAAAGAAACACTGGCTGGTAAAAGATGCTTACTCAATAAAACTATACACATTCTATTCATTCTCTTTTCAAGAGTTCCAATTTATCTATTTAGAATATGAAAATCTAATGAATGAAATTAATTTTTAAGAGAGTAATATATTTTAGAGATTCTGGTACATGTTTTAAAAACAGCAATAAATGAAGAAATTATTGGTGATTTAAGAATTTATTCTGAAGAAGCATTGTCAAGAAATTAATTGCATACGTTTCTACAAATTCCCCCAATGTGCATAAACATCTACATAATGAAAAAGGAATTAGTACCCTGGGCTCTTTTTCCTCATTTGATTAACATGCTCATTTTAGAAAAAAACACTGGTGAAAGATATGGCTTTTGAATGAAAAAGAGGGGGAAAAAAACCGCCATAGTGTCACAGATGGCTGTCAGAATAAAATGAAGCATGGGTCTGTTGAGGGAATCAAACATGAGTGTGAAATCCGAACAGAAAGGCACGGAACAGAAGGCAACATTTCAAAAGGCATTTGGCACCAAGTGGCATTGTGAGGGTTAATTTACTGCCAGGAGCTGCTGGGCCTTTCATTCTCCACAGACACACAATAGACAGATCCCCAAAGTGCCCATCATAATCACAGATGCTGGGGGATTAATGCTAAGATGAAAGCTTCATGAATATTAAAAATATCAAAACTGCTAATGAAGGAGCAGAGTTTGAAATAACATTCAGTCTCAAAAATCTAAGAATATGGCACACAGGCATAGTAAGACACTGCTTTTTAAAAGCTGATTAAAATCTACTCAATTTGTAGCAGAAAGAGGCTTATGCATATTAGGACCTGAATTGGCTGCCAAACTTTACAAATTGCACAGACTAATTACCATAATTAAGCCTTGGACTGCAGAAGAAAATTCCATTTATCTCAGGCTGACTCAGTGGAACTTCAACAAAGAAAGTCCTGACATCAGATGGGCTTTTCCCTCAAATGATATTTCAAAGCCCACTAAAAATAAACAAACAGAAGAGGCCCCATCCTCTTAGAAGCAGGAATAGTAACCATTCAGTGTAAAATGGAGTTGAAGGAAAGAACTGTTCAATATTATAAAAGCTAGTTTAGGTAAATTTAAAGTTTACAATGTATGAGAAGCTCCATTAAAAAAAAGTGCAATTCCTTAGTTTAAAAAAAATCTGAATTACAAAATACTTATGTATAGAACTAATAACATTTTAAATTTTAATTATTTATTGAGATATAATTGACATATAACATTATATCAGTTTCAGGTGTACAACATAATGATTCAATATATGTATACTTTGGCAAAGGATCACAATAAATCTAGTTAACGTCCAACACTATATACAGCTACAATTTTTTTCTTGTGATGAGAATTTTTAAGATCTACTTTCTTCACAACTTTAAAATATACAATAGAGTGTTATTAACTGTAGTCACCATGCTGTACATTACAACCCCAGGACTTATTTATTTTATGACTGCAAGTTTGTACCTTTTGACCATCTTTATCCATAGAATAGATAAAAATTTGAGTGCCTTCTAACTTATTGCATTTGTTTAACAAATAGTTTCATATGATTTAGAATTTAGTTAGCTTGATTTCTGATAAGGATAAAGATATCTTAACTTGCTATATCTTCTCTCCACTAACATGAACATCAGTCTTAACAAAAGTAAATCAGGCTAGACCATATCAGAGTTTATTTATTCTTTAGCTTTCTTAATTTTAAAAAGCCACGTCAGCAGGTATGAGGTTATTTCCACATGTTACCTAGCCTAAATTCAGTTAGTTTATCAGTGAGTCAGAGAACTTTTTCAGAAAAAATGTTATCATCAAAGTTGACATTATCTTTATGGGTAGTAAAGTTGCTACATCTATGCCTATTTTTTGAAGTTCACTTCTGACACTGAATAAAGGATTCAAAACAGTTACATCTGATTATGGAAAACACTATGAAGAAACTGCTTTTTAATCAGTGTTGAACATTTAGCTTATATTTTGGAATGGATTGAGCTTGAATCAAACTAAAGCATTTGCACTTTTAGTTTACAACAGTTGCTTGTAGAGCTCGCAAAACTGGCCATACTTTAATTTCATTGGTTCACATGTGGAAATGCTTTTTGGTGTGCTTTATCCTATATTTCCATGATTTTTAAAGCAAAGTTTTAACTTGCCTTTTTTTTTTTTTTATCCAAGTAGTATCCTTTAATTAAAAATTTTCTATTGCCTCCAGACTTGTTCCCACTAACTTATTCTTCCCAGTGATTTAGGACACAGATATGATGATATTGTTTAACTTTCCTCCCCCAGTGACGGGCTTTCAGAATGAAACCCAAATTCCTTAGCACAGCATCCAAGGCCATTATAACTGCCCACATCTACTTCTCTATCTTCATTTCTTGTTAACCCTTTTTCTCTCTTTCTTTTTTTCTTTCTCTCTTACTTTTCTCTCCCTCCCTTCCTCCTCTCCTCCCTCCCTCCCCCTTTCTTTCTTTCCTTCCTTCCTTCCATCTTTCTTTTTTTTCTTTCTTTCTTTCTTTCTTTCTTTCTTTCTTTCTTTCTTTCTTTCTTTCTTTCTTTCTTTCTTTTTCTTTCTTTCTTTCTTTTCTTTCTTTCTTCCTTCCTTCCTCCCTCCCTCCCTCCCTATATATTTTTTTTTTTTTACATCCCTATGTTTTAGGCACTGAAATAGCCACTGGGAATAAATATCTAACAAAAGAAATATGACTTCCTGACTCAGTGGAGATTACAATTTAGTGGACAAGAACTAAATTTTAAAAACTTTTTTTCACTCTTTTTCTCCCCTCATACCACCACCGTTGCACACATGTGCACACACATATGCAGTTTTCCATTTTCCAACTGCAAGCAGAGAGGGCGTATAGTGTAATAGCTAAGAACATATATTCTGGATTTTTGTTCAAATTCGAGCTTCACCCTTTGGTAACAGTGTGAATTGGGCAAGTTACCCACTGTACCTATATACCATATCTCAAAGGGTTGTTGTGAAGATTAAATAAATACAGTCTGGCACATAATAATTGTAGTTATTTTTCTTAGTGCAGTCAATACTACAAAGGAAGGGAATCAAAGTTATGATGGCCTGTGACTGAGTGAATGAGGGATCCAATTCAGTCTGAGGGGTGAACAGAGGCTTCTCTGATGAAGTACTGAGCTGATTTCTGGAGGGTGCACAGTTGAAGGGGATGATGGTAAGCCCAAGTGTTTTCCGTTCAGAAAGAACTTTCCTGTGGAGACCCTGAGGGGTCCAGCAGCCCGAAAGAGAAAGGCTGAGAGAAAACTAGTGAGGCTGTAGCACAGAACACAGTGTGATAAATGAGGCTGCCACTCCAATTTATATTTGTGGAGGTGCTGTATTTTCTATTATTTATAAATTTCCTAGATTTTAACATCCCCTGTGCCTCTGTCAGTCACTCTTCTCCAAAATCTGTCTACTTGTTCTTCAGAACATATATATAGCATATCCTTCTGGAAGTCTCCTCCTCCTGGATTCCACCCTCCCAGCACCACTCCTCCTGCTGGATAAGGTGTTTCTACTCTCTTTAAACCCACATCAGAGCATTCATTGCTCTGAATTCTGCTCATGTGCTTCTGCGTGGGGACCTACCTGATCACAGGGCTTTTCCCTTATTTATCTTTGAATTGACACTGTCCTGACACCAAGAAGGGTCTTGCACATAGTATGTGCCAAGGTGTAAAAGTCTGTCAAATGAGTACATGAATTAAATATACACCCTCAAAGCATACCCTAAATGTTAAGACTGCACAGTCTAAATAGAAAATTGAGAATAGATATCCAACAATGTGAGGGGATGCATCGAACGTTACTTATCCTGTGAAAGTAAGGATTTCCTGGTGTAAATTAACTCTCATTATAAACACATACAAACTCTTTTATTTTTAAATGCAAGACATAGTTGAAATTCCTACTATGGATTTTTTTAAATGAGGGGTAAGATAAATTTAAGAAATCTTCATCAAATTTTATCTCTGTAAGCACTCATCTACTCAGAAAAACAGTAAAGATTTAACTAGAAATTTAGGAGAATTTATAATATTCATGTTTAAATATACCTTTATTGAAAACAAAAGTTAATTAGATATTTTTTCCCTGTATGCTGAGATATATTACATTTTTGTTTATATTTATCTTTATTTTCTCCTTCCTTCTAGTCTTAAAATTATTGTCACAGTTGATATTCATTACTAATATCATATGATGCTAAAAGCAGAAGCAGCAGTAAACTTAGTGACCTGAAATTGAGGGGCTACATTGTTCTTTGGCATCTACAACACTGCCTTCCCCTCCACTTCCTTTCCATCTTTTTTTCTGTCAAGGGCCATATGCCTTTTGCATGGCCGGAGATTGCACAGCTGATTGTCACTGACTGACTGTCAAGCTCCAGAGACTGGAAATGCACTTTCCCTTCTTCGTGTCTGTCTTGTGAGCCTATGTGCAGAGGACGATGACAAAAAAAAGAAAAAAAAAAAATCTTGTCAGTTATTCTAGCCTATAAATACGAACGGAACATTTACATACCCTTAATAGTGACTCACAGTATTGTGAAAAACGTTGGTCTATGACACATCATTAGATAGATCTGCCTTTACTGTGCTGGGACGCAGTGGTGTGTGTGTGTGTGTGTGTGTACATGCATCGGTAAGGGAATGGGTAGGAGATAGGCTGGAAACATAAACTAGGATCAGAGGTGTAAAGGGGGCAAATTTTAAATGAGATAAAGGAGAAGCAGCCATTCTCAACAGGGGTTAAGCAAAAAATATAAGTCCTAAAATATTTGAAGTGACTATTATTTCCATTCTACCAAGGATGGGACATAACAAGTACCAATTTAGTTCCAAAGGAGATAAGTTAATTCATTACCTATGATGGCTGCCTTTGAGCTTCAGGACTTAGTGAACTCTGGTTGACAAGGGCTGGACAACGATGAAAAGGAAACTGATGCTTAGGGTCGCTCACTTGCCTAGACCCCTGCCAAAGTATGAAGAGACAAAGAGAAGAGCTGAATTGATGTGTGGTTGCTGGGGACTGCTGGGTTACGATGGTGGAATGGGAAGGGAACCGCTTAAAATAACGCAGCTGGTGAGTGTCAGAGCCAGCACTGGTCCTATATCACACCCCGAGCAATCCAGCCACTGAAAGGAGACAGTTACACTGATGATGAGGATTACCTGTGCGTATCATATTCTTCCAGTTATTGGAGATACAACATTAGAAAATATCCTGAATATCTGTTGTCTATGAGGCAAAAACAACACGAATCTCCGTGAGGGATTAAGTCATGATTTAAGAACCCCAAGAAGGGCAAGTTTGGCTTAACTTCCCTCTGCTTTCTCTCCCTGGTTTTAGGTTTCATGATTTCTAGACAGGGTGGTGGTTTTATTCTGTCTTTTCACCCAGGGCTAGTAAGAATATCCTCTTTCCTAAAAAAGAAAAAAAAAAAAAAAAAGAAAAAGAAAGAAAGAAAGGAAGAATTTGTATAATCTCCAGGTACCTATGTTGAATAAATAATGGACATGTAACTGTCAATAATCAAGAAGACTGACTTTTAGAAACCTAAGCCTGTGCCCTCAAATTACACTGCAATTTATCTTACTATCCTTTTATTGATATAAAGGGTTAGTGGGTATCACATTAAATCAGCTCGGCAAAACTCATGTTTATTCCCATTGGTAAAGGGTCTTAGAGCATCAGTGATGCTTGGATGTTTGCTGAAAGCTTTCGAAAAATCCCATTAACTTTTAAGTGCTGATAACTTCAATGTTCAACCATATCCCTTAAAAATTTCAAGTGGTGTTATTGTCTAAAAAATATTGCTGATCTTACTTTTTTAGTTGGCAAGGACTTAAGCAATGTTTACTCTACTAGGGTACCCCCCCTCCCACCACAAATGCACACAGGGACGGAAAGAGAGAGAGAGAACAATATCTAATCATTGTTTTGTATGTGGGTACAAAAGGGAAAATATTGAGAATTACCTTTTTTTGACAGAAAGAAGTAGAGAATCTAGTGGCATTTAATTTCCTCTTTAAGATTGTGCTGGAAAGCTTGAATTTGCTTTATATGCTGAAATAAGTAAGAAAATCCTGATAGTTAAAAGAGAACAAGGGTCATGGCTTCAGTCACTTGATAACAACACTAGGGAGAAAAGTCAAGGACCAACTTCTGGTATTTTTGTATCACAAAGTCTACTCTACAAATACTTGAAAATACTTACAGCTGATATAAATGAAACAGAGAGAAAAACAGATAGCTCCATCAAAGAAGAAACTCCAACATACTGAAATTTTTTGTAACATTGGTGGCAAGAGCAATCATGATTCTGTGGGGAGTTTATGCTCATCTTTTTCAATGAGATTCTACTTTGAAGTGCAATGTAACATTATGTCTTTTCTAAGAGGATAGAGTATGATCATAAGAGAAAACTATCTATAGAAAGTGGCTTAGCCTAGATTTAGAGCAAAATAATAACTGAGAGTAACTGGTTGGTGGTTCTAGAGGATGTGTCTTCTAATTTGTTTATGGTACAAGTGCTTTATTTGGGCAACAGTTTAAAAAGATTTTTAAAAAGTGAATATTATTGCCACATGCATCTGAAATTAATGGGCGCAAACTCACTAACAAAATCCTAGAAAATGTGTTCTATGACTATTACAAATATGTGTGTGTGTGTACATGTGTATAACTATCTCTCTCTCTATCTCTCTATCTCTCTATCTCTCTACCTCTCTATCTATCTATCTATCCATCCATCTCTCTCTATATATAGTTTTTATAGTAAACATTAACGGGATTCCTTTTTTTCTTCGCTTTTGGCTTTTTGTGCATTGCATGGTAAAACATTTCTGAAAGATTGCTAGTCAGTTGTCATCCTGCTTTGTTCTTGACTAGGATATAATCAGATTTGTAGGAAAAACACATAAGAACCTAAAGCAGTTCTTATAGCTGTTGACTTGATGGGATATTAAAACATCTGTTATCAATAACTACAAGCATTTTTGGTACTCCAGCCAATACAAACTTGTTATTCAATTATTAATAATATGACAGTTAATGCTTTACTCTGCTTCAAGTTATATAAAATGCATTGTTTAAATTCTGTAACCACTTTGTTTTCTTCTGGAGTTTGGCTCTTGAACAGTTGCTGGTTTTATACAATCACCAGTCATGTCAAGGGGAAAAAATAAGTGTACTGGCAGGATGCAAGGAACAGAATAACATATGACTTTTAAATGCCCCAAAAGAGAAAGGATTAGGCTGCTCATTATTGAAGGGATATTTTACAGATCGTTAATGCTCTGCTGTTTGCTCACATTAGTTCCCATAATCAGACCTCTATTCCAAAAACAATAATCCTATCAACAGTAACTTGAAATGTAGGTTTTCTGAGCTTTGGAAAGAGAGCTCTGCTCTCACTTAAGATGATGTATAGATTTCCATTGCAGCAGATACCACTGAGCTGCTATGTGAACTGTTACAGTATATTCTAAGAATTTTATAGGGAGTTGTCACACAGCCTACAGTTGCTTATGCTTTAGAGAAGCAGGAAGGTATTACTCAGAGAGAGAGAGAGAGAGAGAGAGAGAGAGGTTACATCTGGGTGAAGAGGCTCCTATTTCTCTTGGCCAGTGTGGATAGTGGGGTGAGGTCAGGGCCAGGACTTCTGGTAGGTGAGTCAGCTTGGGTCTTTCCTCCCAGGCTGGGGCAGGACTGACTTAATGGGAAAGGGGTTTTATGCTAAAGCTCTTGTTTTCAGGAAAAGTTTCCTTCTGGTTTGTAAAAGTTCCCAGACAGACTGGGAGAACTGGAAAGGACTCCTGAAAGGTGAAGGGAATTGCTGGAGCTCTTAGCATCTAAGTTCCTTCTAAGAGTTTCCTTCTACAATCTCCTTCAAGGTATGGATTTGAGCGCCACAAGGCAGACTGATTATCAATATTACCCACAGCATCTCCCAATTTGCCTAGAGCAAAAGTCAGGGTGCCTCTCCCTCTGTCTTGTCATAATGGACAGAGCACAGATTTGAGATTCAGCTTGATTTCCACTTCACCGTATTCTGGCTTTGTACTCAACTTCAACAAAACTCAGTGTCTTTCTTTGTAGAATATGGCTAATGATGACTTCTACTTCAGAGTGTCATGGAAATCACAGTATCTGCTGGAGCAGGCACTCATAAAATAGTTCTAAGGAGTAGTTCATTCAAGCTCTAAAAATAACCTAACCGGACCTTAGCAACACTCTGAGAAGTGAAGATCTCTGGGGTTCCACTTTGTTCTTGCCTCTATCTCTCCAGGGGTCTTGCGGCTTTATGCTGATGAGAATAATTTAATTTTTAGACCATTCACCTTTATAAGGAGAGGATTGTAGAAGCTATACATTAAGCCAAAGGAATTATTCTAGTTACGGAAATTCAGGCAGTAGTCAGCCGAGAGACTTAGGACAAAAATTCTATTTTACTCTTTCACTCTCAAGTGGCTCCCTATTGCACTAATATGTAGAGATGACATTTCAATTGTCAGATGATTCTTGCCACATTTGATTTTAATGACATTTCCTCATCAGAATCTTTACTTATCATTCTGAATTTTTTGTATGCATGCTCCTAGATAATAACTGAATAAAATAGTCGAGGAGATTAGAAATAGTCACATGGAGATTTCTGTCTTCAGAGTACTTGTTTAAATACCATGAGAGCAATGATGGCAGGAGTCAGTATGGGCCCATAAAACATGACTGGCAAATTTGAAATTAATTGGTTGCCAGAGTGCAGTATCTGGTACTTTTGCTTGGTTATTCTAGAGACGCCACACACTAAATATTTCATTTTGTGATCTGAGGAGAGCTGGCCTTCCTTTTCTCACATGGGTCTTCTCAAAATGAATTTCAGATTTTAGAATTCATAGTAAGACACATATATGCCTTATTATGACTTATGTTTTATTATTAATATAACATCAATTCAAACATTTTATTTTTATGTATATTATATATTATATGTATATAAATATTTTATATCTAACATATAAAATATTTAAAATAATATATATATAAAACGTTTGAATTCTGTCACCAGATGTTGTAAATACTTTTCACTTGAGCCCAAAATTTCATTAAACATTACTTAGAGTAAAGAACAAACTTAAGATAGAGAATCCTGAAAGATTAGAGTTGGAAAGAAATACTAGAATTTAACTGCCCCAAGCCCTTTATGTTAATGATGAGGAATACAGGGCTAAAAAGATTGAATGAACTATATTCAAGGTGACCTAGATATTTAATGAGAAGCTTTGTACCATTATTCTGCAGCCCAAGTCCTATATTCTGTCCTAATACAAACTTTGGGCTAGAGAATGCTATCCAAATAGGTTTACTGGCTCTTCCACATAGGTGGGCATATGTGTTTTTCATTACACATGTTTGATGCTCAACTGTTCTTATCTCATGAATGAAACGGGTTCTTCTTTCTCTGATTTATCCTGTGTCTCTTGTAATATGTATGTGTGTGTGTGAATATATATATAGCCAAGCCTCCTCTTCACAGCCTTACCAATATATCCTTCATTTCTGCTGTACAAACCTGCTAATTAGATCACAAGCGTCTCATCCTAGCCCCTGCCGCTATATCCCAATGCCCACCTTGCTCTTCACATATTCTGCTGGCTGCGTTACGGACACATGGTAGGACTGTACTATCCCACCCTTCTTTAAGGTCAGGTATGGACGACTGACTTGCATTCAATGAAACATGAGTGGAGGATTTAAGAGGTAATACATGATTCATCATGTTCCTTCTCACTTTGCAATAGTCATAAACATATGTTGAGATAAGGTCTCCCTCCCTGGGTTTCTGAGTGGCAACAATGAGCAGAGCCCCTTTCTAACTCCAAGTAGTGCAAGTGTGAAATAAACTACCTTATGTTGTCTCTTATTAGGACATTATATTGCATGGTAATAAAAAATGATAATAAAGGATAATAAATGGAAAGATATTTCTCTGCCAAATGTATGACAGAGAGAGTAAGAGAGAGCTATGGTTTCTCTCGAAAAGCTTCACTGTAGAAGTGGATTACAACCCAGGCTCTGACATATGTATAAAATGGGGAAAACATAAATCATCAGGCCATCTGATGTAAGTGGAGAGGTGGAGATTATCCTCAGCATCCTGCAACCTTGAGAACAATGAATTCCCTTCAGCTTAGAAAAGCTCCAAAGGTGTCTAGTCATTCTTTAAATATATGTATATTTTTTACCTCTATCAATCAAGCACCAGTGCTCATAAGAAAAGATATAATGTTGTGCTTCACAGAGATGAGAAGAAGATGTGATATATAGAAGAAATTTCTGATCAGTAGAGCTCTCCCCAAATGGACCTGGCTCTTTTGTAAAAGGCCAAATCACCATCTGGAAGAGATACTGAATAAGACTTTCTAAATAGTCTCTAAATTTCCTTCAAATGCCAAGATTCTGATATCTTCTCTCTCTAGCCTAATTTGTCTAGGTTTTCTCTGGAGCTGTATAGATCACACTCACATGAGTATTTCTTAAATACTATTTGATACTGAGTATCACCTCTTTAATTGAATATTTTTTCTCAATTACTGTAAAATTTTAAACCTGGAGTTGAAAATAATTTTTGTCCAACACTGAATAATTCAGTCATTTGAAGGAGAGCCATTGAAATGCAAAGTGTTGGCAGAACTCATTTCAACAAAGGCTCCAAAAGAGATCCAGAAAACAGATGGCCCTGGGGTTAGCTCACTCTGCCAAGATTTCTGGGACACATTTTAATTTGGGTGGTGTGTAATCTGATTTGTAAAAGAAAAATCTGGTTTCAGGCCCAGGTGTAGATAAATTCCATAAAAATAATAATTAAAACTCATTCCATTCTAGTATCTCTGCAGAAACAAATCTGCATTTATTTCATGCTGTTCTCATATACAATATTCAACTCAATTTAGTTCATGCTATTTAAGTGATGGAATAAAAAGAAAGCTGAGGAAAAAAAGGGAACCCTGTTTATAATCCTTGTTCTGCCCCTTATTGCTGTGTGATCTCAGGCCAGTCACTGATCCTTTCTGAGCTCAGCAGTCTTACAAATGTTAACATTCTATGAATGTGCTATTTCTCTGATAGAAGGAAAAAAATGTACCTTCTTCCTATTTTAATACTGAGTGCAGAATGTTTCCAAACTGCCATAGAAACCAGTCAGCCCTAAACTGCTACTCCTCGGAACCAGGTGTGATTGAGGAAGGGGAATAAACTGTGAACATAAATAGGTGTTAAGAAATTGTGTTTAGCCTCTTAGAGATATCTTTACTGATTTTATAACTATATTTGTAATACTTCTGTATGTAAATATCTTTAAGTGTATGTTTGAATTCTTAATGTGGACAGAAAAGGCTGTTGCTTCTTCAATTTACTGCATAAACACTAAAATTAGCATCAAGTTGCATTAAATATTGGCGGAGGCAGCCACAGGATACCTTTTATTTTGTTGCTATAATAGTAACATATTATCATCAGAGAAGAATAAGATACAATAGAAAATAAAAGTTTTAGTTGACATCTTTCCATATATTTACCTGGAATCTTTAAGATATGTATGTATACTGTGCCTATATGTGCACCTCTACTGTGTTGGGGCATATATTCTGTGTACACACAGACAATCACACACCATTTTTCTGTTTGTAAAAATGGAATTTTTTTCTTTCATTCATTTTTAAACTAGCCTTTTCTTTTAATATGTTTTTTTTTATTAAACCAAAAATTTTCAGATGCTGAGCATAATTTTGCTAACATTTTCAAGTCATTGCTCTATGAGAGCAGAGATCTTATCTTTTTCTCCACTGTATTCCTTAAACCCACCAGAATCCATAATCATTTACTCCCTAAATATTTACTGAACAAATAAATGAAAGTAAGAAATTTAAAAATGCCCTATAAGTTCAGACATTGTTAAAGTTAGCAATACAGGTGTACAGAGATGCTTTAAGGCCACTTAAATATCTCAACTGGTATTTGATTGATAAGACTCATATAAATGTATTAAACACATAAAATAATTAAGAATAGTGGTGCACCCACATGCCAGTCCAGGATGACAACTTTTCTTGAATTTAAAAAATGTAAATAGGCAAAAGGAATGAATATAAGTAGGAGAGGAAGAATAAGAAAATTAGCACTAAGACCATGTTGTGTGAGCTTATGCTTCTGCTCATATGGGTCTTATAGAATATTTCTGTCAACACAGGAAGTTCTACTGGACAGCATTTGCATTATAGCATCCTCATTTCTGCTCAACAGCAGATTAGAAGATGCAGAAGAACGGATCAGCAAACTGGAAGACAAGGTAGTAGAAATCATCAAAACAGAACAGCAAAAATAAAAATGATTTTTAAAAATGAGGATAGTTTAAGAGACCTCTTAGACAACATCAAGTGTATTAACATTTGAATTATAGGGATGCCAGAAGGAAAAGAGAGAGAGAAAGGGACAGAACACCTATTTGAAGAAATAATGGCTGAAAACTTCCCTAACCTGGTGAAGATAACAGACGTCCAAGTCCAGGAAGCACAGAGAGTCCCACACAAGATGAACACAAAGACACCCACATTGAGAGATGTTGTAATTAAAACATCAAAAGTTAAAGATAAAGAGATAATCTTAAAAGCAGGAAGACAATATCTAGTTACATAAAAGGGAATCCTCATAAGGCTATCAACTGATTTTTACAGCAGAAACTTTACAGGCCAGAAGGGACTGGCACAATACATTCAAAGTACTGGAGGAAAACAAAATGCAACAAAACAAAACTTACAACCAAGAATACTCTACCAGGCAAAGTTATCATTCAGAATTGAAGAAGAGATAAATAATTTCCCAGACAAGCAAAAGCTAGGGTAGTTTACCAACACTAAACTGTCCTTTCAAGAAATGTTAAAGAAAATCTTTAAACAGAAAATAAAAGGCCATAACTAGAAACAAGAAAGTTATGAAAGAAAAATATTCTTACCGGTAAAGGTGAACATATATTAAAAGTAATGGATCAACCAACCATATAGCTAGTTTGGAGGTTAAAATAAAAAGTAGCAGAATCATCTATATCTAAAAGAATTCCTTACATAATACACAAAATAAAAAGATGTAAAATATGATATCAATAACATAAAATGTGATGGGTAGGAGTAAAATATGTAGTGCTTTTGGAATGTGCTCAAACATAAGTAACCATCAACTTAAAATAGACTGCTATACATATAGGTTGTTATATATGAAACTCTTGGAAGCCACAAACCAAAAACATATAACAGATACACAAAAAATGAAGAGAAATGAATCCAAACATAACATCAAAGAAAGTCATCAAATCACAAGGGGAAAGAACAAGAGAAGAAGGAAGGAAGAGAGAATTGTAAGAATAACCAGAAAATAATGAACAAAACAAGTGTATAACTATCAATAATTACTTTAAATATAAATGAACTAAATGTTCTAAACAAAAGACATAGGGTCGCTGAGTGAATAAAAATCCAGACCCACATATATGCTGCCTATAAGAGACCCACTTCAGATTTAAAGACACATAGACTGACAATTAAAAAATGAGAACAGGTATTCCATGCAAATGGAATCAAAAAGAAAGCAGGTGTAGCAATACTTAGATCATACAAAATACACTTTGAAACAAAGAATAGCAAGAGACAAAGAAGGGCATTACATAATGAAAAAGGAATCAATTCAACAAGAGTATATAACGCTTGTAAGTATCTGTGTACCCAACATAGGACCATCTAAATACATAAAGCAAATATTAACAGATATAAAGGGAGATATTGACAGTTTTCCAATAATAGTAGGAGACTATAACACCCCACTTACATTAGTAGATAGATAATCTAGATAGAAAATCAATAAGGAAATGTTGGCCTCAAACGACACATCAGATCAAATGGACTTAATAGATATATACAAAACATTCCACCCGAAAACAATAGAATACACATTCTTTCCAAGAGCACATGGAACATTTTTTAGGATAGATCACATGTTAGGCCACAAAACAAGTTTAAATAAATGCAAGAAGGTTAAATCATATCAAGCATCTTTTCTGACTACAATAGTATGAAATAGAAATCAGTTACAAGAAGAAAACTTCAAAAACCACAAACATGTGGAGGCTAAACTATATGTCACTAAACAGACAATGGGTCAACAAAGAAATTAAAAAGAAAATTTTAAAAAATCTTGAGACAAATGAAAATGGAAACACAACATTCCAAAAATCTATGGGATGCAGCAAGAGCAGTTCTAAGAGGAAGTTTATAACAATACAGGCCTATCTCAGGAAAAATAAAAACCTCAAATAAACTATATAACTACACCTAAAGGAGATAGAAGAAGAAGAACAAAGCTCAAAAGTATTAAAAGAAAGGAAATAATAAAGATCAGAGTGAAAATAAATAAAAAAGAGACTAAAAAAATAATACAACACATCATTGAAACCAAGAGCTGGTTCTTTGAAAGGATAAACAAAATTGATTAAACTTCAGCCAGACTCTTCAAGAAAAAAAAGAGAAAGGGCCCAAATAAATACAATCAGAAATGAAAGAAGAGAAGCTACAATTGATACCACAGAAATAATCATTATAAAAAATTACTAGGAACAATTAAATGCCAACAAATTGAACAACCTAGAAGAAATGGATAAATTCCTAGAAACATAAAATCTTCTGAAATTGAATCAGGAAGAAATAGAAAATTTGAACAGATCAATCACTAGTAATGAAATTGACAAGTAATAAAAAAAAACTCCTAACAAACAAAAGTCCAGGACTAGACAGCTTTAAAGGAGAGTTTTACCAAACATTTAAAGAATAGCTAATACTTATCCTCTTAAACTACTCCAAAATTTGAAAAGGAAGGAACATTTCCAAATTAACTCTATGAGATCAATATTGCCCTGATACTAAGACCAGATAAAGACACTACAAAAAAAAGAAAAAAGTTACAGGTCAATATCCCTGATGAACATAGATGCAACAATCCTCAACAAAACATTAACAAACTGAATTCAATATATATTATAAGGATCATACACCATGATCAAGTGGGATTTACCCCAGGGAGGCAAGAATGTTTCAATATCCACCAATCAATCAACTTGATACACCACGTTAAGAAAATAAAGAATAAAAGTCCATGATTATCTCAATTGATGCAGAAAAAGCATTTGAAAAAATTTCAACATCCATTTATGATAAAGACTCTCAACAAGGTGGTTATATAGTGAACATACCTCAACATAATAAAGGTCATACAGGACAAACCCACAGTCAACATCATATTCAATGGTGAAAAGCTGAAATCATTTCTTCTAAGATGAGAAACGAGACAAAAATGTCCACTCCTGGCACTTTTATTCAACATAGTATTGCAAATTGTAACCACAGTAATCAGACAGGAAAGCAAGATAAAAGACATCCAAATTTGAAAGGAAGAAGTAAAACTGTCACTATTTGCAAATGACATGATACTATGTAAACTATATATAGAAAACGTTAGACTTCACCAAAAACTATTAGAAGTCATAAATAAATTTAGTGAAGTTGCAGGATACAAAATCAATATACAAGAATCTGTCACATTTCTATTCACTAATAATAAACTATCAGAAAAATAAATTAAGAAAATAATCTCATTTGCAATTGCATCAAAAAGTAGAAAACACCTAGAAATAAATTTAACCAAGGAGGTAAAAGACCTATAGTCTGAAAACTATAAGACATTGATTGAAGAAACTGAAGACAAGAAAACTAAATTGAAAAATATAACTCTGCTCATGGATTGGAAGAATTAATATCATTAAAATGTCCACTCTATTCAAAGTAATCTATAGATTCAAAGCAACCCTATTAAAATGGCATTTTTCACAAACAAACAAATAATCCTAAAATTTCTGTGGAACAAAAAAAGACCCTGAACAGCAAAAGCAATCTTAAGAAAGAAGAGCAAATCTGGAGGTATCGTGCTCCCTGATTTCAAACTATACTGCAAAGTAATAGTAATCTAATCTGTATGGTACTGGCACAAAAATAGACACAGAGGTCAATGGAATAGAATAGTGAGCCCCCAAATAAACCCACACTTATAAGGTCAATTAACTTATAACAAAAGGCCAAGAATACACAGTGGGGAAAAGCCAGTCTCTTTAATCAGTGGTGCTGGGAAAATTGGAGAGCTACATGCAGAAGAATCAAGTTGGACCACTTTCTTACACCATATTAAAAAAAAAAAATTGAAATAGATTAAAGACTTAGATGTAACACCTGAAACCATAAACCACCTAGAAGAAAACATGCAGTATGCTCTCTAACATCTGTCTTAGCTGTATTTTTTAGGTCTGTCTCCTTAGGCAAGGACAACAAAAGCAAAAATAAACAAATGGACTACATCAAACTAAAACGCTTTTGCAAAGCAAGGGAAACCATCAACAAAATGAAAAGGTAACCTACTAAATGGCAGAAGATATTTGCAAATGACATCTCATAAGGGACTAATATTCAAAACACACAAAGAAATCATAAAATTCAACACTGAAAAACCAAACAATTCAACTAAGAAATATTTCAAAGGAATACATATGTATGGCCCATAGACACATGAAAAGATGCTCAGCATCACTAATCATTAGGGAAATGCAAATCAAAACCACATGAGATATATCCTCAAGCATGTTACAATGGCTACTATCAAAAAGACAGGAAATAAAAAAGTGTTGGTGAGGATGTGGAGAGAAAGGAACCCTCATGCCTTGTTGGTGGAAATGTAAATTGGTGCAGCCACTATGGAAAACAGTATGAAGTTTTCTCAAAAAATTAAGAATAGAACTACCTATGATCTAGCAATTCCATTCTGGGTATTTGTCCAAACAAAATAAAACCATTAATTCAAAAAGATATATGCACCCCTATGTTCACTGAAGCATTACTTACAATGCTGCCAAGATATGGAAGCAACCTAAGTGTCCATCAATAGATAATGGATAAAGAAGATGTGGCATATATACAATGGAATATTACTCAACCATGAAAAGGATGAAATCCTGCCATTTGCAACAACATGGATGGACCTAGATGGTATTATGGTAATTGAAATAAGTCAGACAGAGAAAGACAAATGCCATACCATGTGGTTTCACGTATGTGTGGAATCTAAAAAACAAAAGAAACAATCAAAATAAAACAGAAACAGACTCATATAGAGAGAAAAAACTGATGTTCATCAGCGAGGAGAAGGATTGGGGTTGGGAGAAATAGGTAAAGGGGATTAAGAGGTACAAACTTCCAATTACAAAATAGTTGTCATGGGGATATAATACACAGCATAGGGAACAGTGTCAATAATATTGTAATAACTTTGGACAGTGACAGTTATCAGACTTATTGTGGTGATCAATTTGCAATGTATATAAATGCCATACTATATGGCATTTATATGTCACTACGTTGTATACCTGTAACGAAAATAATATGTCAACTATGCCTCAATAAAAAAATTAAAAATACGTAGAAAATATTAATTAAATGTTAGTTAATTCTTTCTGTGTACAATGGCTCTCTGAATAAATCATCTTGTTTTACCTAGCTGGTGAAAATGACTGATGTTTTCTTCAAAAATTTGTCTACCTTGTCATATTTTCATTTTTCCTACTTTTATATTAATTGTTCTGAAATGTAATACCATTTATTGGATTGATCCTTGTATAGGACATAGCATCAGATCGAGTAGATATTAATTACCTGGGGTAAGGAAGACATGAATACTTACTATTTCAGAATCAGATGCAATATAATCTCAAGTTTAGAGTATACACAGAATGGGTTCTTAAGCAGGAAATGTGATCACTTATTACAAGATAGTTTGCAAGCTTCTAACACTTTTTGTACTATTTAGATTATATTTCACTTATGAGAACAGGTTTGTAGTAGGTAATTAACTATGTGAAGCCCACATTAAGGATTCAGATAATAGAACGTTAACGTTGAATATAAATTATTAATATACTACACATATTGTGTGAGTGAATTCTGAGCACAAGGATATGTATTTACTAATTTCCTTTGGAAATTAATGTGCAAAAGAATAACCCTGCTCTAACCTTGCTTCATATTGGCCTTCCTCCTGGGAGGAATTTGATTAATGGGAGAAGTTATGAAAGGTATTATGCTTTGATTAATGTACTTTAATTTTTCTAAAAAAAAAATCAAAGGGGATCTTTTTTGCACATTCAACAGTAAAATGATTATATTCTCTGAAATGTCTCATTCTCTTACTTTTGACATTTCTTGCTGCAAAAATTTCTCTGAATATATCCCAGGAGAAAAATTTACATTTGACTAAAGCTTCACTAGTTGATAACTACTTTATTTTTAAAGAGGTCTCAATAATACATTTTATTCTGCAGAAAGGTTCCTTTATTAAAGGAAATCAAACAATAGTTTCAGTATCTATAGCAGTAGAACATGTGATCGTTTAACATTTGCCGTCTTTCCCTATTTTATGCTAAGAGGTTGGTATTGCACTCTTTCTGGAATTGATTTAACTCTTGAAAAATTATTTGTCCAAAAGTTAAACTTAGGAACATCTCCTCACGGTTGGCCAAAATCTATTGTCTCATTTCTATCAGTGACCTTTACCCTGCTATATGGCTTTGGATTGCATTTCTTATCAGAACATTTTAAAAAGTATTTCCTCGATCACTAATCACGCTCATTTATTTAACAGATATTAACTGAGTCCATACTATGTGCCAGAAACAATACTAAGTGCTGTTGAATAGTGTGGTTCCTGCTGTCATTGACACTATATCCTAGAGGAAGTGACTGATGTTAAATCAACATGCAGGTAATATAAAGTTAATAACTGTCATAAGTGATAGGAGGAAAAGAAAGATGGGGCAACTTAGATTGATTAAGGGTTCATCAGAGAAGGCTGTTCTAAGAAAATGATGTATGAGCTGAGATATAAAGAATTAATAGGAGCCATTCATAGGAAGTATCACGGAGGCTAAGGGTGATATGTGTTAGGTAGTAGGTGTGAAAGAACAGCAGAGGGAATGGCAAGTCTAAAAACCCTGTAGGTAAGATGAATCTTCTCACGTTGCTGGGACTCTCAGAAGCCAGGGGCTGGAATATAATGAATGACAAGATGAGTTAAAAAAGGAACATCCAGGTTCATGTTGGCCATGGTAAATAATTTTATCTTTGACTTAAGAGTGAGAGAATGCCACCTAAGAGCTTTAAACCAAGTTGTCCATATTTTTAAAAAATGACCATTCTATTCAGTGGAGGATGGATTATAGGTAGGCAAGAATTCACCTAGAGTTCAAAATATTACCTTAGGACAGGTGAGAGGCAATGACGCTTGGACTAGTACGGTGGCCATAGAGTTGGAAAAAATAGATGGAGTCAAGATACACATGGTTTTATGTGAGGGGTGAGAAGAAAACGTTTTAAGAATGATTACCAGTGTCCTGGCTTGTCATGGTGGTGGTTGGATGTGACATCATAGAAATAGAAGAAGACTAACGAGTTGCAGCTTTATGGAAGTAGTTTAGAGCTGAATAGATATAGCAAGAGTTTGGGACATGCTAAGTTTGAGTTATTTATGAAACACAAAATAGATCCCTCAAGTAGACAGCTACATATGAAGTGTAAAGTTCAGATGGGAGTCTGGGTTGGATACAAAAACTTGTGAGTTTTCTTATATGGATGGTGTTGATGATGATGACAATGATAGCAAACGCAAAGCACACTTTTTGCCAATAACTATTTGAAGCGCTTCCTCTATATTATCTCATTTAATGCTCAAAATGACTTTATGAAGTACTTACTATTATCCTCATTTTAAAGGTAGAAAAACTGAGGCTCAAAAATCACCAGCTAGTAAGTGCAAAACCAGCATTAGAAGCATGGCACTCTGGATCCAGATTCCATGCTCCCATTTACTACCCTTTGCTGTTCTAAACAAAACAAAAGAAAACAAAACAAAACAAAACAAAACAAAACCTAGATATATTCACTCTTCCCTTTATACCAAGGATATAGCTTTGATTTTCTATCAGAGAAAGATTATGTGTTCATAAAATGATAAAAAGTAGAAATTGTTCAGTATCCTCTTCTGATCTTAGAATATGAGTTTAATCGCAACCCTCATGCTCACATGTGATGATAATCAATATGAAATTGATCCCAATAAAGTACATAGCGAGAAGACACCCCAAAACTGATCTTTGGGGAATTCCAAACTACAGTTTGCAAGAGAGGAGAACCTGGCCATGAGATTGAAAAGACAGCCAGAGACATAAGAAGAAAACCAGGAGAATGTGGAATCATACAAGCCAAGAGCCAAGGGAAAAGAGATTTCAAAAGAATGGTAGAAGTCAACTGTGTCCACAGCTGCTAAGATATCTAAGCAGGTTTATTATAAAATACAAGTTCCTCATAAATCAATACTAATTTGAAGGAAAGAATGTTGGAATAGCTATGGACCATTAAGATCTTACTCTAATTCTAGCCCTGACTTTACCTAGACGAGTATCACTGGGCAAGTTCCCTAATCTCTCCAGATTTCAGATTCCTAATCTATAAAATAAATATGGAAAGATAATTTCCATGGGTCCTTCCATCCCCAAAATGCTGTTTTATTATTTATGGTTTATCAATGTTTCACGGTAATGATTTTTTTTGTTGTTGTTGCTGCTGTTAAAATGCCTCTTTCTGAGCAAACAATATATTGTTGCTCACATTCACAAAATGACTTGCAATGGACAGCACGTTCCCAGTGTGGGAAGTCAGCTTACACACAGATGTCAAGCAAAAAGTCTGTTTTAAAATTAGTGGTAGAATTTATGTGAAGATTAGATCATAATAGGATAGTTTCAAATTCCTGCACGGAACATTACTTTCTTTTTATCCTACTGTATAGTCTCCACTGTGAACACAAAATATATTTGTACCCAAGGAATCTTAGAAGGTCCTCAAATCTCTGGCTTTCACCCTTCAAAAGTTGTTAAATTTGGCAAGTTCCTCATGCACTTGTGTGCTGGACATTGGCATGTGTGTAGACATGTAAACATTGCATTTGCTGAACAATGTGCACTTATCTGCAATTCCAAATGGCACTCACATTTAATTGTATCCTTCTGTCTTCATGAATCTGCATTTAGTCTTTTATTAATATACTGTAATGATGAAAACAAAAGATCATTATTCTTTACAGGTATGTGGGGGGTTGCTTACCATCTGAGTAAATGAGGACAAATTATATGACCCAATAAAATCGAAGGGTACCATCTTCTTCTGGTGCAGACAATTGTTCTGCCTGAATAATAAGTGAGTTCAATATCTTGAGTTATGAGTAGTGAGTGAGTTTGATATACCCAGTTATGAAGATTCTGACTTAGAGGGCAATGCAGTGCTGTACTAGAGGACTAGCTGGGTGCAATGATAAAGGTAGCCATTAAGGTCTCTGCTAACACACCAAAACAGTTTTGTTAATTTTACCTGCAGATATAGAAGATCAGGGTAGGGATTATGAGTCAGATGGATTTAGGCTTAACTTCCTGGATCTACCAAATGTGATCTTTGGCAGGTTATCTGGCTTCTCGAATTATCAGTAATGTCATCATTAAAAGGGTAATCACATTAATACCCACCTCATAGACCTGTTGAGAGAACTAAATGGGGCATTGGACATAAAATTCTAAATGTAGTGCTGGGCACATAGTAAGTAGTTTGTTATTGGTAGCTGTTTTCATTATCGTCTTACTATTACTACTGTTAGAGTTGTCCCAACATTGTAGAGTGATATTGTGAGGAATGAGCAACTAGAATATGGAAGTGACATTAATCAAGTATTTTATATTTTTATATTTGATTTCAAATCAGAAATTGATGCAAACTGATGCCAAGAGCAGGGGATGACTGATTGACATCTTGTCACACTGTTCTTTCATTTTCATAAGACTTTTTTACTTTGTGAAAGTTATCATATAAAAAAGATAGTTAATGGATTTGTTACTGTATTATGAAAAATAAAGACTTGTAAAATAAAAATTGTTTTCAATAAATGATAGCCTGAAATCAAGGACAATTTTGTAGAGTTTCCATTATGCTTCGGCAATAAAATGTAAGTAGAAATTCAGTTCATAAAACTGCCTGTAGTTCCTATGGTCAACGAACACTTGGTGAGTGACTGATTCTATGGCATTTAGAATTTTTTCTTTTGTTTTTCAGAAACCTCAAAGCCTTATTTAGAAAAGTTAGACAGCAAATTAGAGGCTAACGTCTCTTTCATCATAAATTAAGTTATCTTCCATTATAGTTTATTTATTAACGTATGTCTTTCCTATTTATTATGAACTCTGAATATCAGAGAGAATAATATTATTAAATTTTTTTTAATCTCTAGAATGTTAAGCATGTTAATTAGTTAATGAATTAACTGGCACGTTCATTTATTTATTCATTAAATAAAAGCTTATTGAACACCAACTTATTGCCAGACATTGAATAAAGCATAGTGGACTTAAGAATTGAAAGATTAAAAAGTCATAGCCTCTACCTGCAAGAATTTCTACATCTATACACAGTACATATGTTTGTATACAATATGTATGTAGTACATTTGTACTACATATGCGTACAAATCTATATATGCATTATGCAAACAACACTAGTATGCTCAGCCTGTGACAAGCATAAGCGGTAGGTAAGCATACATTGTGGGAGAGGTGACTAAACCTTTCCAACACAACTGATGAAGCTTTGTCAGAAAAGGTGGCACCCAGCTAGTGTCAGAAAGATGAGAAGGATTTTTTCCATTTGGAGAAAAGGGAAGAGAAGCGTGGGGTGATAGGAAGGCTATTCCTGAAAGATAAATTCAACACACACACACACACACACACACACACACACACACACACACACACACACACATACCCCATAAAATAAAGAGCATGGAGACAAAGGAGTGAGTGGGAATAAAGAATTTTGACTGCATGGAGGTCATACAGAGTTCTCCCCCGCCCCGAGAATTGCTAGTGATTTACTTAAAGTGATCACAACAGTTACCCAATTTTTAGTTATATAGGTTATCAAGAGCAAATGGGATAGGAAGTCTTCTAAGACACACAACACAAATGAATAACGTTCAGCTTTACAGAAGAAGGGTTTGGGATTTGCTACTAATAAACAACTTACTCTTTAACTTGTCTCTCTATAGTTTTAAATCTAGTGCCTCTGGGACCATCCGTTGGCAACATTCATGTCGATTTAATAGTTTCTCCAGGTTAACTCTTCTTGTTTTAAAAATACTGAATATACAAATATGTGACATCCAGACCTAGGAAATATTTCAGTCTATTTTTCACATTTCAACGCTTCAGATAGGGCTTTTCTCTCTTGGAGTTTGAATTACTTAGATGATGCCATGCTTTTAAATATCCTTATTTTGATGTCTTGTTTTTCAGGGGTGTGACTATCTAGTATACTTAAATTGTGCTGCCTTTCCATATTCCCATAAAACTAGTAAACTAGTAAGTTTGAACTAGTAAGTATGTACTTATCTTTCTCACAGAGATGTTGTGATAATCAAGAAGAATGGGAATGAATGAATGAAGTAGTCCTTGGCTTGTAAGAAATCCCACAAGTTCAGGCTGTTGTTCATTAGCCTTGTTGATTAAATTTAAAGTGCTAGAATACGTAAACATCCCCAAATGTTGATAATTTGTAGTCTATTATTTTTAATCTTTTGGACACTTCCAAGGACAGAAATAAGTGAAGTAGCCACTTAAAACCAGTTGTAATTTTTAACCAGTATGTCTGTGGTAATGTCTAGGGAAACTGACTCCTATATCTTAATAATGCTGACCTGGCTCAAAGTGTAATTTTACAAATTATTTCTCATGTAGATAGGTGTATGCTTCACCTTCTTCAGTGTGTTCACCATGATTTATCTCAGTCTGAGTAGTTTAATCTTTGATGTGTATTTGGATCAAAAGTTATATACTTTTAAAAGCTAATTACCATTTTTAAATTTTTATCTTTTCTTCCTGAGTGCCCAACTAATTAAAATAATATTTCCATGGGATACATATTTTTAGGATGTGACTTTAATCTAATGACACATTTTTCTTTGTGACTTGAGGATTCAATTGCAGTGCTTTATTGTCATTATCGTTATAAAATTTTAGTCAAAACTCAGCTACTTGTGTAACTCATATAAACTTTTTATGGCAAAAGAAAAAAGATCTTTTCCAGGAGTGGTAAAGTGAAGGTGATTGATGCAAATTTTTCTATATTTCTTTCAACTCTAAGAACTTTTAAAATTAAATTTAAATGGTTATTCTGTTTGTAGGGATGTGATAGAATGGAAGTATAGAGTGAACACAAATATCAAAGGACAGAGATTTTAAAGAAAGGAGTGTCAATGCTGTAACTGTAGGAAGACAAAAAGCAGAGCCATTTATATGAAGGAAAGCAGAGAAATAATCATGTAAAGGGTCAAGGCAGGTGAAGTAAAGGGGTGAAAAGTATTGTAATGAGTGGAAATAGAAAAGAATGTCATCATTAAATTCAATGCAGTCTTATGGTTAGTGATTTTTTTTCTGTGTTGAGGAAGACGAAGCAACCTTTAAACTCACAAGACATAGTTTGAATTAAAGGACTGTTCTTGACATATTTGATTATGTAAAATGCATTTATGGAAAAGAGATTTATTTGCTTTTTGTTCTTTTTAACTATTGACAGAAAACAAAGTGACATTAGAGAACTCCATTTAGGGATTAAAAAATACTTCTACATTTCTTGGTACCTCAATTTCCTAACCCTTCAACAGAAGTCTAGATGCACTAGACAATGGGGTAAATGACAGAAAAGAAGAAAGACTGAGTGCTATGTTTGTAATACTAACACATAACCTGAACAGTGTTACAGAGATGTGCCAATCAACTTGAAACTTAGAGTAGGTAGGGTGAGCAAAAATTTTCTAGAAAGAGTGTAAGAGCACGGAGCTGTAGATATGCAATGCTTGGCTAGGGAATGGCAAGTAATCTAATGTAGCATGAAAAGTCCATTAACCAAACAGTTATGTTCATCATATTCTTGCACATGTAAAACAAAGAGGGAAATACATTTGAAAGAGTTACTTCAAAAAATTTTTTTTTAAATCTTTGGTATCGAAAGGTGAATCCTTAGCTCTCATGAAAATGATGCTTTGTGTTTTATGAAGCACTTTTACATACTTGTCTTTTGTTGTGTTATGCTTTGGTGCATAAAATGGTTCATGTGCTAAAGGTTCGAGATAACTGGAGGTTTGTTCTTTTTTTTTTTTTTTTTCTGTAAATGAAAACAGAAGACTCTGGATCTGTAGGAAATACTTTGCATTGAATATTTGTTTCATTCCCACACTATCTGTATGGCCACAGAGGATAGGATACGATAGGCCCGTTTAACATCAGGAAAGACATTTGACAGAACTGCATTATGTCATCATATCTCTGCTGTATGTAGTTTGTGATAGCTAACAGAATTTAAATGAAAGAAACTGAATGTCATCATTTTGTTTGGAAGGGTAACTTGCAAGTGCTCTGAGGGAACATGTTAAAAAATTTTAAGGCTTGTTTATTAAAAGGAAATATAGCTTGATTTTAGAAAACCTTTAACATTTAAAAATTGTATTAGTAACATACATACAGTCATATATTTTTGTAGCATTAATATTAATGTTAATATTGTAATAATATTATACTAACATTAATAATGAAGTGAGTTAATATTAAAGAAGGTGTTTCTATTACATTATGTAAAAGGCTTGGCATTCCATGCAAATATGAAAATCAGTGAGAAAAGTCTATTTATAATATAACTCGAATGAATATGAAATAGAAGAGCAATGTATTGATTAATAAAATGTATGTTTTCCCTTAAATTTTAAAATATTAATGAGAAAAATATTGCAAAGGGCATATTATCTACTATATTAGTGTGATGATCAGAATGTACTATTAAAAAAGTTATTATAACTTGTCCTCTGCTATAACGGCTATGAGGCAGAAATCTAGTCACATACATATCTGAGAAATTCTTTTGCATTCCTTCTTTAGTATCTTCTTCACAATTAAACACAAGTCCTATGTTACCCACCATTATTATTCTCTTAACCATTAAAACAACTGCTTAAGAGTTTGCTCTGTCTTGTGTATCTCCAGGAAGATGGGGCAGCAAAAATAAATGCCCTGACACAGGAATGAGCTCAGTAGATAGAGAAACAGGAGAAAGGAAAGAGTGAATGTGGGAATGAATGGATGAATAACAGAATGTGTGTATGTTTCGGAAACTCAGGAAAAAACTTAAAAAAAAAATCAAGACATTTATTTCAAATTGAACATAAAAATCATATAAAATTTGAGCAATCTGCAGTCAAACTCTGTCTCACTTTTACACTTTAATCACATTCCCAATATTACCAGCTACATACCTGATACTCAATCTAGCAGATGTTTTATTTTTTTTTTTACTTTTTATTTTTTTTAAAATTTTTATTTATTTATGGCTGTGTTGGGTCTTCGTTTCTGTGCGAGGGCTTTCTCCAGTTGTGGCAAGCGGGGGCCACTCTTCATCGCGGTGCGCGGGCCTCTCACTATCGCGGCCTCTCCTGTTGCGGAGCACAGGCTCCAGACGCGCAGGCTCAGTAATTGTGGCTCACGGGCCTAGTTGCTCCGCGGCTTGTGGGATCTTCCCAGACCAGGGCTCGAATCCGTGTCCCCTGCATTGGCAGGCAGATTCTCAACCACTGCACCACCAGGGAAGCCCTAGCAGATGTTTTAATTCTTTTTTTTTTTTTTTAATTTATTTATTTATTTTTGGCTGTGTTGGGTCTTTGTTTCTGTGCGAGGGCTTTCTCTAGTTGTGGGAAGCGGGGGCCACTCTTCATCGCGGTGCGCGGGCCTCTCACTGTGGCGGCCTCTCCTGTTGCGGAGCACAGGCTCCAGACGCGCAGGCTCAGCAGTTGTGGCTCACGGGCCTAGTTGCTCCGCGGCATGTGGGATCCTCCCAGACCAGGGCTCGAACCCATGTCCCCTGCATTAGCAGGCAGATTCTCAACCACTGCACCACCAGGGAAGCCCCAGATGTTTTAATTCTTATCTAATTTGTTTTCATAGAAGCATTTGATGCTGCTTATCCTTCCTCCCTTCTTGAAAAGTTCTCTGTCCATGATTCTACTGGTGGTTGTATGGATTTCTCCTTTCTTCTCCGGCTTCTGCTTTGAAGTTCCTTTTCCTTCTCTTGTCAGTGTTGATGGTCCTCAGCGTTCTCACCTCAGCTTTCCTCCCTCACGGCACACAGTCCTTGAACAATCTCATACGATCCCACGGATTTAATTACTCTCAGTGTGTTGCCCTAAAGATTAAACCCGGACCACTTTCTTGAAATCTAGATAGATTTACCCAGTTGTCTAGTAAACAGTTCCACTTGAGATATGTAGAAGGCATTTCAAGCTAAACGTACCCCAAATTGTACAAATAACTATCCTCTCAATCAACTAGTTTTTCTCATGTATTTCAGACACCATCATTTTCCCCTTTCTTTGCATCATTCCCCGTATCTAATCAATTATGAATTCCCGTCCCCTACCTACAAAATCTATCCTTTATTTAGTCTCTCTATCCCCGTTCTTAACATCTTAGCTCAGGTGATTATCATCATAGGCCGGTGTTACGAATTGAATGTTTGTGTCCCCTTCACAATTAATATGTTGAAGCCTTAACTCCAATGTGATGTTATTAGGAAGTGTGGCATTTGGGAGGTAATTACGTAATTAGGTTCAGATGAGGTTATAAGGTTGAAGCCTCCGTGATAGGATTAGTGCCCTTGTAAAATGAGGAAGAGACACCAGAGCTTTTGATCTCTCTGTCATGCGAGGACACAGCAATAAATTGGGTATCATTTGTGAGCCGGGAAGTGGCTCTTCACCAGAACCCAACCATGAAGGTGCCCTGATCTTGGACTTCCCAGCCTCTCGAACTTTGAGAAATAAATGTCTGTAGTTTAAGCTATCCACTCTATGGTATTTTTGTTATAGCAGCCTAAGCAGACTAAGATATCTTGGATTCTTGCAAAAATCATCTAACTGCTTTACATTTAAATACAAAATGATATTTAAAAGTGTTTAACTGATTTTTAACTCTTCTGTCTAAAACCTCAATGGGTTTCTATTGTCCTTGTAAGAAAATTGCAATTCAGTTTTTTCAACTGGCCCTGGCCTTTTCATTTGCCATTGTCATCTTTGCATTTTTATAGTTCTGTCAGTAGAGGCAATATATTTGTAAGGTTTAATAAAAAGAAAACAATAGCAAACACTTTCATTGTGCTTATGTGTACCACATATTATTTTAAGCACCTTCAATGTATTAACTCATTTACTCCTCACAACAATCCTACAGGCAGGTGCTATTACAAATGCTGTTTACTAATGGGAAAAATTGAGACATGTAGAGACTGAGAAATTTGTCCAAGGTCATGCAGTGAAAAATTCGCTCAGGCAGTGTCTCCACATTTGTGCTTTAAACCACTTCTGAGCTTTGGAGTCTCCCAGACCAAGTTTAAATGCCAAATCATCCTCTTTACTGGATGGCAACATTGGGAAAACTATTAATAACTCGTCTCCATTTTCCTCAGCTGAAAAATCAGTATAATAATCTTCTTCAGAGGGCTGTTGTGAGGAGAACTTGAGATAATGCTCTTTAAGTACAAACCACAGGACTTAGTACTTAATGAATATTCATAAATACTAAGTGTCATTATTACCGTTATTAGGATAGTAACTATCACTATCCTTTTCATTACCCTGGTTGAGTATGCTATATAATATCTATCGAATTTACAACAGTTGTTCCCCTTGACAATAATATTTTATCCTTCAATTTCTCTTCTTTTGCTTGGATAACTCCTTCAGGTCTCAGTGTGGATACCACTACTTCCATAAAACTGTCCATGATTCCTTAAGTCAGGAGCAGGAGCCCTCTTAAGTTAATAGAATCCTGTATTATTCACATTGACTCTCCTTTACTATAATTTTATATATATATATATATATATATATATATATATATATATATATATATATATATATATATATATATATATATTTGGCCTGAGTCCCCAATAACTAAAAAGTTTTTAATAGGTTTGCTTCTTGTTCATTGTTGGTATCTCCAGTTTCTGGACACTGGTTGAAATATAGTAGGTCTGGTAAATATTTACTTGTGGTATAAATGGGGAATGTGGAATAAATGAATGATCTGGAAAGATATACCTTAGAGACTATATTTACACACTCCTGCATTTTATATTAGGGCTACAAATAGTCTAATGGAATCTAATAGAATCTAAAATGGATCTGAGAAATTGCAGAGAAAGTTAGCAATAAATTAAAAAACACACTCTTTGATTTTTATATCATTGTTTCCACAGGCGATCAGAGAGCACAGACAAGCTGACCATTAGCCATCAGGAAAATCTGATTAATCTACATGAAGAATGAGAAATGGAATGGAGGTCAGCTAAGAAATCAAAAAGAAGAAAGAGATAACAGTATCAAAATGTCACTCTATTTTATAAAAAGAAGAAGACATACTTTCAAAGAAGTTATATTTCCCAAACAAAGATACTACCATGGCCCACATACTTGCAAGCTTTTAGTTCAGTATCTTTGGTGTTTTCTTCTAATCTCACTGATTAAACTCAGTAAATTCGAATGTGCAATAGAATATTTAAGAAGCACATTTTAAATGTCACAATTTATTTTTCAGTTCCTTAGGCCCTCATTAATTTTGGTTTCCAAAACCTTGTTCTTTGTTCACAAGCTATAAAATTTCCTTTAAGACTCGTTTAATGGTCATGTCAAATGAATTCACCATTTAATGGGATTGGCTGTTCTCCTAAGTGCAAAGGACTTCCTTCCACCCTCTCATCCAGCTGCCTGGCCTTGTGCAGTTCTCATTTCCACTGTCTATTGCCTCAGTTCCTCAAGGGAAAAAATATCTGCCTACCTCCTAGAGGTGTTGCAAGGATTAATAAATTGCAAAGCACACTGAAAAATTTGGATAAAATGTACTCTGACAGACTGAAGTATTACCATGACCACAAGTATCATTTCCAGATGCTGTAGATCCAAGGACAAGAGAGCAGGTCTGGAAATCTCATCCAAGCCTCCCACATGGAGGGTTATTGCTAGGCCAAAGAGTTACATTTTGATATTTAAATATCAGTGGTTTTATATCAAAGCCATTTGCTGAGAGAGATTTTGTCTGGACACGTAAAGCGCCTGAATTGGCACAAGAAGGCAACCGCTCTGAATCATTGAGCCTCTAAAACCACAAGCAACACTATTCCCAGGAAAGAGTTTATCTCTATTAGAAATCAAAGACAACTTCCCTTTCCGTTTAAACAGATAACTCAAAATTATAAATGACCTGCTTCAGTAGACTGGCCCTTTATGTAGTCAAGAGGGTCACAAATTCCTTGAAATTTGAGAAGTCTCACTGAAAGGGATATTGAAGTTGGGTTAGTGCTCCCAAGTGAAGCTTAGCAGTGTTTTTGTCTGGAAATCTTGATTTTAGATGTGAGCAGACATATTGTTTCGAGGAGTTCAATTTAAGTCAAAAACAGAAATGTGTAGGGTAAATGACTGAAATATCAGTGAAACTGGTGGATACCCAAACTATGTGGTTCACTTATATTTGTATCTCCATGTATGTTAATTCAAAATTTTTGTTGTTGTTTTGGGGTTTTTTTTGGACCACAGGTGTAGAGCGTTGGGTCAGTCAGACTTTATAGTTCCTGGTACCGTATATCATTGGTAGTGTGAAGCCCATCTTTTGTTTGGCTTATTTGTTCATTTCTTTCTTTCTATTCCCACTCCCCATCCCCCACTGTCCTGTCCCTCCCCTCACTTAGGCAGTTATTCAAACGTTTTTGATGGGTATCCTTTTATTTTAATGTGTTCTTATAAAATATTGTGATTTGTGTGCATGTCTTTTTTTTAAAAAAAAAAATTACATTTGCTATAGATGCTTTTTCTTATTCTTTTTTACTCAGCATTGTATCTTAAGGATCTATTCCTATTGCTGTAGGAATATCTAGTATGTTGCCTTTAAGTCTTGTGTGGTACTTAGTGGTGTATAGCCTTCATCCTTTCCTTACACATTCCCCAGGGATAGGTACCTACATTGCCTCCAACTCCTTGCTAATACAAATAACACTGTCAAGAACTTTCCTGTGTGTGTCCTGTAACAGCCTGTATGAGAATTTCTCCAGGCTATGTTTTGTGGTGGGTTGTGGGGATATAGTAGGTATGTGAACTTAATTGGATTAAAACTACCTCAGACTGCTTTTCTGGATGGCTGCATAGTTCCACATTCTGTGCAGGAGGTTTCCCATTTCCCGCTGCTCCTTCCAACACTTGGCATTATCCAGCTTTCTAAATTTTGCTAATCTCATGGGTGTAAAGTGATATATTATTGTTGTTTTAATTAGCATGTCTCTAATTCCCAATGGATTGGAGCATACTTCACGTTTGTTAGCTTTTGGGTTTCCTACATTGCAAACTGTTTTTTTATAACTTCACCCATATTTTTCTTGTGGTTCCTGCCCTTTTTTCTCTCTCTTTTTTTGACTTGGAGAAATTACTTTTATATTCTAGTTATAAATCCCTTGTGGGTTTTTGACTTTCTAAGTATGTCTTCCCGCAATCTTTCATCTGTCTCTTAACTTCTCCCATGGGCTCCTTCCTTGAACAGAGTCTTTAGGCTACAGTAATTGCTTGCAAACAGCAAATAGAATCATTAGCTAAAAGAATACAAGGACTGATGTTTGCAGATAACTCTTCTCTGGAACATATATACAGGAGGGAATATATTATTTAAAGAGATAAAAGAAGTATGACAGATTGACAATTAGCCTAAAGATGGCTGAGAGGATGATTTTGCCATTTTTGGAAACAAATAAAACAAAAGTTAGTGCCAAATTATGCTGTTACTTACTGGCTAGAACATTTAATTAAAGTACAAAATAACTTAGTTAAATACAAATATATTTGTCTTTACAGTATGGTTCTCATATTAGAGAATATGAAATAATTTCATTATTAATTAAATATTTTCATTAATTGATTGATGAAGAACTAAAATATTTTCATAAATGTTTTCATTGTGAATTCCCTTCTTTACATATTCAAAATGAAGTAAAATGGTAAGCACACATATACACACTCACAATCAGTATGACAGTCAAAAGAGATGTCATTTTGAAATTTTACATTCAGAGAACTTGTGATAATTAATGTTTTACACTCCCCCTAGAAATCCAGCATGAGCACATTATTTTTGTGCTCTTTCTTTTACCTAATTAAAAAACATTTAGAGAACAAAACTTTATAGGAACAAATTCTGATGCGAATGTAGAATAATATTTTCGTGAGGAAAAATATTATTCTGTTTTTCACACTCAGTAGGCTTTGACGTAACCTAAAAGTCAAGTTTTCCATAATAGATTCAGCAGGTGAATGTGTTGCTATTAATCTGTTGCCTAAAAGGAAGGTGACTTTTGAGTTTACTTGCTGAAATAAATTTCATTTAAAATTTTCATTTTCTTAGGGAGTGGTTCAATTGTTCTCTTCAAGTCAGATGATTGTAGATGAATATAGATCACAGAAAAGCAGGCACTTCCTTCAGCTTTTGGACTGTCACAGACCATGTACCATCTTACGAGGAGCCAACATTTTGTGAAGCATTCGTAAACCTGGCCCTACTCTCCCTAAAAGCCCTGCTTGCTTAATTTATTTTCACTTTTAATTTTTTTAACATCTTTACTGTAGTATAATTGCTTTACAATGGTGTGTTAGTTTCTGCTTTATAACAAAGTGAATCAGCTATAAATGCACATATATCCCCATATCTCCTCCCTCTTGCGTCTCCCTCCCACCCTCCCTATCCCACCCCTCTAGGGGGACACAAAGCACAGAGCTGATCTCCCTGTGCTATGCGGCTGCTTCCCACTACCTGCTTGCTTAATTTATATATCACTGTGAGAACAATATACTCTCAGTCTTTCAAATTCTTCTGCATTATGTTTCCTCAAATCCAGCATAGTACAGAAAGGCTTTTTATCCTTAATATTTTTCAGATCACTGTATCACCATGGCCATAGAGTCTGTAATCTGTGTTAAAGTATATTGGTGAGGAACAGATATTTTGGAAATAAAAGAACCAATGTCATTGTCAGCAGCTGCAAGTCAGAGTCTTATCTCATTCCTTTATTTTTAAAAAAGTTTCTAATCTGCCGTTACCTCCTCCCATCTTTGTCTAGTTACTCCACCCACTAGAGAAACACCTTTGATCAACTGTTCACTTGCTCTGACCCCTATATTCTATGTGTTGTGGGTAAAGTTATGAATCTGACCCTGACCCCCATCCAAGTGACATGAATCATTAGTCTAACCAGTTCTGTTATGCTCACCAGCTAGATCACACCTCCAATTGGTCTTATTCTGATTCTACTTTCATCCCATAGCCTTCAGGTTATCAACTGTCATTCTAGAAATATCATAGGGAAGAATGATATATAAGACGTCATGGTGCCATTTTCTTGATATTCTGGCAGAGTTCTTGCTATAAATTAAAACATCAGGTTTTCTTTTAAATGAATTTCTTTATTTTCTCAAGATGACATTTGGGTCCAGTGAAAATTGAAGACTCAATATTGAAATATGAAGACATCAATTTACTAACACCTGTATGCTTGCACCAGTAGCTGATTGGCTTCTACCTATGATGCTTTTATCATGATAGGCTATAAATATCAGAACCTACTCTTATGCTGTTAGGGGTGAGCAAAGTGAAGACACACAGAACATGCTTATTTTACATAAGGAAGTTTTATAATGCATATCTATTTGCCAAAGCTCTTTACACTTCTCCATGTAAATGCTAATGGTACACAGAGGAAAGCTTGACTAGCTTTCCTTGGGGGAATCAGGAAAGACTGCACAGTAACGTATTATTCTTCATCATTCCTTTGAAAGACCAGAAGGAGTTGGCCAAAAAGGAGAACTAAGGGAGAATGGGAAATTTAAAAACATGGGGAGTTTGGGAAATAGCAAAAAGTTCAATGTGAGTGAGGATTTAGAGAGAAGGGGAATAATATGGTTTTTAAATTGCATGTTGTGTTCAGATGAAGGCATTTGTGTATCAAGCTAAGGAGTCTAAACTTAATCCAAAAATCAACAGGAAGAAGCAGAAGGAAGAGAAGAACATCATCACATTTGTTACTGCACAATATCACACAACCATGGGGAGGATGAGTTGGAGGAGAAAAGCTTGAGGCAGCATGATTAAGTAAAAACATGCTGCAAAGGTTAGGGTCAAAGATGCTAAGTGCCTAGATTACAGTTTGGCAGTAAGGCTGAAAAACATGGTCAGAATTCAGTCATTTCTTTGGTAGGAGCAACTGTTAATTTATAATGATAGATTCATCGGATTTTCAACATGGAAAGCCAGTTAGAGATCATCAGGACCAACCTCTCCTTTTTGGACATGAGAATAAGTGATTTGATTAGGGAATTGTGGAGGTAGGACTGACCCAAAGCCTAGCAATTTCACTTATAAACTACAAGATCATGGATTAGATGATCAGTTTATCCACGTGGCTATCTCATCACCTATATAGCATGTAGATTATAATGTCTGACTTTTGCCAATGTAAGGGAAATGCCTAATATTGGGCCTAAGTAAGACAGGGCTAAATAAATATTAATTTTCATTGTTAAATGATTATATCATTAGTCAGTACTGTAGTAGACCATTCTCCTTTTTTCTTTTTACAGCCCTAAATTTGTTTGAACAACTAGAACTCTTTCATTCTCTGGGAATGTATTTGGCAGGGCACCATTTGCTCAAGAGTGTAATTTATGGCTTACAGGCAAAAGAAATCAGTAATCTCCAAGGCATAGTGATTGATTCAGAGTTTAATAAAAGACCCATTTTAGACCATGTGAAATCTACAAGACTCAATTCTGGGACACTGCTTGGTGCTATCAGGGAAGTGGATGTAAAAATGGGGTGTAGCTGCCATCCTCCCAAAATGAAATGATAGCTTTTTTGAGAAAGTGGAAAGAAGGATTGGGTCCTTGTGACAAGTTTGAGTCCAATGCAGACCCCAACCTGAAGTCAGACATAAGAATGATTTCTGGCTATATGAACTAATAAATACACTTTTTAGATTATGCTGATTCAGCTTTTGCTTTCTGTTACTTGCAACTGAAAGAGGCCTAAGTAAAACAATATCAAAAGGAAAAAAATTGTAACATTTAACTGCCACTAAGAAACAGTTAAAATAACTTAGATTCTCTAGTAAAAAAAAAAAATGACAATGGAGATAAATTACCAGGATCTCTCTCAGAAAAATCAGTCTTTCCAGGAGGGTTGAATAAATGGATTAGTTTTGAGGAAATAATTTAATTTTAACTGTGTTATAAAACTATTTTAGAGATAATTCCATTAGCTGCGTAGTAAAGAATACTTGATTCATAAAATATGTTACAATCTGGAGCCATAAGAAATCAAGCAATTATACTGACATCCCTTCATGAGCTCAATTTACAAAAACATATAAAGGTTTCAAGTACATTTATGTAAACTGCATTGACATGGTGATATTTAGGAAGATTGAATCGAAGACACTTTTAACTTTACACTATTGCATTACATTTAAATCTCATTTAAAGCAAATGAACCACAAGAAAAAATGTTAATTTGTTGTAAGTATAGAATCTTGAGCCAGAGTGTGGGAAGTGGGGGAAACACTGAGCAAAAAGCTAATTTAATTAGAAGAAATAAGCTGTCTTTCACATACCACTTGAAAAGGAAAAAAAAATTTTTTTCCAAAATCATTAGTAAAAGAGCTTTACAGTCTCATATGACAGAATTTCTTATTTGTCAACCTCTTTTTAAGGAAACCAATCATGGCCATCTGATCTATAAATTTTTCCACAAAAATCTGTACCAGAAAGGAGAGCATTATATTCTTCAACAGCACATCATCAGCAATTCTCATCTACTTTCTGGCCATAACTGATTAAACTGATGCAAGGTGCATTGCCTAAATTGGATGGTTCAGATTCTTTCATCCAAAAATTTGGAATTTCGATGAGAGGCCAATCTGTCAGATGATAGTGAGTGCTTACTTTTGTAGTTGAATAAAGTCTAGTCTGGTGTTAGGCACACGGAAAGCCAGTACTTCCTCTCTCTCTTCCTCTCTTTCTCTTTTGATAAACATTATTTAGTTGAGCTAGTTGAAGTGTTTTGTGTTTCTTGCAGCCAGGAAATCCCTGACTAAGGCTTCATAAGAATCCCCATAACTTCTTTTACATCAAGACTCAGATAAAGTGAATTGTTGGCTTTTTAAAACTGAAAAAAAAAGGCCATTGACTTCCATTCATAACTACTTTTTAGTGTATAAATCATTCGAAATCTGATATAATTTGATGTGCTTACGGCATACTGAGACTTGAACATACCACAAGACATGAAATAATTTAATTAGATACATCATCCATTATTCCCTTAACTATTCAAGAGGAAAAAAAAAACCTGACGTATTTTTTAGGAACCATCAGTAAGAGAAATTCTCCAACAAAAAAATGTATTTGTAAAAAATTAAACTCCCCTAATGTCAGACAATAATTGATGGTAAGTAATCTAAGCTCTTCAAATCAAGTAATCATTCTAGAATTTGAACATGATTCTCCATGATACTTAGAGGAGTTTTTCAAGCCTCTGAAAACTGCCTGTGCCATCTCTCAGCTTTCTTCTCTCTAGTAACTTCCATTTGTGGGCATAGTTTAAGACTAGGTTACCTGTCCTCTCCACTCTTAAGTTTTATTTTGATTTCTTGTCTTGCTTGATACTGACAGCTAGATTCCATTTTGCCCTTCTCCCTTGCTTCCTTCAATTCCTTTTTTCTTTCTTTTGCAAGAGTTAATTATTAAATGCTTACTGTGTCACAATGTATATATGGACACAATGGCAAACAAGCTGCAGGCACTGCCATCAAGAACTTTTTTTGGCAAAGTCAGATAAATAAAAAGGCATATTCCATTTGGTTGGATAAGGCTTGAAGACATGAAAATCTGTGGCTTATTGGAGGGAGGAAACTCCCTCCCTTACAGGAGGGAGTTGTATGAAGGTTTCCTGTAGATGGAAGTGAACAGTCCCCTGGACCTAAAAGAGGGAGGAGAGAAGGATAGCAAAGAGATGCATCTATACAAGGGCCCAGAAGCAAAAGGGAACACATAAAGCAAGGTTTTGTAAGAAAGTTAATGTGTGTGTGTGCGCATGTGTGTGTGTGTGTGTGGTTGTAGGAGGGGTTTGGTGTTGATTAGGGAGGGGGCTGAGAGATGTAAGAGGTGAGGTTTGAGAATCAGGCAGAGCCAGCTCACAAATCACTTTGCAAACCTTGCTAAGAATTTTCTGCTGTGCAGAGAAGGCAAGGGGACATCACTAAAGAGTTCTAACCAAGGGAGTTATAACAAAGTCAGTTCACTTTCTGGTTATGTGGGGCGAGATGGGCTTCAAATTGCCATAATCTTTTATGTACTGTTCTTTTAAGGTACCCTAAATCTATAGGTCTTTAAGTTTTCCTGAGTAGTGTAGTTGAAGAAACACATTTTTCACAGGCATAATCTCATTGGAGCAATCATCTTTACATATGACAAAAGGAAAACTCAGAGGTTAAATGATATACAGCAGATAACCTACCAAGTTAGCATGAAGGACAGGAGTGAAAGTATTACCTTCTAATCCTAGATGAGAATGAATAAATTAAGAATTTTTTTAAGGCTTGTTGTCTGGAAAACAAGAATTACCTATCAGCAATTTTTTATTATCTCAAAATGCTATATTAGATGACTTATGCAATATAATTGGAAAGGAATTATATTTGTGCATGTACCCATTGGTTTGTAAACATAATATATGAGAAGATAAAGACAACAGGTCTAAATAAAACATCTTAATTTTACTTTTATTTTTGGTCACTGTGATTTCACATAAAAGATTTTTTAAAGCTACCTCTGGAATTAAAATGTTCTTTCTTATCTATAAAATAAACATAATATCAATACAGAACATAATATATCAAGCTCTATTTTACTGGAGAATCTTTATAAGAAAGAAAATTTGAATATCATGTGTAATTATAGAAAATACATGAAAAATGCATTCTGTTAAGGGAGGCTGGAATTAATACTAAAAACTAATAATTAAAGATTATTATTTTGTTGCATTGCTTTGTGCAAAAGGAATTTGTTGTTATTTCTGAAAAATATGAGGAAGTCAATCGAGGTATATAAGTCAATTGGTACAGGAAAGCCATATCGCTATTTTGTGGGGTTGTTAGTTTTCAACATACTAGAATCAATTTTCAGACTTGAATACATGCGGTTTACTGTGTAGTATATAGTTATATTTTTATATTATAATGAAAATTAGTTTTATATTTAAAAGAAATAAAACTTAAAACATATGTTCTATATAGGGAAGGATGAATCAAGACTTGTTTTCTTTTTTTATCCTCAGAATTGTGAGAGATGAGCTCTGGAAATGATCCGTCTCTTATTCACAGTGTATGGAAAGCTGACTATAAGCTTGAATAGCAGAGGGGGGAACTTGAGACATTTTCTCTAGGATCCTATTAAGAAGGAAAACATTGTTTCCTTTGTAGACACAATCTGGGCATCAGCTCTCTGAAGGAGGAATGCCCGTGGGGCGGAGGTGCCAGGTGAGGAAATAAGATGGAAAGACACTTTTGAAAAATAACTTTCCCAAAGGCATTTTGAACTGTTTCAGAAAGCTCCAGAGCTATTCTATTTGGTTCTAGATCAGTATCAGTTGCTTCCTTTTCTTGTTTGACTGATCAAAAGCACACAATCCTTAACCTCTCTGCACTGCATCCCATTCATGTTTTTCAGTTACGCAAAAGTATAGTTCTCTGTATGTATTTAAACACGTATCAGACAATACAGGCTGGAGTTAAGGGGCAATTTGGAAAATGCTTTTCTGCAAATCCAAAATCAAACTGATTAACTTGTTGTGTGTGTGTATGAATCATGAATATTTAAACTGTTGAATATGAAAAATATCCTAAAATGTGGTAGAGAGACTGATGGTGGCTCCAGATGCAGAAGGTTTTCAGTAATAATCTGTGTTCATCAGAATGTGCAGAAAAATAAAAACCCAATAATAATATCTATAATATTAGTGATAGCAAATTGATAAAGCCAAATGCTATGTGTTAGTAAATACTACACATGGGATTAAAATATTTTCTAATTAAATTTGAACGACATACAAAAATAATACTTAAATCATTCTACATTTTTTAAAAAGTCATTATTGAGGAAGACATTGTCCACAGGTGTTCAAGAGTCCTTTACATGGAAATCATGGTGCTCTGTTTATTCCTCATGGAGCTTAGGGAGAAATTTGTCTTGATCTGGTAAGGATGATCATGAAACTCACTCACCAAGTTTACTTTTATAATTGGCTACTCCTAGATTAATTTCACGCTCACAGCCACACCACCTTAGCTTACATTTCTCGTTCTCATAACTGCGATTCTCCACATCCTCCTTTCTTTGTATACCCTAATGCTATTTCAGAGCTCCGCTTCGTGTGTGTGTGTGTGGGGGGGGTTTAATGCTCCTATTATATCTGAGCCTTTTATTGTGATTCACTTCAAATTCACTTGGGAAGTAAGTGGGATATTGAAAAGAAAAACATTCTAAACAAACTGAAGTTTCACAATACATATCACAGTATTTCAAAAACCACCCTCATTATGATTCAGCACTTCTTTAAGTCTTTAAAATACTGTACGTGTGTGTTGTGAAACTCAGTGCTGAAAAAAAGCAGTCTGGGAAAGTACTACTACCAACATGTTTTCTGGAAGTAAAACTGAACTGAACAGGCCTAGTTCAAGCATGTTTATTAAATTTAACTACACCTAATAAATCTAAGCCTATCTTGAAATTGACAACCAGCTCATAATGTGTGTGCCAAGACATAACAAATTTGAACTCAGCTTTATGTTACAAAATAGTTTTAACTTGTAACACATAAAAACACAAATGTAAAGTTTGGCTAGTTTCCTACCTGGAACCATGTATAACTGATCCAGAGCTAATTAGCTCACCTTACACCTATCTTCTAGGCTATTATTTTTATTTATTTTATTACATTATATGTATATGTTGGACAGACATATAGAAATATATATGTGTGTATACTTTAATATTATATTATCTTGTGTTATATTTTATGTCTTCTTCTGTCCAACAACTTCCTTTCTGTGGTCTCTTCGGGGCTTTTTCCCCCTAACATTTACAACTAATAATAGTATAAGAGCTACTTATTCAGAGCTTACTGTATACGAGGAACTGTGCTAAATATTCTACTCACATTTTCACATTTTACTTTCAACAGCACTAAAGAAACTGAGGCTGATATTCTTATTGAATTCACTTTGTGGGTGAATAAGCTGAAGTTTGGAGTGATTTCATAACTTCCCCAAGATCATACAGCTACTCTGTGTGAGAACATAGATCCAAACCTAGGTTTTGCTGATGAGCCCATTCTGGGTCCAGCTCTCAGTATAGACTTTGGTACTTTTCTTACTTGAGGTCTGGCCACCAATGTAATTTCCCTAGTCTTCTTAAATTCTAAATAAAATGATTCCTTAAAGATGTTTGTTAAAGCTAAAGTCAGCATCAAACCAAGTTGTATCATGCAGATCAGAAAACAAATTCATGAATTATTTTATTTGAACTGAAAATTGTATCTGAGTTGTAAAATATAAATATTAACACATCTATTTTTAGGTTAAACTTTCAACAGGTTTACTGTCAAATTCATGATTCAGTTGTCAAATTAAGTAATTTCCTCTTTTGTTGTTTTATCTCTAATGACTTTTTCATTGTTTATGTTTAATTTTGTATGCTGTCTCCAATTATTTTGAAGGTAGAAATGATATAAATAGGTCCTAAATAAGTCAAATTATATTAAATTAGGTCAATGAGTTGGCTGCAAAGATATGCCATCGGCATCAAAGAATGCTTTACATTTTTCTGATGTCTTGAGAAAAACTGAGGGGATTCGTTTCATTTCTCTGTGAGAAATCAGGTTCTCTCTCTCTTTCTCTCCAATTTTCTAGATGGCAGTTTCTATAGCAACCATCATCTTAATGTTCCTCCATCCCAACCCCTCTCCCTGAGTGTGAAATATTTGTAAACTTTTTTGCCCAGTAAAAGCTTAGTAAGAAATAAAAAAAATAGCAACCCTCCATTTATCATACGGTGACAGGGGTTAATTTGAGTTGTTGGGTGGCAACCAAATGGTCAATGGCAAATGGTCATTACCGTGGTAGGAAATTCTTGGTTCAAATATCCTCAATTCACTCACATGTGTACAATAGGAATAAAAGAAATTAATAAAGAAAAGGCAGGTGTACGAGTAAGAATTTCCAATTTGGAAAGATCCTCTTGTTTTTCACTAAAGAGCCAAATGTTAGGCCACATAACATAGTGGTTAAAATGTGGAATGAACACTCATTTGGGTCTGGCTCTCTTTCTTTCTTTTTTTTTTTTTTAATTATTAGCACCTTTAATTATTATTTAATTAATTATTATTATTTTTTGGCTGTGTTGGGTCTTCGTTTCTGTGCGAGGGCTTTCTCTAGTTGCGGCAAGCGGGGGCCACTCTTCATCGCGGTGCGTGGGCGTCTCACTGTCGCGGCCTCTCTTGTCGCGGAGCACAGGCTCCAGACGCGCAGGCTCAGTAGTTGTGGCTCACGGGCCTAGTTGCTCCGCGGCATGTGGGATCTTCCCAGACCAGGGCTCGAACCCGTGTCCCCTGCATTAGCAGGCAGACTCTCAACCACTGCGCCACCAGGGAAGCCTGGCTCTCTTTCTTGACTGTGTGACTTTGATCAAGTTACTTAACCTTCTTATGTTAATGGGGACAAGGGAAGAAGTGAAATTACTGACCCTATAAAATTGTAGGAAGAATTCACCATGCAAATGCATATTAAGTATTTAGTACAATGCCGGACACACAGGAAGTGCTCAACAAATGTTAACTTTGAAAAAAAAAAATGTAGCAGGTGGTTTATATGGGCCAAGAGGCATTAAGGTCCATCTTGGTGCTTTGATTTTGCCTTCAGTTTCTGTTAGTAATTGCTATGTAATTATTTTTGCAGTTTTGTAGTATACTATTTTCTTTGAGATTAATAGTCTCTTCCCTCACCTAACTGCCCTGAACCCCTGCCTCTACCATAAAAGTCCTTTGGTTTAAGAATGTTGTATAAATTTCCTGGTCGTCCAACATAACGATCTCTGAACTGCTATGTCTCAAATCCCATATCTTAGAAAATGATGACAGTGTCTATAAAAAGCTTTGTCAAACACACATTCCCTGTCCTAAAATCCATGTGCATCTGGCCCAGGCAGGTGATAATCTATACATGGATCACTGGATGCTAATGAATCCGGGCAAAACTGCAGCATCCATGAGCAATCTATGAGTCCTGCTTGGCACAAGGGTGTATTAGCTCTGCAGGTCATACGCACTTATGCCCAAATAGCAGTAAGTCTCCATATTAAATCAATTCTCTTTCACTATATGTAGAAATAGATCACGTGCTAACAGTTTCTTTCCTGCTGATGTTCATTTCCCACATGTGGGGGAATACATATCCTCCATCTTTATTTTTCCCCTATACCACTCATTTGCTGAGGACACACCCCACATGAAAGCAGACAGCATAAAATAATCTGGGGGAGCAGTTTGTAATATATCTTTCCTCTCTGCCCCACCTCCCAACAAACAATTTATATGTAAATACACAGAGCTAAGGCAGACACTAACTTGCCCAAATTAAATGACAGTCAGTCCCTGAGGACTAGCAAACATTCTCCAGGACATCAAGGATTATGGTTTTTCCCTCAGTCGCCTGACAGGACAAAGGACTGTTTGCATAATAGACATACGGTCTCGGTCCACCCATTTACACACAGAGAAATTAAAGAGAGCACGTGTGCATGATCACTGTATGTACAGAGCACTCATTCTTCCTTCCTGTTGTGGCAACACTTATTAAAGTATTTCCCCTCTTGGACAGCTTGATTTGCATTAACTCTGCAACTTAAATGTCATAAATGGCAGACATTAATGATTCTTATATCTTTATTTATGCCATATATGCACATACAAGAACATTACATTAAGGAAATGAAATCCTCATGCTTTTTAAGAAGAAAAGTGCTATTTTGGATGTTAATGGAAAAATAAAATCCAGACTAATATATTGTTAGAAATTCAGGGAAAATATTTAGTACCAGCACACGTCCTTGGAAAGTAAATAGTAACTTAAATTTTTGCTGATTTTTCTCTTTCCCTATACCTCATCAGGCAGAGAGGATCATAAATCCTCTCTTAGGTGTTTGTTAATTTTATGATTTTTATTAATGAAATAAGCATTGATAATGAGAGTCCATATTACGAGCTTTTTTTGTTTTTTTTTAGATTTTCATCAAATAGATTTTTTTAAAGCAACTTGTATTTTAAAACCTTAGACAACTCATTCTAGAAAGCTAATTAGAAAGCTAATTACCAGAATGGAAATGATTCATATCTGTCTGGGGGCAATTTAGGTCACAGATATGCTTCAAGGCCAGGAAGAGGGACAGTATCTTTTAAGTTTTTTAAAATTTCTGATTCTATGCTTAAAATTCACTTAGAGTAATATGAATTATGCATACGTGATTTATTCCTGGATTTCCATAAAAATTTGAGGTGACTTTTTATATGTTTTGTTTAAAGAAGTGATGTCTACAGTGAAATTAAACATATTACCTTTCTGCAGGACAACTGATTCTAATGCTCTGGAATGTTACATAGATTTTTCAAATCCATTTGACTAGGAATCTTTGTTCCTCCTTTTGGGCTATCTCTGAAGCATAGTATTTTATAGAGTCTGTTAATATATCCACTCTATTAACTGGAATTTTTTATTCATTATATTGAGTGATAACACTCTGCTACTTTTTTTGAAGTCTCACTAAGACTCCTTTCTCAAGAGGTCCCTGCATTCAAAACAATTTTTCACTACTTTAATATTAATAGCTAGAAAGAAGAAAGTAAGAATTGAAAAGCAACTCCCCATTATATTCAGTTGGACTAAGGTGAAAAATACGGGGACAATTTAAGCAACCTCATTTCCCTTTCTGAAGGAGGACCACTGATAGAAACCCACCTTGGAGATGAAAAAGCTACGGGAAAGATGATTTCAGAGGGAGCTGTGTCTAATAGTTTCACCCTGTATATTTTGAGAAATCATTAAAATAAGTCAATACTAACCACATTAACCAGTAATAATCACAAATTTTAGCTAATAAATTATTAATGTAATGTAGACCATTTGTCAGCAGAAAACACTTTATCCAGTCTTCTCATTTTCTTCATTTCCACTCTGAATAGTCTGATGAACTGTCAGTTACATACATAATTCTTGTTACAGTTTGTTTATTGCTTTTTAGCAACCCAGTAATCCTAGTGGATGAAAATATTTTTCATTTGTCACAGTGACACGTGCTATGAAGTGAAAATATGAACAGCTGCAAGATCTCCTAAGCTGATATAAGATAACAAATGTATTTTTTAAGATTCCACCTGATTTTTTAAACATCCTATTTAACTAAAATTAACCACAGGATTAGACTTTGGTTTCAGATATGGCCTTATTGTGACAGAACTACAATTTCAGAAAAAAATTCAGCAAAGACTTTGACCGTCATACCTCAAACTCAACATTTTAACAAATTCCTTCTAAGGAACTTATCCTCCAACACATTCTTAGATTAGACTTGCCTAACTCATGGCTCTTAAAGAGTTCTTAATTATTCTCTGTTTAGTCCAGCACATGCACTATTTTCATCAGCTTCCTCTGTGCTGGCGTCTTGGGTGGTAGATTACATTGCTTTACCCTTAGAATGTTTCTGCATTTCTACATTCTTGCCTGAGCCATGGATCATTACTATAGAAGTAGCCACATGGATAAAATATAACCATATAAAGTACATTTAAAAAGATGGGCATTTTGGCGGGGGGTGGGGACAAGGCAAGGGATCTTGATTTTATTTGTGCTGAAAAATTTAGAGTTTAAAATAAACGTTTGGACTATTTTAGGTTGTTTGTAGTTATGTATTTAAAGAAAAGTTATCTCACATAAATATCTTATTAAACAATCATATTGGATGGGATTCCAAATAAAATCAGCTCTAAAAAATGGTAAATAATCTATGGTTCTATTTGTAGAAATGCATGCTCTGGCAGTAATAAAAAATTACTTAAAATATGTTCTAGAATAATTCTTCTTATACATGAGATAGTTACAAAAGCTGCAGATGGGAAACAGCAGGAAATCTCTTTTCTGAAAGATTATATAAACAAAAGATAATAGCACAAGCAGAAAAAATGCTCATCAGATACTGAAATCTTCTTATACAGACTATTCGTTTCATACTGTGACTCTTTCTCCTGTGAACGTACACTTGGATTTTGCATGTTGCATATAATCCTCAAGTATGTTTATTTGTTCTGCATGGAGAATAATATAATCCAATATTTACAAATGGGGAAATTTTAAATATAAATCTTGTTTACTATTGTCCTTTGAGAAACTGGAAGCTCTGTTAAAAAGGGGCTGGAATTCCCATATGAAAAGAACTGGTTTAGGGAGTAAATGCTCCCTACACCATCCCACCATTTCCTATTTTCTTATATCCAGGCCATTTCATGACTGTCTGGACCCTGTAAACATTGGTGTTTGAAACTCTTTGTATCAACTATAATAAATACATTCTTTTGGACAGAGTCCAAATTGCACCTCTCTTATACTGAATACTATTTTATTGCAAAGAGGGATGTGATAAATTTATAGTATATGATTAAATATCCATGTTCTACCATACACAAAAATAAACTCAAAATTGATTAAAGACAGAAATGTAAGGCCTGACACTATAAAACTCTTAGAGGAAAACATAGGCAGAACACTCTATGACATAAATCACAGCAAGATCCTTGTTGACCCAGCTCCTAGAGAAATGGAAATAAAAACAAAAATAAACAAATGGGACCTAATGAAACTTAAAAGCTTTTGCACAGCAAAGGAAACCATAAACAAGATGAAAAGACAACCCTCAGAATGGGAGAAAATATTTGCAAACAAAGCAACTGACAAAGGATTAATCTCCAAAATATACAAGCAGCTCATGTAGCTCCATAACAAAAAACAAACAACCCAATCCAAAAATGGGCAGAAGACCTAAATAGACATTTCTCCAAAGAAGATATACAGATTGCCAACAAACACATGAAAGGATGCTCAACATCACTAATCATTAGAGAAATGCAAATCAAAACTACAATGAGGTATCACCTCACACCGGTCAGAATGGCCATCATTAAAATATCTACAAACAATAAATGCTGGGGAGAGTGTGGAGAAAAGGGAACCCTCTTGCACTGTTGGTGGGAATGTAAATTGATACAGTCACTATGGAGAACAGTATGGAGGTTCCTTAAAAAACTAAAAATAGGACTACCATACGACCCAGCAATCCCACTACTGGGCATATACCCTGAGAAAACCATAATTCAAAAAGAGTCATGTACCAAAATGTTCATTGCAGCTCTATTTACAATAGCCAGGACATGGAAGCAACCTAAGTGTCCATCAACAGATGAATGGATAAAGAAGATGTGGCACATATATACAATGGAATATTACTCAGCCATAATAAGAAACGAAATTGAGTTATTTGTAGTGAGGTGGATGGACCTAGAGTCTGTCATATGAGTGAAGTAAGTCAGAAAGAGAAAAACAAATACAGTATGCTAACACATATATATGGAATCTGAAAAAAAAAAAATGGTCATGAAGAACCTAGGAGCAAGAGGGGAATAAAGACACAGACCTCCTAGAGAATGGACTTGAGGATACGGGGAGGGGGAAGGGTAAGCTGGGACAAAGTGAGAGAATGGCATGGACATATATACACTACCAAATGTAAAATAGCTAGCTAGTGGGAAGCAGCCGCATAGCACAGGGAGATCAGCTCGGTGCTTTGTGACCACCTAGAGGGGTGGGATAGGGAGGATGGGAGGGAGATGCAAGAGGGAAGAGATATGGGGATATATGTATATGTATAGCTGATTCACTTTGTTATACAGTAGAAACGAACACACCATTGTAAAGCAATTATACTCCAATAAAGATGTTAAAAAAAAGGTAAATTTAATCTTATCGAAAAAATAATCCATGTTCTAACATGAATGAAAATAAATTACTCACAAGACTATTCCAGAATATCAGGATAAATCTAACTACATTATATTAGTATTTTAAGTGCTACAGTTAAAGGAATTTCTAAATAATAATGAATCTTTTATTTTCAGAATGTAACAAACAAAGCGACTCCTTTCACCTTGAGGTTCTACTGTCTTGATTTTGCTAAAATAAAACTATTATTGACCAGTACAAATGTACACAGATACTACTATTTATTTTTGTGGGTAGTAAGGCTGAGGTTCATTTCATATAGCTATCAGGAACAAGATAAGTAAAGGAATATTAGTCATTTATAGACGAAAAAGCACCCAACTCTATAGGATATTTGAGACAGAATAATGTCTGTTTTCCAAATAAAGACCAGCCCTATCTATAATACATAAATTATATTTATTCAGCAAGTTTTCTGAGAATATTCTTTGACAGAAGCAGGCTTGGTTGTTTCTCCCCAGGCCATTTAGTTTTTCTTAGTCTAATAATCCAGTAGTCCCACTACAATTATTCAGTTGGTTTATTGGTGGTTTCAATGATTGATTTTTGTGCTGCTGTACAGAAAGTCTGTGACTCAGATCAGAAATAATTATTAAGTAACTTGTATCAGGGCCAAATTGTGGTTCAATAGAAAATGCCTTAGAGGTTAAAAGACCTGAGGGTCATTCCACATGCTACCACTGAATATCTGTGTAATCTTCTGAAAATTGCTGAACCTCTCTGGACCTCTGTTTTCTAATTTGAAAACAAAGATTGCTGGAGTAAATAATATTCCATAGGTTTTTTTTTTTTTTAATCTTCAACTTTCTGATCATTAACTCATTTCTAAAACTGAATTTAGTTAAGATTAAATTAGAAATGAAGAAGGGGAAGTAACAACTGACACTGCAGAAATACAAAGGATCATAAGAGATTACTATAAGCAATTATATGCCAATAAAATGGACAACCTGGAAGAAATGGACAAATTCTTAGAAATGCACAACCTTCCGAGACTGAACCAGGAAGAAATAGAAAATATGAACAGACCAATCACAAGCACTGAAATTGAAACTGTGATTAAAAATCTTCCAACAAACAAAAGCCCAGGACCAGATGGCTTCACAGATGAATTCTATCAAACATTTAGAGAAGAGCTAACACCTATCCTTCTCAAACTCTTCCAAAATATAGCAGAGGGAGGAACACTCCCAAACTCATTCTACGAGGCCACCATCACCCTGATACCAAAAACAGACAAAGATGTCACAAGAAAAGAAAACTACAGGCCAATATCATGGATGAACATAGATGCAAAAATCCTCAACAAAATACTAGCAAACAGAATCCAACAACACATTAAAAGGATCATACACCATGATCAAGTGGGGTTTATCCCAGGAATGCAAGGATCCTTCAGTATATGCAAATCAATGTGATACACCATATTAACAAATTGAAGGAGAAAAACCACATGATCTTCTCAATAGATGCCGAGAAAGCTTTTGACAAAATTCAACACGCATTTATGATAAAAAACTTTCCAGAAAGTAGGCATAGAGGGAACTTTCCTCAACATAATAAAGGCCATATATGACAAACCCACAGCCAACATCGTCCTCAATGGTGAAAAACTGAAACCGTCACCACTAAGATCAGGAACAAGACAAGGTTGCCCACTCTCACCACTATTATTCAACATAGTTTTGGAAGTTTTAGCCACAGCAATCAGAGAAAAAAAAGAAATAAAAGGAATCCAAATCGGAAAAGAAGTAAAGCTGTCACTGTTTGAAGATGACATGATACTATACATAGAGAATCCTAAAGATGCTACCAGAAAACTACTAGAGCTAATCAGTGAATTTGGTAAAGTAGCAGGATACAAAATTAATGCACAGAAATCTCTTGCATTCCTATACACTAATGATGAAAAATCTGAAAGTGAAATGAAGAAAACACTCCCATTTACCACTGCAACAAAAAGAATAAAATACCTAGGAATAAACCTACCTAAGGAGACAAAAGACCTGTATGCAAAAAATTATAAGACAGTGATGAAAGGAATTAAAGATGATACAAACAGAGGGAGAGATATACCATGTTCTTGGATTGGAAGAATCAATAGTGTGAAAATGACTATACTACCCAAAGCAATCTACAGATTCAGTGCAATCCCTATCAAACTACCAATGGCATTTTTCACAGAACTAGAACAAAAAATCTCACAGTTTGTGTGGAAACACAAAAGACCCCGAATAGCCAAAGCAATCTTCAGAAAGAAAAACAGAGCTGGAGGAATCAGGCTCCTGGACTTCAGAGTATACTACAAAGCTACAGTCATCAAGACACTATGGTACTGGCACAAAAACAGAAATATAGATCAATGGAACAGGATAGAAAGCCTAGAGATAAACCCATGCACATATGGTCACCTTATCTTTGATAAAGGAGGCAAGAATATACAATGGAGAAAAGACAGCCTCTTCAATAAGTGGTGCTGGGAAAACTGGACAGCTACATGTAAAAGAATGAAATTAGAACACTCCCTAAGACCACACACAAAAATAAACTCAAAATGGATTAAAGACAGAAATGTAAGGCCTGACACTATAAAACTCTTAGAGGATAACATAGGCAGAACACTCTATGACATAAATCACAGCAAGATCCTTGTTGACCCAGCTCCTAGAGAAATGGAAATAAAAACAAAAATAAACAAATGGGATCTAATGAAACTTAAAAGCTTTTGCACAGCAAAGGAAACCATAAACAAGACGAGAAGACAACTCTCAGAATGGGAGAAAATATTTGCAAATGAAGCAACTGACAAAGGATTCATCTCCAAAATTTACAGGCAGCTCATGCAGCTCAATATCAAAAAAACAAACAACCCAATCCAGAAATGGGCAGAAGACCTAAATAGACATTTCTCCAAAGAAGATATACAGATTGCCAACAAACACATGAAAGAATGTTCAACATCACTAATCATTAGAGAAATGCAAATCAAAACTACAATGAGGTATCACCTCACACTGGTCAGAATGGCCAACATTAAAACATCTACAAACAATAAATGCTGGAGAGGGTGTGGAGAAAAGGGAACCCTCTTGCACTGTTGGTGGGAATGTAAATTGATACAGTCACTATGGAGAACAGTATGGAGGTTCCTTAAAAAACTAAAAATAGGACTACCATACGACCCAGCAATCCCACTACTGGGCATATACCCTGAGAAAACCATAATTCAAAAAGAGTCATGTACCAAAATGTTCATTGCAGCTCTATTTACAATAGCCAGGACATGGAAGCAACCTAAGTGTCCATCAACAGATGAATGGATAAAGAAGATGTGGCACATATATACAATGGAATATTACTCAGCCATAATAAGAAACGAAATTGAGTTATTTGTAGTGAGGTGGATGGACCTAGAGTCTGTCATATGAGTGAAGTAAGTCAGAAAGAGAAAAACAAATACAGTATGCTAACACATATATATGGAATCTGAAAAAAAAAATGGTCATGAAGAACCTAGGAACAAGAGGGGAATAAAGACACAGACCTCCTAGAGAATGGACTTGAGGATACGGGGAGGGGGAAGGGTAAGCTGGGACAAAGTGAGAGAGTGGCATGGACATATATACACTACCAAATGTAAAATAGATAGCTAGTGGGAAGCAGTCGCATAGCACAGGGAGATCAGCTCTGTGCTTTGTGACCACCTAGAGGGGTGGGATAGGGAGGGTGGGAGGGAGGGAGACGCCAGAGGGAAGAGATATGGGGATATATGTATATGTATAACTGATTCACTTTGTTATAAAGCAGAAACTAACACACCATTGTAAAGCAATTATACTCCAATAAAAACGTTAAAAAAAAAAAAGAATTTTCTATACTATATAGAAAATAAAGATAGGGAAGCTTTTTGTGTGTGTATTTGTTTACTGCTGTTTTGAAAGCATTTAATAAATAAAAACTATGCTCCAAAGTAATAAAGATACAATACATATCATATGGTCAACAAGCAGTATTCATTTAAATTATTAAAGATCTTCTGACTGATCTGGGTATTGCATTTCCCTTAAATTAGTTTTTTAAAAAATTTTCAATGTTTACTTAATATACTATATTTAAAGATGCCTAGGAATTTCAGCATTAAGGGACAAATCAATATCTGCCCTTATTTTTCAACTGCTTGTTTTTTGGGGGGAAAGGTGCTAAGTTTTATCTGTGCAATTGATTATTGGGTATACAAAGTTATATAAAGATCAAGTGAAGTTGATGGCATCATAAACATTCATAGAAAAATATACCCAGTGAAATCTAATATAATTATTATATTATAATGGCCTACCAAAAAAGTAGATGAAAGCATGCAAGGCCTCTTTAATGGGCATGTTAACTTGTACCAGTAAATGTGAATCTTTAGCTATCTCTTATCCCATTGTGTATGCTAACAGGATTAGCTAGTATTAGTCCCTCATCCACAAGAAATGTGATATGCAGTGTGACCTGCAAATCTCTCCTGGGATTGAAAAGGGCTAAGTTGAACCATGCATGATTTCAAAGCAATTCTCAGCACAATTATCTGCTTGACCTGTAAGATGAACAAGCATATCATTTAATTAATTGAACAGTGCTGTTCATTTTTCTAGTAATCGCATGATGATATGCCCTTGCTGATTCTGATGGGAATGACCAGAATTGCACATTAACTGGTCTGATGGCCACTTTCCACATTGCTATGAAACACTACTTTTAATCTTGACATGAATAATTCTTTTATAGGAGTCCCATAAAAGCATCCAAAAGACAGCGTTAACAGCAGCTATCCCCTTACTGCAGTGATAAATATTTTTTGATCACCTAAAGTCATAATACAAAACATTTCCTTCCCCACTTATTTATGAGGTACAAATGTAAGCCATATCTTTAACACTGTAAAGGTATTTAGCAATATAAAAGCTAGTCATATCTATGGTATGATGAAGATGAATGCAGAAAGAACAGAATTGATGAAACAAATGTATTCGTTTATTCAGCTAGAATATAGGTGAAAGATTTCAATTTCATGTGGGTGTGTGGTGAGTGAAGGGAAAAGGGATGTATGCTTTTCTCTTATGAAAGAAAATAGAATACAGTTTTTGCATTGAAATTATTTTGATGTAAAAATTCCAATTTGTTATTATATATATTCTGTGTGCTCAATTAGGAATTTATTTTATGAACAAACAAATGGAAGAGCAATAGCCAGGCAGAGCAAGGAGAAAAAATACTCCCAAAATATTTGGCCACAGACTTTGTCTACTAGATCTAGATTCTCCTCTCTCCTCTCTCTTTCCTTATCTCCTTATCTCTGACCCTCTCTGTCTCTTCCATTTTCTTAGTGCTTATGTGTCTGTTTCCCAGCTTTTCTGCTGTGTTTTCAACAATGAGATCAGATTCTATAGTATAATAAATAAACAAACGAAAAAATCAATGAGTTAAACAGTTGAAATATCCTTTTCTATTTCCAATTCATTGTGCTTGTTAATTATTTATCACCCGAATTCCCTGATACAGCATAAAGAGATGAAGTCAATGACACAGTGTGTGATGAGGGTCCAACTTTGCGTCATGGAGTAAGATTAGGCTATGATACACCTTTAGAGGAAAAACAGAATGAATCTTTTACTAAATAAATAATGACAAAAAGTAGATTTTCCTTTGCCTCCTTGTGTGAATTTTTTTCAGGTCAAACCAGGTAGTTGGCAAATATTTTCAAATGGTTCCCTCAGAATTTCTATGCTGTAGATCAAGATTTCTTTTTATTTATTTACCTATTAAAATGTTCTGAGCTATAATGAATGTACAATATTATATCAGTGCCAGGTATACAACATCATAATTCGACATGTTTACACATTATGAAATGATCACCACAATAAGTCCAGTTACCTATTTGTCACCATACAAAGTTGTTACAATATTACTGGCTATATTCCCTATGTGTACATTACATCCTCATTTATTTTATAGCTGGAAGTCTGTACCTCTTAATTTCTTAATCTCAACAGTATTGGTTTTTTTTTTTTTTAAACTTTGGGTTTATTTATTTATTTATTTATGGCTGTGTTGGGTCTTCGTTTCTGTGCGAGGGCTTTCTCTAGTTGTGGCAAGCGGGGGCCACTCTTCATAGCGGTGCGGGGGCCACTCTTCATCGCGGTGCGCGGGCCTCTCATTATCGCGGCCTCTGTTGTTGCGGAGCACAGGCTCCAGACGCGCAGGCTCAGTAATTGTGGCTCAGTATTGGTATTTTGCGTTGGTAATTCTTTGTTGTAGGGACATGGTCTGTGAATTGTAGGGGCCTCTACTCCCTAAATGCCTCTACTCCCTAAATGTCAGTAGCAACACCCCACCCCCATTATGACAACCAGAAAATGCCTCCAGACATTACCAAATGTTCCCCAGGGAGGTAGAGGTAAAATCAGCCCCAGTTGAGAACCACAGCTTCAGATTAATACTCTGAAATGAGAAAATTTGGCCAGCTCCTCCCATTCCCAACACATACTCAAACACGCCATTATGGAAAAGAAGGCATGTTTTCCCTTCCAGGGAGAAAAACAGTAATGCCCTCCAGACAAGGAGGAGACAATCAGTTAAAAAAAAAAAAAAAAAAAAAAAAAAAGAAAGCAATATACAGCTCCAAGTACATTATTTGCATCATCATTTTAAATCATTCCCAGAATGTGGGTACTCCTGGGATGAGAAAAAAGAGGGAACCTGCATCAGTAATTGTAGAAAATACACTTTTATAGAAAATTATATGATACATTGACACTGATGAGAAGCAGACCCAGTTTTATTTTCAAGTTTCACTCAGAACGAGTCCATCCTGAGGGGACATACTGTCACATTTAATGCATCTGTTTAACATACTCACATAGCTTGCTTAACTATTCTAAATTAGTCAATTATTTTTCCTAAATTCCCATAGTTTTCTGGATCCTAGTTCAAAGCTTAGTGTCTGGGTGAATTCAGCTAATTTTTAAAAGGTATAGAATTAAACTCAAAAATGGCTTTTTCAATTCCAAATAATAGCAAATAATTTACCACCATACCATTTTACATATCATGCAAAAGTTTATATCTAACTCAAAATTTGAGTGAAGAGAGGAAAAAATAATTTTTTTCTCTTTAATAATTTTTGAAGCAACATTTTCTAAGCTGAAGTGAAAACCTAGAAGGACTCATTAAAAATTCAAGTAAACATTAATAGATCTTACAATTATTCTAATTAGGTTAATTTAATTATCTATTTTTGTGGAAATAAGATGATATCTCTCTGAGATTCAGACACTGGTTAGAAAATGTTCTTAGGTTTGTACACTAATAGTGTTCAAATACAGAGAATTTTATACATTAATTTCAGTTCTATTATGTTAAAAACATCTTGTTTATAAAATGGAAGCTGTAAAATATTTACAAATATTCTGGGGCACTCAATAGCATGGGAAGTAGTTCTTAAATGGAGAGTTGGAGTTTACACTGGATGTATTGTACCTTGCCTTCTTATCTATTTCTCTTTGGATCTCTTTTTTCCTGTAATAATCATCACCTTATTTTCCAGTTGTTATTATTGCTTTTCACCTCTGTTTTCCCAGGCAAAACCACAGAAATACTGCCCATGTGATATAAATTCAAATAACACAATTTCTATAATCAAATATGTGAACCTGGCTAATTTATTAACTCCCTGAAGTCTCAGTGTTTTCATGTGTAAAATGATAAAGTGAAATTATCTTATATGATTAGTATAAGATTAGTATAATAATTACTATTAATTCATGTATATACTAACACATTTTTGGTCAGAGAGTAGACTCTCCTTAAAGAGTAAACATTATCCTTCTTCACTGGGTTGAAAATTCAAGACCGTTTTCCCCCTTTGGGAAAAGGGTATTATATATTATAGTACATATAAAATAAAATGTTGCAGAAATCTAATATAACATGAAATGTCTTTCATATAAATTTAGGGTCAGGCATAATTTACTATGGGTCTTAATTTTCTCCTTTCTATTGCCTTTGTCTCTTAAATTGATAGCATCTGTGGATTGTAAAAGACCTTAAAAAAAAGAAAAAGACCATAAGGACCTTTTCCCATTTGTTTATTACCAACAAAATTTCCAGATTTTCTAAAAATTTGTTGAGCACTAAGATTTATGTTTCTAAACACAGTATGATTATATTCCATATTTGAATGGAATTACTATAATATGTATTACAAAAATACTGCAAATGTCTGGTGAGTAATTTAAAATATTTAAGCTAAATCATTTATTTTGTTTAAAGAAATGAGAAGTGTTTTTAGATCAGATAGGATTTTCTAAGGTTTGGAAGCTGGTGCTGTTAGCTTGATTTTCCTTCTGGTAGCCAGTATGTCACAATTATTATCTATCAACAGACCATTATAGGAATTAGTGACGAAACCATTCAGAGATATGTTTTACAAATGATATAAACTGAGCTTAAGTTCTCGTGTGGGTACTGAAAGAAAGAGGGACAAAGAAATTTGGAAGCAAAATTGTCTGTTTCATACGTGTCTTCTGACCTTCCTGCTCAATTTTGTTCAATAGCTAAGCTTCCTTAAACTTTAAATCCAATTCCCTTGGAGAGCACATGCTTAGAAAGCTGGAAGCAAGGGACACAAAAGGAACAGTGAATATCAGAGGATCAGAGAACATTTACCAGAACCATGGAAAAATGTATTTCTGAAACATCTGAATTGTATCTGAAAAATCTAGGTTTTCCTCCTCTTTTTTTTAAACATTTCGTTTAACCCTGCAGTCACTGTTGATGAACAATATCTATCTTATTCCATTAAAAGCCAGAAGGAAACTGTCCAGCTGTATTCTCAGTCTCTCCGTATGCAAATATAAAGAATCTGATCTATCTCCTGATACTTGAGACCCAAAGGAAGCAATAGGATTATTCTGGGACCAATTCCCTCTCCTGAAAGACTTCAATGAGTCCGAATATGCATTAACATCAGCAGGCCAAATGACTGATGACATGGGACTCATCCTTATTTATCTTCCCAGGATTGGACAGACACCCTATTGATTCATAGGTCATCACACAACATGTTAACAATCCAGTACCATCCAGTTCAAAAGGAAATTTGAAATTAGTGATGGACCTTCCTGCAGGTCTGTGCCGAGGGCACAAGATGGGTAGTCAAGCGTTACTCTATCTTGAAATTACTACATTCTCCCTTCACTTAATGTCAGTCGGACTTACACAGAAGACTCTAAAAGATGGGAAATACAGAGCTTTTTAACCAAAAGAAAGTTTTAAAAATACTAAAATATGTCTTACATTCAGTCAAGTGGAATCTTAACTATTTTCTGAGAGGAATGCTGAGAAGTTTATAGGAGTGAAACAGAGCCCTACTTTCTTCAGCCATTCTCATGCTTTCGGAAGTTCGTGGAACTTGATTTTAAACTGGCAGTTAATCTAAGTCCAGGCCTTGACATGCCCGGAGGCGCTCAGCTGCAAAGTCAGCCTCATGCAGGGTAACAGCACTTTGCTTTATTTGGTTTTGAAAATTAAACCAAAAGGCGACTATTCTGTGGGCTATTTGATAGGGAATTAAGTTCTCAAATGACATTGAAATCATCCTGTAATCTGGAGGTGACTTTGAAATAAAGAGCTCACTTTAAAAAGCTCACAGCACAATTTATGCATCTACATCTGTGCTGTACCCTATAACCCTGGAGGGTCCCACATTTATTCCAACAATGTATTCATTGATCCAAATATTTGTGTAACTTCTCTTTTGGAATTGTCCTCAGACCCCATTGCATTTCTATGCCTATTATTATTTCATTTAACTAATTCATTCAGCAATGATTTCTTGAACCTCACTATAATTCAGGTACAGCTCTAGCTGCTGGTGATAGAGCAGTGAACGAAAGAGATGGATGAAAACCTGCCCTCCAGGACTTTTCATCTTAGTGTGAGAAGAGAGGCAAAAATAAGCGAGTAGATCAAGGACCTGCCAGAGGACAGAAACTGCTAAGGAGAAAATGAAGCTAGGAAGGAGGATATGAAAGGCTTGGATGGGAAGAAGAGCTTTCTGAAAAAGCTCCCACTGTAAGGGTGTCATTTGAGCAAAGACCTAAAGATGGTGAGGAAGGGAACCAGGTCTGTATCTTAGGAAGGAACATTCCAGGCAGAAAGAACAGCACATGCCAAATTGCCTTTTATGGCATTTTTTTGAGGTAAATTTGAATGTGGAAATAGAAACAAAGTTTAGAAATTTGGGGGTGGTAATAAAAAAAAAAATCCTTGCAGTCAAATCATTATGCTGTGCACCTTAAACTTGTACAGTGCTGTATGTCAGTTACATCTCTATAAAACTGGAAAAATGTTTCTCCAACTATGCACATATAACCATACATGTATACACACAGAGACACATATAACATACAACAGAGTTTTTTGATAAGGAAGTTGCCAATTGCCGGGCTTGAGTTTTTCTTTATTGCCTAGAAGTTCTCCTTCACACCAGTCCTATGATTCTCCCCACTTTCATATTTTGTTGCATGTTTAGAACCAATACTCCTGACTTAGCCATTCCAATTTACTGTCAACTTCCTGGACTTTCCTCTCCACCTCCTCGCCTTAACTGAAACTTGGCTCACCTCTGGAGACACCACTAAGCCAGCAGCGTTCTCAAGAGCTTTGTATTTATTTTCTAATACTTTACATATGTCATGGGCTGGTTCTTCCACATTCTCCTTTACCATCTCCAAAACCATTACTTCCCTGCCCTCTTGTTAAAACCAAACCAAAACAAAACAAATCAAAAACTTTCCTCCTGTTTTTTATAGATCATGGTCTCCTTCTCTTTCTGGCTGCCATCTCCAGCCTCTCTGTTGCCTCCCTTTATATAAATATAATTAAAATCTCTGGCAATGGCTCCCAGACTTCCTTGAATCACCGATGACCCTCCGCCATTCAGGCTGTTTTCATCATCCATGCACCCCGATCTCTCAGACCCTTGATCTCCCCATTGAGGGATCATCTCTCCTGTCCTGTCTCTCAGCCACAATCTCTCACTGTCACATGAAGGTACTCAGCATCATCTGAGATTGCTGTGCATCCAAAATCACAAATTCAAGCACAACCACCTCTTAGAGTTTGTAAGATAACCGATATATTAACCTCATCAAAACCTACAGAACACAGCCTCTTTTACCTCATTCAGACCATCATTCCTACCTTTCATTCACTTCTCTTAATATTTAGCATAGATTCCCTGAGCCTTCATTTCCATAATTGTATTAGCACATCCAAATTTGTTGGTCTCTTTATTAAACTTGCCTTGCAAAAACCCAATTTTACATAAACTACCTACTTTCTCCAGACTGCTCAGGAATAGCCATCTCACGCTGAGAAATGTCCCACGACAGGGCAGACACTCAAAATAAGTGTATGATCTCCAAACTCGAGAGGCCCTGAACGCTGGCCATTGGACAGAGAAATCCTATCCCACTCTTCTGAATAACATGCAAGTCTTCTTTGAGCTCCTGGAAACTTCCACTTCCATTTGGGTCCTCACTATAGATGACCCCAATTCCTACCTCCTAATGAAAAGTGAATTTTTCACAGGGATTCTTTTGACTTTCTTCTTCCAAACAGCTCCTCCTACATTTCTACTTCTCCTTGTCTTTTTCCCTCCTGTTACAGCAAAAGGGCTGCTTTTACATCTAAGGCCCATCCGACATCCTCTGCTCTGAATCATGATCCTTCCCCACCTTCTCAAAGAACTTATCCTTTCAATTAACTTTTCATGCTTCTATACATTCAAACATACCTTCTCAGTGTGATTCTTTCCAATGACAGTTACACTTGCTCCAATAGCTAATTTTTTTAAAGAAAAGCAGTCATCAAACCTCTCTCAACTTTACAAATCCCTCCAGCTACCACCGATCCTGTTTCCTCACAGTCACTATTTAAAACATTTGTCTGTGGATTCATTTTCCTCACTATCATTTTCCCATGACCACTCAGTCCAGTCTGGCTTCTGCACTTGTCACTCCTCAGTGAAAGTTCTGAATAAAGTTACCAGAGCCACAGTGATTCCAAAGTCAAAGGTCGTTTTTCAACGCTTAACTTCTTTGCCCTCTCGGCCACTTTGACGATGGTGAATATTTCTTAATTCCTTCAAGCACTCTTCTTCCAGTCTCTGTGACATCCTCTCTCTGGTTTTGCTATTACTCTGCTGCTGTTTTCCTCCCAGCTCCTTGGCAGTCTAATCACCCTACACCAGACCCCTTAATGTGGGAGTTATTCAAGACTATGTCATGGGTGGACTTTCCTTCCTTTGTTCTCTCTAGGGTCTTCCTAGGCAATTTCTTCCATGTTCAACTTTTCTACCATCACCTATAGGCAGGTGACTCCCAGAATTATTTTTCTACCTCAACCCTCCTTGTTGAGCTTCAGATCTGTATGTAAATGAATATAATGCAGAATCACTATCCAAACATCTAAGAAGAGACTATGTCCCAACTGCGCTTTTGACCTTCTCTCCCATAGCCCGGTTCTCCACCTTCTTTGGATGGCTCAGTGAATGAAATCATTGAGTCAGATATGCAAACCTGGACCTTAGGAGTCATCCTGATCCTGACCTCCAGGTCACCTCCCAAGTTGAATTCATCACCGAATCTTGTCAATTTAATTTCCCAAATTACACTCAAATTCATCCACTTCTATCTCTACTACCAGTAGTTTAATCTAAGCTACCATTATCGTGATTAACTATTTGATCTTGCAGGGTGAATTCTATATGCTCAATCACCACCAGCCTCTCAATTAATCACTTGTTTGTACAAAAGACCTCAGCATCATTATATTCCTCCAAAATATCAGTGTCATAAAAGGCCAAAGACATTCAAAGAGACTAAGGAGACATGATAACTTAATGCAATACCTGATCCAGGACTGGATCCTGTACTGTTGGTAAAAAATACGATAGAGGACATTATTGGGTCAGTTGAAAAAATTGAAATGTGGATTCCATAAAAGTGGTTGTATTCATGTTAAGTTTACTAAGGTTGAGAACTCTCCTGTGGTTACATAAGAGAATATTCCTATTCTTGGAAATACAAATCAAGATGTTGTAAGAAGAAAGGAAAATTAGGTAAAATGTTAATAGATGAATAAGGTTATGGATGGTCTTTGCAATGTACTTATACTTTGTACTATTCTATACTTTTAACAACATTTAAAAACTCTTCAGTCCCATAGGTAATTATACTAACTGTGTATCAGAGAAAAAACCAAAACCGCAAACCAAGAAAAAAAACCCAAAAAAACAAAAAACAGCCAAACAAAAAGGCCCTGGCTCTACCACTTTACTGTGCTTTAGTTTCCTCAACTATAGAATGAACTCTTGTTCATGGAGCCGTTTTGCAGATTAAATGCATTGATGATGATGATGTAGTGTGTTTAGAATAGATCTTGATACAGAATAAACATACGTATACACTAAATGGTAGTTGTTAGTGGTGTTATTATTAATTACTTTCATACCTTAAAGGAAATAAGAATAATAAGACCTATCAAAATTCTTTCTTGATATGATAACTCCATCTGTATGGGATTCCTTTAATTTGATATTGCAGATTAATTTCAAAGAAAGTTTGCTACTGAAGATGTTTTACACAAGGGTCTTTGTTATGTAGACAAAAATCATGATTGATGGTGCAAGGCTGGTTTACAGATTTAAAAAAAAATGAAATAGGTTTCTGTAGCATTTTGTTTTAACGTTCACTTCTACTGAAATGACAGAGGGAAAAAAATCTGTGTTGTTAACTCATAGCAATTCCGTACATCCCTATGTGTTTATATGTGCAAAAGAGTTTGTTTGCAAGGGGTGGGAACAGGCAAAGGAGGAGGAGGGAGAGGAAGAGAAAAAGGACAAAAAGAAAAAGAAGCAGAAAATAAGAAGAAAATGAAGAGACAATATTGATGGTGGTGTACAAAGAGAGAGAAATAGCTTAACTCAGCTGCAAAAATAGACAATATTTACATATAGTTATAGTTATTTCTATCTTGTGAAGGGTCAATCAAGGTTCTCCAAATGGAGAAAAAGATTAAGGGCCATTCAAAATCATGTGAAACACCAATACCCTCTGACAGTTTTATAATTAATGTGAATGTAAAGTATCCTGCACCTTGCGATAAGGACAATAAACAAGATGAGAAGCCATTTGAGGGTATATTTGGAACAATCAGACAATGAGATTTGACTTTGATATACTTAAAATGTAGTGCAAGAGATCAGTATTATTTCTAGTGGTCATGGTGATTTCTTTTTTTTAAACCTGTTTATGTGCAAAGGCCAATGCTTCCATTGGCATGAATGGCTACAAATATTTCTCCAAATTAGGAGAGGGATTAGGTTCATGTCTACAGATGGCTTATATTATATGGTCATGAAATTTACTAATGCATAGAGCTCTAGCTAAATATGGAGAGATTCTTTAACCTCGAATTACTTATGCCTCACATCCTTTCAAAACTGAATTTTGGCAAACAGCAAATGATAAAACTTTGTAAGGCACTGACACTTGTAATAGAGATTAGACTAATTATCAATGACCCCAACTAATTTCACTTTCAGGAAGAAAAAAAATCTGTTAGTAAAATTACCTTTTCAGAGATTCATCACATTGAACCCTAAAGCCAATGCAACCCTTTGGTTTCTTAAAGTATTTTAATATAAATAAGGATAGTCTAATTAGCATGATATTATATATATATATACATATATTTTCAATAATGTTATTTAAAATGAAGATACTCAAATAGCCATAAAAGAAAAATGTTTATAATTTACTATAATAAAATATATATTTGCCGTGTAAAAGTGAAACATATTTAACATTCTTTCTACAAACAGACCCTGATTTACTGCATTATAGGGAATTAAGTATATGATTTAAATAATTCCAAATGCATTATTTTATTTTAATAATCTTTGGTAGACAACTCTAAGTACTTTTTTTTTTTTTTTTTTGCTTCAGTGAATAATAATTCTGCGGCTAAAAATCCTAAGTAAGCTGGATTAACTAGGAGAAGCATCAGTGATATTACCAGCATCAAGAGAGGCTAAAATTGTGTCAACTGCAGAAAAGGGTTACTAGGGTTTCACAAGTGCCTTCAAAAATTAGGGTTCCGTTCTATGTTTATAATAAGCTAAATAGCTTAGTGCTCATTGTTGAAAGATATCTTCCAATGTGCTAAAAATAAGATAAATATAAAAGCAAATTTTAGTTTCTTTTATTCCTGTATAAGTCTTAGATAATATTTATTCAAAATATCTAATGTCCTTAATTCTCAAGTCATAATTTTCCTTATGAAAGATCTCTCTAAAAATGACTGAGAATTTTTTTTTTTTTTTAATTTCAAAAGTATATTTTTGCCAGCAGGGACTTTTTCTTTCCTTTTATCTACCATTAAAATGTCATCAACAAGAGGGTTTTCCAATCAGCCATTTGTGGTCTTCTGACAACTAACCTTAATTTGAATATCTACTATCATTTCTAGTCTTTCACAGAGGAAATCCTCAAATATGGTGAAATTAACCAGTCCCCTCCCACTGTCCTTTGGTCTCCCACACCTTCAATCTGCCCACGAGTCTGCATGTCACTTTGGCCCGTCCAAATTCCTCCACTTTAGTAACCTGGTAAAGCCTAACCCCTCTATCACGCTTTTCTAGGGATTTAAAGCTCTATTTTTCTTTTGCTGAATGCTTATGGCATATACCATATTGTAACATTAAAATTATGTTTTTAAATTTTATATCTTTTTAGAGTGTTTCAAAATTGTCGTGTCTTCTATTTCTGGTCTTATATTTTATCTCTGGTAGATTGCTGTATTGAAAGAGGCTAAGAAGCAGAGGTCCAGAGTACAGCTTTATGAAGGGGGAAAAAAAAAAGAAGGATAATTTTCTATTATAAGGGACAGAAAGAGAATCTTTCAGAAATCTCTGATTCACAGAGAAAACAGATGTTATTCCAACAATTCCTGACTTCAAACCTACAGGCATGGCCTGACTTTTTCCAACTTACCCTTTTTTCCCCTTCGTAAAGTTGTGCTCTGGGCCGCTGCTTCTTGGCCTCTGTGGTCACTTGACTATCTACACCCTCCTTCAATACTAGGTCCTTTCTAGTAGCATATGAACACACCCAAGGCATTTCCATCCTTGAAAAATAAACAAATTAAAACAAACCACATGAATTACCTCTACTTGCCCTTTCTACTTATCCTCTCCACTTCCTTATCTCCTTTACAAATCACTGCATTCCAGCTTCAATCCCAACATCTTCACAACACAATGTTTGCCAGTCACTAATGGCTTCCTGTTGTTAAATCCCAAATGGACAGGGGTCCTTTTTAGTTTTCATTTTCCTTCTGGATATACCCCCAACTCTCACTGGCTTCAACTGACATATGCAAATTAAAATCTTCCAAGAACAACCTTTTCTGGGGCTGCCAACAAGTTAAAATCCATTTGGACTAGGAATGTTTGAATGAGTAAGTGATTTTACTAATGGTCTATATTAGATATTCTTTAACGAAATTAGTCTTTAGACTCACAACTGGAATGTGTACTGTGCCTTCTGAACAATGAATCACCACAGTTGTGGTATTTGCAGAAACATACCTAAAAGAAAAAGGAAGCATAGGCTCTGTGGCATACACAGACTCAATCTTTAACATTTTTTTTTAATTTAGTAGTAACAAGGAGAGACTAGAACAATGTACATGTTAAACATATTTGAAATCAGAGTTATTGAATATCAAGATAATAAGCAGCACAGATTCAATTTACTGGCCTTTACTTACATTGCAAGTTAAATGAAAACAACTGAAGAAAGAATATGGAATAGGTATTAAAATTTTACTACAGTATGAATGAGATTTCATGACTTAAACTTGATTATTAAAATTATGAGATTGACCACTCTCAAAGAATGGTAGAAATGAACAAGAGGTTACAAAACATCTCAGATCACTATACTATAATTTCCCTCAATAGGAAGAAGCAAGAAGAGAAGAAAGCGAGTAGGACAAATGAAATATAAGGATTTTTATCAAACTCAATGTTATTTATTAGTAATAATATTCTTGAAATGTGCTAAAGATTCAGAGACATCCTTGAGGAAATAGAAGTCATTGAGAATCAAAATACCCAATGGCAAAGAGAGTATTATGCTTGATGAGAATGACCTATGGTTTCAACTGCAAGAATTGCTGAAAATTCTAGAGTAAATTTCTCCAGCAATCATTCTATCTGAATCACACACTTCGGTTTTGTCGAATACTCTGTACCAAATGATGCAGAAAAACAACTGTTCTTGAGCAGTCTGTTGCTGCTTTTAAGTACGGGAGAAATAAAAGTGAAAAATCTTACTGAAATAATTTAATCGACCAAAGTGTTTGGATCCAAATTCCAGTAATAGCAGCACCATGATCAAATTTACTTGATTACGACAAAAGCAGACAGAGAACACTCTCAAGAGTTTGTACCAAGAATGTGGTGTGGCATGACCTGCCAAGCATGGCCTGCAGGAATCATGCCATTCAGCGCTGGCACAGTACACTCTGATTCCTCTTGTTTTTTACCTTGCTGAGGACTCCCTGTTATTTCAGGGAATAAAATTTTGTCTATATCTGAAAACAGTCACATCAAGCAAAGAAACAAACTATGAAGCCATGTAAAAATAAATTTAATTAGTAAATCTTCAATTATCTTTGAGTGTTATCTAATTTTTAAATGGAATATGACACGCAATTTCTGAACTAAGCAAGTCACATAGAGGGTAGTGAAAACATGACCTGCGTTCCAACCTGCCTCAACATCACCTATACTCCGCCCTGTCTCCAAGGTTCCAGATTTTTAAATGAAAAATTCATATATTCGAAATTTCTAGAAATTTACTACCTTTCATGTTACTGCCAAAGTAGTATTTCTGAAGTCCCTGTTTTCATGAGGTCTCTCTAGCCTGGCTCCCCTACCTCCTCTAAGGCAAACTGGACAACTCTTTGCTATGGGTTCAGTATTCTCTGACACTCTGGCTTTATGACCTAGGAAATTACTTAATGTCTTTACATTCCACTTTCCTAATTATAAAGAGGGCAGAATAGTAGTTTTTATTTGTGCATTAAATAAAGTAACAGATATGAAGAGTTCAGCCAACTGCTGACGTAGCCTAAGTACTCAATCCAGGTGAGCTATTATGATGCTATATGATGGCGCACGCAAAAACCTAGGGATCACTCTTGACCCCTCCCTTTTTCAGGTCCTGATGGATGTATGTGGTGTCCAAGTCTCACTCATTTTTAACTCCTTAATATCTTTCAAATCTATATCCTCATTCCCTGTCCAATATCTCTGCTTCACTTTAGATTCTGATGTCCGTTGCGTACACTGGTCTCCTGGTCTCTAGTTTCAAGGCCTCTGCTCCAAATCTAATTTCCATAGAGTAGTTTAATCCTAGAGAATAATTTAGTCATATAGAAATCAGTTCACATCACTTGCCTTAAAGATAAAGTGCAAAATCACTAACATAGCACAAGAGCCCTTTGGGAACAAGCTACTGTATGGTTTCCAGCCTCATTCTTGCCACGCTGTTTTCAGTGCTATACAAACTGATTGGATTGACTTATGATCAAATCTCAGCCAACAAAGAATATGTTAAACATTTAAACATATTTGGCCTTTCAGTTTATTCATGCTAAGTTTTTGCTTTCTTCTTGACCTTATCATTTTTGAACTGCAGGAGAGAACTATGAAACCAAACTTTTTACTGTATACACACATGCCAAAGAATGTCTTTGCCTCTGAAAATACTTGTATTGCTACCACTTATATGGACATAACATTTTAGTTTTACTTTAAAAATATATACACTTAGTCTTACCTTTAACCCAAATATATTAGAATTACACAGAAATAATCAATTTATCTGTCAAATGAGAGAAATCTTCTCATTAATGTATGAGGACACTTCATTTTTGACTGAAATTGGTTTCTGCTGGCTTAATCTTCCAACAGACTTTTCCTAAATGACCTCATTGTTTTCAAACATAAAGTGAAATCAGAATCATCCTCTAAGGACCATCTCTCCCTCATCATTATACATTTCCAAAAGATTATGCCACTAAATTTCTAGACAGCTTCATAACTGGAAAGCCAAGAATGTTTTGGTCACTAGAAATGCTGCTAGAGAAGATGGTTCCTTCCAAGGGGATATAATCATTTGAATATTTATTTTCCTGTATGTGGGTTTTGGCTTGCCATTCATCCACTTATTTATTCACACATGCAGCACCTCATACATCAAGAAAATGCAAGTATTGAGTTTTCTTAGCATTTATATTCCAAAGGGAAAATACATTTTTCCTCAAAAAAATTTTTTTTTAAATCTGTAAAGCTGGGATAAAAATAGTAACCTACCTTAAAGAGATGTGGTGAAATTAAATGAGTTAATAGATTACTATGCTTAAAACAGTGCCTGGCAAATAACCGATTCTCATGAACTGTTAGCTATTATTTCATAAACAACAATAGAATTTTGATATATGTTTAGTCTTCAATATTGGATTTTTGAACTCACTTTAGATAAACAGTAATAATCAATACTCATGTAGTATATAAGATTCATGGTTCACATGTATTTTCCCTGAAAAGTTAGCATGATGGTGCTTTGGGGTAATTTGAAAGGCAAGAGTGAGAGTAATGATGCAAATCCCATAGAAAATCCCTCTTGACTTAAACTCTTGTATGAGGGATTGCTAGCTGTCTCCTAAGATCCAATTTTTCCTTCATCCTTTTGGTAATAAGTCCTATGAGTTTTGGATTTTTTTTTTTCCGACAAAAGATACATTTTCTAGACTCCCTTGCAGCTAGGTATGAAATGTAAATACATTTGGGCATTGGCATATGAAATGAAACAGGACGCAAACTCTGTATGGTAGTCTTGAAGGGAGGATTCCCCTGCCTTCTTTTTCCCCTTTATGTGACTGGAATGTGAACATGATGGCAGGAGTTGGAGCAGCCATTTTGAAGTAAGATATGAAAGTTCTGTGTTGAGAATGGCAGAGGACCAAGATAAAAGAAGCTTGTGTCTTTTGACCCCATGCTTAGATTGTAATAAGAAAAAAATAAATTTCTCACTTATTTAAGACACTATACCAGGTATTTGCTACAGTAGCTGTGCCTGTATTCTCTACTTAAAAACCCCATACTTAAAGATCTGGCTTGCCTACCTATAAAATTTGCATTCTATCCACATAAACATGCTAGAATAAATAGTGTTGTTGTATTTTAAATTTAGTGTTTTAAAATGATATCCATTAATGTCTATTCAATTATTTTTTCATTTTATTTTAAAGACACAGCTTCAAGAATATGCTTCTTTCTTGAGTGTGATATTAATTTAGCTTCAGTGAGAAAAAATATTCTTATGACTACTGATCTCAAATTTTAATATGCAAATTAATGATAGATGTAATTTTAAAAACAGATGAAAATAGATATAATTTCAAAACACAATTTAAAAATCTGATGTTTAGAAATGCAGATATTTTATGAATTAAGAATACTTTTATTGTTACCTTCCCTAAGTGGGAAGTGCTGGGTGTATCTAAATGACAGTTCCAAAGGGGCTTGAAATTTCATGAGTGGTAGAATGTGGGTTTGATGATTAAGAAATTCACAACATTTCTTTTTAGAATGGTTCTTTTTAGAGTAACAAATACAGATGTTATTAGGTACCGGCTATGAAACAAATTGTGCTTACACAGAATGAAGGGATGGTATGTGTTTCTTCCTCTGAAGAAACACGAGCTCAAGAAAGTTACCACCAGATGCCGGAATTTCCACATATAGGAAAACAGATACAAAGGAAGACACACACAAGATGCGGTGATAGCAACATAAAGAGAGCAATGGATTATTTAAACCTCAGCAAATAAAAATGGATTATTTAAACCTTGCATTGCTTATCACATTCACCATATGTACACTTCAGTTTTTTACTAATTATCCAAAGCTGCTTGACAAGTAAGAAGTCTTTTTTATCAAAAGGAAAAAATATGTTCGCTCAGTCCAATGCTCTCATAATATGGGTGATAATAGTTACAGTTTAATTATTAATCTATGTTGATATTGTTAAATTATTGGTATTTTATATTTTTTCCAGTTAGTTCTTGATGCTCTATTCAATTCTATTTGATACAGTTTTTTTTGAAACCACTGTAAAAAAAATAGTTGATAATAGTTACTATGCACTGAGTGACTATGATGTCCCAGGTACTTAACCCTCACTATTTCTTTTGGTTCCACCAATAACCCTATGAGGCAGGTGTTACTATTATTAACCCTTTATGGATGAGAAGTATCCAAGTAGGGATTTGAGCCTATGTTCATTCGCCTCCATTGTCCACATTCTTTCCATTACGTAATCTTCATCCTTGATTCACTTCCTTATTACACCACCGGTCCTATTGCATAATAAGAATTCATGTAGGTTAACTGTTCCCTCTTCTCCCTCTGACTGTTAGCTCCTTAATGCTTGGAGCACTCGATGAATTTTATGGAATGAGACATGTGCTGAAGAAAATTTCACTCAGACAGTCCTTGAAAGGAAAGGATGTCTCTTTAAGGCAAATACAGTCCATCTTTAAGCTGTGTACTTAGACATAAATACAGCCTGGATGGGCTTTCAAATATTGCCTTTCCAAACCACAGTCAGCAAGCAGAAGGTCTCCTGCAAAATTCTCCATTTGTCCCTAAATTTATCACGCTTTGCTTTTGTGAAAAAGAGTTGTCAAATACGTTCTTGATAAAATATGTTCTGTGATGGCATCATGTAACTACACCCACAGGCTGTACACCTGTGGTCAAAACAGATAGGAGACTGGCATATTTAGATCAGACAATAAAAAGAATTGAATATCTATGCTCTGATTCTACATATGAAACTAAGCAGTATCAAGCCCGAGCTTAAAAATGATTCCCTTACTGTATTTCTTTATTTGAATAAAATATTATATAGACATATATATATATATCTCTATATATAGAAGGTCTTCAAGATAATGAATTGTTTTCAGTTTTTTTCTTTGTTTGATTATACCTTGTTTCATTCCCCCCACCCCCCATTCTTCTTTTAAGACATAAGGGCATTCTGAAAATAGAATGCTAACAGCTGTAACAGTCTGGCTACAAGAAGTCAGAAGTGGCATGAAAGAATATCAAGAGATTTGCCCATCAAGTGAATTTTAAATTAACCACCGTACATGATTAAAATGTCTAAATATTGGTTCACTGCTTAAATGTTTCAATTCCAAGAAAATTCATCTAGTCATAACATACACATTTTTTAAACCACTGGATCTATTTAACATTGCTTCCAAAAGATCATATAGTCTGTTATTCTTCAGTAAGAAAATTGGGTTTTAAATTCATTCATCAGGACAGAATAAGATTTTTCTTTTTATGAACTCCAGATACTCTTTAATACTGAATTTCAAACAAAATATTTTCACATGGAAAACTACTGGGAGACATCTACATATTCTTTTGAATTTATACTTCATATAGGACTTGTAATGGATCCTTTAAAATTACACTAGAATGTGGCCAGAAACTGCAAAGTCAGATATTTGCATCCTTCCTAACGTTCATTTACACATTCATCCACCTGAGTATTGGAGACTTTCAGCTAACCTAGAATCTGATTTGATTAGGCAACCAGCTGGCTAGCTTTGAGGTCTTTCCAGATATGGGAGTGGGGGAGGTAAGAGTGAACCCTGAAAAGGAGAGTCCACAGAAAAATGAAGTAAAAAAAAAATTAGGTCATGACTACAACAAAGAAAAAAGTGTGAAGAGAAAAAGGCAAAGGTACAGTGTGCAAGGTAAAATGAAACAAAGGAAGAGTAATTAGGAAAACTGCCAGTTCCTTTCACTGGAGACCTTGGGGGAAATGCTTTATCATGCCTAATGACAAGTAACCTGCACAGAGTCAAAACTACATGTGAAAGGTTTGTCCTAAATTGATGAAAATGATAATGAAAAAAAAAAATCCTACATTTAATCACTGAGCAATACATTCCCTAAAGTGCACACACTGACTCACAGAACTTTAATTCCATTCGGGATCACATCTCAAAAACACGTTTTTCCCTTGAGTGGGGTCTGGCTGTGTCTCTGACTCAGTCTGTTTCTAGTTAAGTGCAGTACAATGATGGGCTGGAAGGAAAATGTTTAATTAAACTCTCTCTCTGTTATCAGATATTTAAAGTAGGTACACTATGCTCTCTAAAAACTGATAATTAAAGCCATTGACACTAATTTGTGTGTATAGATGTAGTATTTTATTTTGGATGTCTTACAATTTTAAACTTGTAAAGAAAATCCTTAGGAGTAATAATATAACCAAAACATAACTTACGATGTGCCATGCTGTCTTCTATGATTCTAGGTATGTGTCATTTAATTTTCACAACAACCCTATGAGGTAGGCACTAATTTTATCCCCAGTTTACAGATGAGAAACATGAGGCAAAGTAACACTTCACGGCTCATGAGTTGTCTAGCTGGTAACTGAATTCAACAGTCTTGCTCTTGTGTCGAAATAATAATATACACGGGTTTTGATATTACACAAGCTTGTTTTTTGGATTATGAATATTGAAGAGAATCTCACCACTTAAAATGCATTATTTGACTGGAAAGCCTTCTCAAAAGTATTTCTACTAATGGCTTTGCTGTCTTAATCATACAACAGCTTAATTTCCAAGTCCTTTCCTCACCACAGTCTGCACCACGCAGCTCTGGAACCACCTGGCCTTGCCTCTTATTATCTGTGTGACTCTCACTGTTGCTTTTGTCCCTTCTGTCCCATTTCCTCATGTGTAAAATAAGGAGAATAACAGTATCCATATGTAACTAGAACCAAGCAAGTTCTAGTGAAAGTTAAACTAGCTAATCCATATAAAGCACTTACTACAGGGTTTGGCATGAAGTAGGCACTCAATAAATGCCAGTTACCATCACTGTCACTGATGTGAGGCAGTCCTCTACTCATCTCATGCTCCTCTAATGTTATGCAGACCTTACATTTCCTATAACTGCATAAAACTTTGGAGAAAAACATCAAGGCTCTGTTTAGTTTTTGCAAGAACCAGATAGACACAATGGGGAAAATCTATAAATGCAGAGAGATCTTTTAAAATACTGTAATATAAATGTGGCATCTTTTTCTCTCTCTAAACAAACCATTACCTAGTTCCAAAGTGCATGTACCACAAAATATTCAACTTTAAACAACTTTCTACTTTCCTGATAGCCAAACTCCATACCAGAATCATCAATAGCAGCTTATGAACTTCAGCCTTTTCAGATGGTTTGAAAGGTTTAAACCAGAGAAGAAAGGAAAAGTCAGTTTATTTGGAATAATGAAATTTAGAGTTTGGCAGCCATTACTCTTACAAAGGTATCTAAGGAGGTACATTTACTGAAAGAACTCTGTTTAAGCAACACAAAATAAACATTTTTTAAGGCAGCGAGAGAAGGAAAAGCAATAACAGAATCTCCCCAACTTTCTTTGCTATTTTGAGCTTTGCTGACAACAGAAGCTTTTCAGCTGCTGATCATAAAGAGAAGAAAATCTTATTTTAAGCTTCAGTCCACAACAAGAAAAGTTATTCAATATTCTCTGTGACAATGCTCACAGGCACCTTGGAACTTCTGTGAGCCCCAAGACCTACTCCTCAAGTAATATATGGTGGCATGGAATCAATGAGAAAGTAATTTGTACACCAAATACAAGTGGACACAGTAATGAGGCAGAAGGACTTATTTAAACTGGAAAGCCCCAGACACAGTATAAATAAGCATCTTGGCAGTGGAGACTGGGACAGACATGAGTGCATGTGGATTTGGGAATGTGCTTCCCTGCTGGAAATCATTCAATTATCAAAATTCTTTCCCCCTGAGACTTACAAACAGAAACCTTGGCCAGTGCTCAAATATTAAACATTAATGATGTTCTCCTGATGTTTAAAGAAGAAAGGGAAGGCTGTGGTCTATGTTAGTCGTTAGAGAAGCAGTTGTGAGGGAACTCTGGATAGATTTTGGGAAAATTAAAGATATTGTCATCAGCTTCCAGCTTTGTCTTTCTAGTAAGAAGGGAAGCATTTCTGGATGCTCTTAGTTCTTTTCTACTTTGAGATAAGTGATTGTACATTTACTTTTATGATGGTTAGTAGATTTATTCATTCATTTAACACATATTTATCGGATGTCCACTGTGTGTCAGATGTCACGGAAAACTCTGGGGTGCAAGGGTGAAGATGACAGAGTTTATGCCTAAGAGAGGTAAGGTCCTGGGGAGGGGAGTCAGACAAAACCGAGTAAACCAGAAAGATAATTGCAACTTTTAGTAAGGAACATGGAAAAATCAAACAAAAGGCTGACAGAAAGGATAACAGAATAATGTTTTATGTAGAGCGAATGAACACATGGTGAGGAGTTTGGAGTTTATTTGAGGTCTGAGAGGAAGTCATCAGAAGTGTTTAAAAAGCGAGGACTTCCCTGGTGACGCAGTGGTTAAGAATCCGCCTGCCAATGCAGGGGACACGGGTTCGAGCCCTGGTCCGGGAAGATCCCACATGCCGCAGAGCAACTAAGCCCGTGCGCCACAACTACTGAGCCTGTGCTCTAGAGACCGCGAGCCACAACTACTGAGCCCGCGAGCCACAACTACTGAAGCCCACGCGCCTAGAGCCCGTGCTCTGCAACAAGAAAAGCCACCGCAATGAGAAGCCCGTGCACCACAAAAGAGTAGCCCCCGCTCACCGCAACTAGAGAAATCCCGCATGCAGCAACGAAGACCCAACGCAAACAAAAATAGAGAAAGAAAGAAATTTAAAAAGCAAAATACTGTGATCCAATAAATATAGATCACTTTTGCTACTGAGTGAAATGAGTAGTAGGGTGTGGGAGCAGGGGTGGAAGTGGGGAAGTTAAGATTTTGTGGCAGTGATCTAGGCAAAAAAAGGAGGTGGCTTGCTCAAAGAGATGTCAGATTAGAATGCCATAAAACCTCAAATTAAAGCAATACTTTGGAAAGTCAATAGGACTTGCTGCAGAGGAACTGGGTGTGGGGATTGACTGTAAGGTAAGAATCCTAGGCGGCTCATAGATATCTAGCTTGTAATTAGATCTATAGTATTTTGTTTTGTTTCCAGGTTAGAACCTCAGACCTTATTCACCTTATAACTGAAACATCTGTAGCATTATTTTGTTTACTAAAGATTTTACTGAGGGTCAGGTTTGGGAGAAGGGGGAAGAGAAAGTGTTCCCTTTTAAACATACTGCAACTCAGACTCTTAGGAAGAGTGCAGAAAATAAATATGTTTTTATGTGTATCAAATACTATTAGGAATCTACCTGTTACTCAGTTTTATTTTCTTTCTATCAGAACTATTTTGCTGTGGTTGAAATGATTTCAACTTTCTAAAAAGTACCCATCTTTTTTTTTTTTTATAAATTTATTTTATTTATTTTTGGCTGCGTTGGGTCTTCGTTGCTGTGCGCGGGCTCTCTCCAGTTGCAGTGAGCGGGGGCCACTCTTCATCGCAGTGCGCGGGCCTCTCACTATCGTGGCCTCTCTTGTTGCAGAGCACAGGCTCCAGACGCGCAGGCTCAGTAGTTGTGGCACACAGGCTTAGTTGCTCCGTGGCATGTGGGATCTTCCCGGACCAGGGCTCGAACCCGTGTCCCCTGCATTGGCAGGCAGATTCTCAACCACTGCGCCACCAGGGAAGCCCTAAAAAGTACCCATCTTAAAATAACTACTGCTACAGCTCTTAAAGTGTATTTATTTATGTACATATTTATTTATGTATTTGTTTCTTCAAAAAGAAATTCGGAAACATGCCTATTGAATCACGTAGGCCAGAAAGTTTGGCAATAACATTTTGTGTTAAAAATTCACTTGACCAAAGAATTCAGATTTTCTTGAGGAAACTCTTGAGGCAAGTGTAAAGAAAAACTTTGTTGTTCTTTAACAACAAGTATTTTGTTGGGTGGTGACTATATTGTATCTCAAGATGTATACTTGGATGAATAATGCATGTTAGGATTTTGAATTTTATTGGCTAACCATTATTTCATTAATTTATGGTCACATCGTTGAAATCATTGAACATTAGATAATTATACAACTTAGTAAACGTACTGGGTTGAATAGTATCCCCCCCAGAATTGATGTTCACCTGGGACTTGTGACTATGCTCTTATTTAGATACAGGGTCTTGCACATGAAATCCAGTTAAGATGAGGGCACACTGAATTAAGGAAGATGTCTTTATGACGGGTGTTCTTATGAGAAGGGGGACATTTGGACTCATGCACAAAGATACACAGGGGAGAAGTCCATGTGAAGATGAAGGCAGAGATTGGACTTATGCTGTCACAAACCAAGGGATGTCAAGTATTGCCAGCAACCCTTAGAAACTAGAAAGGCAAGGAAGGATTCTTTGCTAGAGCCTTTGGAGAGAGCGTAGCCCTGCTGATACCTTAATTTTGAACTTTTTGCCTCCAGAATTGTGAGAGAAAAACATTTCTGTTGTTTTAAGGCACCCAGTTTGTGGTAATTTTTTATGGCAGCCTTAGGAAACTAATATAGCATGCAACAATAAATAGCAGCTAGCATTTATTCAATGATAATTATGTATCAGGCTTTATGTTAAATGAAAGTTTGGAAAAAATTTTCTTATCAAGATTAATTATAATTTTGCTTATATCCTTAATATAGCAAAAATTGATGTCATTTAAAATTGTTATCATCAGTTTATAAATCAGAAAATACACCCTGCAAAGAAGTACATAGTCATACATACACAAGCATCCCATTAATCTACAACTTTTCACATTTGCTACCCAGGGAGACGTCTTACATTAAATTATATTCCTGTTCTATCAAACTTACCGGACCATGAAACTGGCTTACAAGACTCAGCTAACCTTACATGTGTGACCTAACAAATGTCAGGGCACTGGGAATTAAGCGTATACTGTAAGCTTTCCAAACTAAAAAATGCATTCACATTTGTTTATACACTGCAGAAATCTGTATAACATTTGCTTCTATCTATGAAGCACCAAAATGACCATTAAATGCAATACGTATAGATGATTAGTGTGTCGACGAAAAAGAAATTGGTTAAGTAAATTCTCTAAATTTTTAAAATAATCTGCACTAGTGTCAAAGTACACAGCCATACCGAGTCAGAGAGATGTTTGTATGGTAATAAGGTCAGTAACAGACCCCAGATGTGTCATTAGAAGACCCTGAGGAAAGCTCCCAGTAACCTGGGCATTAAGAAGGACTCTGTTAAACTCAACCTCATTTGGAATGAAAGAGGCCATCCTTTGCACTCATAATAACAACTTTAGTTCTTACAATACTAACAACATGTTCCAATTCATCATCAAACATTTTAAAAACAATGACACTGAATGAAGAAGTACAAAAGAGCTGTTTTAGACTTAGGTCACTTGCTGGATTTTGGGCTACTTTTGGCTTGGTGACAAAAATCATTATTGCCTACTTATGTTCCTTCAGTTTAAGATGGCCTCCAAGGCTCTCAGAAACTCCTCCACGCCAATTAGAACAAGGATACACAAAAACAACATTAAAAGTTATAGCCACTTTTTTTTTATAGTTATATAGGGCAAACAAAAGGCAAAACTGATCTGGTCTTGGGGCTACGTCTTCATAAGATATGAAACTCTTACAAGTGCTAAATCTTAATGAAGAAGGGAAAAAGGAAAGAGCGTAGACAGTGATTATAACTTAGCTTCTAAAACTTACAGCTTCCCCCCCCTTTCTGTAATTATGATCATTCTGACTAAACTGGGTGACTCTCATGTGTAAGCCATATGGATTTTTTTCAAGTGATTAAAGCAGAGTGTGACTGTATAGTAATTCCAGTTCTGCCACTTTTCTCATTATGTCATTTGGGTTGCTCTGTGGTTTAACCTCCCTGCAATTCAATTTTCTGGTGTTCCTTGTAAGGAGTACTTATCCACCTGGCAAGAAAGCTCTGGCGAGACTTCTTTTTGTTTTATTTATTAATTTTCTTGAAATGCCTCCCTTGACTCTAAAACAGCATCCCGCCCTAAGAAATCATTCCAATATATGCTCAGAACAGCTATATCCGTAATTAATGAGGAATGGATTATTGTTGAAACATCTGACCATTTAACTGTACCTTCATTCAAGGGTATGAGGTCAATAACATTATTTCTGATATGAGAAATACATATTTTTTTCATTTATACACTTAGTATCAACCCACGTTGGCTCAAACAACTACTTTGCATAACAGGAACTTGCTTCTCTGGCCTATTTGTTTTATTTAAATTAGTTATTTAGGCTTTTCAGTGTATTTTGTGCTCTGAATCTTTTATGCTTCCTCCAATCCTTGAATAACATCTTCATTCCCCCAGAGAAAGGACACACGTGCGCGTACACACACACACACACAATCAGAATATTATTGCTCCTCCAGCACAAATTGATGACTGAAATAAGAGAGGAACTAACAGAGATGATATCTGTTCCAGTAAACTTGGAAAATCAGGAGAGTCAAGCATTTTTGTTGACATGACCTATAATGCCATGTTATGAAAACAGTTCAAGAGTGAACTGGCAGAAAGAAGGTTGAATCTGAAATACCAGCTCTCCCATTAACTATGTATCCTTAGGAAAGTCTCCTTCATTATCTAAACTTGTCTCATTGGATGAAAGCCTTTCCCACTAAGAAATAAATTCATATAAGCCAAGGTCATAATACATTTTCTCTGTGGTGTTCCGCAGTGTTCACAACCATACCTAGGATATTCTAGTAACTTTATGAATCTCTGTGGAATCAGAGAATGAATGAATGAACTTCAGCTTCTTCATCTGCAAATAGACATTATAATGCTTTTATACAGGGATTGTTACAATAATCAAACGGCATATGCAGAAGCATCTAAAACAATAACTGTCACATGGTAAATAAATAGAATTTCAATATGTTCTCTCTTAAATAGAAAATTGAAAAAGAAAAGAAAAAGAACCTCTGCATTTGTTGCACGATGTTATCATCTATCTTATATACCAAAATAAAGAGAATAGATTAATTGAATGTGTGAGTCCATCACCCACGTAAAGCTGGGTTGGAAAAATGTTTCTGCTCTCTCACTAATCTCTTTCCATATCCCCAAATGCTGCTTAGTCTTAGGATAAAATTGTATTGTTCTCCCAGTTGATTTTACTGCTGAGCTAAAGAATTTTCTGAATCAACATATAATGGTTACATTAGGCAATCTATTTGTATTGTCAATAAAGCAGTATTTATATAAGCAAAAATATTTCTGCATTTTATTCATTAGTGTCTATGTGTTTTCTCACTTTTACAGTAAAAACAAATTACTGCTCTGGAAGTATAGGTACACACACACACACACACACACACACACACACACACGCCCAGTCTTTTGTCATGGTAGTATATGAAGGGAGATTTCAGTAGTCAGAATGTAGGCTGAGACACTGCAAAACGTCAAATATTAATCATTCATCAGTCCCCCACCTCCACCTTCCACTGACAGCAGGAAGAAGTACATTAAGAGAATTACTTCCCCATTAAGTGAGGTAACATCTGCCTCAAAGCTGGGTGAGGATGGAGTCTGGACCGTCTCCTCAGCAAGATCTGTTCATGAGGAATAACGTAACAGAGGTATACAGTTTTGCCTGAGGGCTCTTTCACGATTTGGGATGCATAATTTGGTAGAAATTGTAATAAAGCAAGCATCGTTTGGCACACCAGTAATCTGCATTGAGTAAAGACTTCTGAGTACAAAATTCATACACATGATTTTCATTGTTTTTTTTTTCCTTTTAACTCCATGAATCATGATGATAAAAACCAACCAACCAACCAAACAAAAAAGCAAAAACAACACTTAAGAACAGAGGTTTTTCCATCCACACGTTTAAATAATGACTTTCTGGATTTCCTTTTGGAACTTCGTGTAAAAGTAAAACAATACTTTCTAATTAGGAAGAGTCACCCTTTCCTCAGAGGCTGCAGACACATGGTACATATGCCCATCACCGGCCTCACATTTTCAAGCATTTTCAGTAGGCAGGGCTTGAGAGTGTAATGAACGGAAACAGCATGACCGTGTTAATCCAGTTGTGATTAAAACCAAGGGGCACTCGTCACCGTTTAGAATTAACAAAGTTTGTACGTTATGCGATTGAAAGGAGTAGGTCTTCAATAAATGAGGAATGAGGAAAAATAAAAACTTCAATAACATTTTACTGACACTTGAGATAGAACTTTCATTAATATGACAGATACATCAGTAAAAATGAAGAAAATAACTTTAGGACCTTGGACTCACTAAATTTAGGAACTCATCTAAATTTCTGTCACTGAGACATTTGATGAACTCATAATAAGACTTTAACTTGTAAAATGTCTTACAAGTGAAAAGTAGTATCTTTACATCTACTCATTTCTGTGACTTTTTTATTCTTATGACAACCCTGTGATAAAGATACTGCAGATGTCAGTATCTTAACTTTTAAAAGAGAAAATAGAAGTGTCCCATTTTTATAAAGCATTCCAGGTTATTCTGAGGTAGGAGCTCGAGATGTACCTTCTTCTACTGTTTCGGCAGCTTCTGAGTGTAATTAGAATGTGTGTTGGTCACCCCCAAATCTCTCAATTTTAACTGAAGTTCTGTACGTGGTATTCAGCAGTTTTGGTTAAATCAATTAATGTACCTAAACACAGTACATTATTTTGTGGGCACGATTGATCTTTTTCATAAATAGGTTATAGCCTCACAAAGGACATATTCTAAGGCCTATCACATATACCAACAGTCACTTTCCAGAAAATAAGTTTGAGGTTATAAGCCTTTTGTAATAATGTCCCTTAAACCCTGGGCAAAAGTAATCCGTTAATAAACAAATGTTAAAAACGAGGTGAAATAAACTAGGGTAATTTAAGCATATTTTTAGACTGTCAGTTTGGGAATTCTGGCAACTGGTGAAGTAGGGTGTAAACTTGATTTTTAGACTCATGATTGATTTCTATTAAATCCAGTACATGACCGAGAAAGAGGAATTTATCATACTTTCAGGGAAAAAAAAATCCTTAAAATCCTTCTCACTTGCTAAAAATATCCAGTAGAACACAAAATTACAAATTGAACTTGACTCTCTGGGCAGGGATGGAGTAAATGAGCAGATCTTGAAATAATCATATAAACTGGAACTGCCACTCTTTTAGGCAGCCTGATAATTGGACTGCAATGAATCCCTGGTTTGTACTACTCCATCAGGGAAGCCCCTCCACCTTCTGGCCCAGTTTCGGTTAGTCTGGCATAGGATAATGCCTTTCAGTTACTGCAGCTCACAGTTTACACAAGTTGTTCACATTCCATTTGCTCATTATATCCCATAATGATCATTTGAAGTAAGCTGAAAAGAGAACATTGCCTTCATTTTATAAACAAAGAAAAGTGGCTCAGAAAGATCAAGTTGACTTCCTCAAGGTCACCTGGCAAGGCAGTGGTTGAACCGACATCAGAACAGTGGTTTTCTATGCTACTGCTACACCATGACATGCTCTGATGTTTTGGGGTTTTTTTTTTTTCCACCTAGGAATGATAACCAGAGTCATTCTCCTAAACCACAAATAACGACTGGAATAAGAAATTAGGGCAGGAAAGCAGCCACTGTAGATTCAGTCTTGTGCCTTATTTGGCTTAAAACTTCTGACATAAATTAACATTTTGTTTAGCAATAGAGACATCACTGAAACCCCAGCTAGACATTAAATGATGATCGGTCTTTGGACTGTGTTTCACTCCATCTAAGTTGTGTCTTTTTCTCCCTTTAATTGTGTTGGCCATATTTAAACATTTAGCTACAACTTCAACCAGAGACTAAATTAAATGAAGAAATTTTGGAATTTGGTATCCCTCTCCCACTGCATATCTAATTTCATACCCTTGCTATACTTCTTATACCTACAATTTGATTTCTTTTTGGTTTTGTCTTTGTTATTTTAACCTCTTAATATTTTACATGTATGGCAACAATTAAATATTTTCTCCTCAAAGATTATAGTGTACACATGTGAAATACGTTTTAATTCATCAACACACAAGAAATACATATGTACATTTTGAAATTAAGACACAGTATGGAAATATGATATTTATAGGTTTATTCTGTAGTTTCTCCATTTAAAAGTTTAAAATAAAATTGATTTCCTGTTCTGTTTTCTCCTTCATCCCGTGTTAATATGCTTTAGGCATACTGTACATATCTAGGTTGTTTATGAATACCAAAGATCACACTAATGGCTTTATTTACTGCTGTCTATGCCAATATTAATATTTTGAGTATAGTGTCACAGCAGCACCAATGAAGAAAGAGCTTCAGAGTGAATTCAGAGTGAATTCCTCCGGAAATACATCAGTACCTTAGCCTGAAGTACAGTTTGGGATTCAATTATTCAACTCCCTTGGCTACTGTTTAATCTTTTAAATATTCTATTTCCATTGGGAGACACCAAGCTCATATGACCACAAACTTTGTCACTTCAAAATGCCGACGACCCCAAACTCAAACTCTTTTTCAAAGACTGTAATTGTTAAGAATGATAATTATAACATTGGACAATCACTCCAGGTAAAGGCTGCTGAGAACATCAGACTATCACCTAAAAATCCATTTAAAAAATGGTATTCACCATGGGCAACACATTTGAATACCACATGCTATAATATTTATGCTAGTATGTGCCATTTTAAAAAATGTGATGTCATGTAGAGATGCTTTTCTTGAATAGTAGAGAAAAATAATGTGTAGCTAAGAATTTGTGAACTTTGTATCTTGGCCCTAAAGTTTAATATTCAAAGCACAGAGCTTCCCTGGTGGCGCAGTGGTTAAGAATCCCCCTGCCAACGAAGGGAACACCGGTTCGAGCCCTGGTCCGGGAAGATCCCACATGCCACGGAATAACTAAGCCCGTGCGCCACAACTACTGAGCCTGCGCTCTAGAGCCTGAGAGCCATAACTACTGAGCCCGCGTGCCACAGCTACTGAAGCCCACGTGCCTAGAGCCCGTGCTCCGCAACAAGAGAAGCCACCGCAATGAGAAGCCCGTGCACCGCAACAAAGAGTAGCCCCTGCTCGCTGCAACTAGAGAATTTTTTTTTACATTTTATCAAAATGTAAAATGCATTTTGTAATTCTTATTTTATCAACAGGTATTTTTAGGCCACCAAGGCCAGATACAAACTTCACTTTCTTTTCACCAGTTTATCAAGTTGTAAAGGAACGCTAAAAATACACAGTAAGAAAGAATGAACAGAAAACTTAACATAACAGTAATGCACTGTACTCATCCTTAGATATCTATATCTTTATATCTATCTATACCTATCTATATCTACATCTCTATCTGTCTGTCATCTATCTATTTATCTATCTATCTATCTAGGCTCTTGCAATTTTATTGAAAAAGTCAGCTGATTTAGTTGAAATTAACTTAAAGCTATCCTAGTTATAAAGCCAAAGAATTCTTGAAAATTATAGCTAAAATCGCTCCAGTTTCTTTATCATAAATATGCAATTTCAAATGTGTTTGGAAATACTCTACTTGCTATTTTGTGATAGAGCTCAGAATCATTCTTTTAGATATGTAAAAATCTTGTTTTTGTTATTTTTAATATACATTAAATATAAATGCATACACTATATGTCGTGTGTGTGTATGAATATTGTCTGGGACCCAAGTATGCACGGAAAATGAATTTTCTAATAACATGGAATTATGCAACCTTAGAGTTCAATTGTTATTTATAGAAGTACACAAACTGATTTATAAAAAATCATCTTGTGACAAGTTTTAACTAAGTTTGGCTTAAAGCTTACATAAGGAAATTTAGTTATTGTAGTGTCATTTTTTTCTTGTCTTTACAAGGAGTTTTACAGAAAGTCTTACAATGTTGAATCAGAGAACAGAGATATTCCAATGAATGAGTTTGTTACCTGAGCAGGATTGAGGCCAATGATTCCTTCTGCCCTATTGTGAATAGTATTAATGAAAAGTTACAGAGAACTTCAAATTCTGATAGTAACAATCACAATTTCACTGAAATGGCATACTGAATTATCTGGGACCCCAAGTCGTCATATCTAATCTCAAAAACCATCAAAATTTTCAATATAACAATTTAAGTAAAACATATTCATAATTGTTTATACATAGTCTACCAAATTAAAAATGAACCCAGAGCAACTCTATGCTTAATATCAATTCTCTCTCACAGAAAAGAGAAGCAAAAGAAAGCAAGCTATTCACAATACTTGTAAATCTCATCCCTGGAAATTCCCTTTTTATTCCTTTTTACCATCACATGCAAGTGGTATTTAAAGAATAACTTTTCTCTATAGATGAGACCCTGATAAATATTGAACCAATTTGTTTGCCTTACATTTGATTTTACAGATTATCTTTCTTTCAAGCAACACAGTATATTTTATACTATAAAAATTTATAGTATATGTTACCTTGCTAATTTGGCTACATTTCAAACCAAAGGAAATCAAAATGTGAATATCTCTTTGCAGATTCCCATTTTCATGTCATGTAGAAGAGTTGCAAAAACATTCATTCTATTTTGCTTTTATTTTCAGGACTAAACATCTAGCATATATAAAAACTAAATAGTACCAGATACTGTAAAAATAGGTTGTATATATTCAGTATAATGATTTTCAAACATATTGTGAGTAAAAGAAGAAAGAAAATGTTTTTCTTCCATCATGGATTTTTATGGCCATCTTCTTGGGAGCTGGTATTAAATCTACTCTTTTGCAACATTATCCATCTCTACCCCCATCCCCACCCAATGTATTTTCTGGCTGTCTGACCTACATTGCTTATATGATTGGTCAGGCTGTCCTGGCATTAAAAAAATTTAATTCACTTGCAAAAGATATTTCTAAATCTCTTTTGTAAAAGACACAAGGGATAATGTATCGGATCTGAAAAGGAATTCAACATAAGCCAGTCAGAGAACTACATAATGTCATCACTATGTAACCAAATGAAGAAGAAATGCTTTCTACCTAGTTTGAAAATAGTCAGGAATCAACTGCTATTTCCTAGAGTTGTTCCACATTTTAGCAGACTTAATGAGATTAAGACTATGGTTTACTCAAGATTAGAAAAGAGCTTTCTGGACAAATGTGAAATTTGTACTTTATATGAGGTACTCATGTGAGGCAAAATTAAGGGTCTTCTTTGATTATGTGGGTCTGTGCAGATCTCACAGAATGTTTTCTTGGTTGAAAGGCCAGGTCAGCTAGAATCTGGGAGAGAGCAAAACAAAGCAAAACAAAACAAAAACACGTAAATGCCCTGATGGATAGAATTCCCTAGGTAACTCATTTGGCCTTTATCAAGCAATATGACCTTTGAAGTATTACCTCTAAGGGATAGTTCTTAACCACTCAAGTCTTTTTGTTCTAGAAAATAATAAGGAAGTTGAGGACTCTTAACTTTAGCTCCACATTCTCACTGACTCTTTCCAGACCAAAGTAAGTAAAATTAGGGGAAAAAACTGAAAAGAAAGGTGTTTTGTTAGGTAATTTAAATATCTGCAACATTGGTGCTAGAACCTCAATCAACTTGCATCCTTGAGAAACTGAAATATACAGTCACTTTTCTGACTTGCATTTGATATCCAGTGCAAGAAAAAGATAAACTTTTGCTGTTTTAAACTCATTGTTTTAAGACTTTTGAGGTTATCTGTTACTGCATCAAAACTAAGGTATCTTACTGAAAAAGTAGTTTTCCAGACAAGAGATGAAGAAAGAGGGAGCTTGGATTGAATCAGTGGGAAATGAAAAGGTAAGACAGAATAAAAAAACATTTTGCAAATAGAATTAACACGGCTTAAACCATTAAGAGTCGTCAATTTCAAAACAAGGACAAATAGTTTTTTTTAAAGTATCCTACATGAAAACTCTTTTCTTCCTTTTTATAAAAGGAAACAATATGCTATATATACTTTACATATAAATGATAAGATGAAGAAGTATTTACAGAATATAATATAATAAGGTGTTAAGTTGTTTGCTAAATTGGGATTTCCAGAGTATGCTCTTACAAATTTCATTTATTTTATTTCAAAGAGGCCAGACAGCTCCTGAACCTTCCTGAGATGTTTGAAATGTAAGACTCTCTATTACTGGATGAAATTAGCCATCCTTGATGTCCAAACTTCAACAAGAAATGTTCACTGGCAATAGAAAAGATAATAAGATTATACAGTTTTAGTGATTGGCTTTAATTAAAATCCATGATTTCAAATAGGCACTCAACACTGAGAGCAGTCAATTTATTTTTTGCCAAGAGAACTGCTTTCATACACTTTAATATCATCCATTTCATATTTTCTCTTTCTTCAGTTTTCCTACAGCTACTTCTAATCTGCACTGTCAGTTTAGAACACAGTGTTTAAAGAAAATGGAAGCTATCAATTAGAGAACACCTTTATTTTCTTGCAACCAAATCCACTAAACTATATAAGCCAACTTCGTCATCTTTCTTCCCGTTACAACAAAACAAAGTATCTCCTGATGACAAAGACCAATCCCTCCATACATGCACTGGATTCCATTCTTCTTGCTTTCTCCAGGACTTTGCTCTTCTGGCATTTCACTCTGTCTCCTTCATCATCAGTTGTCCCATTCTGCATCTCCCTCCTTGACCTTCTTGTTTCTTCTTTTTCTTCCCTTCCTCTTCTCCCTCCCATGTAAATCGTTACAAATAATGTACAAACATTCTCTAGATCTCAAGGCAAATAATAGCTAATTGTATCACCATCCACTCAGTCACTAAAGCCAAAAACCTGTTGATCATATTTAACTACTCCACTTCTCTGACTCATATCCTATTCAGCATCAAGTTATTTCATTTCTACCTCCAAAATCTATTTCAAACCCATGTTCCTCTCCCCATCCTCATACCATCTTTGCCCAAACAACAACTATAAACAATTAACTGGTCTCTAAGCTTCTACACATGCCCGACTAGCAATAATGATTTTAAATTCAACAACAACAAACATAAGAACAAGTTACACCAAGGTTTGTACCATGGCCATATTTTGAATATGCAGGACCCATTCAGCTTGCTTTTTCAGCCCACTAGGTTCTGATCATCCAACACTAATGGAGACAGTTTAACATGCCAAATGTTTCCCACCACAGTTCCTTTGTTCATATGGTTCTTTCTAAATTAAAGTGTCCTCTTCTCCCTCAGTCTCTCTCATGGCTAGTCTTTCTCAACCTAAATATATAATTGCTCAAGAACCTCTTTTTCTAGTTTAAGTTGATCTCATTATCATCTATTATTTAATTTTTTAATCAAAATTTATCTCTGTCCCATCTCTCTCTTTCTCTCTGCACCCATTCATCCATTCTATTATCTATTATCTATCCTTTTCATTATTTTTCCCTTCACCACATTATAAGGTCCTCAAAAGGCAGAACTATGCCTTTTAATTTAGTATTTTATACCCATACTTACCATGATGCCTGCCATCTAGGTATTTCTGAAAGCTGTGTTAAAATAATTACCCCTGGGGCTTCCCTGGTGGCGCAGTGGTTGAGAATCTGCCTGCCAATGCAGGGGACACGGGTTCGAGCCCTGGTCTGGGAAGATCCCACATGCCGCGGAGCAACTGGGCCCGTGAGCCACAATTACTGAGCCTGCGCGTCTGGAGCCTGTGCTCCGCAACAAGAGAGGCCGTGACAGTGAGAGGCCCGCGCACCGCGATGAAGAGTGGCCCCCACTTGCCGCAAATGGAGAAAGCCCTCGCACAGAAACGAAGACCCAACACAGCTATAAATATTAAAAAAAAAAAAAAAAAAAAAAAAAAATTACCCCTGAAAATACGACCTTCAACCCAGGGATAGAATACTGGACTTAAATCAGAAAGCCTAGGTCTGGCTAAAGTTTTCTAAAAACATTTTGAGGCTTCAGACCAAAGGTACTAAGTAACATTACTACTTGCTGACATGTAGGGCTAGAATAAGTAAGGCCTGACATCTGACATTTATGACTGCACCAAAAATCAGTCTTTAGAGATATTCAGCACTTACTAATAATTTCAGTTGTATTATAAGATAACATGATCATGATTTATTTTATGCCTCTCCCAGGAACTTTATTTTAACATTAGTTTGCTTAAGTTTATTTGAAATTGTTTCTGGGTTATACTGGCAACAGAATGGGGAGGAAAGGATCTTAGAATCAGAATAAGTTGATTTGAATGCTAGTGCCTCTACTTTTTAACCATGAGGATTAGGAAAGTTATTTCTTATTGGAAATAACATCCAAAATCTTATCAAGCCAAACTTACATCATAGAGTTTTTGAAATTATCAAATCAGAAAATATAAATTTTGTTCTAAACCATGCAAAGCCAATGTAACATCTAATTGTTTCTATTATCTTTCTCATGGGGATAGAGATGAGTATCTCTATTTTCTTGTGGAAAGATTATTAGGGTTTAATTTCCAAACTGGAAAAGTAGATATTTACTGAGGTATCTGGGTCAGAACTTAGCAAGTTGTAGTCCTTATTTACTTTAAAATTCCATCCTCATTCATGCGTTTAACAAATTCTTTTTGGAAATCTATCATATGCAAAATACTGAGTGAAGCAGAGTTATACAATGTGAATAAAGTAAGCAAATTCCTGCCCTAATGGAGTTTAATATCTAGAGGGGAGAGAGAGATTAAATATGTAAGATCACAATTATTTATAAATGTTTTAAGTTAAATGAAGGAAAATAATAAGGTATTATAAGTGATAAATAGGGAAAAATTTATAGTGGGTAAGAGAAGAGCTTTCAGAGTTAGTTGTTATTTTGTGATAGTAATAATAAAAATATAATAACATTATTTTTCATTTGTGTGTTCTGCTGAAATGGGGAAACCAATATATAATAGTTTTATTATGTAGATATTACTATATACAGCTTTCACTTATTAGAATAATCATTTAATATATTTATTTTTCAATTTGTCATATTAATTAAAATATTTTAAAGTTGTTTGTTTTGTATAACTTTAATGCAGTTACAGAAGTTTTATGACATAATGGTACTTAATATTAATGAGTCAGATACATATTTTATGAATGAGAAAACACAATTTGCAACACTAATTCATAACAAAAGAGAAAAGCATCAAAAAGTTGTGAATAATAAACATTAGTAATGAGTACATAAAATTTTAAGTACTTTTCTTTTCTTCCTAAAGTTTAGGATGGATTTGTGAAAGATAATGCCACTGTAAATCACTGCATTCATCTATGAACTGTTGTATGCACGTGTATATAAATAAATCTTTTTTTTTTCTCTTGGAAGCTTCCCACACACATCTGTTTCTTTCAGCAGATATTCTTTAAGACAATAAATGATTTCAGTTGCATGTCAATCAGAATGAAATCCAGTGAGAGTTCACATGTAATTCCTATCTGTATTATTTTGGTTAAGATATTTAATTGTATAAAGACTAATAGAGCAGCAAAGAGAAAGGAAGGTCTAGTCAAAATCTATTTGGTAATGTGAAAATTATGAATAATCATAGTTTTAAGCCTCCAAAATTGAGAAAAACCTGCAGGAGATAGAAAATATCCTTCTTAGCTACTGGACACTGACACGTGGATGCATTTTCTTCCCTGTGGGTGGTGATTGCTATAGCTGCTTTAAGAATTCCAAACATTTCGTGGTATATGAGAACATAAATGATGCATGTAAGGATGGATTTCACATCCTAGCCCAAAGACCATTTTTCTTTTTTTTTTTTTTTTCCAAAGATCATTTTTCTATCAATGATATTGACTTTTAACAGAAATCTTAAGCACATTGTTATGATATAAAATAAATTGATGCCCAAACTCTAAGTAGATGGGTTTGGTTGGTGTCCAATGACAATGAATGGTTACAGCTGCAAGAAGTCATAACCAACTGGTTTCATAGCCTTCTGTTTGAAAAGGTGCCCAATCCATTTTATACTAATCAAAGTGGATATAAACTTTGCACTTATTTGGCTCAACATTTAAAAATCCTTTCCAAACACTGACATAATGAATAACTATTTAGAAGTTTGCTCTCCCATATTGTATAGAAAAAATTTCTTTTAATGTATTTTGAAGTTTCTCCCATCATTCTCCCTTTCATTTATGTTTTTTGTTTGCTTATTTAGTTCTTCTTTGTGTTGTTAGAGAAAGATGTGAACTCTATACAATCAAAGAGCACTATCTGATATCGCAGTATGTGGTTATTTAACTTTAAATTTATGAAAATAAAATAAAACTTAAAAATCAGTTTCTCAGTTGCACCAGCCATATTTCAAGTGCTTGAAAGCTACATTAACATATCTCCATCAACATAAAAGTTTCACAGCGTTCTGCTGTTTTAAAAGGCTAAATATAAACTAGAGAAATATATAATAAAAATATATTCTCTCTTACTTATAGCCCTAAATCCAGTTTGAGTGACACTCCATTCTTGGAAGTGCTCTGAACTGATCTTGCCACTCCATTCTCAGAATTGAGCCCATTTTAGAGCAGAACACCAGAAGTGGCTTCCAAAAATAAAGTGACTTCCATCCAGCCAAGATGATCCTCTAGGTTTTCAGAAGTTTTTTAACTGTCGCAAATCTTGCAACACTTTACGGCCTTACTCGGTGGCCATTGTGCTACAAAGGTTGTGAAACCGTAAGCAGTGACTCAAGTGGCCTAGGCTGATAGGGGAGAATGATGATGGCAATCTTAGGCTTTATCTTTCTTTTTGTTTTTCACCACTCCACTGTTAAACTGCTAAAAACTTTCCTCAAAAAGACCCATCTCACTTACAAACATGCAGGGAAATCAAACTATCTGAAGCTTTCATTTCTCTTTACAGTCATGATGCAGAACATCAAGTATGACTTTAAAAGGTTTCTGTCATTGGTCTGCTTTGCAATGACCTTAAGTCTTGTTCCTAACTCACAGTAACTGAAAATAAAGGGAGCTCTTATGCATGCATGTGTCACTCACTGCAGCTTACAGACCCCAGCAGGGATTTCCTTCTGACCCAGTAACAATCTGCCCACTGCCTGCAGCCAATAAAGAATCACCACAGCCCTCCCCAATTTCCTCTTAACACTTAATAAAAGCTGACTTTCCCTTTGTCTCCTTGGACTTGCCAATGGTTCACCATGGTTTGCATGTCCTGAATTGCAATACCTCTGCCATTCCCAAATAAACTCTTTTTGCTCGTAACATAACTGGCTCTTTTGTTTTTTAAGGTCAACATTACATGGCGACCACAAAGGGACCCAAAGGAGATAAACCCATATAGAACTAACAACCTCTAGGACTGTGCAAGGTACCTACTTGAACCCCTTGGGCTCTCTGCTGGGGAGCTGTCTGTTCCTTTTTGTTCTGTAAGTGTCCTCTCAGATCCCAACTCTCTCCTTTTGGTTGAGCTATCCGACTTTATTCAGGATCTGTTTTTTTGTTTTTATGAAGGCACCGTCCTTCCTGGTGAATACTTTCCTGTTTTCTGAACTTGTGGTTTTGAGTAATGGGCTCCCAATCTGCTAAATTCTCTTAGGAGGGTCCTCCTTCTGGAAAGTCAGGTGGTCTTATGTTTAAAAACTACGATCCCTCCTCATGTGCAATTTTACTGAAATGGACCAACTTAAAAATAATTCAGAGGCCATTATGCAGAACTTTCAATATCCCTAAACTTTTCTTAGAACCAAAAATAGAAGACCGTGGCTCCAAAAGAAAACCAACTGAAAGGATGCCTATTTCAGTTGATATCTTGTGGCTTCCAAGAATATTGAGGACTCTAAAAGTGCCTCTTTACAAAATACTGAGGCAAACAAACAATTGAAAGAAGACAGAAACACTTCTGAGGTCTCTTTCTCCCCTCCCTCATTCTCTCACTGAACTTCCCTTTTTCTTTGAACCTCTCCCCAGTCTCCCCTCCTCTGAACCCGTTAGAACCGGCCTCTTTAAAATCAGACCCTCTGAGGATCCTAATGCCTAGCCCCTAATTTCCTATGTCCCCTGGACTAAGGCTGAACTACAAGCCATAGTTAAGGATTTTCCAAGAGTTACTGAAGATGCTCATAAATTTTCCAAGGAATTTAATATAGTCACCCAGACTTAGCAGACAGTTTTTTCACATTAATACCAGCTACTTCACATGCTTATTGGCAAAGGCCAGGACCATCACTGGATGAAACTGAACTAATTGAGATGATCTTGAAAAATCTCTAGAACTGCAAATGGGAGACCAATTCTCTGCCTTGTTATATGACCGGACTTAGCCATCACTAAACTACTTCACCTGGAAATCTTAGGACTTTCCCAAACCTATTGGTTGGAATGAGATTCAGGTTTGCATTCCAAAATCCAGTGAACCTATGCACGACCATTACAGTAGACTCCAAATTGTTTTTAAGTAAAATTCTGGTCTTCCTATCCATGTTGAATCCACTTGGGTAGCATTCAACATTGTTCATTAATGGGCAAAACCAGGATCTTTCCCTTCTAGTAAAATGGACCAGGATGGAATGAGAAACCATGTCTACTCCAGATTTAGTTAATTTAGCAAATCAGCTCACCTACACCCTAGAAGATTTGAATAAAAGGAAGATCACGAAAATCCTTAATTTTCAACTCCAACAAATGGAGGCCACTAAAAAACCCCAAACCCCTCCTGGTCTCTGTCATGATTGCCAAAAGCCAGGACATTGGAATAAAGCAGGTGTAGATGATATAAAGTTACCTGGAGGCTCTGTTTTATTACAACAGTAGACGACTTGCTTCTCTGCTCCCCTTCTCAAGCCTCTTCACAGGAAGACAGCATCCACCTGTTAAAACTTTTAGCCTTAAATGACATATTCTCCAAGGGAAAATTGAAGTTTGCTGAAACTCAGGTTTGATATTTGGGGCACCTGATCTCAGAAAAATGACTACATTTATATCCAAACAATCATCCTGACATTCTCAACTGTCCTAAACCCAAAACTAAGTGCCAATTATGAGGTTTTCTGCAGCTAGCTGGCTACTGCTGAAACTGTATTTCAAACTTCTATATGATTTACTAAAAACAACAAACCTGACCCTATTATTTGGGAAAATCAGGATGAATTGGCCTGTAAAGCCCTAAAGGAAAGCTTGATAAGTCCCTCATCCTTGGACATCCCAATTATCAACATCCCTTTTTTTCTTTTTGTATTTGAAAAGGAAGGGAATGCCCTTGGGGTAGTCACCCCAAAACATGGGGGCCACCATAGATGCATAGAGAACTATAGCCAAAGCTAGACCCTGTGCCACAAGGATATTCCCCTTGCCTCAGAGCCATTCTTGCCACAGCCCTTTTAGTAAATCCCACCAAGAAGATAGTCATGCAATCACCTCTAACCATCTTTGTACTTTGTGCAAAAGAAGTCCTCTTGAATTCTCATCATACTTGACACTTTTTGGGCAGCCATCTCACCTCCTGTGAAATCCTCTTGCCAACTTCTCCTCATATAACTCTTTCTCACTATAATAATCTTAGACTTCCACCCTTCTTCCACACTCTACAGATGATACCTCTCATTACTGATTGACTGTGATAGAGCACCTCCTGACCCCTCATGATATTCTACAGGAAACTCCTTTGGATAGCCCTGTCTTTTCATGGTTTACTGATGGGTCTGATGATGTCAGCATCATGATGGTATGAGAGCCTACCTTTGTCTCTTCTTTCCCTTTCAAGGTGCACCTAGTAAAACAACCATAACTCAAAGGTACCTCTGCCCAACACACCAGAATGCTGGAGAGATCCACACACCTAATACATCTGATGGTGGATGGGAACATATAGAGGAGGTGAAACCAGAGAAACAGCAGAAGCAGTGCCTGCATTCCCAGCCTCCCAGCCACAGTAGCAAAAGCTGTAGTCACAAAGAAACTAGGAGCAGTAGGGGGACTGATGCACATGATTCCAGCCCCTTGGTTACAGTGGCACCCACAGCCACAGGGAATTAGGTAGCAGTGTGGTGTGACCCATGACCCTGGTCCCTCCAGCTGCACTGGTGTCCAGGACTCCAGCCTCCATACCTGTGACCCTGGTTCTTCCCCATCCTCCCTCTCTCTCTCTGCAATAACAGTAGTGCCTGCTAAACAGGCAACCCTGAATGTGGCAGAGGTGCCTGCCATCCTGATGCCCCCAGAAGTGACACCAGTGACTACAGTGATACCAGCAACAGCAAAGCACCAAAGACCCTGGAGGCACAAGGAGTAATAATGAGGACACCTGTGACACCTCTGGCAGAGGCAATGGAGGGTGAAAGCATGAATTCTCAAATACAACCAGAGGTAGCTCAGGTAAGGGAAACCAGAAACGTGTGCCATAGCACCACCTACTGAAAAAAGAAAGCCCTCCAATTCCCAACCTGTTGAATTGTTAGAATCAAAGTAAACAAAGCTTTACCTAAATAAGAAAGGTGTTTGCTACTTTAAAAGTGCCGACAAAAGAACAAGTTATAAAGTGCCATGAAAAACCATGGTAACACAATATGACAAAAAGAAAATGACAATGCTCAAGAAACCAAACTTAAAGTCATGGAAGACTGTGATCTAACTGAGAGAATTAAAATAGCTCTCATGAAGAAACTCAATGAACTTCTGAAACCTTAAAGGCAGTTCAATAAGCTCAGGAATAAAATTAATGAACAGATGGAATATTTTAACAAACAGAAATTCTGGAGTTGAAGAACTCAATGAGATGAAGAATGCATTAAAAACTACCATACAGTCCAGCAATTTTACTCCTGAATATTTAACTGAAGAACACAAAAACACTAATTTGAAAATGTATATGCAACACTATGTTCATCACAGCATTATTTATAATAGCCAAGATATAAAAACAGAGGGAGGACCTTCAAGGTGGTGGAGGAGTAAGACATGGAGATCACCTTCCTCCCCACAAATACATCAGAAATACATCCACCTGTGGAACAACTCCTACAGAACACCTACTGAACGCTGGCAGAAGACCTCAGACTTCCCAAAAGGCAAGAAACTCCCCACGTACCTGGGGAGGGCAAAAGAAAAAAGAAAAAACAGAGACAAAAGAATAGGGACAGGACCTGCACCAGTGGGAGGGAGCTGTGAAGGAGGAAAGGTTTCCACACACTAGGAAGCCCCTTCACTGGGGGAGACAGGGGATGGCGGCGGGGGGAAGCTTTGGAGCCACAGAGGAGAGCACAGCAATAGGGTTGCAGAGGGCAAAGTGCAGAGATTCCTGTACAGAGGATCAGTGCCGACCAGCGCTCACGAGCCTGAGACACATGTCTGCTCACCCTTCGGGGTGGGTGGGGGCTGGGAGCTGAGGCTCGGGCTTCGGAGGTCAGATCCCAGGGAGAGGACTGGGGCTGGCTGCGTGAACACAGCCTGAAGGGGGTTAGTGCACCACAGCTAGCCAGCAGGGAGTCCGTGAAAAAGTCTGAAACTGCCTAAGAGGCAAGAGACCATTGTTTCGGGGTGTGCGAGGAGAGGGGATTCAGAACACTGCCTAAACAAGTTCCAGAGACGGGCGCAAGCCACGGCTATCAGCGCGGACACCAGAGACGGGCATGAGATGCTAAGGCTGCTGCTGCCGCCACCAAGAAGCCTGTGTGCAAGCACAGGTCACTCTCCACACCTCCCCTCCCAGGAGACTGTGAAGCCGCCACTGCCAGGGTCCCATGATCCAGGGTCAACTTCTCCAGGAGAACAAATGGCATGCTTCAGGCTGTTGCAATGTCATGCCGGCCTCTGCTGCCAAAGGCTCGCACCACATTCCATACCCCTCCCTCTCCCCGGCCTGAGTGAGCCAAAGCCCCCTAGTCAGCTGCTCCTTTAACCCTGTCCTGCCTGCGTGAAGAACAGATGCCCCTCAGGTGACCTACATGCAAAGGCAGGGCCAAATCCAAAACTGAACCCCAGGAACAGTGCTAACAAAGAAGAGAAAGGGAAATCACTCCCAGCAGCCTCAGGAACAGCGGATTAAATCCCCAATCAACTTGATGCACCTGCATCTGTGGAATACCTGAATAGACAATGAATCATCCCAAACTGAGGAGGTGGACTTTGGGAGCAACTGTAGACTTGGGGTTTGCTTTCTGTGTCTAATTTGTTTCTAGTTTTATGTTTATCTTAGTTTACTATTTAGAGCTTATTATCATTGGTAGATTTGTTTATTGTTTGGTTGCTCTCTTCCTTTTTTATATATATATATCTTTTTCCCTTTTCTCTTTTTGTGAGTGTCTATGTGTATGCTTCTTTGTGTGATTTTGTCTGTGTAGGTTTGCTTTTACCGTTTGTCCTAGGGTTCTGTCCGTTTTTTTAAGTATAGTTTTTAGCACTTGTTATCATTGGTGGATTTGTTTATTGGTTTGGTTGCTCTCTTCTTTTTTTTTAAATTACTTTATTGTTTTTTATTTTAATAATATACATATTTTTATTTCAATTACTATTTAATTTAATTTAATTTTATTAAATTTTTTTTCTTTCTTTCTTTTTTTTTTCTTTTCTCCCTTTTCTTCTAAGCTGTGTAGCTCACAGGGTCTTGGTACTCCAGTTGGGTGTCAGGCCTGACTTCTGAAGTGCGAGAGCCAAGTTCAGTACATTGGTCCACCAGAGATCTCCCGGCCGCTCATAATATCAATCAGAGAGAGCTCTCCCAGAGATCTCTGTCTCAAAACTAAGACCCAGCTCTGCTCAACGACCAGCAAGATCCAGTTCTGGACACCCCATGCCAAACAACTAGCAAGACAGGAACACAACCCCACCCATTAGCAGAGAGGCTGCCTAAAATCATAATAAGTCCACCGACACCTCAAAACACACCACCGGATGGAGTCCTGACCACCAGAAAGACAAGATCCAGCCTCATCCACCAAAACAGAGGCACCAGTCCCCTCCACCAGGTAGCCTACCCAACCAACTGAACCAACCTTACCCACTGGAGGCAGACACCAAAAACAATAGGAACTATGAACCTGTAGCCTGCGAAAAGGAGACCTCAAACACAGTAAGTTAAGCAAAATGAGAAGACAGAGAAATATATAGCAGATGAAGGAGCAAGGTAAAAACCCACCAGACTAAACAAATGAAGAGGAAATAGGCAGTCTACCTGAAAAAGAATTCAGAGTAATGATAGTAAAGATGATCCAAAATCTTGGAAATAGCATGGAGAGAATACAAGAAACGTTTAACAAGGACCTAGAAGAACTAAAGAGCAAACAAACAATGATGAACAACCCAATAAATGAAATTAAAAATTCTCTGGAAGGAATCAATAGCAGAATAACTGAGGCAGAAGAATGGGTAAGTGACTTGGAAAATAAAACAGTGGAAATAACTACCACAGAGCAGAAGAAAGAAAAAAGAATGAAAAGAATTGAGGACAGTCTCAGAGACCTCTGAGACAACATTAAACACACCAACATTCGAATAATAGGGGTCCTAGAAGAAGAGAAAAAGAAAGGGACTGAGAAAATATTTGAAGAGATTAGAGTTGAAAACTTCCCTAATATGGGAAAGGAAATAGTCAATCAAGTCCAGGAAGGGCAGAGAGTCCCATACAGGATAAATCCAAGGAGAAACACACCAAGACACATATTAATCAAACTACTAAAAATTAAATACAAAGAAAAAATATTAAAAGCAGCAAGGGGAAACAACAAATAACATACAAGGGAATCCCCACAAGGTTAACAGCTGATCTTTCAGCAGAAACTCTGCAAGCCAGAAGGGAGTGGCAAGACATATTTAAAGTGATGAAAGGGAAAAACCTACAACCAAGACTACTCTACCCAGCAAGGATCTCATTCAGATTTGACAAAGAAATTAAAACCTTTACAGACAAGCAAAAGCTAAGAGAATTCAGCACCACCAAACCAGCTTTACAACAAATGCTAAAGGAACTTCTCTAGGCAGGAAACAAAAGAGAAGGAAAAGACCTACAGTAACGAACCCAAAAGAATTAAGAAAATGGTAATAGGAACATACATATTGATAACTACCTAAATGTAAATGGATTAAATGCTCCAACCAAAAGACATAGACTGGCTGAATGGATACAAAAACAAGACCCATATATATGCTGTCTACAAGAGACCCACTTGAGACCTAGGACCACATACAGACTGAAAGTGAGGGGATGGAAAAAGATAGTCCATGCAAATGGAAATCAAAAGAAAGCTGGAGTAGCAATTCTCATATCAGACAAAAGAGACTTTAAAATAAAGACTATTACAAGAGACAAAGAGGGACACTACATAATAATCAAGGGATTGATCCAAGAAGAAAATATAACAATTGTAAATATTTATGCACCCAACATAGGAGCACCTCAATACATAAGGTAAATGTTAACAGCCATAAAAGGGGAAATCGACAGTAACACAACCATATTAGGGGACTTTAACACCCCACTTTCACCAATAGACAGATCATCCAAAATGAAAATAAATAAGGAAACACAAGCTTTAAATGACACATTAAACAAGATGGACTTAATTGCTATTTATAGGACATTCCATCCAAAAACAACAGAATACACTTTCTTCTCAAGTGCTCATGGAACAATCTCCAGGATAGATCATATCTTGGGTCACAAATCAAGCCTTGGTAAATTTAAGAAAATTGAAATCGTATCAAGTATCTTTTCCGACCACAATGGTATGAAACTAGATATCAATTACAGGAAAAAAATCTGTAAACAATACAAACACATGGAGGCTAAACAATACACTACTAAATAACCAAGAGATCATTGAAGAAATCAAAGAGGAAATCAAAAAATACCTAGAAACAAATGACGATGAAAACACGATGACCCAAAACCTATGGAATGCAGCAAAAGCAGTTCTAAGAGGGAAGTTTATAGCAATACAATCCATCCTCAAGAAACAAGAAACATCTCAAGTAAACAACCTAACCTTACACCTAAAGCAGTTAGAGAAAGAAGAACACAAAACCCCTAAGGTTAGCAGAAGGAAAGAAATCATAAAGATCAGATCAGAAATAAATGAAAAAGAAATGAAGGAAATGATAGCAAAGATCAATAAAACTAAAGGCTGGTTCTTTGAGAAGATAAATAAAATTGATTAACCATTAGCCAGATATTTGCAAACGAAGCAACTGACAAAGGATTGTTCTCCAAAATATACAAGCAGCTCATGCAGCTCAATATCAAAAACCAAACAACCCAATCCAAAAATAGGCAGAAGACCTAAATAGACATTTCTCCAAAGAAGATATACAGATTGCCAATAAACACATGAAAAGATGCTCAACATCACTAATCATTAGAGAAATGCAAATCAAAACTACAATTCGATATCACCTCACACCGGTCAGAATGGCTATCATCAAAAATTCTACAAACAATAAATGCTGGAGAGGGTGTGGAGAAAAGGGAACCCTCTTGCACTGTTGGTGGGAATGTAAATTGATACGGTCACTATGGAGAACAGTATGGAGGTTCCTTAAAAAACTAAAAATAGAACTACCATATGACCCAGCAATCCCACTACTGGGCATATACCCAGAGAAAACCATAATTCAAAAAGAGTCACGTACCACCCTGCTCATTGCAGTACTATTTATAATAGCCAGGACATGGAAGCAACCTAAGTGTCCATTGACAGTTGAATGGATAAAGAAGATGTGGCACATATATACAATGGAATATTACTCAGTCATAAAAAGTAATGAAATTGAGTTATTTGGAGTGAGGTGGATGGACCTAGAGTCTGTCATACAGAGTGAAGTAAGTCAGAAAGAGAAAAAGAAATACTGTATGCTAATACATATTTATGGAATCTAAAAAAAAAAAAATGGTTCTGAAGAACCTAGGGGCAGGACAGGAACAAAGACACCAATGTAGAGAATGGACTTGAGGACATGGGGAGGGAGAAGCGTAAGCTGGGACAAAGTGAGAGAATGGCATGGACATATATACACTACCAAACGTAAAACTGATAGCTAGTGGGAAGCAACCGCATAGCACAGGGAGATCAGCTCGGTGCTTTGTGACCACCTAGAGGGAGGGGATATGGGGATATACGTATGCATATAGCTGATTCACTTTGTTATACAGCAGCAACTAACACAACATTGTAAAGCAGTTATACTCCAATAAAGATGTTAAAAAAGAAAATTCCTGCTATGGAAGATTCAACTTACCACTCTTGCTCACACACAGTATTTACGACCTCATGATCCTGTAAACATTACATACAGCAGAACTAAGAAGTGTACTATAGTTTCATTTTCTTTACTGTGCATTGTTTTCTTAGAGTGAATAAAGCCCTCTTTTTTTTTTATTTGAAAAATTAAAAAAAAGATAAAAAAAGAATCCAAGTACCCATCCACAGATGAATGGATAAAGCAGATGTGGTATATATATGCAATGGAATACTACTTAGCCATAAAACAAAAGATGGAATCTTGTCATTTTTGACAATATGGATGGATCTTGAGGGTATTATGTTAAGTGTAATAACTCTGATGGAGAAAGACAAAAACTGTGTGATTTCACTCTTAATGTGGGATATAAAAAAACAAAGTAAACAAGAAAAACAACAGATACAACAACAGATAAAAAACACAGATACGAAGAATGGATTGGTGGTTACCAGAGAGAAAGGGGGTGCTTTTGTAGGAAGGCAAAATGGGTAAAGGAGGTCAACTGTACGGTGATGAATGGAAACTAGAATTCTGACGGTGAGAAAGCTGTAGTGTATGCAGGAGTCAGGGTATAATGTTGTACACATGAAAATTGTATAATGATACAAAATAATATTACCTCAATTTTAAAGGTGAAAATGGTAAATATTGTGCTTGGTATGCTATTGTAACTCCTTTTAAAGGCATTTAGGCAGCACCTTTGCCCTCAGTTACATGGGCCCAAAAAGCTGAATTGTACGTGCTCTTACTTGGGCCTGCATTTTAGCCAATGGCAAAACTGCAAATATCTATATGGACAGTAGCTATACCTTTGAAGTAGTTCATGACTTTGGAATGCTATGGAAACAGGGGGACTTCCTCACTTCCAGCAGAAACCAAATTTAACATGGCCCTTGTGTCCAGTAATTATTCAATACCATACTCTTGCCAGCTGCTTTGGCTATAATCAAGGGCCCTGTGCATTCAAACTTGACTCCAAGGAGGCTAAAGAAAACCAAGTCACTGATATTTCCACAAAAAAACACTGCTCTCAAAGAACCTCTGTCATGTTCCAAAGGGGTATTAAATCTAATAACTGTTTGTTCAGTTATTAAAGAATAAATAGAAATTTATACTATTTATTCTATTCTATTATTTGGCCCAAGCCAGAAAAAGAATTCTGGCTTGGGCCAAGTAATAATCCAGTCCTGCCAGAGAGTCTAAAATTCCCATTAATGGTCTGTATGCTTTCTCACCAGATGGAAGCCTTCCCTTGCAGACTGGCTACTGTTACTTCTGTGACTAAAATTCTACTAGAAAAATCATCCCCCTGGGGATGGCCTGGGGATTCATATTCACTGGGGAACTCACTTCCCTGGACAAGTGCTTCGACAAGTCTGTCCTGTATGGTCAGTTTTACAGCACTTTCACTGTGCTGACCATCCTCAATCATCAGGGCTATTCAAATGCACCAACAGCATCATTAAGACTCAACTCGCAATTTGTAGAGATCCTTCAAATACTCTGGCCCAAAGCATTAGTCCTTCTAAATCTCAGGTCTATCCCTTTTGGAACCCATAAACTCTCACTCTTTGAGATAATCACAGGATTCCCAATGCACTTGGCCCCTGCTGCTTTCAATCCACAGCTGGTAAAGGGGATATTCTTCAATATTTCAAAAACCTTATTGCTTCTGTTGAGAATGACCGTACTTTATAGAACATTCTTTCTGCAGTGCATTCCGGGGAGATGAAGACCTTAAGCATCACACCTTGCAGTGCAGAGATTTTATCTATTGGAAAAGACATCTCCAGAAAGACTCTCTTCAACCCCACTGGAAAGGCCCTATCAGATACTGTTAATCACTCCTTGCGCTGCCAAACTCCAAGGCAGAGACTTTTGGATCCATGTGCCACATTTAAAGTAAGCACCAAACACTGACTGGAGCTGCACACAAACTGATAACCTGAAAATAAGGATTTCCAGGAATTGAAGCAGACAACAGTTGAAGGAGACAGCTTTCCCAGGCTTGTATACTTGTATACCTTTTCTCGCCCTTATTTCCTCCCTCTCTTTCTTGGCCGAGTCTATTGCAGAAAGGGAAAACCTTTCTGGCTGTTGGATCTGTCACCAGAAACTCCAATCTGTTCATGATGTTGGAGACCCCTTGATCTTATCCACCTCTTTGATCTCAAGTTCCATTGTTGATTATACCCGCAAGCCTATGGGTGTTACCAATTTGTTTAGGCTGTTACGGCCAGGTGTTCCCATAACTTATTTCACCCTTTCTCTGACCATGACCACATGAGTTCCCATCTTATGACATTTGTTCCTCTCCCTATTTAAATAGGTTCTGTTCCCTTGAACCCAAGGGAAATATTATACAAACGGGCTGACTCCTCTTTGCCAGGCTTTTAGAAAAGACCATTTCAGGCTGGTATGCTTGCTTGCAGAATGTCTGCTCTGCATCTAATTCTATATAGTCATTTGCCTATCAAATTTTGTAGAAACAAAATGCCCAATAGGGTGACGCTAGCTCAGCGCTTTGAGATAATCTCCAAGGCTTATGACCTTGATAAGACATAGACCTCAGGGGGAAATGCCTGAGAGTTCTTCCTCCTACCTTTCCTAGTTCCTCAGTGGTTTCCAATCTGTGTACTTCCCCTCCAAGGTGGGACATGACATGCAGGAAAGGTCCTTCCTGGCATCAAGGGACAAAATATAATTCCACTAAAATTGATAAACTGATTCTTGATCAAAGATGCTTTCAAGGGAAGATCTTGATCAAAACGGGGAAAAGTGAAAATAAAAGAAGCCTCATTTAAAATGGGCTCAGGAAGCCCGAAGGGAGGGCTCTCAGGCACGTATCATTCACCAAAGCTTACAAACCTCATTAGGAAGAGAGTTCCTTCTGATGCATCTATAGCAAGCTGCCCCCCACCTGCAGCCATTGAAGAACCACCACAGCACTCTTCAGCTTCCTCCTAAAATCTAATAAAAACTGGCCTTCCCTTTGTTTCCTTGGACTTGCCTATGGTTTGCCACAGTTTGCATGTCCCAAATTCCAGTTCCTTTACTATTCCCAAATAAGTTCATTTTGCTGATAAAATAAATGGCTCTTTTGTTTTCTAAAGTCAATGCATCCTCTCCTGTAATTTCATCACCTTTCCACAACGGCTTATTATTTTGAATATAATTTTCAATTTGATCTAATTTTGATTGTTTCTTATTTGGTACAATATAAGCACACTAAAATTAGTGAAACAGAAATCTGATGAATATCAATCAGTCGTTTAGGCATTTAAGTATAGCATAAGAGTCTTTCGTTATGGTTGGGGAAATCATATTTCAGGTTAAATTAGGAGAATGATGTATTTCTAATCATTCATTATTCAAGAACTGAAAAGAAACAATCAGAAAAATTCATGGTCAAGTTCACTTGCAAAAGGTTGTGTGCAAAGAACAATAATCACAGGTACACTATGGCAAGGCTCCTTTCTAGTGGTTTGGAGTTCTGGAAGAAATATCATCCTTCACTTAATAGGAAATAAGCTGTAAAACAAATCTTATTATGTCACCATGCTCCTATTCTTTTGAAACTTCAGGATTCATATGCACCAAAAATCCAGATTTAAACAAAACAAAACCCTACTACAACACCAAACTTTTATTCCACAAGATCAAAGTTGCATTGAAAATGATATTTAAAGGTCCCCAAACTTTTTTATCTCAAAACGAAAAGCATTTAAAATTATCTGGGAAAGTTCTACACCTGTCTGTGCCACTTGATGAGAATATTAACAATATGGTTTAGTCACACCCACTTAGTTGATAGTTCGGACTTATGTAGCTTCACTTCTCCTTTTATGCACCATCTTGGTTTCAAATTGACCTTATGGTATCAAGCTCATGCTTGACCCAAAATCAAGGCATTTACTTGGACTGATACGCTGCAGCGTAACTTGGTTTGCATTGGCCATTTGATTTCACCTCCTTTAGATAAACACATAGCCTAACTATTCCCCCAGACCCTTGTTCCCTAACCTTGTATCACTCTGCTTGGCTGACACCACCTGCATCAGTCTTATCCCAACCACCACTGCTGGGGGAAATCAATTGATTAGCAAGGGTTCTGAGTACTAGCCAAACCAATACCATTCTGATTCCAAAATACCAAAATTAACTATGTTTGCTCACACAAATGTCTGCTATATTATCTTTTGGACATTTTATGTATTTTGAATATTTCATAATAAAAAATGTGGTACAATGTTAACTCATCTTTATAGATATGAACTGCAATGTCCTTTCTAGTCCTTTTTCTGGAACACTGACCTCCTTCAAGAGAGTTGCATTTATTCAATAATACCCTAAACGGCTACTGGGAATGAATTTTTCTTCCAACTAGAGAAGGCAGATGTGTGTAAAAAGAGCCTGACATCTACAATTAACCTCTATATATGTGTATGTGACATATTTAAATTTTCTAGACTTCATATTTATTCAAAGGGGAATATGATATTAAAATAGGAAGGAAAATAAGAAGTGACACTAGATTATATTTTTTTCCTAGAGAACAAGATCAGTGTCACATTCATCTTAGTATTTCAAGTGTGTAGCATAGGGCTTGTCTCAGAATAAGCCTACTCTCTTAATGAATAAATGAATGAGAGTTATTTTACTTATACCCTATCACTGATTGCCACCCGCCTTTGTGTAATATGGTCACACAAAAGAATTAGTGTAGGTTTGTACTGTTTGGAGACAAAGGGAAGGAATTAAGTGTAGTGTGAGCAACCCAGTTTAGTTAGAATGATTTCACCTATGAGGATTAATGTCAATTGTATCAATGGCTTTGAGAATACTGGTTCCTCATATGTTTATTAGGGTCCATTCTTTGCACCTCTTTAGTTTATTAAAGTGAGCTTCAACATTTTGCTGAAAATTAAAAATGTGTCTGTGAAATCTCAAAGGAACACATGGGAGTTAAAAAAGTAATTAGCACTGTTTTTTAACAAAATTTGAGATTGTCCTTCCCTGAGATACTGTGGAATATGAGCTGCAGATGTGTTTACTCTGGCAAAAGACTCAAGATCAAAACAACTCCCATAAACAGAGAGCGAAAAAGCCATTTCCACCCTAAAGCCCTAGGTTCCATTCTCATGTTACTTTTAGAATGACTATTTCAGTGCACTTCTGCAGTGTTTACAGAATTGTTTTAAGTGATACAGATAAAAATGTATCCAAACCTTTTCCTAAAAGAGTAGTTATCTGAAAAGCTTTTGCAGTAAAGATAGCCTACGAGGAAACAAATTCATCAGTACAAAGAGTGTCTGATGCTGCGAGTATAACATCCCCGCAGTGTAGCTTCTATTTTGCTGCCCGAAAAGCGACAAACTGACGTTTTGGGGGGAATCTAGATAGGCTAAAAGTACAATGTGTTTATAGACAAACACACCTGCACATATGTACACACAATTTCATGGAATTTAAAAGTTATGGAAGGTTTTTCCCTTTTGCTTTAGTTTAGAAGAGGATCTTAGCATATTAAATTGTGGCATAATCGTATAGTTTCAATACCACTAACAATGAGATCTTCAAAAGGTCTGAAAGGGGAAAGAATATATTTTGCAACATTTATGACTTTAGTATTAAAGTGTCAGAATTTCTAAATGAATAAATAAGTAAGTAAGTAAAGGAGATAAGTTAGTCCGGTGGCCCAGTAAGAACTAAGCAAAACTTAAGTGGTATCCACTACTGAAAGGCAGATGGGCGTTTTTTCGACTCAGCTTCACCCGAATTGTCGCCATAAAGGAAGGAAGCCCAGGGCTATCGGATCTTTCCTTATTGCAAGAGAATCCAGAAATCAGAATTTTAGCTTGAAATCTTCTAATGGTTAAATCCCTGCCTTTTTTCCCCCCTGTTCATAAATGGTTCAGGCAAAAAAAAACACAAAAAAACAAAACAAAAAAACACATCTGCCAGCCATATTTAGCTACAGGGATGCCAATTTATGATCTCTGTTTTAAGCCAGTCAGTTTGATCCATTTGCAATATAGTGTACTTGGATGTCTGTATATAAATCTCCTTGGGCCACAATGCAGCAAGAGAATGCTTTCTGGCTGGAGAAGTAGTTAAAGGATGCTTTCTGAACTCTAATATAACATAATCATATTTATCTTATATAAGTATCTATTTTTAACACAAAAGAAATAGTAATATTTCATAGCAAATAGCTTCCATCATTCACTCAAAGTATTTACACCACTATTGTAATATGACTCTTTATATTAATATTTAAATGGCTATGGAAATAATAGAGTTTTAGATCAAGAAGAAATAATATTATCATGCCATAGCCAATTAACTGACCGATTTTATTATTTAGCAGAAGGTAGAAAAGTAAGCTGTAAACATATGTGTTTTCAAAACAAATGACTCAGCTGTGGTATGTCACGCATTCTTTAACTCCTCTCTGAAGAAAACTGAACATGTATAAACAAACCATTACCAGAATTTACTATTAGGAAGCAAATATATATGACCAAATCTGTCAATGTTATTCTTATTTTTCAGGTCTCCTCAGTGTCTTTTTGATCATGAGCACTGGTCCTCCTTCAAATAATTCAGCCCTGAGAATAGCCTCTTTTTCTTGTTGCTAACACTGCAGCTGACTCATACAGAATTGACCAAAGAAGCTGATGCAGCTAGTGGTTGAAGCTCTTTGCCATAATAACGTGGCTTAAATAAATTTTTCAAATAGAAAATGTTGGGACATTCAGAAGAGAACTGCCCGTGGCAACTATTACTTCTTAAAGGTGTATCGCTCAATTTTCTTCTGCCTACAATGGCTTCCCCCTCTTTCCTGCCAGGCAAGCTCCTATCAATCCTTCAAGTTACTGATTGCCTCCCGTGCAAAGCCTTTCTTAACTCCCACAGAGAACTAGTACCTTCCTCCTCAGTGAGACTACAATGCTATGTATGTTTGTATGTATGTATGTATGCATATATGTATACAAGTATCTTTCACTATTCTCCCATGAGTTTCACTGGGGCCTGAATATGTTTAAATATTATACAATTCCCAGCATTTATAACATCTGGCACGTTGGAGTTACTGAATTAGTCATTGTTAAATGAATGACTGATTGAATAAATAACAACTACAACTTAAGCCCTTAATTATCAAATGTTTAAACTTAATCATTTATTTTCCAATGTATTTTGAAATGTGGATTCTGGAATAAATTATCAAGTAAAAATGATGATATGGAAATCTACCTAAGTGTGTGTAGCTGTATAGCCCTATAACTGCAGTCAAGATGTTAAGGAATATAAAAGCAAATATAAGACTATATCTATTTTTTAAAGGGCAAGTATCTTAACATTCAAAAAATATTTACTGAGCACCTCTATTATGCCATGCACTTTAATGTATACCGAGGAAAAGAAGAAAAAAGTATGAACTCATTAAAAAAGGAAGACTTCTAATAAAAAAGAGTAAAGACAGAACCCTTGGGATATATAGAATCTTTGCATCCAGTAGTTACTAGCTAATGAGAAAGACGTGGAGAGTTGCCAACGTAATTCTGCGACTATGTTACTTAGAGGTTATGCAGAATCTACATCCACATGTTAAAATCTAACATACTTAAGGCAGCACACACACAGGTAGGTAGATAAGCCCTCACTATCTACTTTCAAGACCACCAGGACACATCTGAGAGAAAGCAGATGAAATACAGCTAACTACAGCTGTTTGGGGAAGGGATCCTGGTTTAAACTAGGATTATTGTGGAAGTGGAGAGAGTTAAGATTTCCTTATACCTTAATATTATATTCACTATCCTTTAATTTTAAGTTGACTTTTGAATTGCTATCTCAGACAATATCCCAATTAGTAAAAATGATAACACAAACAATAGATTTTTATCACCAAATCTCTAACATAGGGGTTCTTTTCTAAAATAGATGTTAAGGCAATAGATGGATACTGAGTTTCTGAGTTTAAAAGCTTAAATCGGTGGATACATTGTTTTGGAGTAGAAAAGATTTGATTAAAATAAAATATAAGACATCTGTTTTGGGGCTAATATGAAAGTTATAAGAAATTCATTAAAAGCAATATATGCATTTGAAAATCAAAATGTATCTCTTTATTTTGTTGACATATTTATCTCAACTTCACATATTTTATATCAGATGATGGAATAATTTTTTATCCTTTTAAAATTAAAATAAATTTTAAAATGTGGTACATGGGGTGACTGTGAAAAATAATTAAATATTAAAGGGACATACTGCTCTGAAGTTCCAGAACACCAGTGGGGTTCTTTCATGTGATAGACCCACCAACACACACACACACACACACACACACACACACACACACACACACTCACATTTGGGGTCAAATTTGGAATAAATGTTTCTCTTGAATTTAGCCAATTTTCTGCTCTAAATCTGTGAAGGTTCTATATATTCTAGTTTGTGATGAACTGAGGGCCTGAATAGTGGGAAAAAAAGAAGAGTTTAAATAATCTCAACATGCGTGTACATTTCTTCTTGGTATAAATAATCACTGCCCAAAGGTAATATAATACCATAAAGTATTTCTTAAATGTATCTTTTAAAAGACATAGGTTACTTATAGAGAAACTATTCTTCATTATTTAAAATAAATATATTTGTATAGTAAAAATACTTTGTAGTATACTATATAAACCTATGTCGCAATTTTGGTAATTGTTGTAAAATAGTTACTCTATATAGGTGAACTGAGAAAAAAATAGTGATTAAGTTTTGAAAGTATAATTTTGAGTTAGAATTGACATAAAAATACTATCAAGCTAAGTATAAAATTAACAAAGGCTGACAAACAGTTTAGCTATCCTTACAAGAAAGTCTATATTTGATTGAAGGGCGATTGTGTCTAAAACAAATGTAATAATATGGCTATTGATCAATCTTCTAAATTCATGAATCTTCACTTGTAATAGAAATAAGGTGATAAAATGTGAAACCAAGGATAAAAGGAATAAAATAAAACTTCTAAATTAATTTAATTATTCAAAACATTTAGAACAAGTGAGAAAATAAGGCTTAAAAAAGAACTTTTTATTCACGTATTTTACCACATAAGTTTGTTTCATGTAATTCCCATTTTTTTAATGTTTCCCATGCCTACTTATACCTATAAAGCTAACTTCATTAGTTGATTTTTAGATTATTATATTAGGTACTGTTGAATAACTGAACTTATTGAAAATTATAATTTAACATTCCCAGTGATTTATAAATCAACATGCTATTCAAATACATTTATTCAAAAGTCTATGTATGGGTAATTGATTAAAGCTATTCAAAGGTAATATTTTAGGTATAAGAAAACCAATAAGGGGAGAAAAGTTATTAAATCTTACACTCACTTGCCTTAAAATCTATAGCTCCCTTGGCAGAATGTGAAATTGCAGAAAGCAAACAAACCTCTGCAGTGTTTTTCTTACCATATTGCCTGCACCTGTATATAATTGTAATTTCCCAAAGCATTACTAAACAGGTCAAAGGTTGTAGAGTTACTTCACGTAGAATAGCCCTTTAAACCCAGAAAACTAGTGTCTCATTTTAACCATGCACGTAATCTGTGCCTAAAATTAGAAATGCAAGCAATGTTATCTGGCTCTTCATGGTCATGTCTTGTCTGGTAACCAGAGGCACGAAAGAAGGCTTGATCATGGGACCATTCAGGGAAGTTGTGCAATAAAACAGGAAGCAGGGCCAAGGAGACATATCAAAGCCTTGGATTTTTCCTTAGCTCTGCAGACGTTATGTGAAATTCCTCCTAAGGGAAAGGGTACAGGAAATTGGGTAATATTTTGCAAAGACCATTACAGCCTTGTGTCTCTCAATAACCTAACACATATATGGCCTAAAATTCCAAGCCGTCAGATAATATAAACAATCTAGCGGATCTTTGAAAGAAATATGAAAATATGTTTCAACTTTGTTATTCATAACGGTTTACCATAAGATATTAACATCTGGAAACGTAACTTTTTGAAATATAAAAAAATGAAAGATAGACAAGGTGAAGGAAAAGATGAGACAAAATGAAAAAATATGACAAAGGGAGGGAAAAATATGCCAACTTCATTTGTATTATATGCGGATGATCCTGGCAAGTGATTTGAATGCCAGCTATGTTTAAATTTGTAAGTCACTGATACTTTAGCATAAAAGCCACAGCCTCCAAAATATAAACAAGAGAATCAAATATGAAAGAGTTGAATCCACAAACATGCCCCAAAGTAAATGTCATTTACTTCCCAGGGACGCCTTCTTTCAATTGTCCAGTAATTTTCTTTACTTTATTCACATTTTGAAGAAATAGCTCATGGAGACATAGCTATACTCAATTCGACTAAAAGATGCCAACTTTTCCCCTTGTATTAGGTGCCACACAGAAGCAGAGGAAACTCAGGTTCAACAGCAAAGAACTGAAAACATTTATACTCGTAGTAAAAAACCTGTTGGACTTTTATGCACACCAACCTCAATTACTCATCTGGATTTAAACTCCTATGTGTTTGTTCTGGAGCTGTGGAGAAGCAGGATAGAGGTATGAGACATGAATGGGTTTTAAATGCCTGAGGGGCATTTCCAAAAGCCTGCCTGAGGAAGAAGTGTATGATCACAAAATGAATATCTATATATACATGTATATATAATATTTACAGTGTAATAATAATAATAATCACAACCAGTACCTGAACAGAAAGTAATTAGAGTTGATCTTTCTTTTATAAATTCCAGATAAACAGAAGGATTTCATTATATGGCATATAATTTTTCAAATCCACAAGACTTATAAAGGTGTGTATAAACTATTTTATGCTCCGCCATATAAAGTTTAACCACAATGAACACAAAACAATAAGTTATTTTTGTAAATCTTTCTCCATCATCTTTTGCATGCAAGTAGTGACATCATTGTCCATATATGTCCTTTTGCCTGCCCGTTTTGGGAAGATTTCCAGAGCACAATGAATCGCTCTGTCCTATAAAAACTTAACATTATGACCTCATGTAACAGTAACACTAAATTCTTCAGTTTGTTGAAGAGGATGCCTAATAGGCTAGTTTAACATCTGAATTAAATTATATACATAAAATTTTCTAGATGTGGAAATATTTTGAATTTATGTAGTTTTGCTCTTCATCGCAGATGTAGCCTCTGTCCTGTGTCTAGGATGCTGACATTCAATCTGATAGCATAACCAATCAATCTCTCTGCTTTGGCTATTGCCTGGGTAGCAAGAATAGTTTGAGTCACAGATGGCACATGAGGCGAAGTCCCTAGTCATTCCCAGATATATGCAAACTATCTCATTCTCCTTTACTTTTATCACTGTGTATTCCCATGTCGATGAAGATACTGAAAAATGCTAGCACAAACATATTGAAAGAACACACTAGTTATTTGCATTTCCATTCACAAGTGTGTTTTACAGACTCTAGAGAAATGAGAAACACAATGACTAAATAGTTTCCCCATCTTCCAAATGGTTCTTCTTCTTTAAATATTATGAGAGTGGTACCACCAAAATTTCATGTTAACATATCTTATCCCAGTGTTTAAGACCCATAATCTTGTTCATTTTTCTTCTTTGCCTGGTTCAGTCTTCTCCAACCGCTCCATTCTAATTTTTATTCCTGCCCTTCTCACTTCATTGTACGTACTGAATTTCAAAGGAAAGGGAAAGTAAATTAAACATACTAATGTTTGATTTTGATCTACACGTTTCCATTTTGTTAACTTGCTGTGTAACTTGCTGTAGTAACTTCTACATTTCTTTGCAGTCATTTTTTTGTCTTTTTTTGTATGTAGTCATGTTTTATACATATTGTTGATCTAAAGTGAATTCAGATGGACATAAATGAGAACATCTTGGTCATTCAACATGAAACAAAGGAACACCCAGCTATCTATTTTGTGTGTGTGCATGTGTAAGATGTTATAGCTTAAATAGTAATTTTCTTAAAAACTCAGCTAACTCTACATGATATATTAATTTGATTTGTTTTTAAGATATCTAAGTATTTTCCACTGAAAATAAAAAAATCCTATATTCCTCAATTTTCAAACTTTGCACCGGTTAATAATAGGGGAAAAACTCCACCGTTTCCTTTTTCCTAGTGAAAGGTTTAAAAGTCCTAAAAGTACATTCCCCTGATACGTGTAATTTACTATTATTACGCCACTTCTGAAAGTAAGGAAATCCTTTTGAATGACCTCAGTTTTTATTCTTTTCTGAATGACCCACTTTGATGGGGTGTCATAATTCCTAATGGTAAGTTTAACAACATTACTTCCAACTTTAAAGCACAAGGCACGGTTATAGTGACTAAATTAAAAAAACAAACAAACAACAACATCACAACGCAACATTTAGCATTCTTACTTCAGAATACTTCAAACTTATTACTTCTTTTGATGTGTGTGTGTTTTGCTATGTGTTTGTGTTTTCCTAATTGCAAACTTGAGTACAGAGTTTGCCCAGTTGCAATCTTGGATAACAATCTGGAAATGTTTGAAATCAAGGAGGCCAGATGCAGAAACACTGTTGATCAATCTTTCCTGACTTTCAAAACCTCTGTTATTGGACCAGCTTCCTTTAGTATTCTACAGCTGCCCAGTAAAATGACCTTCACCCTTCTGTTCCAATATACATTACTATTATTAACATTGAGTATTTTATTTCTCCTCACCTGTTATTGTCCTTTCACATCCTCACATTTTTTTCCCATTTCCACTCATTTCAGATAGTACTTAAAGTGTGTAGAACCCAGATAAAAAGAATTTGTGTTATTCTCATTTGTATAGTAGAACCATTTTACTACACCAAAAGGAAATGATTTATTAGTCTTTTTATCCTTTAGGAAATGATATTAAATTTTGACAAGGATATTTGATGATGTTGTACTCGAATAGCAAACAACACGTGACTTTCTACAAAATGCAAATTGGAACCCTCTGACTCTAAGTGGGTTTTGCTCCAATACCTAAGAGACTACGAAGATTTCAGGACAAAAGAGTAGTTAGAAACATCTAAAATATCTAATTTAAGTAAGTCCATGTTAAATTATTTTCCTAGAAAATCAAAAACTCCCCTAGAATGTAAGTGCTTCCTATGGTAGAAGTTCAAAGGTACATTAAAAATGCCCTTCCTTGTTAAAACAATAATAAAAAATTTAAATGGCACACTTTTTGATAATAGTATCATTTGTCTCAATTTCCAGACTACATCCTTAAGCAGATAAACTCCATTTTTCATGTTCTGGTCTGAAATTTATTGAAGGCCATAATGATTAGCATTAAACCAGTAAAACGGCACAACAATAGCCAGAATATGTGTGTGTGTGTGTGTGTGTGTGTGTGTGTGTGTGTGAGGGAGAGAGAGAGAGAGAGACAGAGAGAGAGAGAGACAGAGAGAGACAGATAGGTTTGAAATTAGATTTATTTTGAGGGTATCTTCAGTAGAGGGTAACTCAAACCAACGGCTGCCTCTTAGTTTTCCTGTAAGTAAAAATGTTTTACCACTTTCACTGTCTCACTGTCATCCTTCAGGCACAGTTGTAGTTCCTCCCACCCAGGAAGATATGAGCTTGGATTTGATCTGGTTGCTATTCTGGTACTGTCAGTAATGCCATTGCTGAGCTGCCTGATTTAACTTTTATCTTTCTCTCAAGTCTCCTGGTAAAAATAATATAAATTTTATGTTGCAGTAACAACATACAAGGAATAATGATTGTGACTATAGGGAAGAAATTTCCAGAACCATAGCTTATAGTTAATTTACAATTACTAATATCAGCTTGAACTTTTGTTTTATGACGTTAACCAAATAACGTATTTTGTTAGGGTGAAAAGGCTTACTATTGCCAAAACATTGTAATAAGGAGTCTGTCATTTTCTCATAGGCTGAGATTTCATTTTCCTTCTGTGTCCATCAATGGGGAGAGATGAAATTTGAATAGTTATATGGCCTCTCTGAGGGCACACATAAACAGCTGGACCAAAAGAATTTGTCATCAAAATTTGAATGGAATATTCAACCATGCAATTCTTTTCCTGTGTTCCTCTGTTCCACTTCTATTTGCCTCTATTATACTCGTGGTCTTCTGGGACAGAGATGTTGCTTCAAACCTGATCCTTAATATGTTCAAGTTCTTCTCTCCTATACCCTAAACATCAGATCTGCTCATCTCAACAGTATTCTCTTATTATACAGCCCAGTCTTTTATCCTTAACCCATTTTTTTCAGGGCTGTGCATACTTATTCAGTCTTGAAGTCCTTCCATTTTGTCCTCTAGACATCTCTTTCCGCTATGAACCCACTAGCTTACACATATCTTCAGGCTTTCCCTAGAAAGTTATCTTAATCTTATCATTAGCTAAACCCTACTTCTTAATCAAAGAACACCCAATTTTATAACCTTCTTAAAGAAAAAGTGCTTAATTTTCTACATTCCTTGGTTCTTGGTACTGCGAGGTAGGGGCCACATTCTTTTTGTTTCGGACTGCTACTTCTAGAGTGGTAGCTTTCCACCCTTATGCAAAGATCTTTCTATTTTGTGAGGTACATCCCATCCGATTAAACCACTTTCCCCCCATGCTGTCTTCTGATTCTTTCCTGGTCACTCCCCAGATTAACAAAAGATATTGACTTAATCTATTTATTTCCTGCCATTATCCTGGGGTATTTCTATATCCATGTGGAAAAGAGATCTATGACCCTGGCCTCTGAGTTCCATAAAAATATAAGCCTAAACTAAATTTGAACTGTCATCAGACATAACTTCATGTTATCTAAATTCCGTGACCTCAATATATTGATTTGGTATTCCATATTGATTACTAATTTTGTCCACAATGAAAATCTAGCTCTTAACTACTCAAAATTCTCCCAATTGCTTAGTTTCAAAATTTAACTGAACCAAAACCCTGCTTAGCAAGCCTTTGAATTTTTCGCTGGTTGCTTCCCTTTGAGTTCTCCATGATAGAAACTTGCACCATGTTTGCACCTTATTGGTACCTAATCACAGTGTACTGGGACTTTCACAATATAACCCATACCAAATTTTACCTGACTCTCTACATCCCTCAGTGATGTTTTCCAGCTCCCATATTATTTCTTAAATATGCCAGACACTCTTTCCCGTCTTTGCCTGGTAACCCTCAAAGTCATCTTCCAAGATCCACCTTATCCTTTTAATTATGTTTTCTATGGCTCTCTCAAAGGCTTGGTACTTCTTTCACAAAGTGTTATAACACAACAGATATGGTCATTTCTCTCATTATATACTTTCCCACACCTGCACCACTCAGGATCCCCCAGTGGAGTGTAGGCCCTCAATAACAAGGGCTACTTTAATCACATTTATATCTTTAGTGTGTAGCACAGTACCAGGCTTGTTGTAGGTTGTCAATATATTATTGCTACCTAAATGTTTGTGAATTCTGGTCACTTTTGGATAGACTATCATAAACTTTCAGAAAGATTGCTTATAGGTTAAAATTAACTACTCTCTCCCCAATTATACATATTCTTGTGATAGCTGGCTGCAAGTGACAGCAAGTTCTATCTGGAAACAAGAAATCTAATCAGTATGTCAAACATTTGGAGAGATGGCAAGATACGTATCTACCCTACAAAGCTGATTTTAGGCAATTAAGAATAGTTGATTCTGAGTTTTAATTTTCTTGGATTCAGAACTGTATAAACAACAAATTGTGATCTTTTAAACTGAAATTCAAAACTGTGATGTAAGAAGAGTTCAGATAATTTGGGGCTGAACATCCCTATATATCCTGGTACCTAGAAAAGTGCTTATCACACAAATAGTTCTTGAAAAAGACGGTTGAGTGAATGAATTGAATAGCCAGAACCATGCTTTTAAAAGCATCATCTCCTTGAAGTTTGTATAGCTATTTTAATTGTCATGGTCTTATATTTATTATTTACAACCAATAAGATAGCAAGTATGTGAACCTAATTCAGAAGAGTAAAGAAAAACAGCCATCTTGACTCATTTAATGAGATGGAATCCTTTCTCTCCCACTCTCCCAAAACAATAATAAAAAGGACAAAATACTCAAAATCTAAGGTGTATGGATTTGGTGGATTTAGATAAAGGTGAGCCTAAAATTTCACATGTCTGAATAACAAGTCTCATGTTTTAAAATCACAATAGTTTTGGTAACATTTGCATATACAGAGGTGAAAAATAGAAAAGGAGATCGGCAAACAAGATACAAGTAATTATGAAATCTATACTTGCAAATCCAGTAGCTATGACTGAACATCAAAACTTTTGGAAATCAAGGTGAAGAATAGAATCATAATATTTTCAAACTCATTCTCTGGTGGTGAGGTGGGATAAAGATTCCTCCAATCAAACTGTGTCAAAAATTTCTTATGAGACGCCTTGCATATGGCACATGAAGGTTGGCACAGATACATTTATTTATTTTTTCATTTAAAAGTTAAAATGTAACACTGTGACACATCAATAGTCAATTTTCCTTAGACCAGAGAGCAGAATGTATGGAAATGACCCATCTTTTACATATCTTCATATTTACAGCAGCACAGTTGGGCCAATTACCAGATATACAAGATTTAAATGATTAAAGGTAACATCATACGTGTAGACTTAACAATACAATTACAATTTGAAGATGCCATTTAGTTTCTAGAAGAAGAACATGGACTCATTGGGATCACCTGATGTCCATCAGTTGCTGAAACCAAGGCTTTCTGTTTGGATCTCACTTGCCCAATCCTGGACAGGTTCTGTGAGATGTTCAGGAAGCACAAGTTATATAGATTTCCAATTGAAATGGATTTGTCTTATTTAAAAAGAACTTAAAGAGATTAGTTTAGTTCCAGGTCAAATTTCCACTTAGAGTTTAAGTTATATCAAAAGAGACCCTGGGCCATGGGGGTCAGATCGGTCTCTTCTGAGAGAAGCTTTAAATTCTAAAGCGGGTTCAGAAACTAATGCTAAGTGCTTACAGAATCACTAACTTTGAGTCGGAACCATATCTGCCATAGTCTTTGTGCTGGTCATCATTCCCTATTTTTTGTAGCTACTCCAAAAGGTGTTTGAACTGTAAAACACATATTTTTTCTGGTACATCTAATCTTATGAAAACTAGCTTTTAACGCCATGTGTTTACAACAGGAGAATGGAAAATGTTATGTTGTCGTAGTCCTTTAATATAAGTTTAATTTTTAAGACTCACAAAATCTCAAAGTCTAATTCTCAATTCTGCTTTGGCTTTAACAAGTTTGCTTTTGATTTCTTTATTTTTAAATAAAAGACGTGGCTGGCATTCAGTTGAAACTTTCACATTTACTTCTCTTTCCTCTGGTAAACTAAGCAGATAGCCTAATTACACATTTTGTAGGAACTGAATAAAGTATAAACATTCAGAATAAACTGTTGGAAATATTCACTTGAACTCAGTTTCCTTTTAAGCAGTCTAGTTTAGCCCAGTACTCTTCAATGGGTCATTTATTATGTCAACCCACTATAGAGTACATCAAAGGAGCTTGTCACTAATTGATTACATTTCTCTACCACCATGATTCACAGTGCTATAGGGACAATTACATAACTGTTTGACTTTTGCAAAACTGTGAGTTTAAGTAAACACAATTCTTTGTTATTATGATCTCTAATGGGCATATGCACAGTAAGTATCATAGTATGTAACTAGATCTTACTACATTGTCTGTCTGACTTGTGGCTCACAAAAATCCCTCTTTTGTGGCAACTGGAGCTCTGAGGAACAGCTGCTGATCTCACACTGAAATTAAAAACATTTGAGTTGTTTTGATTTATGTCAGCTCCCATGGGAAGAGAGAAATGAAAAATGGATGCTTTGTGTAAATAAAATACCATTTCTCCAAGCTGTATAAAGAAATTGTCTAAATATACTGATATATTTCTTTTATGGAAATATGGTGAGACCCAGTTACCATATTGTTAGAAGGGAGGACGACTAACAACATTCTAATAAACAAACTTCTAGGATTCTCTTTTAATCAACAGTGTTCTGAAGGTGGAACTTTATCATCCCACCGCTAAAACCCAAGTCTGAATATTGTATGATGTTGTAATGAAATGCAACCAGCAATGAAGATCATTAAAATGATACACTCTCAGGAAAGCCTAAGAAAACCAGTTTCTCTTTTCTATAGGAGTTATCCCCAAAAAGTCCAATGTCTTGTCTTAGACTTTAGTGTTTCACTGTATGTGAAATCATTTGTACGGGGATGAGTGAAATAGAGATATATTATTCTCATAATTGTTTAAATTAAATTCACTAATGTAGACTTCCGTGTTGTGGATATATTTTTTAAAGTGTCAGTTTACTTTATATACCTCTTGGTGGGGAGGAGCAGGTCCTTTTATGATTAGAATTCTCTAAGGATCTTGTGAAAACAAATCATCAAGAGAACCTATAAGCACACCAGCTGGAGTGATTGATTGGCAACACACGAACAAAAAGCCTCTGGGTTTAAAGGTACATTCCCCTCCTCCCCCCACCTAGCTCATTCTGTACTGCTTATTTGATGTTTTTTTCTTTTTTTAAAAAAAGTGGTCCCTGACCCTGGTGAGATTATGAAGGACCAAGCACATTATAAATGATAATATGCTTCCCCTCAGGAAGCAGGGTTTAAGTGTCAGAATTTTTCAGTAGTCCATGTTGTCTATTTCTCTATTTTATGGCCCCTTTGAAAAGAGTGAATTGTTCTTTTTAGAAAATAGTAATGAAATATTACTTTAGCATGGGAGTAGAATTTCTTTCTTTTATTTTAGGATGTTCTGAAACAGAATGCCAGCTTCTTCTTACACTTCCTCTAAAATGGTTTTAAAATTGCCGGTCAAAAAGTTGTTTTTTGTTTCTTTTAATTGGTTAAAAGATGTACACCAAGTTTTAAATAATTTAAAATTAATGACTATTCCAAGTGCAAGTTGTTCATTAAAGCATATATTAAAAAAATTTATCAAGCAAGAAGATAATTTGTATTTTAATTATACTGCTGAAGGAATTCCACTAATTGAGTTATCTATAAAGGATTTCACTTGAAAATTTCCATTTTCACCTCTTTTGAGAAGGAAGTTACAGGTTAAAACTTGTTACTACCAAAATATCTGAGTGCTACAAAAATTTCAAAACATATTCAATATAATGACAATCTAATGGTTACATAGGGTATGAATAGTTCCTTTGAGTTCATTGTACTGAAAAGACTTCTACATGTAAAGCAAACAGATTTAATAAATACACACAAAGAAGCTGGATACTTTCTTCTGGCACAATTGAAACTTCCAAATCTGTGCGTTATGACAACATAGTATGCCATTCAAAGTAAAGGAGCTGTATTCTTTTCATCACCAAATATACATTATCAGGTATACTGAAGTTTAGGTCACATTACCAGAAACCAGTCTTCATGCTTTCAATTAATTTTTTTTGACATAATGGAATTCAGAGAAAAGAGCACGAGCTTTGGAATTATAGAGACCCAGTTTGAATTCTGACTGCAACAGAGACGAGAGTCTGATGTTCAGTAAATTATTTAATTCTCTGGGTCCCGAATTCCTCATCAGGAAAGGGGATTAATATGTGGCTTAGTGGGAATTATGAAGATATGTAAAGCTCTTGGCTGAGTTCCTGACACATGGTGAAGGTGCTGTCATTTTCATTTCTTATAGAAATAAGTCATGCATGCTATTATATATGCTCTTCCAAAGGCACAAATAAAATCTCAGACTTGATACTGTTACCATTGCTAACCTGATATGATTTGAAAATAATTAAAAGTATTAAGTGTGCCAATAAATAGGCATTTTTGGAGGGAATCTTATATCTGAGGTAAAATAATTTTTTTAATTGGAAGAAATTAAAATGAGAAAACAACAGTTTTTTTTTTTACATATGTACATGAATTCTTGCCAATTCAATAGAATTCATCCAAAAGTTTAAGAAGAGTTTAGAATTGTGATTAAAGTGGTGAGATGCATTTGAGCAAGGACCAAAAATGAAAGATAGTTTTAAATATCAACCACCATAGAAAACAATAAAACAAACACTGAAAAAACATCACTGGAGCTAAAAGATGTATTGAATTCTCAAAAAGATGTTTAAACCTGTACAATATTAATTATATAAGAAAAGAAATAGAATCAAAATAATGTTTATAAAAAATAAATGAGGATTTCATTTTAACATGAGATAAATGTCTTACAAAGAATATATGGTTTTGTGAAATGTGATTGTGTAGATTTTCAATTAATAAACTGTGGTATAGACACATCCTGTTAGAAGGCTTATGCTTAAACTTTTCTTCAAGTAAATCCTTTATGCTGAGAAACACCCTTTATTTGTAATAATTTAGAATTCTAAGCCAAAAGGTAAATTCCTATCTTCAGTTTTTCACCCACTGTAGGGTGAATTGATTATACTGTGAATTGATATTTGCCCTCGGCATGCTTCATTAACTCACTTGAAACAATCACGTGCATTCCAATGGACAGAAATATCTAATAAATTTTCCAAAACAAAATAAAAAACAAAGAACTATCCCAATGGGTAGAAATATATAATAAATGTTCTAAAACAATAATAAAAATGAAGGGTTTTTCCCTTTTTCCTTCAAAAGCTGAGAGCTGTCCTTTAATCATATTGTACTAAATAAAGAAATACCTAAAGAAAATAAGAAATGGGCAATACTGAACTATGGAGCTGACCCTGGAAACAAACTTTTGGGGAAAAGTTGTCTAACTTCATAAAACGAATATAATAGAATCCTAAAGCCTGACATTTTAGAATGGGTGCATAAAATGTTACCTCTTTCGACTCTATGACTTCTACTCACTCACTCACCATCTACAATATTGTCTTTGTATATGTTACATTCCACAGTACTCCAATCAGGAGATAAGTTAAAATGTTTAATGAGGACAGATACACCACACAGGGTTTATTTTTGGCCAAAGTAAAATGGAAGGGGCAGACAAAATTCCAGGAACTGAGTTGTTAGTACAGGAACTATATACGCCATACACATGTCTGAGTAATCTAATCAGTCTCTGCTCTCCTTTGCGTACACAACTCTGCTTCCTTCTGAGCATTTCCACATTTACACTGCTCACCACCTGATATGGTTCATTAAGGCAAAATAAAGTGATGAAAGTTGAGAATGGTATTCTCTCCAATTTATTCTCTACTTTCATGTTAACTTTTTAAAATATACATAGATGAAGTTTGAGAAAATGGAAAAACCTTAGGATACAGCTGAAAGACAGTATTAAAATCAGAATCAATTTTGCAGAATATTCAATATCCAAAAGCCTACTGAAACAGGTATGCAGATGCTTAAAATTAGTAACAGGATATAAATCTGAGATAGTTTTTCTCAGAGGAATAAGCAAGCTGATACTTATTACACAAACCTTCTTAACAGCAAAATACATAACAATAATGCAGGATGTTTTTGTAAGGCCTTCTTTGAATTGATTTTACAAATCCAGTCTTTTAAATTTCACAGATTTTAAATGAGTCTTTTGTGACAGTTGTAAGAACTCTAGTACATGTTCTTGATAGAATATGGTGTCAGAAGGAGTAGAATATAGGTGGTAAATAAACAAAATAAATAAAACTGACCTGAAAATTCAGAAGCTGAGATTTTAATTTGGTAAGCATCATTTTTTGAGCTCTTTCCTTCTCAAGATATCAATATACAGTATTCTTTCACTCCCAGGACAATCACAGCATTCAACAACATGTTTCATCTATGTGATAAAGTAGTTTGAAATTCTTGAAACAGGTTCCCAGAAGGGACGGAAAAATTAAATAGTAAAGTAATATTCATTTACTAGGCCAATTAAAGGGTAAAATGGAAACTTTATTGCAAACATCATTTTCAATTACTTATAACACCCCATAAAAATGTAAAAAGCCCATTTCCACATTTGCCTGCACTGTTGGGAAAGATAGCTCAATATTTATTATGAAAAATTATTTAAGGTAAATTTGTCAAACAGTTCATTCAGTTGCTCTTTTCTCAGATGTAGGAATGTATAGAAAATAAAACTCGGCAGAATATTTCAAAGCAGAAGAAAGAGAATCTTTATTTCCTTAGTTCTCAATTCCTCAGGGAAAGGAGAGAGTGGGGTCAGGGAAGCTCAGAATTTGAAGAAGGGTTTGCAAAAGGCATTCCCCTGCCTCCCCAAGACATTTCCTGCTGGAGAGATGGGGAGCATCGATCAGCCAGTGTTATCTGAGCCAATCTGTTTACCTCAGACTGTAAATCACCTCAGTGGATCTTAGCCCTGGACCCCTCTGAGATGTTCTGCTCAACCTATAGACATTATCCATTTACAAGCTCTCTTTTTTTTTTTTTTTTCAAAGTGAAATGAAAACCCTGCCATTTCAGAAAAAAATATGTTTACACAACCAAATGATTTCACATCTGGTGAAATTCAAGCTGCCATTCTGTAAAAACAACTCTAAAGTGTACTGCTCAGAAAACAGTACAATACCTTTCAAAATATCACTGGACTATAAACTGAAATAAACTGTACATTTCAGGATTTTAATGGGTAGATTAATTACTTAACATTTCTTTTAATTCATTCCTCTGATAAATCCAAACTTGTTAAAATTATTTTTATTAGGTAAAATTACAGAATAAAATAAATGTAAAATAATGTGTTAAATGTTTTTATTAGAATTTTAAACAATTATTTCAATGTTGTATTCACACAATGGGAATCTCTTGGTAACATGTCAAGTATAGCTGGAAATCCAGTAGAAATAAAATAGATTTGTTTGTTGATTTGGGTTAATTGCATCAGGACAAAGTCCATTTAGTGAACTGATCCACTTTGGAAAAAATGTCTGTATTGATATGAATAACATCATAGTAACAAAAAACAGGAAAAAAAAAAAGAAATTCTATCAAGATGTATGTGCTCATCTATACTGGAAACAATCTTATATTTGAAAGCAATAAGCATGATTGAAATTAACTTTCTTTTATCCTCTTCCTAACAATGAGTGTCCTGTTTATAGGTAAAATATTTCTAGAATCTGTGGCCAATTTCACACCTATAAATTCCCACAAGCTGACTGCTGCATGGCAGAAACCATCTCTATATCAGGTTACAAAAGCAACAAATGTTCTGTCTCCTCAAACATGTTACATTATTTTATTATAAATACTTGTAACAAGTTTTTGTTTTCCACTGAAACATGTGTGCATTAATTAATTGGTAAAGTAGAAATTGCATACGTTTTGTTGGCAATGTAAAGAGTACACGTGTAGGGAAAATAAAAATTCAGAGAGTAAATAAAAGCCAATAGATCAAATCACTCCACACTTTCAAGAACTCAAATCAGGGACTACAGCTGGGACAAAAATGAAATCATTCAGGCATGGGAAACTTGCACACTTAGTTGTGTTGAAACGTGCAATTTGCAGTCTGTAAATCTCAAATTTAATTTTCAGGATAAATCTCCAAAGGCAAGCATTGACTTTGTAATCTTTTCACTCACTCATTCATTCATTCATTCATTCAAATTCACCTGTGGACCTACTATGCTGCCCAGTGCTGTGCCAGTCAGTGTGGAGATGGCAGTGAGCAAAACAAAGTTCCTTTGCTCATGGAGGAAAACAGACGTTAGGATGATAAACTACAAACATATATATGCCATACGACGAAAAGTTTGATAAGAAGGAAGAAAGCAGGGGCAAGCAAGGGACTGAAGTGGTATTTTATGGACTCTGGTTTGAGAGGTCCTCGCTGATAAAATGAGACTTGGAAGGGGACCCGAATGCAGTGAGAAGCAAGCATTGCTTGCTCTTGGCCCTGAATCTGTTACTTGGCATTTTGAACCGATCTTCTGTAAAATTAAATTGTAAATTGATAAGACGGCAAATCAACAAAGATGACATTTTAGGGAGAGTTGATGTTATCTTGAATTTTTCACTAGGATTACTGGATAACAATCAGATCTATTCCCAAACTTAACATGAAATAATTGGAAAATATTCAAGGTTAGCTGTTAGTACTGCATTTAGAGAACAAATTTTAAAATGAAGAGCTATCTCTAGGAGATATTTCCTGATGAATATACAGCTAAAACATGGCCACAGAGACACTGCCCCCAATCTAAGCTAATGCTATGCTAAACAAACAAACAAACAAAAACAACCTTAATGTTATTAAGTACTAAACAGAGTGATCTAAAGAATTACCTGAAGGTTTGTGAAGAGTAAAATCCAGATCCTCTTAGGCTATTTAATGTTATTTGTACGTGTGGCAAGGAGGGTAAGGAGAGCTAAATGACTATAATACACTTAAAATCCGAGTCACACTATAACAATATTAAATAACTCTCAAAAATCAAACAACTTGAATAAGAAAAAGGCGTACTAGTGAAATTTGTGGCCATCTGTATTAGTCAAAGCTAATTTTAAAATGTTGTATGAGATTGTGAAATATGAATATCTTTTACATGTTTATTAGAGAATAGTTTGGATGAGCATACCTCTTCCAAATCTTACAAATCAGAGGCATTTAATGAAACGTATTGTATCCAGCCAATTGCCCAAACATTTCTGGGGGGCTGTATATAATAGTAGCTACAACATAATAGTACATATGAAATAAAGACAAACCCTAAATTTTAACTTTAGAGGCAACTCGGAATCCTGTCCAAACAGATGTGAATTTAAATTGTGCTCCTTTTAACCATATATAACTGTTGTTCTATTTGCTAACTTTTTTTTAAGTAACTGTCTAATTGAGCATTCACAATCTAATAAGGTGCACACCGGGACCCAAAGAGACCTCCTGTTACGCCCTGAAGGGTAAAGGTTTTGTATCACTTCCAGATTTTCAATTAGATCCTGATTATAACATGCTTCATTTAAAGCTACAGGAATCCCAACCCTGTCAACACTACTGGACCATAACATGTCTGTCTTAATTACATCTGATTAGTTCTGGGCCCAGCTCACATTGTGTACCCTGACTCTGTAAAAAGCTGCTCATCTGCTTGGCAGCTGCTGGTGTGGAAGAACCTTATTCATCATGCTGCAAAAGAGTGTGTTCCCTCACCTTTCTCTCCTGGGATGCTGGGCCTTTTGATATTCCATGGCTGCATAGGATCAGCCAAATAATGCACCTCACTTATCACTGGCAGTATGGCGGAGCTGGGAATGGAAACCTCAGCTGCTCAGGGGCTACTACTGGGAGCATTGTGAGCTTGTCCTACTCTCCCAATCAATAACATTCTACAGGACTATTGTAAATTTTAAGTTTTGCAGAGATTGACTTACTCATCCCATGCATTCTTTCACTCTGTATTTCAAGAAGACTATACAAAATAATATTTGTCATGCATTTTCTGAAATCCGTTTTCAAGTATAATCAGTGTTATCAATTTCACTGATATATAAAGAAAGAGTTGGTAACTCTTAAACAAAATGTGTGGTGACATCCATTGGGTGTTTTTCCTTTGGCATTTTCGATTTGCTTCCAGAAGCCACCAGATGAAAATGTCTGTATTGATTTTTTTTTTATTTGATAACACTGAGCTTGTTTCATGACTAATGGTTCACAAGCCATCAGAACATCCTAATTTACTCTGCTTTGTATCTGGGCAGCATTTTGATAATGGTTGAATTAATACTGGGCATTGATATCTTTATCTATAGTTAAAGGGACTTCTCATTTAGTTGTGAGTAATAGCTGAGGGTTATCTGATTCACTGGTCTTCAGTAGTAATAATAGTAGCACACATTGTACATTCTATGCTAGATTCAATTTATGTGTTTTTACATATATTAATTTAATCCAAATAGCAACTCTAAAAGGGATATACCACTATTTAACACTATGGAGTACTTAATTCCAATTTTAAAGTGAGCAAATACATAGAATTTGGGATTAAATAAATTGCCCAAACACACAGTTATGAAATTGCAGAGGTAGGATTTGAATTTCTTTCTACCATAATGGGCCTTATATAAGACTTATTTAGCCTGGAACTTAGTATCCTAGGGATAGAAAAATGGGGTTTTCCCCACTTCTATTAGGATTAACTTGTTAAATAAAAAGTGTAACTATACCTTTGGTCTCATTTTAAACCCACCACCTCCTTGCTCATTAAGCTCCAGCCTTCTTTTGATTTCTCACACATATCAAGTTCACATCAACGCAAGAGCCGTTGCCCTAGCTGTTCCCTTTGCGTAGAGAGCTGTAACCCTGAATATTTACAGGGTCCTCTTTCCTGTCACATCTTATCACTAATCTCAGCTCACATCTCACTTCTTCAGAAAAGCTTTCTCTGACCTTCTTGCCCAAAATATAATAGTATTTCCCTAGTCATCAATTTTTCACATTATTCTCTACATTTAAATTTTTACCACAGCTAATACTATCTCTAATTATCCTTTACTCCTTCTATGGAGTCTGATAAGGTCCATGAAAGCAGTTATTGATCTTGTTCATGGCTGTTTCCCTCAAACGTGGAAAAGTATTTGGCACAGGTAGGTTCAATAAATACTTCGAGTATGTACAGTCAGATAAACTATTAAAAGCTAACGAAGGGGGAAACTGAAGAATTATAGTCAAGTAGTCATTTATCTAACCTCAAAGAATACAGCCAGAGCCCACAGTTAGTAAGGTTGGCGTAATTCATTGAGCTCCAGTGCCCTCACGATGAGGAGAAGTAGACACCAGAGCTCTGACTCTTCTGCCTTGTTTTTGACATCTAGTTTCCAGCTTGTAACCCCAATGGGTATATGGTTTCCAGTCTCATTTCTCTGGGCCTGAGAGCTAGTCTTGAAAATCTGCTTAGTATACCAAGCTATTTCGGGCAAGTACATAACTTCTTTCCATTCTCCAACTTCCCAGTTCTACACCCACCCCTCTACCAACCCACTTAATAGGTATTGAAGTACCACTGCTGAGCATCAATACCAGAGTAGGGCTGAGACATTTTATGCTATTCATCTGGATGATTACTGCTAAGCAGACTGCCTGAATTTTGCATATCCCTTGCTCTTCTTCTGATACTCAAATATGGCTACACTCCAGGACACCACGGTTAACTTACTATTCTCTATATATACTATCTCATAGATTCTATCTCCTGAGGCAGATTTAAAAACCAACTATGAATGTCTCCAAATTCCTATATCCATCCCAGACCTACCTGCTTAGCTTCAGATCCACTTATGCAGACCCCCAATCATTTTCACATAGAGAAATCAAATTTCAAGTGCTATTTTGTATCCTTGGTCCTTTAGCAACACTCTTCCCCACAACTTCAGACCCCCCGCAAGCTTGATTTAGAAAATGTTATTAGCATGTCTTGTAGACTCTATTTCCAAGATGTTTCTCAAATCCAAACATTTCTTTCTATTTCCAGTCACACAACCAAGGTTTGTACAATTTTCATTGCCCACTTGGACTAATGCACTATTCTTCCCAATATTCTGCTCTCAAATCACTTGTGACCTCCAGAATGAGGTCTTTCCTGACCTCCATATTTAGCTGTAGACCCTCACATCATGAACCATTTTCAGTTTCATTTCCCTGCTTTATTTATTTCAATGAAATTATCCCTACCAGAGATTACATATTTTATTCATTAGTACACTTGTTTATCCTCTATATTCCCAATGGAATATGAGTTCATTGAGGTCAATTCCAGTGCCCAGAGCAACTACTGACAGATAATAATTGTTCACATATTATTTGTTGAATAAATATATAGGGGGCTTCCCTGGTGGCGCAGTGGTTAAGAATCTGCCTGCTAATGCAGGGGACATGGGTTCGAGCCCTGTCTGGGAAGATCCCACGTGTCGCAGAGCAACTAAGCCCGTGAGCCACAGCTACTGAGCCTGTGCTCTAGAGCCCGCGAGCCGCAACTACTGAGCCCACGTGCCACAACAACTGAAGCCTGCACACCTAGAGCCTGTGCTCCGCGACAAGAGAAGCCACCGCAATGAGAAGCCCACTCACCCCCACTCGTCACAACTAGAGAAAGCCCATGCGCAGCAACAAAGACCCAACACGGCCAAAAATAAACAAATAAATAAATAAATTTATTAAAAAATATATATGAACGAGAGATGTTATACTCAAAATTGCAACTCTTCTTCAAAGCTAAGATACTATACTCAAACCAAGCTCTTTCATGTAAATGGCCCAAGTCCAATGAAATTTGGACCAAACCATCAATCAAGCTTTTAGGCATCTTCAGGCCTCTCTGAATTTGGAGTAGGAGTAGTTTAGATTCATGTTGAGATACGGACAGCTCTATCCGTCCCTAGTTTCACCATACACATATTTGTAAAAGTGCATCCATTCATTTATTACCTCATTCACTTAACGTGTTTTGTAACTATGATAACTGGTTACAAAAAAAGAATAACATATTATATGTACCCTTAAGTGTTACAAACTTTTGAGTGTTGTAATTTCTATTTAATTTCAGCAGGTTAGGAATTAAAATATATGCATACATACATACACACATACACACATAAAAGAGATGAAAGAATTGTCATTCAATAAGACCAAAGTTGTCATTTATATCCCCCAAAATACTGTTTAATTTTTCAAAAGTATGATAGATTATAAAAAAATTTGATGTATTCCAAATGTAGTAGTTGAAAAAACTCATATAAGTAAAGAGTTAATAACATTCCAAGGAAATTTTAAAATATTGGCAGAAAATAGACTGCAATACTATTTATGCCTTTTCATTAGACAATTTGACAAGGGTACAGATTTAAAAGCGCCATCCTATTTCACAAACCTTTATCCCTACTTTTAACGTGCAACCTCTTGTGCAATTAAGACCAATGGATTGTCTGCAGAAAAGCCAAGAAAATTGTATTCTTTTTTCAATGCTTTTGGGAGCTTTCTTCTAAAACTTTATAAATCCCTTTCTATGTAGTTCAAATAGAAAAGACTGCCAGGTTCTATTATTTCTTAGTGTCTGAGCTCCCCGTAGACAGAATGATTATATATGGCTAATCTTTCAGAGATTACGAGTTTTGTGCAGAGAGATAGAAAGAATCCTATGGTCATTATGTAGATGAAACAATCCTCTCTTTTAGCCCTATTTAGCTAAATTCTGACAACCCAATCCATACATAGGTGGGAAATAGGCCTCTGAGAAAACTCATTTCACATGTTGCTAAGTTACTAACCAGTTAAAAAAAAAAGCTAGATGAATAAGAAAGATTAAAATGCTTTTACAGTATATCATCTGCAATATGCATTTATGAGTCATATAGTAGCTATTTAAAGTTACTTCAGAAAACTAGACAATTGAGGATGAGAAATGAAGATAAATGAAAGAAGACATGAGGCTATAGAGTTGTGTTAAAGTTGGCAGCTTAAATTCACAGGCATTATTTGTAAAGGTCCTATTCCTTTTGTTTCTCTTTACCTAAAATTAGAATAAAATACAGCCTAAACTTCAGGTTTTAGGCTGATGCCATAGAAAGCTAAGAAGTTTCGGTGTTTCATATAAATTTTAAGAATGTGAATTGCCTTTCTATAACCTCCTGATTCTATCCAAGTCTCATGCTCTCACATAAAACCTTAAAATTGTAGTCATATTATCTGTGCTTGGACTTTTCCCCTTCAGGCTTACATTTTTTATTTTATTTTGAATTTGGATGATGAGTTTCCAATGTACAAACCTGACACAAGCTTCTGAAAATCCTACTCGTTTATACTTTCAATAAATGCTCATTGTGCAATATGAGTTATCATAGGGTGGTGTGGTAGAGCAGTAGAAAACACATCAAACACCTCTGACCTTACAGAGTTTACACTGTAGTGGAGGCAACAGCCATACCCGAGATAAACAAGAAAACGTATAGTATGTTAGACAGTGGTGGATGTTAATGGGAAGAATTTTTAGAGAAGAAAATCTGGTGATTTGTGGGAAGAATTGTCAGAGTATTTTCAGAAAGGAAGTGAGATCTGGAGTAAAAGGCAGCTTTAGTGAGAAACATGGAAAGTTTGTCTTTGGTACTGGGAGAGACTTTCATCTATGTTGGCAGACAGGTAGGTAGATATGTGAATGTGGTGGTAGTGGTTTGTTGGAATTCTTTCTGGTTGCTTTTATGTTCTTAGAGGCTAAGGATGGCATGAAGTAATGTAATCTGAAGGGGTGAGAAATTATTAAGGAGTTGTTAATGAATAGATTAAGGAATTAAATATAAATGCTCAAGAGCATCAAAGGCCCACCTAAAGTTATTTAAGCATTTTACTCCTTCACTTATTTTCTACTTTCCTTATTTTGATTATTTTGGCAAAGTTATGTCATTCTGAAATTATATCAGATAATATAATGATTATCAAGAAAGTATGCAGCTGTCCTCTAGATCATAGCACATTGTTCATTACTCTAGAATACTAAAGAACAAACAAATGAATAAAGATAGTGACACACTCTTATTACACACTGCAATGCTAGATGCATGCCAGTTTACAATTTTATTTTCACACACATACACAATTAAGAACTTAATTTTCTAAAAATGTGTTTTATCTCTACAGTTAACTTGGAAATATTTATATTCTATGGATTAGCTCCTGTTTCTTTACAGAGAACTAAACGAATGAACATCTCTATTTTCAAATAAGCAGAAGTCATTTCCTATGCATGTATGTATACATGTATGTTAAGGATGATACCAAGTAGAAAAAAAAATCATCGCAAGTACTATCCTACCCCTGATCACATATTATCTTTCCAGTTCACCATGGCAGAGGTGATAACTTTCTTCCTTGAATTCCCATAGCTCTTTATGTACTTGTTAAATATTCCCACCCTCTAGTTTTGTTGAGTAGGTTTCTGATAAGTACATTTTAGCTACCCAATTAGATTTTCAGGTCTCTCAGAGAAGTACAGCACTGAGATTAAGATAATCATTTCTGGAGCCAGACTATCTGGATTTGAAACCCTATTCTGGCACTTTCCTTTCCCTTGCAGGTTATACTTTACTTTACTTTACTTTACTTCAGGATTAATACACATTTGCACGCAGACACATCTACCCATCTATACACACAGAAACTGACCAACCAAATACCGCCACTTCCTACTTGAGTAATCTTGGGAAAACGATTTAATTCTATGAACTTATTCTTTGGCAAAATGCTCATAATAGTACTTCTTAACTTATAGACTTATGAGTACTAAAATAAATAGTAAAATTAAAGGGCTTAAAATACTGTCTGGAAGACTTGTGGATTAAATGGTGAAGTAGGAAAATCCTGAGCTTACCTCCTCCCAGAGACACACCAAAACTACAACTATAGATACAATAACTATCTCTGAGAACAACCTGAAGACTAGCAGATCATTTCTACATGTTCTACAAATTATTTAAAGCTTATGAAGAAACAGCGAAATCAAGATAGGTAGGAAGGGCAGAGACTCAGTCTAGATAGAACCCATACCACCACTGTGGTGACCCATAAGCAGGAGGAATGTCACAACAGCAAAGTTCCCCGCTGAGGACTGAGGGGTCTGAGCCCCAGAATGGGCTTCCCAGCCTAGGGGACCTGGATTGGGAAAATGAGCCCCAATAACATCGGACTTTGAAAACCAGTGGGGCTTACATCTGCAAGAGCTGGAGGCCTATGGGAAATCAAGATTTTGCTCTTGAAGGACTTGCGTGCAAACTCACTGGTTCCAAGTTCCAGAGAAGAGGCAACAGCTTGGAAAGCACTGGGTCATACAAAAAGGAGAGTCATTGACTAATATTGGGGCAGGTGCTGGAGGGGCAGGGATCTGCTGGAACTTTCTAGTGACGGAAGCACTGGTGGGCACAATTTTTAAAAAATGCTCCTTCCATCTAGCTGGCCTGGTGCTAGAGAGTGACACTTCTGTCGTTCTTAATCAACTTAGCTAAAGTCATGCACCCCACCCCAGTGCTCCCTTGAGGACTTGCCCCGACCAACCTGCCCACCCTGGCCCGCCCTTCCAAAGCTGCTCCTGTTCCACTCCACCTGGTGGGCAGCCCCAGCTAGAAATGGCACCCCTCCAAGGTGGCTTTTGCTCCATAGGGCCATACCTGTACCTCAGTGTGCTCACAACAGTCATGGCAAGGCCTTGCAGCCAGGCAGGCTGGAGGCCAACCCTATCCAACACCACGCCTATGGCAGACATGGTCAGAGCTCATAGGAAGCCAGACTGGGGACCAGCCCCCACCCACCAGGGCATCCACAGCAGTTGTGGATGAGCCATTCAGCCAGCTGAACCAGAGGCCATCCTGCTCACTAGTGTACCTGCAGCAATGATGACCCAATCTCAACAATAGGATGTATTGAGCCTCCACAGAGGCTATACCTGCAGCATCTGGATCTGGTGACCAGAAGGGAGTGTGCCACTGGGCCCACAGAGGACCTTATACATAAGACTATTATTTGAAGACTGGGAATATAGTCCCTAATACATAGAAGAAAACACAGAGAGTTATGCAAAATGGGGAGACAAAGGAATACTTTCCAAATGAAAGAACAAGAGAAATCCCCAGAAGAAGAATGAAAAGAAATGGAGAAAAGCAATTTACCAAATAGAGTTCACAGTAATAGGTATAAAAATGCTCATTGAATTTGGGAGAAGAATGGATGAACTCAGTGAGAAGTTGAAAAAAGAGATGGAAAATATAAAAAAGAGCAAATCAGAACTAAGAATACAATAACTGAAAGAAAAAATACACTAGAGGGAATCAACAGAAGATTAAAAGATTCAGAAGAATGGATCAGCAATCTGGAAAACAGGATGGTGAAAATCACCCAATCAGAACAGCAAAAAGGAAAAAGAATTAAAAGTTGAAACTAGTTTAAGAGAGGGGGATTCCCCAGTGGTCCAGTGGTTAATACTCCGTGCTCCCAATGCAGGGGACCTGAGTTTGATCCCTTGTCAGGGAACTAGATCCCACATCCTACAACTAAAAGATCCCGTGTACCACAACTAAGACCCAGCACAGTCAAATAGATAAATAAATAAATAAAAGGGAAAAAAAGATAGTTTAAGAGAACTCTGGGACAACATTAAGCATACTGATATTCATATTATAGGAGTCCCAGTAAGACAAGAGAGAGGGAAGGGAACAGAAACCCTATTTGAAGAAATAATGGCTGAAAACTTCCCCAACCTGGCAAACGAAACAGACATCCAAGTCTAGGAAGCACCGAAAGCCCCAAACAAGATGAACCCAAAGAGATTCACACCAAGACACATTAAAATTAAAATATCAAGCTTAAAGAGAGAATATTAAAAGCAGCAAGAAAAAAACACCTAGTTATGAAGAAGGAACTCTCCATAAGACAATCGGTTGATTTTACGGTAGAAACATTACAGGCCAGAAGAGGCTGACATGATATATCCAATGTGCTAAAAGAAAAAAAACAAAAAACAAAAACCTTACAACCAAAAATACTCTACCCAGCAAGATTATCATTCAGAATTAAAGGAGAAATAAAAAGTTTCCTAGAGAGGCAAAAGCTGAAAGAGTTCATCACCTTTAAACTGGCCTTATAAGAAATGTTAAAGAGATCTTTTTAAATAGAAAGGGAAAGACCATACTAGAAACAAGGAAATCATGAAAGAAAAAGACCTCACTGGTAAATCAAACATATAGTGGAAGTAGTGGATCGGACACCTATAAAGCTAGTTTGAAGGTTAAAAAATCTAGTAAAATCATCTATATTTAAAATAACTAATCAATACACAAAATAAAAAGATGTAAAATATGATGTCAAAAGCATAAAATGTGGGGTGAGGGAGGGAATAAAAATGTAGTGCTTTCAGACTATGCTCAAACTTAAGCAATCATCAACTTAAAATAGACTGCTATAAATATAGGTTGTTATACATGAACATCATGTTAACCACAAACCAAAAACCTATAAGAGACACACAAAAAATAAAGAGAAAAGAATAAAAACAACACTAAAGAAAGACATCAAATTACATGGGAAGAGAACAAGAGAAAAAGAAAGAAACAGAGAAGAACTACAAAACAACCAGAGAACAATCAACAAAATGGCAATAAGTACATACATATCAATGATTACTTTAAATGTAAATTGACTAAATGCTCCAGTCAAAAGACATAGGGTAGTTAAATGGATTAAAGAAAAACAAGTCACATGTGTATGCTGCCTACAAGAGGCAACTCACTTCAGACCTAAAAAACACAGGCAGACTGAAAGTGACAGGATGAAAAAAGATACTTCATGCAAAGGGAAATAAAAAGAAAGCTCGAGTAGCAATACATATATCAGACAAAATAGACTTTAAAACAAAGACTGTAACAAGAGACAAATAAGAACATTACATAATCACAAAAGGATGAATCCTACAAGGGATGTAACACTTCTAAGTATCTATGCACCCCAAAAAGAAGAATCTAACACATAAAGCAAATATTAATAGACATAAAGGGAAATATTGATAGTAATACAATCATAGTAGGGGAGTTTAACATCCCATTTATATCAATGAATATAGTCCAGAGAGAAAAACAATTAGGAAACATTAGCCTTAAACTACACACTAGATCATATATATATAGATTATTCCATCCCCAAACAGCAGAATACATTCTTTTCAAGTGTGCATGGAACATTCTTCAGGATAGATCCCCTGTTAGGCCACAAGTCTCATTAATTTAAGAAGACTGAAATCATATCAAGCATATTTTCCAACCAAAACAATACAAAACTAGAAATCAATTATAAGAGGAAAACTGGAAAAAACACAAACATGTGGAGGCTAAACAACATGCTACTAAACAACCAATGGGTCAACAAAAACAACAACGAAAAATCAAAGAAGAAATTAAAAACTACCTCCAGACAAATGAATATGAAAAGCAGAATTCCAAAATCTATGGGACACAGCAAAAGCAATTCTAAGAGGGAAGTATAGAGATACAGGCCTCCCCCACAAAACAAGAAAATTCTCAATAAAAAGTAAAACCTTACACCTAAAGGAACTAGAAGAAGGAGAGCAAACAAAGCCCCAGGTTAGTGGAAGGAAGGAAATAACAAATATCAGAGAGGAAATAAATGAAATAGAGACTTAAAAAAATAATAGAAAATGTGAATGACATTAATAGGTGGTTCTCTGAAAACAAACGAAATTGATAAAACTTTAGCCATATTCATTAGGAACAATAATATCAAAAATAAAACGAGAGAAGTTACAGCAAACACCACATTAATACAAGGCATCATAAGAGATTACCATGAACTATTATATGCCAACAAATTGGACAACCTAAAAGAAAAGGATAAATTCCTAGAAATATAGACTCTTTTGAGACTAAATTGGAAGAAACAGAAAATCTGAATAGACTGATCACTAAGAATAAAACTGAATCAGTAATCAAGCAACTCCCAACAAACAAAGGTCCAGGATCAGATGGCTTCATAGGTGAAATCTATCAAACATTTAAAGAAGAATTATTATCTATTCTGTCAAACAGTTCCAAAAAATTGAAGAGGAAAATCTCATTTTATTAGCTCAAGAGTGATCAAGAGATAGGCATTGGAGGTATAGACACGGAGGTAGCAAAGACGAGAAAGAGGATGCTAGAGGTAATGGTGGAAGAAGAGTGTGCAGGCCCTAAACAAGCTTTTACCTGCTTGATCAAACTGTATAAAATCTGCCCTTGGGGGGGATCTTCAAGATGGTGGAGGAGTAAGACGTGGAAATCACCTTCCTCCCCACAAATACAACAGAAATACATCTACATGTAGAACAACTCCTACAGAACACTTACTGAACGTTAGCAAGACCTCAGACTTCCCAAAAGGCAAGAAGCTCAATACGTACATGGGTAGGCCAAAAGAAAAAAGCAAAAACAGAGACAAAAGAATAGGGACAGGACCTGCACCTCTGGGAGGGAGCTGTGAAGGAGGAAAAGTTTTCGCACACTAGGAAGTCCCTTCACTGGCGGAGATGCGGATTGGTGGGGGGGAAGCTTCGGAGCCATGGAGGAGAGCGCAGCAATAGAGGTATAGACGGCAAAGTGGAGAGATTCCTGCACAGAGAATCGGTGCCGACCAGCACTCACCAGCCCGAGAGGCTTGTCTGCTCACCCACAGGAGCAGGTGGGGGCTGGGAGATGAGGCTCAGGCTTTGGAGGTCAGATCCCAGGGAGAGGACTGGGGTTGGCTGCGTGAACACAGCCTGAAGGGGGCTAGTGCACCACCGCTAGCTGGGAGTGAGTCCAGGAAAATGTCTGGAACTACATAAGAGGCAAGAGACCATTGTTTTGGGGTGCACAAGGAAAGGGGATTCAGAGCACTGCCTAAACGAGCTCCAGAGATGGGCGTGAGCCGCGGCTATCAGCACAGATACCAGAGATGGGCATGAGACGCTAAGGCTGCTGCTGCAGCCACCAAGAAGCCTGTATGCAAGCACAGGTCACTATCCACACCTCCCCTCCTGGGACCCTGTGCAGCCCGCCACTGCCAGGGTCCCATGATCCAGGGACAAATTCTCCGGGAAACACACGGCGTGCCTCAGGCTGTTGCAATGTCAGCCTGGCCCCTGCTGCTGAAGGCTTGTTGCACATTCCATACCCCTCCCTCCCCTCTGCCTGAGTGGGCCAGATTCCCTTAATCAGCTGCTACTTTAACCCCGTCCAGTCTGGGGAGGGAACAGACGCCCTCAGGCAACCTACACGCAGATGGGGGCCAAATCCAAAGCTGAACACAAGGAACTGTGCGAACAAAGAAGAGAACGGGAAATTTCTCCCAGCAGCCTCAGGAGCAGCGGATTAAATCTCCACAATCAACTTGATGTACCCTGCATCTGTGGAATACCTGAACAGGCAATGAATCATCCGCAAAACTGAGGTGGTGGACTTTGGAAACAACTGTAGACTTGGGGTTTGCTTTTTGCATCTAATTTGTTTCTGGTTTTATGTTTATCTTACTTTAGTATTTAGAGCTTATTCTCATTGGTAGATTTGTTTATTGATTTGGTTGCTCTCTTCCTTTATATATATATATTTCTATCTTCTCTTTTTCGTGAGTGTGTATGTGTATGCTTCTTTGTGCGATTTTGTCTGTATAGCATTGCTTTTACCAGTTGTCCTAGGGTTCTGTCTGTCCATTTTTTTTTTTTTTTTTTTTTTTTAGCAGGGTTTTCAGCGCATATTGTCTATGGTGGATTTGTTTTTTGGTTTGGTTGCTCCCTTCTTTCTTTCTTTCTTTCTTTTTTTAAAAATAATATTTATTTTATTTTAATTTCAATAACTTTCTACTATTTTCTTTTCTTTCTTCCTTCCTTCCTTTCTTTTTTTTTTCTCCCTTTTCTTCTGAACCATGTGGCTGACAGTCTCTTGTTATCTGGCCGGGTGTCAGGCCTGAGCCTCTGAGGCGGGAGAGCCAAGTTCAGGACATTGGTCGACCAGAGACCTCCTGGCTCCACATAATATGAAACAGCGAAAGCTCTCCCAGAGATCTCCATCTCAACGCTAAGACCCAGCTCCACTCAACAACCAGCAAGCTACAGTGCTGGACACCCTATGCCAAACAACTAGCAAGACAGGAACACAAGCCCACCCATTAGGAGAGAGGCTGCCTGAAGTCATAATAAGTTCAGAGACACCCCAAAAGATACCACCAGACACAATCCTGCCCACCAGAAAGACAAGATCAAGCCACATCCATCAGAACATAAGCACCATTCCCCTATACCAGGAAGCCTACACAACCAACTGATCCAACCTTACCCACTGGCGGCAGACACCAAAAACAATGGGAACCATGAACCTGCAGCCTGTGAAAAGGAAACCCCAAACACAGTAAGTTAAGCAAAATGAGAAGACAGAGAAATACACAGCAGATGAAGGAGCAAGGTAAAAACCCACCAGACCAAACAAATGAAGAGGAAATAGGCAGTGTCCTGAAAAAGAATTCAGAGTAATGATAGTAAAGGTGATCCAAAATCTTGGAAATAGCATGGAGAAAATACAAGAAACGCTTAACAAGGACTTAGAAGAACTAAAGAGCAAACAAACAATGATGAACAATACAATAAATGAAATTTAAAATTTTCTAGAAGGAATCCATAGCAGAATAACTGAGGCAGAAGAATGGATAAGTGACCTGGAAGATAAAATAGTGGAAATAACTACCGCAGAGCAGAAGAAAGAAAAAAGAATGAAAAGAATAAAGGACAGTCTCAGAGACCTCTGGGACAACATTAAATGCACCAACATTCAAATTATAGGGGTCCCAGAAGAAGAAGAGAAAAAGAAAGGGACTGAGAAAATACTTGAAGAGATTATAATTGTAAACTTCCCTAATATGGGAAAGGAAATAGTCAATCAAATCCAGGAAGGGCAGAGACCCCCAAAGTTAGCAGAAGGAAAGAAATCATAACAATCAGATCAGAAATAAATGAAAAAGATATGAAGGAAATGATAGCAAAGATCAATAAAACTAAAAGCTGGTTCTTTGAGAAGATAAATAAAATCGATAAACCATTAGCCAAACTCATCAAGAAAAAAAAGGGAGAAGACTCAATTCAAGAGAATTAGAAATGAAAACGGAGAAGTAACAACTGACACTGCAGAAATACAAAGGATCATGAGAGATTAGTACAAAGAACTACTTGCCAATAAAATGGACAACCTGGAAGAACTGGACAAATTCTTAGAAAAGCACAAACTTCTGAGACTGAATCTGGATGAACTAGGAAATATAACCAGACGAATCACAAGCACTGAAATTGAAACTGTGATTAAAAATCTTCCAACAAACAAAAGCCCAGGACCAGATGGCTTCACAGGTGAATTCTATCAAACATTTAGAGAAGAGCTAACACCTATCCTTCTCAAACTCCTCCAAAATATAGCAGAGGAAGGAACACTCCCAAACTCATTCTATGAGGCCACCATCACCCTGATACCAAAACCAGACAAAGATGTCACTAAAAAAGAAAACTAGAGGACAAAATCACTGATGAACACAGATGCAAAAACCCTCAATAAAATACTAGCAAACAGAATCCAACAGCACATTAAAAGGATCATACACCATAATCAAGTGGGATTTATCCCAGGAATGCAAGGATTCTTCAATACACGCAAATCAATCAATGTGATACACCATATTAACAAATTGAAGGAGAAAAACCATATGATCATCTGAATAGATGCAGAAAAAGCTTTCAACAAAATTCAACATCCATTTATAATAAAAACCCTCCAGAAAGTAGGCATAGAGGGAACTTACCTCAACATAGTAAAGGCCATATATGACAAACCCACAGCCAACATTGTTCTCAAGGGTGTAAAACTGAAACCATTTCCACTAAGATCAGGAACAAGACAAGGTTGCCCACTCTTACCACTATTATTCAACATAGTTTTGAAAGTTTAAGCCACAGCAATCAGAGAAGAAAAAGAAATAAAAGGAATCCAAATCGGAAAAGAAGAAGTAAAACTGTCACTGTTTGCAGATGATATGATAATATACATAGAGAATCCTAAAGATGCTACCAGAAAACTACTAGAGCTAATCAATGAATGTGGTAGAGTAGCAGGATACAAAATTAATGCACAGAAATCTCTTGCATTCCTATACATGAATGATGAAAAATCTGAAAGAGAAATTAAAGAAACACTCCCGTATACCATTGCAACAAAAAGAATAAAGTACCTAGGAATAAAACTACCTAAGGAGACAAAAGACCTGTATGCAGAAAACTGTAAGACACTGATGAAAGAAATTAAAGATGAAACAAACAGATGGAGAGATATACCTTGTTCTTGGACTGGAAGAATCAACACTGTGAAAATGACTTTACTACCCAAAGCAATCTACTGATTCAATGCAATCTCTATCAAACTACCAATGGCATTTTTCACAGAACTAGAATACAAAATTTAACAATTTGTATGGAAACACAAAAGACCCCGAATAGCCAAAGCAATCCTGAGAAAGAAAAATGGAGCTGGAGGAATCAGGCTCCCTGACTTCGGACTATACTACAAAGCTACAGTAATCAAGACAGTATGGTACTGGCACAAAAATAGAAATATACATCAATGCAACAGGATAGAAAGCCCAGAGATAAACCCACACACATGGTCACTTTATCTTTGATAAAGGAGACAGTAATATATACATGGAGAAAAGACAGCCTCTTCAATAAGTGGTGCTGGGAAAACTGGACAGCTGCATGTAAAAGAACGAAATTAGAACACTCCCTAACACCATATACAAAAATAAACTCAAACGGATTAAAGACCTAAATATAAGGCCAGACACTATAAAACTCTTAGAGGACAACATAGGCAGAACACTCTACGACATAAATCACAGCAAGATCCTTTTTGACCCACTTCCTGGAGAAATGGAAATAAAAACAAAAATAAACAAATGGGACCTAATGAAACCTAAAAGCTTTTGCACAGCAAAGGAAGCCATAAACAAAACAAAAAGAATGGGAGAAAATATTTGCAAACAAAGCAGCTGACAAAGGATTAATCTCCAAAATTTACAAGCAGCTCTGTCAGTTCAATATCAAAAAACAAACAAAACAATCCAAAATTAGGCAGAAGACCTAAATAGACATTTCTCCAAAGAAGATATACAGATTGCCAACAAACACATGAAAAAATTCTCAACATCACTAATCATTAGAGAAATGCAAATCAAAACTACAATGAGGTATCATCTCACACCAGTCAGAATGGCCCTCATCAAAAAGTCTACAAACAATAAATGCTGGAGAGGGTGTGGAGAAAAGGGAACCCTCTTGCACTGTTGGTGGGAATGTAAACTGATACAGCCAGTATGGAGAACAGCATGGAGGTTCCTTAAAAAACTAAAAATAGAACTACCATACGACCCAGCAAACCCACTACTGGGCATATACCCTGAGAAAACCGTAATTCAAAAAGAGTCATATACCACAATGTTCACTGCAGCTCTATTTACAATAGCCAGGTTATGGACGCAACCTAAGTGTCCATCGACAGATGAATGGATAAAGAAGGTGTGGCACATATATATACAATGTAATATTACTCAGCCATAAAAAGAAATGAAATTGAGTTATTTGTAGTGAGGTGGATGGACCTAGAGTCTGTCATACAGAGTGCAGTATGTAAGAAAGAGAAAAACAAATACCATATGCTAACATATATATATATGGAATCTAAAAAAAAAAAAAAAATGTTCTGAAGAATCTAGCAGCAGGACAGGAGACTAAAGATGCAGGCGCAGAGAATGGACTTGAGGACATGGGGAGGAGGAAGGGTAAGCTGGGACGAAGTGAGGGAGTGGCATGGACATATATACAGTACCACATGTAAAATAGATAGCTAGTGGGAAGCAGCTGCATAGCACAGGGAGATCAGCTCAGTGCTTTGTATCCACCTAGATGGGTGGGATAGGGAGGGTGGGAGGGAGACGTAAGAGGGAGGAGATATGGGGATATATGTATATTTATAGCTGATTCACTTTGTTATATAGCAGAAACTAACACACCATTGTAAAGCAATTATACTCCAATAAAGATGTTAAAAAAATAATAATAATAAAATAAAAATAAAATAAAATAATAAAATAAAATAAAATAAAATAAAATAAAATAAAATAAAATAAAATCTGCCCTTAATCTTTTCAGTTACCTGCATCTTAGTTAAGTGAGGACCAGATATGCATTTCCTGTCCTCGATTAATGAAGAATGGTAGAGTGGGGTCTCTACCATTTCCAACTAAATCTATTCTAATATCTTATTCAGTCAATTGTTTGAGGAGGTTACACACCTAATCAAGTTACAAATCGCAAAATAAGTAGTCAACTTCTGACAGAACAATGAGTTTTGAAATAGAACTCTCATTCATAAATATATATATTCATATTTATATTTCTACTGTGCTAGTAATGTATTTCATTGTTTTACCTATAGTCATTACACATGTATACAGACACATAAACACACACAAACGTATATAGTTATAAAGTCTCTTCCTAGTTTAAGGGAATCTTTTTGACCGACTTCTTTTCTAAAATTCTAAACCAGGGAGCCACAAACATGAATTACATCATCTTTTAAAATTTTCTAGCAGCCACATTTAAGAGAGTAATAAACAGGCAAAATTAATTTTCATAATACACAAATGTACAAAATATAATTTCAACGTAAAATCAATATAAAATTATCAATATAATTTTATGTCTTTGAAAACCAGTGTGTACATCTATAGCACTTCTGAATGGGCTCAATAGACTCATTAACTGGTGGCTATGACATTGGACAGAACAAGTCTGAACTAATTTGTGGCTCAATTCTGCTCTGCCTAGTAATATTGATCGATATATTTTCTTAATAGAGATAAAGGAAAAGTTATCTAAAAATAGCTTTGGAATACATCTGAAAATCTTATATGTGCAATTAGAAATACAGGCTTAGCAGAATATCTGGGCTTAACAGCAGGTTCCACATTTATTAAGTCAGTCTGCTAATAAGCTTCTTGGGTACTGCTGAGAAATAATTGGACATAATTAATAATTAAATGGCTTAAGGGCAAAATAAATATTTCTCTAATGTTTATTTTTATTTAAAAATAAAGTGAAAACTGTGCCTAAGAGTGGGTAGTTGTAGAAATGGAGCTGCTTCTTCATGTGAAAATATGAAAAGCAACTTAAATGCATTAAATGTTAACACTCTAATATTAAACTCTGAGATTTCCTGTTTCTGTTATTGCAATTATGACCGACATGGAACTTGGAGTACAGTGAAAAGAAAAACAAATGCCTACCATAAAATTTGTTCTGTAAGTACTTGAATAAAGGGTTAAGAAGAGTTGTCACTTATTGAAGTTTATTAAAGTTTTCCTTACAGTATTTTTAATGCTCCCAAAAACTCTATTAGGTAGCTATTGTTGTTCTACTATTTATCTATGACAAACTGAGTCTTAGAGACATTAAGTAACTTGTTCAAGGTCAAGAGCTGGTAAGATATATAACCAGGGTAGACCCTTCATATGTTTTCTAACTTTAGAATGGTTAATCAATTTCACGGAGAGACATATGTAATGTTTTAAGTAATGTATTATTATGTTAATATACCTTTCATATAATTTATAATAATATATATCTAATATATTAATATAGTAAATGGAAGGTTCTACTTTGGGCTGCTTAATCTTAGAAGATTAAGCCATTGTTTGTTTCTTACTTCAGGGTGGCTGTAAAGAAATTTCAAATGAATTGGTATGGAGATTTCAAATGAATTTAAGATAAGAAAATTACATTTAATGTTAGATGCTTTCACACTTGTTTCTATTTAATCTTTAAAATAACAGAGCAAGATTGATATTAACATTGTTTTATAGATGAGGAAACTGAGGCTTAGAAGAGTTCCTGCTCATAGTGGCAAATTGAGATTTTACCATGTCTGTCTGGCTACATTTCTATGTCTTTTCATGACACCATCACCCTAAGTTGAGGAAAGTTTTAAATGTAAGACGTTTATGGAAATGTGTGCAATGGGGTGAAAGGAGAGACAATGTACTGTTTTTTGTTTTTGTTGTTTTCTAAAAGAAGAGTTATTTTTAATCTTGTTCAAGATCATAATAGCATGCTTCCAAATAAGGAATATAAATTTAGATACGTGGTATCAGTTTTTATTTTGTTTTGTTAATTATTACAATATCTGAAAATACAAAGTGTAAATATTCATCATCCTCCAAAATTAAACAGAAATTTAAATATTTGCTTTCTGTCATAATGGAGATTCACACAAATTCTTTCTTGTATTCAATTAATTATCATGATTAAATATTTTCAAAGTCTATTATGTGTCAGACACTTTTCTAGGTACTGGAGGTATGATACTTATCACACAACAAATTATTGCCCTTGAGAAAACTTGTGTTCTATAGATAAACAGTATATAGAAAGATTTTGATGACTGTCAACTTTATGCAAAATTGGTCATATGGTTATTCTTATAAAATGTAAGCAACATTGTTGAAGTTGCTTAAATTTGCTACTTCATAGATATTTGGAACTTTGAAGCTGAAAACTGAAATTCTCTATGTAAAAACTATTGTTAAGTATAAGGGTAGATAAAGGTGTTAATTAAGCTAAAGTATTCTTCTTCAATAAAATATGTGACTACTTGCTAAATTCTAGCCTCCGAAGCCAGAACGTTTAGAATCTTTCCCTCTGCCAATTGCAGATATATAATGAATACTACTCATTTCTATCCTTCTGTTCCAGGTCAACTTGTAAGGTTCATTGAAATGCGTACTGAATAAATGCAGCCGCCCCACTCTGCCCCTTTTTGCGTTCAGAATTGACTAAAATTGTAAAGTATGGCTGATATATTTTGCCCTTTCTCATGAGTTTAGATTATCTTTTAAATATCTAGATGATCTGTAATAATAGTGGCTAATAGATATTGAACACTTATTCTGTACCAGACACTGTTCCAAGTATTTTATACATACTATCCTTTGTGCTCACATTGGCTTTCTTTTATTTGTGATAGTATCAATCTTTAATTTAGAGAATTATTTTGCTTATGTGCAAAAATGATATCATAAAATGTATATACTTCTCTCATTCAGAGGGCAGCCAACATACATTGGTGTCTTTTCTCCTCACTCATTTATTCAAAGTTGCAGACTGCAATTCAGCAAGGACTGCAAGAGGATGAGGTCTGAGGTTTCCTCCCTTGAAAGCAAAACGCCATTATTACAGCCTAGAATGATATGGACCCCGTTGTAAGCAAGTTTGGAGACAAAGAAAATTCCATTTCAGCTTAAACTGCACTTTTGTTTCCTCAGTACTGCTTCCTGCTTTATACATGGATCAAAGCAGAGAAAGGAGAGGGGCGGGATATTTGTGATTTTCTTCTTAATAGGCATGAGTCCATATTCATAAATAAATAAATACAAACCAAATCCACAGTTTGGGTATAATATAGTATATCGACTATATACGTTATTACTCATTCGTATCAGCTTACATCAGTGGTTTCAAACTTTAGTAGTCATCAGAATCAGTTGACATTTGCATCCAACCTCCAGTTTCTGATTCAGTGTGATGGATTTGGGGTCCAAGTATCTGCATTTTTAAAAAGTTCAAGATGCTACTGATGCTGCTGGTTCAGGGACCACAGTCTGAGAACCACTGATTTAGATAATGTGCATAAAATCTGGATTAATAGCTGCTGGGGCTGGGGCTGACTTGAACAAAATATGCTATCAATCTGACTTAACCCAGGTACTCAGGCAGTCTCTGTGTAGGCCACATGAATACAAAGTATTGCATCAGAAACTGTGGTAAAGCAAATGATATGACAGTCTTCTTCCCGAAAAAGCCCTCAGATTTAAGGAGGCCACAAATCCCTTTCTGAAGAATTAAATGGGGAATATAAATAAACCAAAAATGAAAACCAACAAATATTAATTGGTGTGTTAAACTCAATGAATATACTGAGGACTATGGAAGCATAAATGAGAGACAACGAGTCCATTCTGGGAGGTCGAGGAAGGCGTCAAGAATGACAGGGTGCTTGAAGTGAGTCTGGGAGATTGGAGGATAAGTCGGCATCAGGTAGACTAGAGAAAAAGGCCATATACCTTAATACTATTCCTGACAAATGCCTGCACTTGCTAGCAAAGAAAACCAGGTCACAAAGTGTAAATGGGATCATTATAAAAGCCATTCCCATCACTAGAAAATACAGCTCAAAGCATATTCCTTATTTATTGACAGTGGGCTGTTAATAATGACTATTTAGTCTTATACTGGTCCATTTGCTGTCAGATCTCTCTGAGCACTGTGTATCTTTTTTATTCACATCCCTTCAGATGAGGGGCGACATATAGATATTCAAGAAATCTTTCATGAAAGAAGAAATGGAAGAAAGGATATGAAGAATTATACCATTTAAGATGATTATTGTTTTAAAACAATTCCTAAAGCAAAAACAAAACAAGCAAAAATAATTATGCATGTATTTTAAATTTGCATTAATTTCTTTTTCTTTTAAATAACTTAAAATTGTGGTAAATGAGATATGTAGGAAAAATTTTGGTGACTCTGCTTTAGGATATTCTTCAGTTATAATTTCAGAAGTCTAAGGTGTAGATTTCAAGTCCTATTATTAAAAGATTATCTGGAATATCTAAAGCACCAGAATGCTTTAAATTCTAGTGATTTTAAGGTAGTATAGCTTGTCATTTTTTTTGAGGTGGTGTATCTGTTCTAATTTCCAATTAAAATGATAAATTAAACATACCATTAGTTTTTTAAGCATTCATTTCCACAGAAAACTACCTATGCATGCATCTGTCCATGAGTACATTTACTAACTGTATCATCAATTCTAAAGTCAAAGCACAAATGAGACTGTTAAATACCATTTGCAAAGAGCGGCACAGTATCATATCATCTGAACAGTAGATTATGCTAATGGCAATTGGTATAGCACTGATCTATGTTTTGGGGGGTATATACACTGCTATATCTTTTGATATGATAAGAAATCGAAATCCCTTCTTTATAACTGTGTTTAGAATCAACTTGTAGAAAATTCAAGCTTTTGTCTATTAGGAAAGCCCAGGTGAAACTGCATCAGCCAGCCAGTATTGCATGGTAGAAGTAGTTCAGGTTCCAAATTACGCATTTTTCTTAACTGAATAATACAGATTTGCACCCCACAGTAGTGTTAATCTGTTTATTGCTTTAGTAAATCCTCAAGCATTTGTCCAACTACCATAATTCTTCTGGGAAGACAAGTTCCTACAAAAACTGCACAAGTGTAACAAGTGCAGTGCTCTAAAAGAAATTATTTTTTTTAACTGTGAAATTCTAACAGATGCTGCCTAAATAATTGAACCAATAAAGAACGCAAAAGGTATTTGAGTGGGAGAACTTGACTAAAAACCAGGACACCTATGCCCTTCTCTCAGCCTGGCCTCACACTGGCCATCAAGATTTTGGTGAAGAACAATTTTGACATTTCCCCTCTCTGATAATGCCCATCCTACAACCTCACACAGATTACTGTGGTGACTTGTGCAATGGAAATGATTCGATAGTTCAGTTCAATGAATATTTACTCAGCACCTACTATTTACTGGGCACTGGAAAGTCCGCATCAAATCAAAGAGATGGCCCTTGGTCTAATGGAGATGGAGAGACAACTCTTACAGAATGGATTAACAACAACAAAATCCTCAGTATATAAAGAAAATGACTGCAGAAAGAGCTTAACACTGTAAAATCTAAAAATCACAGAACATGTGAGCAGACAATGGGAGGCAAGGAAAGTAGCTCCTGAAAATGTTGGGAGGGCAAAGGAACCTCTCTGAGAGTGACACTAAATTTTAAACCTGAATGATGAGATTTCTGGGGGAAAATTTCCCATCAGGGGCATAAATCCATAAGCCTTCAGGTAGTTCTGAGTATTGGAAAGACAGAGAGATTGCCACATGGTCAGAGTACAGTAAACACATGAGAGAAGAGTATCAGGTAAGGTTGGAATGGAAGTAGGATCATGTACACACAGCGCAAATTAGAATGTGTGAATTTCGGCTGGGGGAGGGATAAATTGGAAGATTGGGATTAACATATACACACTACTATATACAAAATAGATAACTAATAAGGACCTACTGTATAGCACAGGGAACTCTACTCAATACTCTGTAATGGCCTATATGGGAAAAGAAGCTAAAAAAGAGTGGATATATGTATATGTATAACTGATTCTCTTTGCTGTACACCTGAGACTGACACAACATTGTAAATCAACTATACTCCAATAAAAATTTTGCAAAATTTTGGAATTTCAACTCTTGTTCAATGGGAAATTGCAGAGGGTTGGAAGCAAAGACTTAGATATTTTGATTTATGTTTTTGAAAAGATTATACTTGGCTTCCATGCAGAAAATGATGCTCAGGGACACAAGAGTAGAAATAGGGAGATCAGAGAGGCAAAGACCGGTCTTCAGGGTGAGAGCTGATGGTGGCTTTGCATGGCAGCAGTGAAGAGAGAAAGAACTAGACACACCCTGATTTGTACAAAAGTAGTTTGTACTTGAATGTACAAAGTTGGGCATCACAATATTTTAAAATTTCTCTAGACCCAAAGGTCCCTACATTTAAATTCTTAGAATGACGCTTGAATATCCAAGTTTGGTAAATCCAGTAGAATGACCCAAATGATCTCATTTTAAAAATTTCATTTTATTTCATCTTTCACCCCTCAAAAAAAAAACAAAAAAAAAGACAAGTGTCTGTACACTTTGGAGAAGATAAGATGAATCATGGCAGTACATAAAATCTTTTCTAAAAGGGTAAAACAATATCCTCTCACTGTCAAAGAGTATCTTCTGGCTTAAAATTACTCACTGTCAACGAGTACCTTCTGGCTTAAAATTACATAAATATTGACATAATGGAAGGGAATTTGAAGGAGCTTCTAATGTTTGAAAATTTAAACACAATGGAAAATTAAGAAATAACTATGTGAGATAACCTAAGGAGGAAAATCAATCTGAATTGTCAGATACAGCCAGTGCCCTCTTGACAGGACAGTGGGCAATTTTTCTTCTTCATGGAGAACAAAGAGTATTTGAAGTTTTTTTTTTTTTTAAACAAAGTAAATTTATTTGTACTTTTTTGGGTTATTATATGATTTTGTGATGCTAGGAAGCTACATATGAACATACCTCTCAAGAACAAATACAACGTAATGATTCTGATATGCAGGTAATATGATGTAGGGGGGAAGTGTGTTGTCTCTGGGGCCAAAGACCTTGGGATCAAATTCCAGCTCTGCCCCTTATCATAACCTGTGTGACTACCAGCAAGCCACTTAACCTCTCTGAGCCTCCCTTTCTTCCTCAGTAAAGAAGGGCACTATGATGCTCAAATGAGTTCATTTATGTGTAATACTTAATTAGCATTAAGAATCTAGAAACCGTTATCAGTTACATTATACATAATTGAGAGACAAAGAAAAATGAAGCAAATTGGAATTTTTAAGAAAGATAATTTAGTCATCATGAGAAGTATTTGAGGGCCACTTTGCATTCCTTCCTTTAGAAATACTTGTATTTCAGGACTTTCCTGAAAAATTATCACATATCTCAGTCTATGAGAAGTACTACAAATAAGCTCAAATAAAACTAAAGGGCCTGACAATTATTACATATAAAATGTATATAAATATACAATGTATTAACTGAATATGAAAATGTATTTTGGCAATTGAATACTCAGTAAAATACACAGTTGAATATAAGTTTCTTACTGTTAAGAAAAAGCTTTAAGTATGGCCTACATGTTGGAGAAAACATATCAAGCATTTGTTACAAAGTGGCTAATGTATTTGGACTGTTTGATTTTATTTTAAACTGAAATAGAGGCCCTGAGTTCCTCAGCTTTGTCACCATACTCAAATCATACAAACATGCACCACTGCCATTAATCAGCACTGTATAACTGAAGATGGATTTCTCAAAATAAATTTAAAAAATATGTCTAGAGAACAGGAAAATACGTAATGTCCTCTATCCTGTGGAAATAAATCACCATTTGCTGCTCTTTTCGTGTGTCCAGCAGTAAATTTCATAGTCAAAAGGTACAGAAGAAAGTAGAGGCCATTCTCTAGTCCTTTCTTGATCTGTTCTCTAGTCCCCACTGATCCTGCACTAAGGGCTCATTCCTTGGGAAAGATTCATATGACAACCCGAAAACAACAGACAAAATCTGCTTCTTTTCAATTCCTGCTGACAATGCAGCAATGGAAACAACACAACTCTGGGTGAAACAGAGTATCATGGATCTGACCGCATTTTTGTTTGCTTTGGTGGGCTAGAACAATTTACATTTTCTATATAATAAACGTAGACATAATGAGAAAAGCCAAGCTCTGTTGTTCTGTTAGCTCATTTGCACAATTCAGGTGCTTTAATCAAACGCACTTAATCAAAATTTCGTAACACGGATAAAAAATGAGTTAGTTAAAATGGGTTACCTTTTGTGGCAGCAAAAACTGGTGGATTAATTATCACAATATCTCTTTTGTAAAGTGAAAGGTACATTATAAATTCTTTTAGATCAAAAGAGTTAGACATAGCACAGGTTTTACTTTAAGTGCCAATGTCTCATAAAAGTAGCAGCACCTGTGTTAATACACATAGGCTCCTTCTGTGGTATGCTCTAATTTATATCATCATCTTTTGAAAATGATATTTGGAAAGGACAGTTGGCAGCTCTAGTAAGAAATTCATAAGAAATCAACCTTAATTTTCCTACTTGTCAATCTTACAAATGGGAACAATTTAAACCTTTAAAATAAAAGACATTTTAAATCTGTTTACAATGATCTTTCAAAACTACTGGCAGGGTATTTGAGTCAAAGTAATACTGAGGAGTTGAACTGAGAAAACATTTTAAAATAAAACATTTGAAAATCCTAATAAAATTATACATGTAAAATCAATCTATAAATAATAAATTTTATAGTTCATAATCTTAAAAATATTCAGGATTATGGATTTTTGGGGGTAGAAGGTACCATAAAAGAAATCCTATACAACTTTACTTCTTTTATGAGAATCTTCTCTTTAACAGGTGGTTTACAGGTTCTAGAAGAATTCACTCTTTCAAGGATAGACCATGAGCTGTAATACTATTCCATTATTACAAATCCTTCCTTGCATTTTGTCAAAGGCTGTTTGCTTATTGGTTCTAGTTCTCTCTTCTGGGCAATAAGATAATGTCTATGCTCTCTTCCACATGAGAAGTCTTGAAAAAATCTTTAGAGCGTTATCTTCTCTACAGTGAAGTTTTTATCTAGGTCAAACATTTCCAGTTCCCTTAATCATTTCTCAAGTTACCAGGTAACAGAAAGTTTTCCTGTTTGTACTCATCAAGGTTGTCAATAATCCTCTAAATATGTGGGATCAGAACAATCTAAATGTTTAATTGTGGTTTATCATTTCCCTTAACAAGTGGAAGTCAGAAGACCTGGGTTCTGGAATAACACCATCTTTTGCAGTTGGGAGTTAGTTTCTTTTTGTAAAATAGAAATAATTGTCTCTTACTCTTCAAAATACGTCAGCCCTGCCTAGTACACAGAATTGTGCTCTGTATCAAATTTAAAATAAATACAACTGATAGTGCTTTGAAAATTGTAAAGAAAAAGTGTGGAGTAAATATATTGTTATCATTTTTCAGCATTCTCTTAAAGATTAATTCAGTATTCTTATCATAAGTGGCTGAATATCTACTTTTTACTCATAAACTGTTATAACATGTGATATAATAATACTAGTGATGATTTAGCATATACTAAGTCCCAAGCACCATATGGCGCTTGACCTGTAATGTTTTATTTAACTGACATGACCTTGTGGAGATAGTACAATTACCTCCATTTTCTATATTAGGGAATTCCCAACCTGTGCTTATGCAAGATTATATTTATATTCTTATTAAATTTCCCTCGTTTGTTTTCGATCTCTGTTAACTTGGACCAACGGACTTCAAACGTCTTTGCAACTCACCATTTGTTAAAAATTGAGCAAAATTTCAATAAATCTATATATTTCTGTTTATAAATTATATTTGTATGTACTGATGTATTAGTATATATTATACACTAGTAAAATTAGAAATTTAAAAGGATGATCTAAATTTAAATGAAAATTCTAAAATTTTTTCAATGGAATATCCTGTGTGTCTGTGGATTATGGGCAACATGCTTTAAAACATCCCTACTATTCCTCTATATTGGGTTGGCAAACTAGTTTTTTAGTTTTTTTTTTTTTAGCCTATTTTTGTACAGCCATGAACTCATAATGGCTTTTATATTGTCACATGATTGAAAGAAATCAAAGGAAGAATACTATAGCATAAAAGAATACTAGGGCATAAAAACGATATGAAGTTCAAATTTCATTGTTTCTAAAGTTCTATTGGAACACAGTCCCACTCATGTTTTTTCTTTGTGCTTTGTCTATGGTTACTTTCATGCTACAACTGCAGAGATGAATGCTTGTGACAAAGATTGTATGGTTCACAAAGCTTAAAATATTTACTATCTGGCATTTAAAAGAAAAAGCTTGCAATCCCTGCTGTAGGCCAGCGAAATCTTATTTATATCCAAAGTATAGATACAGTCACTGGAAATACAAACTTGTGTAGTTAGAGAGACTCTATCTGGCCTCAGAGTTTGAGATTTAGGTTATACTCTATAGTTCTTGTTAGCCACATGCCCCTCAGAAATGATCTTCAGTTTCTGGTTCTTTGATTCAGCATTTGTGAAATGATGACATTGCATTGGATGAGCCCTCTGTGCTCCAAGTTCTTCAGTTTAATACTCCTGAAATGAGCCATGCATATACAAATATACCTAATGTGCATGCACTGCAATAAGAATCAGACATATATGGTTTAAAGAGTCTTTCTAGACTTGATGGGATAACTAACTATAGCAATAATAAAAATAAATCTGAGCACTGATAATACAGTTGGCACCATTTAGTGTAGGGCTAAAAAACACATTTTCAAATTGTTATGCTTGAAAGAACAGAACATGCAATTCAGGAAAACGAACGCTACAGCATAAATAAATTATGACCTTCAAGACCATAAAAATGTAAATCCAAATTTAATGAGGAATTAAATACCTTAGAACTTACCATTAAATCAACAATTTGATCTTGATACTATAAAGTTTATTTCATCTTTTAGAGAGTCTTAGACAAATATTTCTGAAACCCTCTAGGTTATACTATCTGGATTTATTTTACCCATTCGGTTTTGTTTTTACTTGAAAAATAGTTAAGACCAAAATAGTTCTATAAGCAAGTACAGTATGAAATATAATATTAAAAGCAAGCTATTTATAAGAGACTTCAAATTTTTTTAATAAATAGGAATAAGTTCCTTGTACTTTTAAATATGCAGGTGTGCTAATTTCAACTTTATGAATTACTTCCGTGGATTTGTTAATGGTGGCAACAAATATTGTAGACCTTCTAGTAAAAGGCATGTAATGGTGATTAAGAAATGTTTCCACATGGAGCAGTTACAGCTTGTAAAAGTATTACAGGAAAAGAATGCCAAATAACAGAGGTAGATTTTCCAGATGCCTAGGAAATCCCCTCTCTGTGAAAAACATTTGGAATCTAAATGAATTCTTTGAGGACAATAGGTTACCAGTTTCTCTCCTGCTTTAGAGTCTTTGTCTGACTAAAGTTTCTTGGTGATAATGAAGGAGCATAACATTCTCAGACATTGAGATTGTGACTCTATTTGTGTGATGACCTAATTTCGGAAGAAAAAAAATTAGCATGCAGGTTCTAACAAGCACTGACATATTTAAAAAAAAAACAAAAGGAGACGGGTATTTAATGCCAGGTTTGTCCCAGAAAATCTAAGATGTGCAATTGCAACATCTATATGAAGTATCAAAAATGAATCCTAAACATGAGCATATCAATGTGCAAATTAATTTATATCAAAAATAAATATTCTACGGCTTGCTGTTGAACAATTCATTGCTTGCCATTGTAACAGAGAAGAGCAAACCTGACTCCACATTGAATCTGTTCCTTTAGCTCTAACCTTTGTGCTCTGTTGCCTGTGCGTAGTCAGCCTGGCTCTGCACCTTTTGTAAAAGAATGTTGCCTATAGCCTGAAATCTAGAGGATAGTTCATTCTTAAGGCTCTGACCTTTAAAGGTGTAACACTTTTCCATTCATATAAAGATAAAAAGTTGCAGGACAGAGAATAAAATTTGTCTTGTTGGAGGTTTATAGGAACACCGTGACCAGACCTGGTTGAAAGCTGCAAGAAGGAAGGATTCCAGCACCAAGAAGTTTCCCTTTTAGTATTTAAGAAATCTGAATTCCAACTTGAGTAAGATGATTCTTTGTGACGCTAGTCCACCACCTTCTCAGTCTATGACTTTCCAAATAAAGTTGCTATTCCTCACAGCAACAACGCCTCTCTTGATTTATTAGCCTGTCTGAGCAGTGAGCAAAAGGAGCTTGGACAGGGTTACACCATCAAACAACAGAACAGGGAATGAGGAGAAGAGACAGCTGATACAATCTCTGACTTCTGAGTGAAAGCTCTTCCAGTAGAATACTTACACACAACGTGTATACAACGTGTGGGTGCACCTTTACTGCTTTTCCACTTCTATATCCTTAGCCTCTAGAAGCATGATTGGCTGGAAACAGGCACTCAGTAAACAGTTATTGAATAAGCAAGGGGTGCGATGGTGTTGCTACAACAGTAGACTGGAAAATCTACGCTATGTCAGTGTTTTGAAAATGGCCAAATTTGCCTTATTGCCTTAAGTGATCTTTCCTGTTAACAAAGATCCTGCTTGAGTTAATTAATTGCTAAATAATTTTTGGATATCAATCCTTTGCAAGGTACTTTTCTAGGCACTGGAGATAAAGCAATGAATCAAACATACTCTCTGATTTCATGGATCATACACAAGTGGGAAAAGTCAAGACATAAATAAAAAATAAAATACCTTAATGTAAACTATGGACTTTGGGTAATAACAGTGTGTCAAACAGGTTAATCAACTGTAACCAATGTACCACCTGGTGCTGGATATTAATAGTAGGGAGGTTGTGCATATATGAGGGCAGGGGGTACATGGGAACTCTCTGTAATTTCCATTCAATTTTGCTATGAACCAAGAACTGCTTTAAAAAATAAAGTCTTTTAAAAAGTGTATTGTTAGGTACGATGGTGATTGGTGCGCTGGAGAAAAAGTAAACAGTATGAGAAGGATAGGAAGCACTAAGAGATATTTAAAAGATACATTATGATCACAAAAATTACCTGAAAGCTTTTATATATCTTTCCTTTCTATTTGGTTATCATTATTTTCCTGCTTTTTTTCCTCCTAACCTATAAAATGTCTTTGATTTGACGCATACATTAGCTAAATTGATAGGACATATCCTTATTAATTATCAAGCCTAAAATGCCTGCCCATCACACAGTCCTCATGGATCCACAAGGTCCCACATGATCTGTATCCCACTGGCCTCCACTCCAGCCTCACTTACTTCCTCCAACTCCATCCACCCACACTGTCCTCTGGACTGCTCCCCAAACACACCAAACCCTCCTACACCTCAGGCGTTTGCCCTTGGTGTTTCTTATGCCTGGGATGTTTTGGTTACATTTAAGCACCTAGAATCTGGAAGTAACTCTCTCTGGGTTGAATCCTAGTTCCATTACTATTAGCCTATGACCTTGGCCAAGTTGCTATTCCTCTCCATGTCTCAGTTTCTTCATCCTTAAAATGGAGTTATTATCTTGTTTACAAGTGGATTGTAAGAAGTAAATGTGTTAATGGATGCAAAGCATGTAAACGGTGCCTGGCACGTGGTGAAATTTATACAAGTGTATCCAGATTGGCACACAACTCTCATTCTTCTGCCTTCTTCAGGTCTTCACACAGAGAGGCCTACTGTGACTTTCTCATTTAATATTACAACCTCCTATGCCAGCCCCGTCCCTATTTCCATTTTCAATGGGTTGCATAGGATCTATCGCCACCTAACTTATTATCTGTTTCTTCTTATTTAGTTTAACTGTCTTCTACGACTAAAATATTAGATCCATGAAGGTAAGACTTTTTTCTGGGTGACTGCTGCATCCCAACACAGTGCCTGTCACTAGTTGATGCTCAATAAATCTATGTTTAATGACGGGATGAATATATGTATGGATGAGTCCACTCAGCAGAGAAGATCTGAAAATGTTCACAGATATCTTTGATTCATCTATCTTTGACCCAAAGATATACTGGCAAACACTAGTAAGTTACTAGTTTGTGGCATCTGAATGTTTGTTTCAAAATTAAAACAAATCTTTAATTCACTTATTTTCTGCTACATTAAAAAAAAGTGAAACTGACTGTTTTCTCCTCTGTCTGACTAAAGTTTCTGGATCTGCTTTTATAAATTAAAAGTTAAAGAAACCATTACAGAGGTATCACAATTTAAAAGGTATTTAGTTAGATATCATTAGCACCAATTCTCTAAGTATATTATTTTTATAATAATCTTCTATGTTTGTACAGCATACCACAGAAACAAATATTTACTCAAGAAAATCAGACTGGGGAATGACAGTATCATATTGATTCAGAAATGATCTAGGAATGGCTTTCTCATAACCCTAATCTACTTCATCAAAATGTACACAGAAATATTTATTTAAACAAATTAAATACAAGCTAAATCATATGCTTACATAGCCTCATGATATGCTAAAATATTTATTGCAACTTATCCTAAAATTATAAAATAATGAAGGGAAGTTATCACAGAGAAAATAAAATAAAACTTTATAATTATTTTAAAGGCTTTAATATAATCAAGCAACATTTTAAAAGTTTCTTTTCATCCTATTTAAAAAATTCTTTGAACAAATAGCTTATAAATTACAAGGAAATACTAAGGTATGCTGATAAATCAATAAAAACTATAATAAAAATTTCATTGTATACTGCATGTATAAAAGTCAAAATCAATTGTAATTATTGTTTTCAATATTTTACAATTTAAAATTCATTGAATTTCCAAAACAGAAACAATAATTTGGAAAGATACATGCACCCCAATGTTCATAGCTGCACTATTTACAATAGCCAGGACATGGAAGCAGCCTAAATGTCCATTGATGGACGAATGGATAAAGATGTGGTATATATATATATATATATATAGATAGATAGATATAGATATAGATATATAGATATATAGATATATATAGATATATATCTATATACACACACACACACACACACACACACACACACACACACACACACACACACAATGGAATACTACTCAGCCCTAAAAAAGAATGAAATTTTGCCATTTGCAGTAACATGGATGAACTTGGAGAGCATTATGCTAAGTGAAACAAGTCAGACAAAGACAATTACTGTATGATATCACTTATATGTGAAATCTAAAAATTACAACAAACTAATGAATGTAACAAAAAAAGAAGCAGACTCATAGATCTAGAGGACAAACTAGTGGTTACCAGTGGGGAGAGAGGACGGGGTAGGGGCAATATAGGGGTAGAGATGTATGAGGTATGAGCTATTAGGTATAAAATAAGCTACAAGGATATATACAATGTGGGGAATATAGCCAATATTTTATAATAACTATAAATAGAGTATAATCTTTAAAAATTGTGAATCACTATATTGTACACTTATAACATATAATATTGTACAGTAACTACAATTAAAAATAAAATAAAATAAAATAAAATTCATTGAATTTCTAATCTTATCTAATTTAAAATTCCAGTAAATGCTTGATGTTATTTATTATTTGTTGATTCTGAATTTTAATTAAGTAATCTTAAACCAACATACCAGCAGATTTACTTGGTAGCGCAGTGGTTAAGACTCCGCGCTCCCAATGCAGGGGGCCCAGGTTCGATCCCTGGTCAGGGAACTAGATCCCACATGCATACTGCAACTAAGAGTTCGCATGCCACAACTAAGGAGCCTACATGCTGCAACTAAGGAGCCCGCCTGCCACAACTAAGACCCAGAGCAACCAAATAAATAAATAAATAAATATTAAAAAAAAAAAAAATTCAGGCATGAATTGTACAAATGACTACCTTTTCAAGATTGTATTTAATTTTCTTTTACCTCTGTCAAACAGAACCAGTCATATTTTCCAAATAGATTTACTTTACTCTCAAGAACGGGTCTCAGAAAATTGCCAACTTCGTTCCAGAAACTGCCTATTTGCTTACTATCATATCACCTTACCTCACACAGTATGATCACTTTGCACAAAACATTTGTCCATTTCTAACATTTCTTGCCAGAAAATGGTTTCACCTACCAGATTTGGAGACAACTGTATAGTTCCAAGGTGTGCTTTAGTTTTTAGTTTTATATAATTGAATAAACATGCTGAGACCTTTGGTGGATGAAGTGTTAAGGCAAGTGTTGTGTGAATACAAAATTTAAAACCAGTCTGTCTTTGTTCCAAGGGAACCTGCTCTCCTACTCTGTTGTGTTAAATATCAACTTCATATGAAATGCTATTAACCAGAATAGTCTAGATTAGTTTTCCCCCGTAAGTGATGATGATAATACCTATGTCAAACTACAAATGACACGATTCATGTAAAGTTCTTGGTTCTTGGTATTCAATAAATAACAGTCATTGTTAATGATCTACCAGAGAAACTAAAAATATACTAGTCAAGATTAAATATTTCAGAAGTCTACAAAATAATGAGACAGATTTAAATAAATATTTTATCTTAAGCTAGTTATATTGGGAGGCAGTAAATAATTTCAATAATGTTGTCATTTTTTACATAATTTGAACAGCTACTCTTTTGGGATTATCTCCTTAGTCAGAATGTGTTACAAAAAAAAAAAAATCAGTATCATCTCTATAAGCACATCTTAATTTTGCTGACAAATGGTGTTATCCTGGTTAACTGTTCACCTCATTTACAATCCATAACACTGAAGGTTTTTTGGATTTTGGCAAAAATTATGTTCATCATCAGGAAGAAGAATACTAAGGTCACAAGTAATTTTCATGTCACTAAATTTACTGTTTAATTTTCACTCCATGGATCGTTCCCTCCCCTTGATTTGTTGTCTTCACTTCAATGCCAGGACATTTGTCTCCTGGTTTTCTCCCTACATCTCTGCTCTTTTTCATTCTCATTTGCTGCTGGTACCTTCTCAACTTCTAAACATCTCTTGGACCTCTTCTTTTTTCTATCTCTATACTCACTAGCTTGATGATTTCCTCTGGTCTCATGAATTTAAATGCCAAATAAATGTTCTCTAATGGTTCTCACATTTATAGTATTTCTATTCATATTTCTCATCTGAATTCCACACTCTGGTATGCAACTATTGACTTGACATATCCATTTGTACATCTGATAATCATCTCAGTCTCTGCTTAGTCAGCCTTTCTCTTATCAATAAAAGGCAACTCCATTCTTCATGTTGTTCAGGCCCCAAATTTTGAAATTAACCTTGACTCATCTCTTCCTCTCATCCTATATACAACCCTCCAACCCAACAGCAAATATTATTGATTATATCTTCAAAATGTGTTCAGACTCTCAACACTTCTTGCTCTCTCTACTGTTACCACCAGATCTGCGTCAACATCTCACAGCTGGTTTATTGTAATAGCCTCCTGACTGTTTTCTCAGCTTCCATTGACCTTCCATCTCTTCTCAATACAGCAAAGAGTGATCATGTTTTCCTGTGAGTCAGCTCATAACATGCTTCTGCACCAAGTGTGTTTCATCATAAGTAAAAACCAAGGCCCTACTTGATCTTCTCATCCTTTTTTCATCTTTGACTTTGTGTGCCCTTTCCCCCCCCTCACGTATTCTTCTCCAGCCACACTAGCCAGCTTGCTCTCCCACAAACACTTCACAAACACACCTGTGTGCCACAGGGTCTTTGCACTTGCTGTTGAACACATGGCTCACTCCCTCTCCACCTGCACACAGTCGGCCAGTTGTCCTCTCCCCTCGTCATCCTAAATGGAATGACAACTTAATCCCATCCTCCCTGTGGGCACCTCCTATTTCTCTTTCCTGCTTTATCTTTCCCTTAACACTTATCAACATCTGACATGCTATATATGTTACATTTTTACTTTTGTATTGTCCGTATTCTCCCACTAAAATATTAAGCTCTGTGAGAACCAAGAAGTCTGTGTGTTCATTGCCACATCCCCAAACCATGCCAATGCCCAACCCCTAAAAGGCACTCAAAAATTTTGTTAAAGAAGTAAATAAATAAACAAAAGTTTATAACTCATGTAGTTATTTAAAGAAGATATCTTGATTCCCATTTTGTGTCTTTACCACTCCAGCTTCTCTAGGTCTGGAATGATTCTTGGTTTTGGCTGACCTTGAATTCCACTCCAGTGATTTGGATCTTATATTTTAAGGACAGGCCCATCTAATTCCAACACTATATATTCTTGTTTCTAGATTCCCTGCATCTTGGTTGCTCACACTCGGCAGGTGGGATGGCCTGTTTGCTCTGCTGGCCTTGTCGGAAGGCACTGGCTGTCCCACCACCCAGTGTCTTTCCCCTGAGTTTCTCAACACCAATTTATACCAGTCTGGCTGGACTTTGTCCCACTGCGTTAATGGGTTTGTCTCTCTTGCATCTAGATGCATCCCAAAAGAAAGTATCTGCCTCACCCCAAAAGACATGTCTGATTCCATTTCTCTCCCCTTTCCTGACTGCTTCATACTGTTGCAATCTTCCCTAGCTTCCTGCAAGAAACAAGTATGCAGACTGCCTGACTCCTGTTTTGGGATCTTTCACTTTTTCAGATTCAAGCCACTTCAGGTGAACTCGGATCTTGGCCTGAGTGAGGGGAGAGAGGACTTCTGGAGCTCAAAATTTTATGTTATCAGGAAAAGGGAAATGTGAGACCTCTGGGTTCAAGTGTTTGTGACTACGGGTTGCAGACCATTCTAAGAGTGCGATCGATCCCTTGAGTGGGCACCTCATGATGGCTTGTCTTGGCTTTCCTCATCCTAGGAGAGAGAGAAAATAATTACCCCTCTTAGGATGTTAAGAAGAAAACTTCACATGGGAATGTATCTTTGTACCACTTTTATTACTTTGTACCTCCCATTTCTTAGAAGCTAGGAAAGCAATATATTTTTTTTCTTTTTAAAGACCAGATCTTGTGAGAAAAATGTAGACATAAATATATAAATAATTGTCATGAAATCCATAAAGTGTTACTGAACTGTGTAGAGGAAGTGTACTGGAGTTTGGCAGGGAAAGAAAAAAACATAAGCAAACTCAGGGAGGCTGGCTAAAACCTGTTATTCTGGGTGAATTCTAGAGTTCAACATGGCTGATATAGAGTCACTAAGGGGATGTGATTAGAGATAATACAAAAGAGCCAGGCAGATGTGATGAGGCAATTCATAGATAGACAAGCCAGAAGGGCTCCCAGTATTTTATGGAATGCACAAATTCCTTAGTAATTATGTAAATACAAGAAAAAAAAAATCACTACACAATATCATAATGCACTCATTCAATTAACAACATTTGAAAATGGGTAAGTCCAAGTGTAAGTGAGGGCCTGGAAAACCCAGAACTCTCATGAATTCCTCAATCATAGAACTGTGTGGAAATAAATCTAGCTGTACTCAATGAATTAGGTATGCACGTCGCATGTCACTGGAATGGAATCTCTGTAGAAGTGTTTTTGCTACTCAGGCTCAGGAAATGACTTCTTTGAAGAGGCCAAAAGTTGGTTGGATATGGGAGCTATGTCTAGAACATAATAAAACTGATGTCTATGCATTACCAAAACTGCTTCTGGGAACTGTTTAGATTTATTTGGACAGGCAGCTGAGGTTTTGGCTTCTTGTCTCATTTCCATCTGACATCATACTTTGCCATCACATTCGTTTCACATCTCAGCAGTGCTTATCTTATTTTCTCCATTCACTTATTACCTAATGATTCTCTATGTCTTATTGTCTCACTGTAGTCTTTACTCCAACCATCACACTTATACTAAACTTTAAGCTCACTTAATTTTAATATTTTATTTCACGTACTTATACATTACAATTCTGATTAATATTTTCATTGCAGTAATTCTTTGTTTTCATAAGTCAATTGGAAGAATAACATACCATTCCTACTTTATAATATTAGAGGCTTCTTTTATTATTTCTACTCATCTGAATTGTAGTTTAGTATGTTAATTTTGATTCAGTCAGCACAATGATTTGGTGGAAAATTTTCTTCAGGAAAAATTTGCCTAAAGTAGGTGAGTTGGGGACAAATACTTATTAGATGTTGGGCGGGCGGAATGAAAAAAGGAGGGCATTCCAATTGATGGGAGATTCAAAGGCATGCAAATAAGCAGCATGGAAGAATGGAAAGTTGGCTGGATTTAACAGAGTCAGTCTGTAGTGGAAAAAGATAAAATTAGAGAGGTACAAAAGTGCCAGTTGACAGCAGACCTTGAATTATAGGCCAAGAGTTTAGACTTGATATAGTAGGAGTAGCTGATTCTTGAGCAGGAAGGTGATGTGATAAAAATGGCATTTGCAAAAGATTATTTTAGCAATTTACAAAGGAATAATTGTAGCAAAAGGAGACTGGAATTAGGATCACCAGCAAAGAGGTGATTGTAACCCATGTGTGAATAGAATAGGCCTGAGGTTATAGAAAAAGGGAGAAAATGATGACTACATCAGACACTATAAAGGAAGAGGTTTCAAAGGTTGGTTCCTGAATCACCAATTTCAGAATCACCTGGCATGTTTCTTAAAAATTCATATTCCTGTTCTACATGCCAAAACTCTTTAATGTGATTCTTCAGGGTGAGGACTGGGAATGAGCATTTAAACAAAATTTCTATGTAATTATTTTTCCCCGTGAAAGCTTGAGAACTTCTGCTCTAGAGGAAGCATGAAAGGAACATGGTGACTATACTTGAGAATGAAGGAGGAAGAAAAGAGTACAATGATTACATGGCAGCCAGTCTAAGGCTTAGGAAAAATGACAGAGCAATTAATAGAGACATTTTTAATAGATTTTATTTTTTAAAGGAGTTTCAGCTTCACAGCGAAATTGAGCAGAATGTCCAGAAAGTTCCCACATACCTTCTGCCTCTCCCAGGGTCAGCATCCCCCACCAGAGTGGTACATTTGTTGCCATGGATGAACCTACATTGACAAGTCGTTACTATCCAAAGTCCATAGGTTACGTTAGGGTTCACTCTTAGTGTTGTATAGTCTATGGGTTTGGAAACATTTATAATGACATGTATCCACCATTATAATATCATACAGAGTAGTTTCAATGCCCTAAAAATCCTGTGCTCTGCTTATTCATTCCTTCTTCCTCCTAAATTCCTAGCAACCCCTAATCTCCATAGTTTTGCCTTCTCCACAACGTCATTTAGTTGGAATCAGACAGTATGGAGCCTTTTCAGGTTGGCTTCTTTCACTTAGCAATATGCATTTAAGGTTCATCCATGGAAAATACTGCACTACTGATGACATCTGAAACAACTACATATGGATGCTGCTTTATAAAAAAATACAAGGTTCAAGACATAGGTGCCCCCAAGTCTAAGTGGTGGAAAGAAAAAACTTCAGCAGAAAATGAAGACTAGCAAACAAACATGTAGAAAAGTATCTATGGCTGCCCTCTGAGCAAACCTAGGATGGAGAAATATTTAAAATAATTATAACCGAGAGGAGGAATTTGTTAGGTGTGAACTTTCTAAGAGCCTTGGGTTTCATGTCACAGGACATAGTTTTCCTAAACTAGACTTGGATAGGGATAACTTCATGTGCTTATGAAAAACTCAGATTCCCAGGTCCCAATCCAGAACTGAGTCAGAATATCTAGGAGACAAGTGCAGGAACTGGTATTTGCCAAGTTTCTCAGGTGATTTTTATGACTGCCCAGAGGCTGATATTTCTTCATGAGATTCATAATTCCCAAAACAGTCCACAGAGGGATGGTGGTATATGTTGAAATAATACAGATGTAAAATATAGACTTGTCTCCAGGCATAGCTAACTGACATTACATAAGGTGTGGACAGCTGTACTTTTCTAGATTAAAATAGAGCAGTAGTTCCCAGACTGAGGTGATTTTGTCCCCCAGGGGACATGTGGTAACATCTGGAGACAATTTTGATGGTTACAAATTGGGGTGGGGGGAAAGTAAACTTGCATCTAGTGGGTGCAGAGCAGTGATACTGCCAAACATCCTACAGTACAAAGGATAGCCCTCACCCTCCCCACAACTAAGAATTATTGGCCCAACATGTCGACAGTGCCAAGACTGAGAAACTCTAAAATAAAGAGAAGTAACAGTTAAATGCAATATATGAATCTAGTTTGAATTATAATTTAAAATTAAAAATAACAGCAGCAGCAGCTATAAAAGACATTCTCAGGACACTTGTGGGAAATTTGTGCATGGTCTAGCCAGTGTATAATATAGAATTATTGTCTCCTTTCTAAGGAATGATGTTATTATGGTTACAAAAATGAATGCTTACATTTAAGACATGCATGCTGCAGTATGCAACCCAGTTTCAAATGATGGAGCAAAGAAAACTGTGTACACACACATATCCATATATATCTCTAGAGAGAAAGAACATAAATGTGATAAAACATTAACAATTTTAAATATAGGAAGAGGTATACAAATGTTCATTTATTATTATATCAGTTTGGGGGTTTGTTTAAAATTTGGTCACCACAAAGTTGTGGAAAGTGTGGGAACAGAGGTTTAGGCAGTTGACATGCGACTCAGCGAAGAATCTGACAACTTTGGCCAATCTTCTTTGATTTCACTTCTCTTCCCTCTTCCTTTTATCTAGATGCCTTTTGCTCTCTGGGGGCAAAAGATTCCAGACTGCCTCACTAGAAGGAAGTCTTTCACTTCCACTGCTGGGTCTAATTACCTGTTCGGTACCTGTGAATGAGAAACTACCCAGTGGCTTTCAAAAACTGTCCCTTCAGGCACACAAAATAGGGAAAGAGATAAAGACCCGTACTGTTTGGTTTTCCCTCATACTATCTAGACCCGACCACAGCCACTTTCTAATGATATGATAACTCGGGGGACTAAATTCCTGCCGCGGTGAAGCTGCAATCTCTCCTCTGTTCTCCTCACCGTGCCACACATTCCAAGGCAATCAACAATTTTGCTGAAGCAGATCTTTCAGCTTTGAACAGTTTATAAACTGTTGCCACTTTTATTAAAGATACTGTTGCTTTTTTACTCTTGCTAAACACTCAAATATACTTTCTCAGTGTTTCATAGAGTCTTGCATACTGGAGTATCCTGCAGATACTTCATGATTTAATATGGTATTTTCTACAACTGGTTAACATATTCAAATAGTACTGAGAGGTTAGGATGGAGGGAATTCATATGGGATTAAGTCAAGAATAATTTCTGAGAAGAGTGTAAGTAAAGTCAGTTTCATATACACCAAATCCTAGATAAACAGATGCAGTGATGTCAATTCACTGAATTTACTTTCTTGCCTTTGATGTAAATGGCTGTATACTGGTTCTATTTATATTCATAGAGAAATACTCGTTATCTGATTTTTGAGTTAAATTATTACAGTAAAATACATTTCTACAGAACAGGGCTGGTAGTAGCTTAACAAAAGTGGCTTCTGATGATGACAAAATTTTAGATATGTTATACTTTTCAGATCAGAATTAAGGATGCTCTAGGTGCTATTTTCTCATACTTTAAATTTTTTAGAGGTCTGAAACGCTGGTGGAACGAAAAGAAGTATGTTGAGATTGTTAATTCTGCAATTATGATGATGTGGAAAATGATATGTCTTAAACAGGCAGGTTGAATCATGACTTTATTTTTATGACTTTTTATCAGAATCTGACTTCAGTTAACTCCTTAAAAAAGTCATATTTTTAAAAATATCTGCTACTATCTATAAAATAGATAACTAATAAGGAAGGACCTACTGTATAGCTCAGGGAACTCTACTCAATACTCTGTAATGGCTTATATGGGAAAAGAATCTAAAAAAGAGCAGATATATGTATAACTGATTCACTTTGCTCTACATCTGAAACTAGCACAACATTGTAAATCAACTATACTCCAATAAAAGTTTAAAAAATAAAAATAAAAATGTCTGAACACATATGCTTAGTACAGTAGTCTAAGGGAATATGTAGCATCTAAGTGAATATTTCTAGGCTTCAATTTTTTTCTGTGTAGAGATCAAACCACTTCTCAGAAGTTTTTCAAAGTTAGCATCAACTTCCTAACTGAAGCTTGACTCTTTCAATAAAATTTCCTAAATTAAAAAAGTTCCAGAGTCAGGAACCAAGATGGCGGAGTAGAAGGACATGCTCTCATTCCCTCTTGTGAGAACACCAGAATTACAACTAGCTGCTGGACAATCATCGACAGGAAGACACTGGAACTCACCAAAAAAGATACCCCACATCCAAAGACAAAGGAGAAGCCACAATGAGACGGTAGGAGGGGCGCAATCAGAGTAAAATCAAATCTCATAACTGGTGGGTGGGTGACTCACAGACTGGCGAACACTTATACCACAGAAGTCCACCCACTGGAGTGAAGGTTCTGAGCCCCACGTCAGGCTTCCCAACCTGGGGGTCCGGCAACGGGAGGAGGAATTCATAGAGAATCAGACTTTGAAGCCTAGTGGGAATTGATTGCAGGACTTCGACAGGACTGGGGGAAACAGAGACCCCACTCTTGGAGGGCGCACACAAAATAATGTGTGCATCGGGACGCAGGGGAAGGAGCAGTGGCCCCGGGGGAGACTGAACCAGACCTACCTGCTAGTGTTGGAAAGTCTCCTGCAGAGACAGGGGGTGGCTCTGTTTCACCCTGGGGACAAGGACACTGGCAGCAGAAGTTCTGGGAAGTATTCCTTGGCGTAAGCCCTCCAAGAGTCTGTCATTAGCCCCACCAAAGAGCCCAGGTAGGCTCCAGTGTTGGGTTGCCTCAGGCAAAACAACCAACAGGGAGGGAACCCAGCCCCACCCATCAACAGTCAACTGGATTAAAGTTTTACTGAGCTCTGACCACCACAGCAACAGTCAGCTCTACCCACCACCAGAACCTCCCATCAAGCCTCTTAGATAGCCTCAACCACAAGAGGGCAGACAGCAGAAGCAAGAAAAACTACAATCCTGCAGCCTGTGGAAGAAAAACCACATTCACAGAAAGACAGACAAGATGAAAAGGCAGAGGGCTATATACCAGATGAAGGAACAAGATAAAACCCCAGAAAAACAACTAAATGAAGTGGAGATAGGCAACCTTCCAGAAAGAGATGAACAATACAATAACTGAAATGAAAACTACACTAGAAGGAATCAAGAGCAGAATAACTGAGGCAGAAGAACGGATAAGTGACCTGGAAGACAGAATGGTGGAATTCACTGCTGCAGAACAGAATAAAGAAAAAAGAATGAAAAGAAATGAAGACAGCCTAAGAGACCTCTGGGACAACATTAAACGCAACAACATTTGCATTATAGGGGTCCCAGAAGGAGAAGAGAGAGAGAAAGGACCAGAGAAAATATTTGAAGAGATTATAATCGAAAACTTCCCTAACATGGGAAAGGAAATAACCACCCAAGTCCAGGAAGCACAGAGAGTCCCATACAGGATAAACCCAAGGAGAAACACGCCAAGACACATAGTAATCAAATTGGCAAAAATTAAAGACAAAGAAAAATTATTGAAAGCAGCAAGGGAAAAACGACAAATAACATACAAGGGAACTCCCATAAGGTTAACAGCTGATTTCTCAGCAGAAACTCTACAAGCCAGAAGGGAGTGGCATGATATACTTAAAGTGATGAAAGGGAAGAACCTACAACCAAGATTACTCTACCCGGCAAGGATCTCATTCAGATTTGATGGCGAAATCAAAAGCTTTACAGACAAGCAAAAGCTAAGAGAACTCAGCACCACCAAACCAGCTCTACAACAAATGCTAAAGGAACTTCTCTAAGTGGGAAACACAAGAGAAGAAAAGGACCTACAAAAACAAACCCAAAACAATTAAGAAAATGGTCATAGGAACATACATATCGATAATTACCTTAAACGTGAATGGATTAAATGCTCCAACCAAAAGACACAGGCTTGCTGAATGGATACAAAAACAAGACCCATATATATGCTGTCTACAAGAGACCCACTTCAGACCTAGGGACACATACAGACTGAAAGTGAGGGGATGGAAAAAGATATTCCATGCAAATGGAAATCAAAAGAAAGCTGGAGTAGCTATACTCATATCAGATAAAATAGACTTTAAAATAAAGAATGTTACAAGAGACAAGGAAGGACACTACATAATGATCAAGGGATCAATTCAAGAAGAAGATATAACAATTATAAATATATATGCACCCAACATAGGAGCACCTCAATACATAAGGCAACTGCTAACAGCTATAAAAGAGGAAATCAACAGTAACACAATCATAGTGGGGGACTTTAACACCTCACTTACACCAATGGACAGATCATCCAAAATGAATATAAATAAGGAAACAGAACCTTTAAATGACACAATAGACCAGATAGATTTAATTGATATTTATAGGACATTCCATCCAAAAACAGCAGATTACACTTTCTTCTCAAGTGTGCACGGAACATTCTCCAGGATAGATCACATCTTGGGTTACAAATAAAACCTCAGTAAATTTAAGAAAATTGAAATCATATCAAGCATCTTTTCTGACCACAACACTATGAGATTAGAAATGAATTACAGGGAAAGAAACGTGAAAAGCACAAACACATGGAGGTTAAACAATACGTTACTAAATAACCAAGAGATCACTGAAGAAATCAAAGAGGAAATCAAAAAATACCTAGAGACAAATGACAATGAAAACACGATGATCCAAAACCTGATGCAGCAAAAGCAGTTCTAAGAGGGAAGTTTATAGCTATACAAGCCTACCTAAAGAAACAAGAAAAATCTCAAGTAAACAATCTAACCTTACACCTAAAGGAACTAGAGAAAGAAGAACAAACAAAACACAAAGTTAGCAGAAGGAAAGAAATCATAAAGATCAGAGTGGAAATAAATGAAATAGGAACGAAGAAAACAATAGCAAAGATCAATAAAACTAAAAGCTGGTTCTTTGAGAAGATAAACAAAATTGATAAGCCATTAGCCAGACTCATCAAGAAAAAGAGGGAGAGGACTCAAATAAATAAAATTAGAAATGAAAAAGGAGAAGTTACAAAAGACACTGCAGAAATACAAAGCATCCTAAGAGACTACTACAAGCAACTCTATGCCAATAAAATGGACAACCTGGAAGAAATGGACAAATTCTTAGAAAGGTATAACCTTCCAAGACTGAACCAGGAAGAAACAGAAAATATGAACAGACCAATCACAAGTAATGAAATTGAAACTGTGATTAAAAATCTTCCAACAAACAAAAGTCCAGGACCACATGGCTTCACAGGTGAATTCTATCAAACATTTAGAGAAGAGCTAACACCCATCCTTCTCAAATTCTTCCAAAAAATTGCAGAGGAAGGAACACTCCCAAACTCATTCTATGAGGCCACCATCACCCTGATACCAAAACCAGACAAAGATACTACAGAAAAAGAAAATTATAGAACAACCTCAGTGATGAATATAGATGCAAAAATCCTCAACAAAATACTAGCAAACAGAATCCAACAACACATTAAAAGGATCATACACCACAATCAAGTGGGATTTATCCCAGGGATGCAAGGATTCTTCAATATATGCAAATCAATCAATGTGATACACCATATTAACAAATTGAAGGAGAAAAACCATATGATCATCTCAATAGATGTAGAAAAAGCTTTTGACAAAATTCAACCCCCATTTATGATAAAAACTCTCCAGAAAGTGGGCATAGAGGGAACCTACCTCAACATAATAAAGGCCATATATGACAAACCCACAGCAAACATCATTCTCAATGGTGAAAAACTGAAAGCATTTCCTCTGAGATCAGGAACGAGACAAGGATGTCCACTCTCACCACTATTTTTCAACATAGTTTTGGAAGTCCTAGCCTCAGCAATCAGAGAAGAAAAAGAAATAAAAGGAATACAAATTGGAAAAGAAGAAGTAAAACTGTCACTGTTTGCAGATGACATGATACTATACATAGAGAATCCTAAAAATGCCACCAGAAAACTACTAGAGCTAATCAATGAAGTTGGTAAAGTTGCAGGATACAAAATTAATGCACAGAAATCTTTTGCATTCCTATACACTAATGATGAAAAATCTGAAAGAGAAATTATGGAAACACTTCCATTTACTATTGCAACAAAAAGAATAAAATACCTAGGAATAAAGCTACCTAGGGAGACAAAAGACCTGTATGCAGAAAACTATAAGACACTGATGAAAGAAATTTAAGATGATACCAGCAGATGGAGAGATATACCATGTTCTTGGATTGGAAGAATCAATATTGTGAAAATGGCTATACTACCCAAAGCAATCTACAGATTCAATTCAATCCCTATCAAATTACCAATGGCATTTTTTATGGAACTAGAACAAATCATCTTAAAATTTGTATGGAGACACAAAAGACCCCAAAGAGCCAAAGCAGTCTTGCGGGAAAAAAACGGAGCTGGAGGAATCAGACTCCCTGACTTCAGACTATACTACAAAGCTACAGTAATCAAGACAATATGGTACTGGCACAAAAACAGAAACATAGATCAATGGAACAAGATAGAAAGCCCAGAGATAAACCCACGCACCTATGGTCAACTAATCTATGACAAAGGAGGCAAAGATATACAATGGAGAAAAGACAGTCTCTTCAATAAGTGGTGCTGGGAAAACTGGACAGCTACATGTAAAAGAATGAAATTAGGATACTCCCTAACACCATACACAAAAATAAAATCAAAATGGATTCGAGACCTAAATGTAAGACCGGACACTATAAAACTCTTAGAGGAAAACATAGGAAGAACACTCTTTGACATAAATCACAGCAAGATCTTTTGTGATCCACCTCCTAGAGTAATGGAAATAAAAAACAAACAAACAAACAAATGGGACCTAATGAAACTTCAAAGATTTTGCACAGCAAAGGAAACCATAAACAAGACGAAAAGACAACCCTCAGAATGGGAGAAAATATTTGCAAATGAATCAATGGACAAAGGATTAATCTCCAAAATATATAAACAGTTCATTCAGCTCAATATTAAAGAAACAAACACCCCAATCCAAAAATGGGCAGAAGACCTAAATAGACATTTCTCCAAAGAAGACATACAGATGGCCAAGAAGCACATGAAAAGATGCTCAACATCACTAATTATTAGAGAAATGCAAATCAAAACTACAATGAGGTATCACCTCACACCAGTTAGAATGGGCATCATCAGAAAATCTACAAACAACAAATGCTGGAGAGGGTGTGGAGAAAAGGGAACCCTCTTGCACTGTTGGTGGGAATGTAAACTGATACAGCCACTATGGAGAACAATATGGAGGTTCCTTAAAAAACTAAAAATAGAATTACCATATGATCCAGCAATCCCACTACTGGGCATATACCCAGAGAAAAGCGTAATTCAAAAAGACACATGCACCCCAATGTTTATTGCAGTACTATTTACAATAGCCAGGTCATGGAAGCAACCTAAATGCCCATCGACAGACGAATGGATAAAGAAGTTGTGGTACATATATACAATGGAATGTTACTCAGCCATAAAAAGGAACGAAATTGAGTCATTTGTTGAGACGTGGATGGATCTAGAGACTATCATACAGAGTGAAGTAAGTCAGAAAGAGAAAAACAAATATCGTATATTAACGCATGTATGTGGAACCTAGAAAAATGGTACAGATGAACCGGTTTGCAGGGCAGATGTTGAGAAACAGATGTAGAGAACAAACGTATGGACACCAAGGGGGGAAAACCGCGGTGGGGTGGGGATGGTAGTGTGCTGAATTGGGCGATTGGGAGTGACATGTATACACTGATGTGTATAAAATTGATGACTGATTAAAACAAGAACAACAACAAGAACAACAAAAAAAAGTTCCAGTGTGAATCCCTATTTCCTTAGGAGAGCTTCATAAATATGTTCTTAGATCACTAAGGCATATCATTTTTTAAATTAATCATTTTGAAAAATTATACATATTTTAGAATCTAATGCATATGTATCACACTAATGATTATTCTGAATAATTATTCAGAAAAAAGAGTTGAGTTATACTTTAGATTCAGAGTTGAAATAATTTTCTAATGTATACTTTGTTTGATGCTGTGATAATTATGACATTTTAAATTGTAGACAATCAAAATATTTAATTTAACTTTCTCTTGGGGTTTACGGTATGGTGACATGTAAAACAAAATTGGCACAAAATAGTAGGTAGTTTTTTAAATAGCAAATGTGTATATAGATAGATTTTAATGGTATTTATATCCAGGGATTGATAATACAGAGGGGATGAGGAAAGGTGGTACTTTTTCCCTTGTGTTTAGTTTTATTTTCTAAATATTGTAGTAACATTCGTAAGATGGTAATATGTGTTCGTATGTCTTTAAAAGCTACTGAACACTTATGCTGCTTTATATTAGGATTCTAAACTTCTCTAAAATGTCAGCATATTTGTTGGATTGAAAATATTTCTGATGACGGTCAAGGTCGAGTATTAGCTTGCATGCAGCACAGACAAAATTATCCTCTCAAGGAAATGCACTAAATAATGACGTGATAGAGAAATAAATCCCTCTTTGTCACTAAGTTAATTAAGGGATTTAACAAAAGAGATATCTGACCTGTCAAATAATTTTGATATATTCAACTACCGACAATAAATGGAAACACCGTGTTATGGGCAAAAACATCTTAGAACCCTTATAGAGGAGATAGGATCAGAGAATACCTGGAAAACAGGAGAGCTGATGGTAAACCACCACAAGCAGGGGCAGAACAACTGCTTTAAAGTCTTGCCAAAGTGTAACAACAAATGTAGCATATAACATTCAAATGTCAAGGAAAAAAAGTAGCTGGCCCACTCACCTGAGCACGTCAATCAGAAATAAAGAGGTTCATTTTGAACAAAGGTACCCAATGAAGCACAGACCTTAAAACCAAATGTAGTATACTGTGAATAGGAGTTAAGATGCTGTACATGGGAGAGCATACACATGGGCTCAGGTGGGATAGAGCGCAGACTCTGTTAGTTTTGTTATGTTGAGATACACATAGATAATAACACAAATATCAGAAATATCTTTGATTACGGCCAAGTTGACAAGAAATGGTGTTAATATTAAAATACAAGCATTTATTTGCACCTCTTACATGTGAGATATTATTCTATGGTTACAAGCAGAAATGAGGTAATGTTTCCCTTTCAAACATTCAGTCTTTTGGGTAGCTGGGCATACAGGAAACACACCAGTGGAAAAAGTTTCATAATATAGGTGTGTAGAAAGGTATTTGGAGGCAGAGGACTGAGAAACTAATTCCAATTGGCATATGCAAAAGGCATACCATTGAATGTCATATTTGTGCTGGACGTCGAATTATAAACAGTTCTCTCTCTCCAAAGACAACTCTCTCAGGTAGGCATTTGGCTGATACCGTATGATACATTTCTCAGCAAAAGTTAACAGTGAATCATGCATTTTATGTTTTTGAGTGGAAAAAGAGACAAATACTTTAGAAACTTCATATGCATATGGCAGAACTAATGTTTATATGCTTTCTCCCATTTCCAAAGGGACAAAACAAACACAGGAAACTTACAATGAAAATTTCAAGTTTCTTCTCCAAAACAGGCCTGGTTATGGCTGAATAACAATTCAATTTAAAACCCAAAATTTAATTAGAAAAATTATACCAGTAGAGTCTAAATATTAACATGCTACTGCTTTAATAACATTCAAACAACATATAGTAGTTGGCTAACAATCTATTCCAATCTTTGTTTATGTCCTGTCTTGATTTCTTAGGGTTTCTGATTCTGACTATACTTGAGACGATAACTCTGAAAAATCTTTGCAAATGAAAGTAAAATGACTGTGATATTTTAGCATAAGCATTCATGAATTACCTATTTATTTCATCCATGACCTAGGCCTAATAAAAGTAATAGAATCAGAGAGCGGTAAGAAGCCTATGAAGATAAACTGGAAGTAAATGCTTGCTCATACTCATGAGGATATTAAGACCCAGAGAGAATTTAAATGACTTGCTCACCAGACATAGCATTAGCTAAATGTTCACTGGGGTTCAGCACTTCAATAATAGTTAGAAAACTAAATATCCCACTTTCAACAATGGGTAGCCAACTAGTAAGAAAGTCAAAAAGGAAGTAGAAGACTTGAATAACACTATAAACCAAATGGATCTAATGGACATCTATAGAACATTTCAGTCAACAACAGCAGAATATATATTCTTCTCAAGTGTACATGGAACAGTTTCTAGGTTAGACCATATGCTAGGCCATAAAACCAACCTTATTAAACTTAAAAAAATATAGAAATAATATAAGGTATGTTCTCCAATCATAGTTGAGTGACATTAGAAAACAATAACAGAAAAAATTTTGGGAAACTCACAAATATGTGGAAATTATACAACATACTCCTAAATAACTAATAGGTCAAAGAAGAAAATCACAAGGGAAATTAGGAAATACTTTGAGAGTAATAAAAGTGAAGACACAACATATAAAATGTTATGAGATACAGCTAAAGCAATGCTCAAAGGGAAATTTATAGCTATAAAGGCCTATATAAAAAAGAAGAAATCTCAGATTAATGACCTAACATTCCACATAAGACACTAGGAAAAGAAGAGTAAAGTAAATCTAAAGCAAGCAGAAAGAAGGAAATAATAAAGAGTAAAGTGGAAAGTAGAAAATAGAGAAAATAAATGAAACCAAAGATGATTCTTCAAAAAGATCAGTGTAACTGACAGACCTTTAGCTCTATTGTCCAGAGAAAGAGAGAGAGAGAGAGAGAGAAGACTTCAATTACTAGAATCAGATATATGAGGTGACAGTGCTACCAAACTTACTAAAATAAAAAGCATTACAAAGGAATACTCTGAATAATTATACACCAATATATTAAATAACTTAGATGAAAAGACATACTACTGAAATTGACTCAAGAAGAAATAGACAATTGCACAGATCTATAAGAGGAAAGAGGTTGAATTAACAATTAATTTTTTTCCAAAGAAAAGGCCAAGCCCAGATGGCTTCATTGGTGAATTCTACCATACATTTAAAGAAAAATTAATACTACTTCTTCAAAAAGTCTTGTGAAAAACAGAAGAGGGAAACTTCCCAACTCATTCTATGAGGTTAATAAAATCCTGATACCCAAAGACATCACAACAAAACACATCACAACAAAGAAAACCACAGATGAATATCTCTAGTGAAAGTAGAGGTAAAAATCTTCAACAAAATACTAGCAAACTAAATTCAGCAACATATTAAAAAAAAAAAAAAACTGCACCATGACCAAATAGGATTTATCCCAGTAATGCAAGGTTGGTTTAGCATCCAAAAAACAAATAATGTAATACAACATATCAATAAAACAAAAAACAAAAACCATATGATCACCTCTATAGACAGAAAAAATATTTAAAAATATTGAACACCCTTTCATGATTAAAATATAAAGCAAATTAAAAAAAAGTATAGAAACGTACTTCCTCAACCTGATGATGGACATCCACAAAAAAAACATAGCTACTATCATAATTAATGGTGAAAGGCTGGATGCATTCCCCCTAAGATCAGGAACAACAGAAGGATGTCTGCTCTCTCCACTTCTTTTCAACAGTGTGCTGAAGGTTCCAGCCAGGACATTTAGGAAAGAAAAAAAAAAAAAAAAAAAGGATATCCAGATTGAAAAGGAAGAAATAAAACTATCATATTCACAGCTGATGTGATTTTGTATATATAAAATACTAAGCAATCCATTAAAAAATGTTTAGAACTAAATGAGTTTAGTAAGGCTGCACAGTACAAAAACAATACACAAAATCAATTATATTTCTAACAACTGCAATGAACAATCAAAAATAAAATTAAGAAAATAATTACATTTATGTCAAAAAGTTTAGAAATACATTTAACAAAAGGAGGGCAAACATACACTCTGAAAACTACAGAACACTGTTAAATGGAAGAAGATTTAAATAAATGGGAAAACATCACATGGATTGGAAGATCTAATATTTTTAAGGAGGTAATACTCCCCAAATTGACCTACAGATTGAGTGCATCTTTATGAGAATCTCAGCTGGCTTCATTGTAAAAATCAACAAGCTAATTTAAAAATTTATATGGATTACAAGGAACTGAGAATAGCCAAAATAATCTTGTAAAAGAACAAATTTGGAAGCTTTCTAATTCCCAATATTAAAATGTACTCCAAAGCAACAGTAATCAAGACAATATAGTACTGACATAAGGTAGATTGATGAATAGAATTGAAACTTCAAAAATAAATTTGTGTCTCTATGACCAACGGATTTTCAATAAAGTACCAAGACCATGCAACAGGGAAAGAATAGTCTTCAACAAGCGGTGCTGAGAGAACTGTATATTCACATGCAAAAGAATTAAATTTGCCTCTTACCTCACACTATATACAAAAATTAACTCAAAATAAGCAAAGACCTAAATGTAAGAGCTAAAATATACAACTCTTAGAAGAAACATAGGGGTGAATCCACATGACCTTGGATTTTACCATGGATTCCTAGATATGACACCAAAATTATGAGCAACAACAACAACAAACAGATAAATAGGACTTCATCAAAATTCAAACCCTTTGCGCTTCAGAGGACACTAGAAAGAAAGTGAAAGTGCAGCCCAGAGAATGGGAGAAAATATTTGCAAGTCATATATCTAGTCAGGGACTCATATTTAAAACATATAACTCTTAGAACTCAATAATGAGACAAATACATGGGTAAGGGATCTGAATAGATAGTTTTCCAAAGAGGATACACGAATGGTCAATAAGCACATGAAAAAATGCTCATCATCACAGTCATCAAAAAACTGCAAATTAAAACCAAATGTGATACCAATTCATACACACCAGGATGGCTATAATTATAAATACAGACAATAATTAATGTTGGTATGAATATGGAAAAATCGGATCCCACATGCTTTGCTAGCGGGAATGTGAAATGGCATAGTCACTTTGGAAAACACTCTGGAAGTTTCTCCAAATATTAAACATAGTGTTTTATTTGACACAGCATATTGACCCCCAAGAGAAATGAAACGATATGTCCACACAAAACCTTATACACAAATGTTCATTGTAGCTTTATTCCCAATTGACAAAAGGTGGCATGTTTATTAATTGATGAATGGATATATAAAATCTGGTATATCCATACAATGGAATGTTATTTGGCCACTGAAAGGAGCAAAGTATGGATGCATGCTACAACATGAATGAACCTTGAAAACATTATGCTAAGTGAAATAGGCTAGTCACAAAATTGCCAGATATTATATGATTACACTTATTTGAAATACCCAGAATAGGTTATTCTACAGAGACAGAAAGTAGATTAGTGATTGTTTAGGGCTGCTGAGATTGGAGGATAGACAGGTAATAGCTAAAGAGTACAGCATTTTTTTTGCAGTGGTGAAAATGTTTAAAATTGACTAGTGAAAGCTGCTCATGGGTATACTAAAAAACACTGAATTGTACTCTTCAAATGGGTGAATTGCAAGGTATGTGAACTGTATCTCAAAAATCTCTTAAGGAAACAAGATTCAAGGTCTCTACTAGACAAACAGAAATTTTGTTTAAATAAAATCATTTTGCTTCACAGTTTTATATTGCCCCATGCATTTAAAATATATTATCTCATTTGATCTTAAAGACAACCATGAGAAAAAAAAATAATTAAACTCCATAAAGTAGTTCAGGGAGCCACCAATGATCTCTTAACTTTGTGAGGAGGTTTTCTTTAAAAGATCAATAATATGAATTGATATTCTGTTAAATGTCAAAATTTCATTCAAATTTAAATTGTCTATGTAGTTGATAGTAATCAAGCAGCTCACAGATTTTGATGTTCCTCAGTTTAGCAGTCTTTTTTTTTTTTTTTTTTGTAATTTGTTTGTTTGATCTTGAATAACAGTGAAGAGAAATCCCAAAAGATATTTTACTTTTACAAAATCAAGTTTTTGGTTCCTTTAAGTTCCTAATGATATTAGGATAACACTGACCATAGTTCTTTCCCTGTAAGATTTATGGTGAGTACTCATTTCATCCCTATTCAATTCAACTGTTTGAATATGATGTCTATTTTTTATTACATCTTGCCTTTTTTTAAAAAAATAAAGCTATATAAAAGCTAACTCACTATCCAGTGGTTGTTTCTAACAAAAGGGATCTGACTTAAAAAGAAAAAAAATACTTGTGGGAAATTAAAAGAAGGGCACAATATGTCCTTCGCATGCATGTTTTTACTAGTTCCCATAGCTGGGAAGATGATTTAAAGTACAGTATGTGCAACCTGTTTTTCTGGTAATTACAAATTAAGACATATGTCTTTGCAACAGCAAGAAGCTAACTGCCATTTTTAAGCGTTCCTCTGGCTCTGCTGAGTTAACTCCATTAAACAAAAATCCCAACAAAGGTAATTACTAACAGAGCATCCTGCTGCTACATTTTCCTTTTGCTGAGTTTCTTCCTTTTGAACTGCAGGAATGCTAACTAGAAATGGAAGTATCCCATCAAACTGTTAGGCTTACCTTCCTTTAGAGTACAGGCCTCTATAATACTTTACTTATGCCTGAAAGTCATGGAGGAAAAAAAAAGAAATTTCTGCACAATGTCCAGACAAATTTTTTTTTTCTTTTCTGTTCTCTTGCCTTTCTTTACTATTTAATTCATCAAATCGTAAAGCAATTATACTCCAATAAAGATGTTAAAAAAATTCATTAAATAAAAAAGATTTATGGATGCTCATTGTTTGTAAACTTGATGAAGTAATTTCATGTATATACACAGGTTTTAATACACATAATATAACTATTACATGTATTGCAAAGAACTAAAGCTATTTTTAAATTAGTCAATCTATTAATATTATACTGTCTAGAAAGACGTAATTATCATATTAACTTTTAAACTTGTGCAACTGGATAATGTTAACTCTTTAATAATAAATAGTTTGTTTATTGATAAACTATTTTCCTAAAAGTGTCTATCCATAATAAATGTTATAGGAAAGACTTGCCACACTTTCTTCCAAATTTTAAGAGTTTTTTTGGGTATGTAGTCAGACCAGTATTTTCAGAGGTGATGGAAAAGAGTCTTGTGGGAAAACTTATTTTGATAAATTGTTACACATGCAAAAAAACTGATCACACTGACCGGATCTGTCTACAACATTGAAAATAAAATGGATTTTCCGTTAAAAAAGAGGCTTGATACCAGAGCAAATGTGCAAGGAGACAATGTAGTCAATTGAATGTATTATTTTTTATCTTCAGACTGTAGCATTCCATTCTCCAAATGTTTAGCTAGTTGATATTAGATATAAAGTACTTTTTTGTGTCCTTGAGACAAATTGTTAAGGATTCAGTGGGAGAGACAGACAAATTGCTAAGTTATGTGGGAAATGCTATAATAGGTGTATGATTAAAGTAGAAGTAAAGAGGAAGAAAAAATTAATTCTGACTGGTTGAATCTGAAAGAATTAATTTCACAGAGAAGAATATACATACAAACACATGCACATACATTCACACAAGTACACATGCACACAAACACACATGCACACAAAAATAATTGTGCATAGGTAACTAAACTTAGTCGTGTGACTCCTTACTGTATTATGAAATGATGGGAAGTTCAGCATGGTTGTATTTGATGATCTTTTACCTGCCCAATCCCTCAATTCAAGAGTGAGGCCATGTGAGTCACTTTGTGATACAGCAGCAACTAACACAACAATGTAAAGCAATTATACTCCAATAAAGATGTTAAAAAAAAAAAAAAAGAGTATGGCCATGGAAGTGCTGGGGCTAAACTGAGAGGGTTCTTTTATACCCAGCTAAATAACTTTGATTTATTCAGTCAATAAGAAGTCAATAGGAAGCTAATAAAATTTTTAAGCAGAGGGCTATGATTGCTGTGTGGAGGATGTACTGGAAGTTAGGTTCCAAAGAAATAAATAAGAAGTTATTGTCATAGTCTAGGAAAGGCACTACACTACTGCTGTTGCTGCTGCTACTTCTATTACTACTACTACTACTGCTTTTACCAGCACCACCACCACCACTATTGGATAGAATGTATTGAGTACTTACCTTGTGCCAGTGACTCCTCTAAATTTTTAACATGTACAATCAGACTAAATCATCACCACAGTTCATGTGACAAGGAGAATGATAAGGAACATTGTTTTCCCCAATTTTTTCTGCCTTCTGTATCTGCCACTTGAGCTCATCTTACCTTCATCTTATCTCAGTCAACTTCCTCCTGACCTTTTCCACTGCTCTGCCTTCCAAAGGCCTCATTTGCCATCCATACTGCCCTCACATCAGTATCCTTCATTACTTTGCCTCCCTATCATTCCACTGGAGCTGCCCAGCAGAATTCCAAACTTAAACCAGTGCTATATCCCACATCTCTGTTCTGCAATTATGCAGCTGAGTATTCTGGATAATCTCACTCCAATATGTTGACTGGCATAATAACAATTCAAGGTTTCCAATCATAGCAGGGCTTTCAGCACTACTGACCAACCTTATAGATTTGTCATCAGCTCTTCCCCTCACTTCCTTGCCTTCAAAACTCCTCTAGTTGCACTCTGGCTTCAGGCCATTTATTTTTTTGAATTAATGTAATGGTTATTTGTTCCTGGGCGCTTTCAGTTTTGGCCAGAATGTACTGATTTCTTTCATTGTGTATTCATATGAGCTGGGCAATCAGGAAGCCATAATATATTAGGTCAGTCAAACTTCGAGATTCATTAATTTTTCTCTTTTTTAAAATTAATTAATTAATTAATTTATGTTTGGCTGCGTTGGGTCTTTGTTGCTGTGCGCGGGCTTTCTCTAGTTGTGGCGAGCAGGGGCTACTCTTCGTTGCGGTGCACAGGCTCTAGGCATGCAGGCTTCAGTAGTTGCAGCACGCGGGCTCAGCAGTTGTGGCTCACAGGCTTAGTTGCTCCACAGCATATGGGATCTTCCCGGGCCAGGGCTTGAATCCATGTCCCCTGCATTGGCAGGTGGATTCTTAACCACTGCACCACCAGGGAAGTCCCAATTTTTCTTTTTATTTCTGCTTCTAGAAGAGTTTGTCTTTATGATGATCAATGTAGTGTCAGAATGTGATATAGAAGGAAAGAGGAATTTTACTCTAGAAGTTTAAGAAAATCCTGTAACTGAAAATGTACCCTTCAAAAAATTATAAAACATGTTCTACTATTTGTCTTCTTTGTTGTCTCCAACAAGTAGTGAAAGCACACATCTGAATGATGTCATTTTAGATTTATAAAAGGGTGACCTTAACCTTTCAGAACCTACTCTGTTTATAAGTCAAGAAGCTTCTATATATATTTAAGGGGGAAAATGTCTGTTAGACATATACCTCATGAGCAATTGCAATACGTTTTTGTGTCAGAGAGTTAATGGAAACGTCTCAGGTATTAAACCAAAAAGTGAATCATTATGACAATTAAAAACATTAATTGAGGTAATTATAAGATCATAGTTTATATAGAATTTAGTTATAATTTACGCAATTATCTTCAGTTATACTGAAAAAAATAATGAAGCTGTTTATCTGAAGTATTTACCAAACTGAATATTGCAGCTACGGAGAGACTACTACACATACACATTCAAAATACCAATTTGGGTTGGATCTGCCACAAGTCTAGCTGTGAGCTAATTAATTCCCTGAGGACACGGTGGTTTGCAGAGAACACAAGACTTCTAAAAACACAACATAGCGCCAAGTCAGATTATTTAATTTTGACTTTGTTTGAAATGAGTCTCATGTAAGTATAATTGCTAACCTCTAGCACGAACCTCCAGTTGTAAATCAGGAAAGTATTTCTGCACATATAAAATAGGAAATCTGGTTCCTGACTCTCTTAAACTGAATAAATGGGATCAGATTTAATCTACAGATCAATGCAGCAAGGAATAAGACATGAAATTAAAGGGGAGAGACAGCATTCTACATATAAACTTTTCTGTCTCTTCTTTGCATTCCCAGAAGAAATATAAGTAAGATTAGAGTTTGTTTGCTGGTGTGTGTGTGTGTCTGTGTGTGGTTTTGAATACTGGCTTTTAGCACAGTCTCTGGAGCAGACTTTGGGGTTTGAATTCTGCCTCCACTGCTTTACACAGCTGCATGACATGGTCATGTTGGCTATTCTTGTTGCCTCAGTTTCTTTATCTGTAAAATGAGATTGTAAAGGTAATACTACCTACCCCATAGGGTTGTTACAAGGATTAAGTGTTCTAGTAGCTGTAAAATGCTAAGAATAGTGTTTGGCATAAGATAAGCATGACATAAATGCCAGCTATTATTATTGGTACAGGGAAATGGAGTATGATTCAGGTGTATTAGTCATCAGGGTCCAAAGGAACAAGCAAAGTTCAGAGGAAAGGTCCTACCTGAGTACAATCTCTGTCTCCTCTTTGGATTTGGTTTAGAAAGACTGACTGATACCCCGAGGGGCCATAATTGGTTATCCTGGGAGCAGTTTGAAGCCACTAGTGCTCTCCTTAATTTGCTGATTCCCCAGCTAATACCTTTTGTTCTTGGAAATCTGTCTTGGGACTTCAGCACATGTATTGGAATCCAAGGTGTGTCTGGGTGTGCTTTAGTTATATTTTCTCATGATAGTAGTCTCACTGTGCATTTAATATGACTTGCATATTTGACACCCATTGTTCATCTCGAAAAAGGAGACAAATTCCAGAAATGTGATAATTTAAACTAAATATCTCCTTTCTTACATTTGATCTATAATTTTAAGACTGGAATAGTAGCTTCCTTCCTTCACATGGAAAGACACAAATGATTATGTAAAATTATACCCATTCACACATTTTGCCATTACAAATCAGTAATGTACTGCACTATTTAACATGTATTTTATTGTCTTCAACATATTTTTGGTCATGGAAATTAAAGAATACTTCAAGTTTGGACAACATGTCATAGTTTAACATCAAGTGAGAGGCGTTTTTTCCTACCTACAAGTATCCACTTATAAATCAATGAATTGCTATTTAAAATATGTTTCTTCAGAGACCAATCATATCATGTCCTCTGTGCTACTATATGATTACCTCTTTATTTATCTGTGCTGCTGAGTTAATTATAAAAATGCTTGCAGTGAGCGAGCGTTTTGCTTGCCTAGTCAGCATCTTAAACTAGATTAATCTTCTAGCAACACTTAATGGAAGCTAAATCACACATCAACATGCTATAACAATATAATGATGAAACAGCAATTGAATCACTCAATTAACTCCCTGATAAATATCGAAAACATATTTTGCTCCTATCATTTAAAAGTCAAAATAAGTCTTTCTCCTTTCTTTCTGTCTGCCTTTAAAAAATGGCTAAATTCTGGAGAATGAATGCCGTGAAGTGCATTTTGCATACAAGGTAAAAAGAAAAAGCTGCTTAATTCAGTTATTGACTGAGCTTCCAAACAAAGGGGTACCATATTTGATATCGTTTCACATGTAATGTCTCCATTCATAGATAATATAGAGTTGATAGTTAAAACTATATAGCTATAAATACATATATACACATAAATTACAGTTAGTTGGTTTTCTGTCTGTATAGGAATTGTTTTCAAAGTATTTCCTGTTATTACTGGATCGGTGGTTGATGCAGACCTTGCTTTAAGGGTTTTAATTACAAAATTTCCACAATCCTGATGGGTCAAATTTTCTGTTTCATTCTAAATGCTAGAGTTGCTCACTCATTGCTCAACCTACTGAGTCAACTATGAAAACAGTTATCCAAGCCTCAGTCATTTGGCATGTAATCTAGAATTTTCCAGTTTTATGACTATGAACATATCTAGTGTTATAAGAAGATCCTAAAGAGAAAAAAATATCAACATTATACATTTTTGATTAAAAGGCTCCGTGATGCTAGAGCTAAAAATACCAAGCTATACCAGTTGTGCCTCTTTGTTCTCTCTAAGCTTATAATACAGTTGAAGATGTAACAGCTATATAAACTTAGCCCTATAAAGTAGAATATCCCAAGAGACCTAAAGACAGTGGGAAAGGTGGACTTCAGAGGAAGTGGTTTGAGGGACAATAGGAAGGATTTCTGGTGTTGGTGATACTTGAGCTAAGTTTGAATAAGAGAACTTTAATCACCAGATAAAAAAAGAAGGATAATTTCAGGCAAAGGAAATTGTGGAAAATACTTTTTGGACTCTATTTACAGCAGTAGCACCTAAAACAATAGTATAAAAGATTATGATATATAGGCAGGGAAGGTGAAGGTAGACAATTTCCTTGATTTAGAAGATTTGGACTTGGATGAAGAGATTAAGCCCCAAATGAGCAAGGATTTGCTGCTGCTTCCAGGAGAGGTGGAACAGGACATGAGCATGAGTGTTCCTTCTTAACATTCCTTCCATGGCCCAGCCTCTTACCCCTGGAGTGAAGCCAAGGCCCACCGGAAAAGGAGCAGACAAAGGGAAGAGATAGTTGGAGATGAAGTTTGGTCCTTCTCACTTGATGAAGAATTTGATTATGACGCTCACCCCCAAGTTAACTCCTGCAGAGATAGATGCCATCAAAGAGCTATGCAAGCAAAAGAGAAAGAACACAGAAAATTTTTGGAGGGAGTTCAAACAATCCCAACTTTAAGTTTCAGTAAAGTTTAATTACTAAATGCTTCTTTTAAGAAGAGTCTAGCTAGGGACTTCCCTGGTGGCACAGTGGCTGGGAGTCCACCTGCCATTGCAGGGGACACGGGTTTGAGCCCTGGTCCAGGAAGATCCCACATGCTGTGGAGCAACAAAACCCATGCGCCACAACTACCGAGCCCACGAGCCCACATGCCACAACTGCTGAAGCCCGCGCTCTGCAACAAGAGAAACCACTGCAATGAGAAGCCCGCACACTGCAACGAAGAGTAGCCCCTGCTCTCTGCAACTAGAGAAAGCCCACGTGCAGCAATGAAGACCAAACACTGCCAAAGATAAAATAAATAAATTAATTAATTAATTTTAAAAAGAGTCTAGTTAGTTTTAATTTCATGATATTAACGCAATGTCTTGACGATCATATCAGAATGTAAATCCCTTATACATAAATTACGTTTAATTTTTTACTTTTATAAATGGGAGTTCTGAATGAAACAGATGACAGAGGAAAAAAAGAAAGAGATCTGTAATCAATTCTTCACTATTAATTTTCTGTGTGACCAATTTTCTGTATTTCCAGAAGCTTATAAAATAATTTATGAAGACTTTATGTGTGTTTTTAAACTGTTACCTCACTTTCCTCATTCTTCTCTTAATAAAATTTAATCCAGGTGACTCTCACCCAATGTAGGACAAAAATAAACATAAATTTAGCAAAAATAAATAAAAATAAATACAGCAAAATAATGTAAATTTATACAAACTTATAGCTTATCAGTATACAGAGCAACTATATTTTTGCAATAGCAATAGTAATTAAAATATAATAATAGCTCTCACCTGTTGAGGGCTAAGTTTCGGCCACTTTGCATGGATTACCCTCAGGATAATTTCATATAAGGTGGCCATTCTTACTGTCACTGTTACATGATTGAGAAACGTGAAGCATAGCAACGTAAATCGCTTTTGCTTTAGGTCCCAGAACCAATAAGTGGCAATGCTGGGAGCAAGCTGGCTGCAGATTCCAGAGTGCTGAGCCATGGTGCAGGATGCTTAAATAAGATGATGCCCTGGAATCAAGCGTCCTCTTTGAGGACAGTGGTTTTCATCTCTGGCTGCAAACTAGAGCAGTACTTAAGGCCTTTAACCACTACAAATGCCATGCTTGCATCAAACAGTTTCCGATCCAGTCAACTGGTATTCGGTTGAGTCTGTGTTTCTATACTTTTAAGAAGCTCCACAGGTAACTCTGACGAAGATTTCCGGGGCTGTAAACCTTGAGGTAGATTCTTTGTTAGTCCGAAGCACTGTGGTATCTAATGGACATGTCACATCCTAATTTACTACATTGCATTTGACACCCTTCATTAGTTTGCATAAGGGCAAATTAAAGTTGAATGAACCAAGACAAATATTTCCAATATTTCTTTTGATATACTTTATAATGAATCTTAATTTGGGAGGAATAAAATGTCTATTTTTTTAAAAAAATAATAGAATTTTCTTATTATGCATCTTTGTGTTAGATAAAAATTAACTTCCCGTCTAAGAAGTAATCCCAATGGAACCAGAGTTAGGTGAACATGACACAAGCAAACAATCATATTTTACCTTAAGATTCGTTATAGGTAGCTAAAAGAGAAAAAGCAAACAAATTTCTTCTCTGAAAAGATGTTGATAGACAAATTTGCATAACTGGGGCTTATTAAGTAACTTAAAATTTTAACTCTGGGACCAATAGCTACTTAAAACTGGAAAAGAGAATGAATAAGTTTTTTTAGAAGACACTAATGAAGATTGGCAAGGATGAGAATTTTTAAATTCAATGTTGAACTCTGTTTCCTGCATATACTGTAAAGTTGGAGGGATAAAAATGTTAGTATAGAAAGAGCAGTGCTTATTTGTTGTTTGTTGTTTATTGCTCTAAGAAATATCAGATATTTGTTAATATTAAAAACTCACTGCAAACTTAAAAGTTTATTGGTTAAGAAAAGTGATATATTTCTTGATTAAAAAAATATTTTTTCTCTATTAAACAAGGTAGCAGCTTCGAAAGGCAGATCAGTGCCATCTAGTGGCCAAATCAGTTAAAAGATTCTGATTCTAATTCTGATGTTCAGTAGAGGGTGCCTGTCATACAAATCTACATTGTACATACATACATAAGTATAAATTTTAAAGTGTATATTTACTTCCTAAAGATATTTAGTTCAGTGTATAATAAAGAGACACATATACAATAATTACACTAAAATAAAATTTAATATTTAACAGTTTAATAAGAAATGAGAAATAGTGTCTAAGACATAGTATGTGAAAGATACAAGAAGGCAGCTTTAATGGATAAACAAGACCTCATATTGGAAAAGTATAATAAAACTGTTTTCAAAAAATAGTAGACTAAAGATGTTTCCAGTGTCAAGATTGTGCTTATGGATATTATAAATAGGATGGCTAACAATTCACAATGAAAAAAGAGTATTTGTTTTTCTGTTTCCTTATAGGAGAGACTAGGCAAAAATTGTATATGATTTCAGAACATGATATTTAAGCTAGAGAAGAGGAGAGGTTACTGAGTGAAATACTTAGTAGCCATGAGATTTTATGAATGGTTATGTAATTCCTCTCACTGTAGATCCTGAATAATAAGATAAAAAAGTATTCCTCTCCAAATGTTCATGAACTGTCTTATCTTGAGGAAAAGGGAACGGACTAGATGATTTCTTTCAGACTTTAATTGTATTAAAAACCAAGTATCCTCCCTCATAATTCATCTTTTTGGTTTTGAGATAATATGCCTATTTGACCCAGCTGAAGTTCTGCCTTTTGTCAGTTCTTTTCCTGAGACTCCAATTAACTTTACAAAATTTTTCTTTGGGGAAAAAAATCTAGGCAAAAGGATTAATTTAGCTAACAATGCTATAGTATAAAAGTCTCTGTAGGAGTTTTTTCTGACCTATTCCAGGGATTCTGACAATTCAAATGCCAGGATGATAAAAGAGCTCTTCATAGCCTGGGAGATAAGGGAAAAACCCATCGCATCAGACCCAATTGCTCTTAGAGGAATTCCAAAGAATCCAAAATAGTCCCAATGTCTAAAAATGCCACATTTTCTATCTAGAGACTAGGATCCAAAAGGGTACAGAAGGTTGACTTATCAGTGATGTAATTTTCTCATCCTGATGAGGATGGCTTTTATATGTTCCAAATGAGCTATCAGAACAGGGGAGAGCCATTCTTTTGCTCAGTCACTCCGAGGAAACAATATGGTTACACGAAACACAGCTAAGAATAAGGCCAGCCCTGCAGCTTTTCTTGCCCCCAATCTTAGCCATGATGGCTTTTCTTGGCCAGCCTCTGAAACACAGAAGCTGTGGGGATTTCTTTCCTTTTCTGCATGTGACTTAAAGCACTTTGTTCAATTAGGCACTTTGTTCCTTTCTTGCCTTGTATTCAACATGACCATGAAATAAAAAGAAAGAAAGAAGTGTCGGGAACTGTGGTAATGCTGCCTTTTAAAAGTTACCTTTAGGGCTTCCCTGGTGGCGCAGTGGTTGAGAATCTGCCTGCTAATGCAGGGGACACAGGTTCGAGCCCTGGTCTGGGAAGATCCCACATGCCAAGGAGCAACTGGGCCCGTGAGCCACAACTACTGAGCCTGCGCATCTGGAGCTTGTGCTCCGCAACAAGAGAGGCCGCGATAGTGACAGGCCCGCGCACCGCGATGAAGAGTGGCCCCCGCTTGCCGCAACTAGAGAAAGCCCTTGCACAGAAACGAAGACCCAACACAGCCAAAAATAAATAAATAAATAAATAAATAATAAAAATAAAGGAATTCCTTTAAAAAAAAAAAAAAAAAGTTACCTTTAATTTTCTCACTGATAATACCAAAGATTTTATAACTTTGAAGAAGCCATTTTTACATGGACGGTCGGATTACACATCATGATTCAAATATAAATGAGAATTACATGGTTATGATTCCTCAACAAATTTTATGTGGAAGGCCATATAATTAAAGTGTACATAATTAAATCATGACTACGAACTCTTTGCAAATAGACCAGTGACACTAAGTCCTAGGCCGACATGTAGAGATACACACACAGATACAAGTCCTACACACCTGCACATTCACGCACATGTAAGCACACACATATGTGCACACACATGTTTGCCCTTATATTTCTTTTATTATTCTGACTTACAAGTTGAAAGCCCCAATAACAAGTTTACAAGAAAAACAATAATCATTTTAGTGATCATTTTCCAAGAAGCAATTTTCATAAGAACCATGATCCAAATTCTCAAGGATTAGAATGTAATAAAGGTTAAAAAAATAGACCTTATGTCCACCTTAAATATGGTGAATTGTTAAATTCTAGAAAAAAGAAATTCTAAGTCATTGATAATTATGTGTTTTATAATAATTTTATTATATATTCTCTATGCTTCAATGATGATCTGACAATGGTTTTGGTTTTATCATTTGAACTTTATTATCACATTTCAGAAGTACCTTCATTTGGTTTAAAAACTAATAATTCTTCCTTCATGCTACTCACATACATTTACCATACTCGGATTTTGTTCCCTTTCTTCCAATTTCAGTTTTATTTACTTATTTTTTTACTAATAGATTTTTCCTTCTCTAGCTTCTATCTATTGAGAATCAGACATTACCAGGCCACTGTTTTTTTTTTTTTTTTCTGTCTAGGTGACATTGTGGAGAAGCTGTGATCACAATCTGGGATTAATGATCCAATTTTTGTATAGTTTTGATTCTTAACCACATTTTTTTACATAATTTTATTATCGAAAAAGGTTTTGGCATCAAGAACCTGTACCTACTATTTCCCACAGATATTCATGCTAATCATGTGTCGGAAAACTTAACTTTAACATCTTTAATAATCATGTACACCTCCTGAATGTATATTTATTTTCTAAGGAATTGACTGAGGATAGACTGTGGTATCTGATACAACCCTGAAAGCCGTGAGAGTCAACCTTCTTAGAAATAGTACCTCTTCGGGGCTATCTTCTGTCCTCATTCCTGGGGGCAACTTCCATTCTGGCTGAGTTCTGAAATAATAGCTTCAGTCATTCTTCATTCTGATGTTTCAGTTTTGTCACTCAATTTCCAAACATACTTGAATTTGGATTGCATCAGAATTTCCAGTCCTCAGAATCTTTTATATCTTCTTCTCTATTGGCTCCCTCTTTGCTTCACTTCCTTTCCTCTCCCGATTAAAGTCCAAGCCTCATCCATGACCATAACCCCCCTTTACCAGATGTCTTGATATTCCTTCTCACTTGCTTGGCAAAGCCATAACTGTGTATCAGCCAGCTCTTGGCCTTCACACCTGCACATCCGACTACATTCACTGTCAACAACCTTAACTTGGACCTGAATGAGGAAAAACAAATGCAATTCTGGGGTAGCTCCTCCTCCTATTGCTCATGGTTAAAGCTTTGCCTGCCATCTTCCACTCGGTCTGAAGTCTTGGTTCCTTCACCTCTTTGCTCTGTCATCAGAGGACCTTTAACTTTATAAACAAATAGAAGCCATCACAGGAAGGTGCCACCGACCTCCTCCACTGAGTCTATCAACTTGCACCTTTACTTCTACTTAAATTATACTTCCAATCAGAATTCAAATATACCTGTCCCACTGGGGGTATGGGAAGACAGCAGTCTCCTTTAAACTCAACACCCCCTTTTCTGATCTCACTTTTCTACTTCACCATGAAACTTCTTAAAAGAAGTGTTCTCTCCAGTTCACCTCTGACTCGTCCCCCAGCCTACTCCCTCTGGCCTTGACATTCACCACTCCACTGGAGGTCCTCAGAAAAGTCACCAACATCAGCTCCCTGTTGAAAGAATCTTATCTTAGTTGCTCTCTTGTTAAGACTTAACAATGTTGGATGCGCCCTACTTACTCATCCCCTCTCTTTTCTTGGCTCTCTTGGACTCTGCTCCCTACAGAATGTCCAGCACTCAGCAGGGACATGAAACATAACATAATGGCCACTGATAAATAAGCATTGCATAATTTAACAATTAATACATGAATGAGAGCCCCCGAGTCAAAGCCACCACTGTTTTCACACAGTTTTCAGTCGTCCCAATGGTCACTTCACTTAAGAAACAGGTGGAGCCCTGAATTCCTTCTAAGGCAGTTCATTTCATATTAGATTCCTGGGAAGAGGCTAAAACCACATTAGTCTCTGGAGCATAGTCTATATTTAGGATATCCTAGAAACAGAGGGAAGCCCTTATGTTTACATTATGTAGCTTTCAGAGCTGTTGCACTTGGTCAGAAATAGGAAACAGAAATGGTGAGACATTTCCATGAAGGCTCAAATTACACTATTTTGCAAAGTTTAAATTTTGCCTGTCATAATCCATAAATTACAGCTATATGTTATAATTATTTAATCTACATTTCTTGTTAAACATCTAAATTATGTCACTTCATCAATTTACAGGAATTATGTGATTAGGTATAATTATCCTAAATAGCTGAACACAATTAAAAAATCTTACATGCAGGAAGTGTCATGTATAATATGTTAATTTTTTTCTCTTGTTTCACTGTCGTTGGTATCTATCAAAATAAGATAAAGGCTGGCTCACTTTGAATGGGATAAGGGAATTTCCAGCTTTAGGTGACTTCTGGCTCAGGGGCCACCCACAGCAACTTTTTCTTTACAGTAAGCACATTTTCAGACAACTTGTACAGTCAGAGTTCCTGAATCTTATAACCAGTAGTATCAACTGCGATGATGCTTTGGTATTCAACCTACTGCTTGAAGGTTCTATGCAAGACTTAGAGTTGGAGGTTTATCTTTAGATTTCTCTGCTTTCGTGACTTGCCAGACTGCTGTCTATTCCCCTTTCCTCGTGAGGCAGCGATGTGCATTGGGTAAGCTCAATAAAGTAGAGAACTGGTTCAAATTCATTGTTTCCTAGAATGTGTGACCTTGAACAGTCTTACAACCTCTTGACAACTTTGCTTCTCCATCTAGAGAATATGGATGATGATAATGGACAATGAGTGTGGATAGTAATAGCACCTCTTAGTGTAGATTTGAGCACATAGTAAGTGTACAGTACTATTCAAGTCTCAGATTAAAGACCGCTTCCTCAGAGGCCTTCCCTGATTAACACTTTCCACCCTTGTCACACTTTGTGATTAAGTGCTGTGTGTTTATTAGTTTAACATTGCGCTCTTTTAAGAGGCTGTGCATTTCATGAAAGTAGACAGGATTATGCTTGTTTTGTGCCCATGCCCCACCCGTCACGTAGAGAATGCCGAAGGGACGTGTGAATGATATATGATTCCTTTCTTTTCTGCCCTTTTCTCTTTGCCTTTCCTTTGTCGTTTCCCACAACCAGATGGTTAGTGTGTATTTCATAGTTACCTGATAAACTCATTCATACCAAAGTCCTAGAGACTCTGCCGGGATCATAAGAGAGACTTCATGGAAAATAGCTTTCTAAAAATATTTGCAAACTATTATGCAAGTGATAGATGCTCTTACTACCACCTGCACGTTAAGAGAGTCTATTGTGTTTGCAATCCATGGAACCAGAAACTCTGGTCTTGATGACCAGCCCAAGGGCTGGTGACAGACTTTTCTGGGTGCTCAGAGCTCCCACAAACCAACCTCCTAAAACTCTGCCAGGTGCGAGGCTATTACTCCTGAGAGCCAGGCTTGTTCTAACCACAGGAACTTGCTCTGTTGCTGCAAATGTCTATTTCGCTCTCTCCCTCAGGCACCCTTTGCAGCCTGTCTCACCGGGCTGTCCTCCCTCCTCCCCACATCCGACTCCGATTTCAGAGTGTGGTTTCAACTACCTGTTCTGATTTGGACTATTTCAATCCACTTCCACTGTTTTTGCTCCTTTCTCATTCAGAAAGAAATTAAATACAGGTGGGGGCGTGCTTTGAAGCACTTAGATACTCCACAAAAGACTAAAACATCGGTTAATTGTTTACCGTACAAAAGGCTTGTTTTTTCAAGATGACTCACAGAAGCAATGTCTTAGGTAATACCTGCTCCTGCGTGCTTTTTAATCTGATTTCATTAATAGATGTTTAATTTATACAAAACTTCGCAAGAACACACCAATTTTGCATAACTAATACCTTCAAATACCCTGTGATTTCATATCATAACAGTCACAGAAGTCAGCTTCCACAACTTATAGGGCAAACTAAACAGTGGGAAACACATTAGAAAATCTTGTTCTGTGTGTGCATCATCAAAATTAAGATGCCAATCACGCCGGTTAATATAAAGACACAAGAGATCTACAAAACTCCGTTCAGGAAGATACTGTCTCTATTTTTTTTTTTTTCTTCTCTCTGCTTTAAAGTACAGCAAGCTGTAGAAAATCTGCAAATCCTTCGTCACACTGAAATCTAAATTCCCCATGTAGAAAGAATACAATATGGGAAAACCCAAATAAGTTCCATATGTGAAGTCCCTTTGGCCCATTTACACAAGCAACTTCCCTTACACATTTTGGGAAAAGTCAGCTCATTGTACTTACTGAACACCAAGCTTCCAGTCTGAGTATAATTCTCAATATATTTTAATATCGAGAAGATGCCTGGATCTGGCCTACCAAAATACACAGAAAAGAAGAAAAGTAACCAGAAGTGGTTTCTTCCCTTTTCTGACTCTTCCTTCTCTGACCTCATAAAATTCTCACAAAGGTAGTTTAAATAATCCTTTGCTTTGATTTTCCCAAGTATGATAAGCACACACCTGTTTCCTATTTGCTACATTGTTTGTGGCATTTGTGGGTCAATGAGCAAACTTCTCAGAAAATTTTATTAAACAGGTTTTGTTTAACCGACATGTGACCATTTTCATGGTCCGCTATTTCTTGCAAATTCTAAAAAGTTTTTTTTTTTTTTATGGCGGGGGTGTCTTAAATGACTGTGCAGATTTCTAATCTATTTCTAATATTATGCTATTGCAGCAAGGCCACTGTAATACAAAAAAGTGATGCCACTTATAATTCTTAAATTTGAGTAAAAATGAAATCTTTACCAAAAATAATTGATTAAATTGATAGTTTAAAAAATTTTGCATATAGTTGCTAAATTTTAAAATTAGGTAAATATAGGTAAAATATAAGTTAAAAATATAAGAGGAAATTTTCAAGACCTGATAAAAGTGGGAGAGAATCCTGCCCTGCTTAATTTTTTGAACACATAGAAGTTGGTAGTCTGTATTTTCCATGTTTATATTTCATTTGAAGAAAAGGAAAAGAAATTATAAAACCTATTCTTATGCTTAATTGCTTCTTTGAATAATAACTCACTTTTGTGTGACATTTTATATGACACCTATCTGTCTGTCTATCTGTCTATCTATCATCTATGTATCTGTCTATCTATCATCTATCCATCTATATATAGAGAGTTTCATTTTATCCTTACCACAACCCTAAGCATGGGTAGGACAATTATATAACTTCCATATTTTCTGATATGGAAACAGAAACTCAGTGGGCTCAATGAACAGCCCAAGATCATACATTCACAAAGTGTCAAACTTGGGATTGATATTTAAGTCTTTCCAATATACTACATTAATTACTTCTCACCTTCCCTATTTCTTCAACAGAATGTTATAATTTATACTCAATGGACAGAAATATTTAATCAAACTGCAAGATATATCTTCTGGAATCATATTTGAATACCTATTTCTAAAAGGAGGGTAGAATTTAAAGTTTCAAATGAATATAAGCCAATGTATCCTTTAGAGAATTTAGAGACATGTAAAAGAAATTAAAGTATCTACTGTATAGATATATTCCATTTATGTAGAAGATGGAAAATGATGCAAAATAGAAAAGAAAGTAGATAAGAAAAGCTGTTATTCATAGTAAATACTAATCCAGCTTAGGAAATTTTGATTTCATATAAAGGTACAGCACACCAAAATACAAATGCACACATATAAACAAAAAAAATGTTGGTTTTTGAAGGAATATGAGGTGTAAGGGTTAATACACAGACACTGAGGATTAAAAAAGTGCAGGAGAACAAAATAATATATTTACAGGCTTTTATGAAGTGAATGTTTGTGTCCTCTCCAAATTCATACATTGAACCATAACCTTTGGTGGCTGTATTTGTATGGGGCTTCTAAGAAAGCAATTAAGGTTAAATGAGGTCATATGGGTGGGTCCTAGATCCAATAGGATTAGTGTCCTTAGAGGAAGAAACAGTAGACAGCTTGCTCTCTCTCTGCTTCTTGCTAGTGTGCAAAGAAGAGGTCATGTGAGTACACAGTAGAAAGGTACCCATCTGCAAGCCAGAAGGAGAGCTATCACCAGAAATCAAATTTTCCACACCTTGATCTTGGGCCTTCCAGCCTCCAAAACTATGAGAACATAAATATTTGTTGTTTAAGCCACCTAGTCTGTGGTATTTTGTTATAGCAGCCTAAACAGACTAAAAGAGAGGCTGAAGTTATATTTAATACTAAACTTTAATTTTTTTAAACAGACAAGTAAATCCTTACTCCTTCATCTTTATTAAAAAAAATAATAATTGTTCAATATTTGTAACTAGCAAGAAGCAAAGCCAATGATGTCTCCTTCAATTTGCTTCGTACTTAAAGTATTAAATTATAAAATATGTTTTTGAACTTATATGTAAGTTATGTGTCTCTTGACTAGGTCACCTGTCTACTCTTTATATTTTTTATTTTGTCTTACTTCCGACTCAGAATATATGTAGCAGATGATATAAGGATTATGTTCTCTTTTACAGCACTTGGAAAACTGCATTAATTCTGACCAGCTTAAAGAGAAGGGGAGTAACAAACCACAAATATTTCTCTATTGTCATACTTTGCAGGCATAGTTATATCATCCTGTAGTCTACAGATACACACAATGACTACAATTCTACAGAGAACAATAGCACATTGTCTAATATTGAGACACTGAAATTCTGCCATTTCCCTAAAATTATAGCTTTGTAGCTGATATTCAGTATTTATAATGGGATAGCCTCCAGCTTATTTGAGGAAGATCTTCTGAAATGAATTTATTGTGTGCAATTTATTCCAGACCCTGACTGAATTCACTTACTTTTGTGTCTTCCGTGGATATAAAGCCAAGAGGGAGCATAGCCTTCTAAGGATCTTTTAGTTCAATAAAAGCTCCCACATGCAAAATTCAGCATTCTGGGCCACAATGTGTGGATTTAAAACATCCCTTGGGGATCTTTAGATCTATAAACCAATCAACTGATTACCCTTATCCACTTATGTTATTTTCTCTCATGGATCACTTCCATCTGGGGCTTTAATTGGCTTTTTATCTCATATTGACTATATTTAATAGGACCATCATTCTTATTTTCTATTTAGTAATTATATTATAAATTTATATTAAAAGCAAGAGCAAGTCTCAGTTAACTGTTGAAGAACTACATAAAAAGGTGATGGGAATAGAAAGAGCTTTTTAAAAAGTGGAACAAAAGAAAAAGTATTTGTCATGGAGCCTCTTAGGGGTGAAATTCAAAGCTCCTTCCTTCAGTGTGTAAAGGCTGATGTCTCAGCTAAATTTAATTTGTCACCCAATTCCAATGACAGTTAACAAATATGTTAGTCCCTTGTGGAATATGTAAATGAGTGTCTAGTTAAGATTCTGAAAATTTCATAGACACCTGGATAAAAAATATAATAGAATAAATATTCTTACAGCTTATACATTCTTTCACATAGTAATGTTAAAAATAAAATGATGAGTACCTTTTTTAAAATGTAAGACTCTTTCTCTTTAGAAAGAGGAAACCTATTCTCGAGTATTTAATGACATTGACCCATGAAAATAATTAATTTTTAAAAAGAAGAAAGACATAGTATTTGAATTTCACTTTTTTTGGAGGGACAGGCATTAAAATATAAATTATTTTCATCTAATTGGATAATATGTTGAACCATAAGACATTTTAAGTAGCCGAACATAAAATGATTAGTTGTCATATAAGTTGTCATTAGATCTACAAGCACTGACCACCTGTAAAATACTTTAATGGTATCACTGTTTAATTTCAGTTTTTAGTCTTATGCAGCACCTCAAACTCACGATTTTTAAATTTTTTTTGAAGTTATTTAAAATCAACTCTGTTGGAATAATGGTTGGGTTTTATTCCATTTTTTCATATTCATATTAATAGAAGGTATGCCTAACCTATCTTTTTCCAGGCTTTTCTTGATAGTCAAAAATGGCTTAAATTTAATCCCTGGAAAGAATCTGTCAGTCTCTCCAGTAGCTTAAAGAGGACCAGCATTTTAAGGTCATATGCAACCAGGAGACATAAATTACACCAGAAGGTTAGCTTTAGGCAGCGAACTTAAGCTTTACGGTTCCTTGTTCTTACAGAGGACATACGTATTTAAAGAGTATTCTTAATATAACTTTTGCATTTGCCCATTCTTTGATTCATTTATTCAATATTTATTTATTCAGTACTGACTATATTCAAAACATAGTCCTAAACATCACAGGAAGACAAAGTTTGTGTCTTCAAATCTACTATGGAAATTCAGATAGCCAAAAAATTCTCACATTATCAAAGAGGGTAAATTAAGTGACATAAATGGAATATGAATCTAGGGTTTAGATATGGGAAAGGTAACTCTTAGTTGGAGGATCAGGGGAAGCTTCATGTATCCTGTGGGTTGGTAGGGCTCGTACAACTTGTTAATTCAGTAGTCTGATGAGAACAAAATAGATAGGTTTTGGGGAGGTTAGGAAAGGCAACAGTTTGGTGCCAGAAGGACTGAGACTACTGTGGAACAGACTCCAAGCATCAGAATGATCAGTGGTCCAACAGGGTGAACTAAAATCGGTGCTTCTTGATCTACAAGGGGATTGTTGCTATCTATTGGCCAGAAGAGTACACATCCACACCGGTTCTTGGACAATGGCAAAGGCCCAGTAATGGAAATATCTGTGCTTCAATTCTAGGGCTCAGAGTTGATGTAATTACCAGCCAGTAGCCCTGAATAGACCTGGTCTATTCCCTTCAGAGACATTCTATGCTTCTTAGGGGCCCCCAGGGCTAAAATTCAGGTTGGAGCCACCAGAAAAGAAGTTTCCAAGAGGAACTTAGTCAGGTGGACTGAGAATACCACTGGAAAAAAGTGGAAAAGCTGATATCTGTAGAGGCTTAAATGGTATAGCATTGGTCTCCTTTAGTCCTCAGAGTAATAACAGCGTTAAAATTTCGCAGATTAGGAAACCAGAGCTGGGAGAAGCTAATTGCTCAATATTATACAACCAGGAAATGATAGAACTAGACCTTTAGCCCAAGCCTTCTATTTCCCAAATCCTGTTTCATTCCAAGTCAAGTAGTATGTTGGAAACCAACTAATGTGAAATAAATTTGTTAGAAGATTAGAAGTTTAGATTAAGTTTGAAAAGGATCTATCTATATAAAACTACCATCAGAATAGCTTGAAAGCTCTGACTGAGCTTTGAGCAGAGGGCCACAAACAGGCATGTGCCGAGTAAATCAGCATTTTTTACCTCAGTAAGAGTGTGTCTGAGTGTGAAGCAACAGCTGGCCACTGAAAAACTCACAGATTTAATTAAGTGCCCAGAGCTGAAAACTGATGAACATCTGAGATGTTTCTCTTCAGTTTGGCTAGATGATAAGAGTATTATGAATTTATTTAGAAAGAAGGGAAGTTCTACATTTACACAAATGACCACAGAAAAATGTGAAACTATGGGATTGTGGTTGGTTTGTATTTGAGGTTTAAAATAAATACGAAAGAGTTAAGAGCTATCTCTTAGGAGTGCATGACAAGTAAACCTTGTATTACAAACCAGGTTTGGGCCCGAGCATGAAAAATTTTCACAGAAGTTAGAGGCCAGGTGATATCAGAAGGTCTGGTGGGTTCACTTTGCTTTGGTAGTCAGGATCTATATTGTACATCATTTCCAATCCATGTAACTTTACTATCTTAAGGTTAAATAATCAAAGGTGTGCTTTTTAATACCTTGCTGTACTCTTTAAAATATTCTAAAAAATCTCTTAATTTTCACTGAGTCTGAACTTAATTCATTTTTGAGACACTCAACCTATTAAAAAATCATGTAAAAATTACAAAGTCCTTCTTATTTCCCAATGCATTGTACATAACATTACTTCATTTAGTTATTAACAACAGGTCAACCAAAGGCCAGTAGTATTACTTGGCACCCATAATACTTGTGTTCAGAAGTTTTTTGTCCCTTAAGATCTTTCTTCCATATGTTTTATGGATGCCTCAAGTTCCATAATTTAAATCCATCTATTAGCTCCATGTTAAAATGAAAATACAGCTGGGACGAAGTGAGAGAGTGGCATGGACATATCTACACTACCAAATGTAAAATAGATAACTAGTGGGAAGCAGCCGCATAGCAGAGGGAGATCAGCTCGGTGCTTTGTGACCACCTAGCGGGGTGGGATAGGGAGGGTGGGAGGGAGACACAAGAGGGATGGGATATGGGGATATATGTATATGTATAGCTGATTCACTTTGTTATACAGCAGAAACTAACACACCATTGTAAAGCAATTATACTCCAATAAAGATGTTAAAAAAAAAAAGAAAATATGTGGTGGGTAGTGTTTTAAACTTAGTAAGAATGAGTTTAATAGTTTCTTTTCAAACTTTTCTTTAATTGAGGAGAGCAGTGGAACGGATGAGAGGTTATCATCTCCAAGAAAACTGAACAGGTGACCAAGATCTAAGGTAATCTTTGCCAACCACTTTCTTCTTAACTTATCTGATGACAGAAACACATACAAGCAACAACAGTACTGTTTGTAGGAAATATGCACTTAATAACAATAAACTTATTGTTCAAATTAGAATTGAAGACACCTGCAAGAAGAATTACATAAAAGTAGAAATAGTGATAAACATATACATAAGGAAAAGTCAGACTCATTTGTCTAAGATAAACTTGTCTAGCAAAAGATTTGGAACATAAGTTTTGAAAGTTGTGGCATGACCAGATTTTCAAAGGTCTCAAATGTAAGATGGTGGGCAGAGTTATAACAGAGGCCGCTAAATAACTAATCAATTTTCTTGTGAAAAAATTTGATAACATTGACTACAACTTGGGCTATAAGGAGGGACCTAATGTTTCTTAGGCCAGATGCTACTGAAAGTTAAGTTGAAGGCATGTAAGTTTCTTACTTTCTTAACATTTTATCTTAAGCATGTGGCCATTGAACCAAGTTTTATCAGAGTCTCATTTCATACCCTTCAGTTTTTTGATCAATAACTGGTCTTTCTTGATATACAATGTCTGTTTCCCTAAAACAACAATATCTAATATTTGTTCTTATATCATTATATTTCCTCTGTTCTCAATTCCTTGTAATCAACTTTTAGTTGATAAGGTGCATAGGTGAGGGGACTAGTATTTAGATGCTGGCATCTTCCAGTAGGCGTTGGTATTCAGCTGTTTCCCCCTTATACAGAATCTGTATCCTAAGAAATAGAAAGGGGAAGCAAATCTAAGAAGGACTCCTGTAACAGTAGCCACCAAGGACAGTTGAAAGAGTTGATGCTAATAAACTACGGAACATATAGTTCACTTTAAGAAAGAGGAGTCCTCAGTGGGCTGCTGGGGAGAAAAAGAATTACCTATTAGCAATTCAAACAGAGCTTTCTATTATACAAATCTTTATAGGTAGGTTAATTGCCTGCCAAGATTTCCTTTTAAATCAAAGTTAAAGTATGCAAGATCAATGCCATACAATGAAGTGTCATCATTTTTGACTACTTCACATGCTGCATAGAGCTTTTGTACTGATTTTAGTTCATTGCGGAGCTGTAAGTATTTAAAAATTTTTATTTATTATTATTATTTTTAACCCTGAAATGTCCATACTAACGTGAGAAAAGAATCTCCATAAGATTTTCCATGTTTAAAAATATGAGAATAAATTATTTTATCAAGATTTTTAAATAACTGAAATACAGTAAGTAGCTTTGAACATTAAAAACGAAGTAAAATAATGGACCTGGAGGCTTAGTTTTATTGTGATTCTTTAATTTCAGGATGGTATATTATAAACACGCCCATGACACTTAGTCTCATCGTTTTGTTCCTTTCAGTTCTGCTTTTCTTTAGGAGCTGGAATGAAGCCACATTTTTTCCCGTCTCTTCCTTGGCCAAACATTCCCCAGAAAGGAACATTTTTTTAGTCTATTAATCTGTAGCAAACCTCCATAAGAAAAGTAGGCATGACAGTTTCCATGTTCCTTTAAAAATTCAACATAGTTGAATAGTGAGCCATGTCTCACTTGCCTTTCATACCAATGATTTCCCCTTCTTTCATTTGTTAAGTTTCATTAAACGAATTGCCAGTATAAATGACTGGGCAGGACAGTTAACTGTCCCTTTAACTATGAGTAGCCTTGGTTCTTTGTGAATTCCAATGTAAATGCTTAGTTATTAGCCTTTTTTAACAAGATTAGACAATACACCAAAGTAATAGTTTGTGCCATATACCTTATTTATATAGTTAGTTGTTTATTTTGAAGACTACTGGTTTAGTTTAGAGATAGTTTCACTTATTTTTCATAACAGATGGGCTGGATATATCACATATGCGGTACATCAAAACATCTTAGCCATTTAAAAACAAGCTATTGAGAGCACTCAACTGATGCCTAAAAGAAAATATTGGTGGGTTAATTTAAAATTTAATAATATTCCAGAACTACAGAAAATATTTTATATTTTTACCATTTTTTTAAAGTTAATACTTCCATAACTAATTACCAGTTTCAATGTGTTATTCTTCGAACAGTTGTGTCACATTTTGCCTTCTAAATTTAAAATCCTGTTGTTTAAATTCCACATCTGAGTTAAAAACGCAATGATCAAAATTGTTTTCTGAAATTTCGTGTCGTAAAATACATAGGAAAAGCAAACATAAGATATATATCAAGCTAAATATAAGCAGCAATGAAAATAATGTATAAATAGCCATTCATCTGTTAAATGTTTATGTCACGGAGTAAAGGGCAATTATATAAGAATTGGAGATAACTAAGAAATCAAGAGGAAGGGAATACAAAAATCTGAGAAAATCCAATCAGGCAATGAAGAGAGGAGATTTTTGAAATTATTGTATTATGAGGTAAGTGAAAGTTTATCAGTAAACAATAAGGCTGAGTTTGATTTTGAATGCTTCCTTCTACTGCTTACATGCCTAATCTCATTTAGCAAACCAATATGATATTAAGTCCTAAATGCTGCATTAAGATCTGTATATGTTTAGGTCATGGGAAGTTAAACGCACACACAAACACACACACAGGTTTTTAAAGTATAGACATAGTCATGATTACATGGAGGTAAACATCACGGATCTGTTAAGGATAAGATGATGTCATAATACTCTAAGATGAGAAGGCATGAGGCTCAGTCATTACTCAGGAAACCTTGTCTGATACAGGAAAGTTCGGCATCTTCTCTTGCTTTCTTACACAGGGAGGTTGAAACAGAAACCACTGTGTGAAGTTTCACTGACAGAAATTTGATGTTACTGAGAGAATTACAACAATGTTCTGAACATTAAAGTTAGCTACTCTGAAATGAAGGGTGTCACAAAAAAGCCTGCTTGCTTCTAATTGTATGTCCAGAAAGATCTATCCCTAATATGAGTGAGAATGTTTTTCATTCATTAGGACTTTGACTATTGTGTTTCTTAAATTTTGGCACTTGAAGTTGAGTTTGGATTCAAAAGAAAAAAACTAACGCATACCTTATCAATATTAGATGGTTTCAGTTATCTTGAAGCTTTCTGTATATATCTAATCCTGAATTCTACGTGGCCTTATGTGCAAGTGTTGTCACAGATGTTTGGAAATTCTTTTAGTACTGCAAATTCAAGAAGCTTAAGACCTTCCACCTGGAGCTGAAGAGTGTAGGGACTGCTACGTTGGTGAAGATAAACTCTTGCTAAACAGGATTTTTTAAATAAGTGAGTATCATCATTGTAATGTTACACTGCAGCATGAAATAATCCATGCCTTCATGGGTTATCTTTCCCAAGACCATCTAATCCTAGAGGTGACATAAAGCTTGCTGGATAAACTTGTGGCACCTGAGACTCTCGTGCAATAATCAGTTGTGAACTTGCAACTTCTTATGAACCCTTCCCTGGGCTGGACATTAAACTTCTATAAAAGAAAGGATCTCGTTTGGTCCTTGGGAATCAGTTGCTACTGGTAGAACATGGAATAAATAAAAGTGAGTTAGCTGGCAGAATCATTCTCAGGTGAAGGAATAAAAAGCAGATATAAAAATGTACTTGTGAAAAAATAGAAAAACTCAATGGAGATAGTTTCAGAAATACAGAGCTTCAAGTGGTGCAGGCTGTGATAAGGAATTAGTTTCCATGATACAGATTTACAGAGAACGATTCAAATGCTTTTACAAATTAAACATTTTAATGATTCCCTTTTGAAAAACATTGAGCAGGGTGTGATATTAAATCCAATGTAAAGTTCTTGCTTCGGACAGCTCTTAAAAAATAATACAGTATTTTGAAGTCATTTTTATGTTAGTCCTCAACGACTGGGAAAATATCTCAGTATCAAAATGCCTGGACACCATAACATCACAGTTATAGATTTTGCCCAAGATTGCTTTTTACATGAGCTACCTAAGGATGCTTTAATTAGAAATAAACATAGCACACCAGAATGTGCGATTTACACTAAAAAATACATAGGAGAAAAAATGTCAGTTTATATGGAATTCCAGAGACTTTTATTCATTTATCAATTCACTTATCCAAATAATTTCTATTTTATACAAGCTCATTGAATGTGTAATGGAGAATATAAGATGCAGGGAAGAGAATGGAACATAATTTTTACAGATATACTAGTAATATTGAGGCTGCTTTGTTCATGAAGGGAAGAAGACTAGCAGATGCAAGGGTAAAAATCTCACTAACTTGAAATTAGGGAGATCTCACTATCAACGAATACAGGAAGATCAAGAATGAGTTCTCAGCTAGACCTGTACTCTTTGACAGTTATTGTGCTAGATGTGAGGCAATGAAAGATGACTAAAAGATGCTCACTGCTCTCACGTTACAGCTGACACGGCATTCAAGTAGAGGTATAACATGGATCGAAACACAGATGCAGGGCTTCCCTGGTGGCGCAGTGGTTAAGAATCCGCCGGCCAACTCAGGGCACACCGGTTCGAGCCCTGGTCTGTGAAGATCCCACATGCCACGGAGCAACTAAGCTCGTGTGCCAAAACTACTGAGCCTGCGCGTCTGTAGCCTGTGCTCCCCAACGGCAGAGGCCGCGACAGTGAGAGGCCCGCGCACCGCGATGAAGAGTGGCCCCCGCTCTCCGCAACTGGAGAAAGCCCTCGCACAGAAACGAAGACCCAACACAGCCAAAAATAAATAAATAAATTACCAAAAAAAAAAAAAAAAAAAAAAAAAGCACAGATGCAGGAGAGGGTGGCCCAGGCAGGAGATGGGGAGCAGCACTTCCAAATCAGTACTGCCTGTACTAAGATGGATAGATTAGAGTCATGTCACAGAGAAGTATGAAGCCAGATAAAGGATTTGGGGCTTAATTCCCTGGCATAGGTAGAGTACGCACACCTTACAGAGTGTGAAAGGTGATGTTTTGAGTGTGAAAAGATAATAATAGACCTATTTTATTCTTATTTTGTATCAAAAAGACAAGAAAACTTAGGCTTTATTCTTATTTATTGCACAGATTTACACTGACTTCTTCAGCCAGCCATATATCAGAATGGTCACTTGTCATATATAAGGCACAGCTCCCTGAAAAGAGCAGGGCAGTAATTTTGCAATGTAGATGGAGTGACAAGCGGAAGCCTCCTTCATCGATTTGCTTTCAGCACTTTGTGAATGATTTGATAGTTTAGACGTACCTAAGGAAGGAAGTTTGGGTTTACCATATTTAGTTTTAACTAAATTAGACCTCATGAGATGAGCAAGTACATGAAAAGATCCAGGCAGAGAAACTATGGATTGATAATAATGCAAGTAATACGAGTATAAGTAAACCAGAAAATGGCAGTGGAAACAATAGGAGCAGCAATTATTAATACTGTTAGACCGAGGTCTTCATCAATCACATATTGGATATAAACAATGGCTATTTAAAATCAAAAGAAATCGTGTTCAGACTGCTATTTAAATTATGACTTTACCTGCGTGCATGTGTGTGTATATATGTATATTGCCTTCAAATGTTAGCTAATGATAGTAAAATGCTATTGTGCTTAGCAAGATATTTTTATATGGCTTATTTCATGTTGATCTCATTATTGCTTATTCCCCATTATTTATTTTTGTACATTTTGTGATGCCCGTCAGCACAGTGACACATTTGTGTGCTTTATAAATGAATTTTAAAATATGCAATGAGAAGTGCTCAAGTTAAAAAAATTATAGGGGTGAGCAAAAAAAACGCTCATTCTAGACTATCTAGAGAATGGAAAACCATTAAGGGTTTTAGAGTACAGGAACCAAATGTTCAAAACTTGGCATTAGCAATATTATTCAGGTTGCAGTGTGTAAGATAAATTAGAGTAGCGTAATGGCTTTGAGAGATGATGCCAAAGCAGAGTCTTTGTGACCCGTCATCTGGAGAGCCTATGAGTTCCTTTCAAGCAGTTGCTGTGTTCTCCTAATATCTGTATGCTCAGCAGTATCTCATGTGATAGAGGCGTATTCGAAGTGCCTGACACATATTTGTTAAATTGAATGGAGTATTCACGAGCTCATTTCTTTGTTAAGCCTTTGAAAGACCATTGTTAGTGTCATCTTTTGACTAATCCTTCCTACTGAAATTACGATCTTCTCTCCCTTAGAATATTTGATACTTCTGCTACAGCCCTTGTGCTATTCTGCCTTATGCTATACCTATCCACGTAACTCATGGATAAGTTTCAAGCAAATTTAGAATGTAAACCCTTTCAAAGGGGAATGTACAATAGTGAGCCAACTACCTAAATGAGAAGTTTAATGTTCATATAACTAAACAGAGATAGAGAGAACTGTCAAGAGAGATAGAGCCAGGGACTCTAGTGGGTGGGTGTCTCTCTCCCTCTCTCTCCCGCCTTTCCTAGTCAGCTTCCCTGGGGAGAGGTGTGAGAGAGGCAGGTGAAGAGGGGAATATGTCTGCTGGAACATCTTCACTCCGGCAAGACGACTCCGTAACAGAGAGAAAAGAGATTATCTTCCAAGATTGTGAGTTTGAAAAAAATCTTCCCAAAAGGACCATGAATAAATTAGAATATGGGCCACTTCTGGAAGAATCACCCTGGTCAGAAGAACACCTCTGTAGTGAACTCCACAAGGCAAGTACTATTAAGTCCACTTTAGACTCAGCTAAATGCTATCCATATGCACAGGTAATACAGAGGAAAACAGGGACCTAAGTCCAGATCTTTGACCTTATTATCTGCTTCATGCTATGTGCATATACGGAGAGAAACTCTATTATCTGGAATAACTAATATTCCCCTACATCTGGACTAATTCTAATATACTAACTATAATTGAAGATATCTGATACAGAGTAATAATATGTAGCAAAACCTCATAATGGTAATATATTCTGTGTCACAATTAAAACAAAAAGTCAGAGAAGTATTTCAGAATTTAAAAAAAATCCATGTTTGTTAATGCTAGCATAATTTTAAAAAGGAAAAAACCAAGAAACTTCCTAAAAGTCCAATAATAGGAGAATTGATAGTTTGTAAATAGAATAATTAAATGAAAGATTCATAATTGTATACTGAGTATAGTTTCCAATCTATTAAAATTTGGATAGGAGCAAGATTTCTTTGAGCATAACTTTTGACTTTTTATTATGTAAATGTTTTGTCCTACTCAGAAACTGTATTCAATAAAAAAGAATGAAAAACTAACCTTGAATTTGAATGGCAATATCAACAAATGAACATAACTATATGTCAAATACATAATATAACCACAGGGAAAAATATTTTACCTAACTTATGAACACAAAATTTGACTTGACACCTTTAGCAGCATAGATTCTAAGGACAAAAAGTGCAAAGAAAATTTGAACTGTACTTGGTAGGATTGTTGTTGTTAGTAGTAGTTGTTTTGTGTGTATTTCAGGGTAGAACAAATAAATGCCTATATTAGTATGGTTGGGAACCAGGATTCTCATGATGGGAAAGGGAGCTACGAACATGGAATTGAGGTTAAAGGATATAGAAAATAAATAAGGACACACAGAAATACACAATCTGATTTCGAATATTAATAAGACTCAAAAAGAAAACAAGACAGAGTCACATGAAAATGAGTGAGGCGATATTAGCCAAAATAAGCCAAAATCACTTTAAAAAGGCAAGTTTGGAGGTGAACTCTGAAGATCGAAGTAGATGCATCCATGATCCAATTTGTGAGAAGAGCATCCTGAACAGAGGGAACAGCAAGCGTAAGGGCCCTGAGATAGGATCAGACTTGGCACATGTGAGGGTTCTAGGTCTCTCTTGTGTCTGAAGGATGGTTATGGAAGCTGGGTTTGGAGGTATAGGTCTGGTCCAGGTTAGAAAGGGTCCTGAGGCCAAAAAAGGAATTGGGATTTTCATCTGAGTGAAACAAGGTGTTAGTGGACAGTTTTAAGTAGGGGAGTGATGTAATTTTATTTAAGGTTCATTAGAATCATTTTTGTTTCTGTGTGAGAAATGGATGATAAGAATCCAAGCATGGATTAGGATGGCAATAGTAGAGATGGAGGGAGGTAGATTAATGTAAGATATATTTGGGAGATAGAATCAAACAAATCTGCTGCTAGATTGGATGGGAGAGAGTAAGTATCAAGGATAAATCCAATAGCTTTATCTTAAGCTACCGGATGAATGGACGTGTGAATACTGGGATGGGAAAGACAGAGGGAGGACCAGGCTGAGACGAAGTGATGGGAGAATCAAATATTTTATTTTGCCCATATAGTGCTTGTGATGCCTACCTTATATTCAGTTGGCAATGTCTGGTATATAGTTGGATACAACATTATGGAGCTCCAACCAAAAAAGGAAAGAAGGCAGGCAGGAAGGAAGGAGGGAAGGAGGGAAGGAAGGGAGGGAGGGAGGGAGGGAGGGAGGGAGGGAGATAGGAAGTCCAGAGCTAGAGATATAAAATTGTGAGTTACAGAAACATAAGATAATATTTATAAGCAAGTGACTATAAGAGATCGTTTAGAGAATGATTGTAAACACACTCCAAGCCAAGGGGGCACTCATTTAGAGACAAGGAAAAGGAGAAGAAATATGAAAATGAGACTGAGAGAAGCTAACAAGGTATGAGGAGAGCTAGGTGTGTGTGGTGTGACAGAAGCCAAGAGATGTGTGTCTTTAAAGAGTGAAGAACTGTCAAATAATGCTAAGAAGCCCTAGTAAGGTGAGAAGTGACTACTGTACTTGGCAATATATAGACAGCTGATGTTTTTAGTAAGATCAGTTTCAACGGAACGCTTAGTGTGGGTGCCTATCTGAATATGACGAGGAGAGAGCATAGTGAGGAAGGGGCAAGGGAGGCATTAACAACTCCCAAGAATTTTTGTTGAAAAGGAGAGCATGGAGGGAGATATTCTAAGAGAGAATCTTTTCTTAAGATGGAGGATCTTAGCAGAGCATGACTAGAATGATTCTTCTGAAAGACAGATATTAGTGGCGGAAAAAAAATGACTGCAGGACAAAAAAATTCATTAAGGGAAGACATGACTAGATGCAGAGCAAAAGTAGCTTTTAATAAAAATAAGGGCACTAGGATGGAAGGCAGGGAATATGGGTATAATATGAATATAGTTTGGTAGATTTGGCAATGGCAAGATGAAAATGATTCCTACAGATGATTTTTCATATTTCAGAATGTGAAGTAGGAGCGTGTATATATTGGTACATGCATGCCTGGGACAGGAAGAATGGTGGAAGGAGGTGTTGGGAGCCTAAAGAGAGAGAAGAGAGTGAGAGTGTAGGAAATCAAACCCAAAAAGAATATGCAATAGGACTGGCAGCCAATTCTCAGTACATATTTGCCCCACTCGCAAAGCAATACTTTTCGTTTAGGTACGTGCAGGGAATGGATGCTAGCATTCTGGATAGATGGCTGTGTTGTGAAGATCTGAAACAGAACACGTTCAAAGATGGAGAAGGAGGAAGAAAGTTTCAAGCACACCCCAAAGGACTGCTCTAACAAAATAGCAAAGTTCTTAATGAATCATTAAAAATAACAGCAACAGATCATAAGATAGGTCCTATGGTTGTACTCATATAGGACCCAAAACTCTATACACATTAAATATTATTATCTTATTAACGTTGAATTTATTTTTCACTCTAATACATAGTACAAGCCATGACAATTTCAATAGCTGGTGTCTCCTAGTCCAATTATAAAGTGAAGAACAATATTTTTTGGCAATGGTATAACTGTTTTCATTCAAAAACTCTCCCAAACCTCCCACTTCCCCATCCTCACCCCCATATAGCATTCCACCACTAAAACCCCATCTAAGAATGCAAAGAACTGAAATCTTCAGTATAATATGCAGAGATACTTATATATATGAACAATATACAGTACTCTTCCAAATTAATTTGAGGTATACACATTTGATAAATGGGTTTTATTGTTGACGTTAACACTAGGAGATAAGCAGAACAGAGAGATATATCATATGGCCACATGATGCAAGTGAGAATCACTTAGTAAGAATTGTAAATTTTTTGAATTCTTAACTATTGTACTTGCAAATAGAGGCTTCAGTTTGGGTTCAAAAAAAAAATCGTTATGACAAGATCAAAGAGAAATCAATAGTAAAATTATAGCTTCCAAAAGGCAAACCCACAAGTATCATTTTTGCCTTAATCTGTATCCAAATTTCTAAGACTCCCCAATTGGCGTGTCCATATATGAAGAAGTGTTACCTCTTATTGAAGGCTGAATCACTATGAAGCAGGAAAGAACACTAGACCAGAAGCCCAGATTTCTTTTGTTCAGAATTCCCCTTTAAAGAGGAAAAACAAAGAGAAGCCAAAGGGAGTGGTCCATTTCTCATCTATCACTCAACGAATTGATCCTCTGAGAAGGTGTCAGAGAAGCAATCACAGAATGAATGTCCAAACCATCTGCCACAGACCTGCCAACAATGGAAATGGGTAACCTTAACCTGCACCCCGAAGATTTTGCCGTAATCGGTTGGACAAACAGATCTTCTTGGTCAAAGAAAACATTCTGTGTATCAGAGTTTTACTAAAAGAATAAAGCCTGAAGAACAAGTTACTTTTTGTAAGAAATAATTACCAGTTTTGGAGAGAATGCTATAAGCCATGTAATTACAAGGTCAGATGACTCTGTTGCTATCGTAAATTTCCCTCAACAGCACTTCAAGAGAAAGACATTAAAGTATGAATGATAGGAATGATATATAGGCTTAATGCATGAGATTATTAGAATGGGTTTTAACTTCATGGAGAAAGATATTCCAAAAGTGAGTGGCACTATTTTACAACAGACAATGTATTAATGACATTTCTGATTACTGGATATAAAAATATACTTCTACAGCATAACTAAAGAAAACATCTCATGTGAAACCTCAAAGCTAGGGCCCACTACACTACCGAATTCATATTTTCATGTGGTTTCCACCTAAGGCAATAAAACAACCTTTGTTTTTTTTAAGAATTTTATTTATTTATTTATTTATTTTTGGTTGTGTTGGGTCTTCGTTGCTGCGCGCGGGCTTTCTCTAGTTGCGGCACGCAGGCTTTCTCTAGTTGCGGCGAGCGGGGGCTACTCTTCGTTGCGGTGCACGGGCTTCTCAATGAGGTGGCTCCTCTTGTTGTGGAGCACGGACTCTAGGCGCGAGGGCTTCAGTAGTTGTGGCTCGTGGGGGCTCAGTAGTTTTGGTTCACAGGCTCTAGAGCACAGGCTCAATAGTTGCAGTGCACAGGCTTAGTTGCTCTGCAGCATGTGGGATCTTCCCAGAGCAGGGCTCGAACCCATGTTCCCTGCATTGGCAGGTGGATTCTTAACCAGTGCGCCACCAGGGAAGTCCTAACAACCATTGTTTTTTAACAGACACAGACAGTATATCATCAAACAAAATAATGAAAAGTCTAAGCAAATATTTAGAACTATTACAACTAGAAGAAACACTAGAGATCACTTAACCCAAACTTCTCATTTTACAAACAAGAAAATTGAGACTGAAAAATTAAATGACTTGCTCAAGGACACAAATCATGAACAGCTGTCAGCATCAAGCCTGACCAAGTGAAATCTGAAAAAGTCTCTCCCTTTGCCTTTGAAACATAATCTGTTCCACTCTTCCAAATGAACTCGTTCTCTTTCCTACCCTTTCAGTGTCTACCTATGACAAATTACTCAAGACCTCCTTCTCTGTACAGAAGTCACTACCATGTTGGGTTTGTCTTCCATACTTATCCCATATATAAAGCCTCCCCAATGCCATTAAGCCTATCTGATAGAGTAAATTACAAATTGAGGAATGCTGGTGCAGAACATTACAGTTTTTCTACTTTGAGGGGTGCATGGGAGATGGGGGGACATGAATTTTGATAATCACTTCTTTAAGGAGACCATCACTCTTTAATAACTCAAAGGAGTAGTGGGAATTTTGAGCCCAGTCTCTTAACCGCTATGTGTTGGTTACTCTTAATGGATGAGAAAATAGCCAACACTCAGGGGTTAAAAGAATAGACTCTAAAATGGTCTGTGTGGCTTGAATTTAGGTTCCACTTTTTACAAGCAGTGATTTTTTTTTTTTTGGCCACACAGCGCGGCTTGCAGGATTAGTTTCCAGACCAGGGATTGAACCCAGGCCCTTGGCAGTGAAAGCGCAGAGTCCTAACCACTGGACCGCCGGGGAATTTGCTATAAGCAGTGATTTTAAACAATGACTTCATCAGGACGGTATGAAGATTACATGAGACTATCTATGTAAAGTACTTACAGTAAAAATGAGCACATAGCAAAAACTAAATGTTAGGTTGTTATTATATCTAGTGGGTATTATTCAACTCCTCCATCTGTTGTCATCCTGTTAAAATCTGGCTTCCATGTCATTCCACTGAAGCTGCTCTTACAAAGGTCACTATTGACCAACTAAATGACAAATGCAGCGGCCCATTTTTAGTACCCGTTCTATATCAACACTCTCCAACACTTGACACTATTTACCTCTCTGAATGTCTTCAAATTCTCTCCTTTTTTGACTTTTGTGAATCCCCACCTTCCCCAGCTCTTTATATATTAGATCCTTCGTTTCTTCCCTCTCTACCCTTTTTCCTGATGATGTCATTTACTTCAAAGCTTGCAAACCTTCCCAATAGGCCAGGAACTCTGATGTCTGTTTCTAGCATATATCTAGCTCCAGAGATATGTATAGACCTAATTTCAAACTGCCTTCTTTATATTTTTATTTTAATGCATGGGACCAGAAAACGGAACTCATTAAATGTTCTTGCAACTAACTTCCCCTGAGCTCCCTGTCTTTAGAAATTTTATCTCCATCCACTTCATTGAAATTCTCAAAGGTTTCTTTGATTCTTCTTTCCAGCATGCCTTGAATGACATTTCATCCCTGTTTGCTTGGGACAGTTTCAATTTATACCTGCCATTTCATCCCCATTATTAACAGAAATTTCTTTCACTCTTAAAGGTGTTGTGGTGTGGATGATAAATCATACGGTTATCCTAATCATGTCAGGCATCCAATCTACTTCACAATCATTATCAGAATCTTGATATTTCTTTCCATCCTCTGTAGTGTAGGCTTCCATTTTTTCTTTTTGGACACTATCAACAGTCTCTTTAAGGATCATTGATACCAATATATTTCTGATAACTATATTTTCCAATGGCTACTAAACTGATCTTCCTAAACACAAGCCTAGTATTGCTTTTTCCCTTCCTAATGATTTCCATTCTTTCTCAGTTGCCTACAACACAAAATCCAGCACCCTCTTCTATTTTCCATTTGCTCATCTCCCTTCCCTACTACCTTTACATTCAAAGATAGGCCATACAGTAGAGTAGTAGTTTTAGACTGGAGAATATAAGTTAATAAATAAGGAGTACACATGTAGTAATGTCTTTCTAGAATAACAGCTATGAAATAAATGCTAGCAGACTATAGCATTTCCTGACACTATATATCAGTCATCGAAGAGGGATAATATGCATTCCTACCTGTCCGACAGGGCTATTGTAAAACTCAAATGTGACAACGTGAGCATGTTTAAAATCACCATTCAAGGTGCATGACTATTGTTTCTGTTATTGTGATTTATCTCTCTCCTAGCCAAACCAAATGTATTTATGATTAATAGATGCTTTTGTTAAGAATAGAAATACTCATAAGAGTGTTTCTGCTATTCACGGGGGGAAACACACTCTCCAAAAAAATAAATTTTGTGAGAATTCCATCATCAAAATTTTCTCTTTGATATAAAACTATATATTTAGGACAGACACTTTCCCCAATTTTAATAGCAATTGAAATCTTTATAGCTATAAATGTATAGTTAAACATAAGCTTTTAAAGATTTTACCTGTTACAAATTTATAGACAGTCAAATTACTTTCCTGATTTTTAAAGCTGTATTTGGGTGGGCTGATACCGTAGCCGAAAGTGGGGTCCGGCTGCTCACCGCTCAAAGGCCAATAAAGAAGCAAAGTTGGTGGAAAAGAAAGTTTGCTTTATTTTGGATGCTGGCAACACAGGAGGGGGTAGCGGGGGTGGAGGGCGGGGAGGGCGGACTCCTGTCCAGAGGCCGACTCCCCTCTACTGACAATCAGGGGACAAGAGCTTTTATAGACAGAGGGAGGAGGCTACAGGCAGAAACAGCACAGTCAGCTCTGACGGTCATCTTGAAATTGATCATATGGTGGTCTGACCAGCGTCATCTTGATTGTTTTAGGTACAGTTAGTCTTCGGTTCCAGGGTCGGTATGTTTCCATTTCTTTGAGGCCAATTCTCGGAATTGTGGCAGCTTATGTCACGGCTACAGCCTGGCCATCATGTAGCTAACTTCTTCCAACTGGTGGGGCTTTCAGTATCTATAAGACAGCTCACAGGATATGGCTCAGAATATTATCTATATCCGTTGAAAAGGAACTAAAGGTCCTTGATTTTGTTACTGACTATTATTGTTCTGTCCTGTTTGACTGCTTTTCTTTGCTTCTGCATTTTCTCACTTCTCTGATTAAACTTATTCTTTGGTTAAAGTTTTTCCACAGACAAAAGGCAGGCGGAAAATATGGGGGTGGGTGGGGGAGGACCATAGGGTCCTGCTCCATTTCAATACCTCATCAGAAATAGGTCCAAATTTCATCACCATTACCTTCAGAGAGCAATAAATTATGAGTATATTAAGTACAGTCCTCACCTTCTAACATCGACAACCCAGGATTAGGGATGCACATAAACAGAAAATACGAAGATCAAAAACATCCTAAAAATGCAGAATCAGTAAAGCATATGTGTGTATATAAATTCCATGCTCAAAAAATAAATGTGAATGTTGTCGTTCATTTATTTTTGTCCTTTTAGATATTTATATCTACATTTTATATATGTGTGTGTGTGCACGTGTTCCTACATATACTATATAACATGTATATATTCCATAACTTTATTAAATATATATATTCCATAAGTTAAGGGGATACATATGCTCATAAACTGACGTTTTGAGATTATTGACCACGTACCTTCAAATGAATTAGCTTAGACTATAGGAAATTGAGTTTTAAAGGGGAATTGAATATCAACAGTTTCCTATGGTTCGATTAATAGCAAACGGGAACTGGCTAAAAGCATTTAAATAATTCTGCTCATGCATATATGGTCAATTTATTTAGGACAAAGGAGCCAAGAATATTTAATGGGGAAAGGACAGTCTCTCCAACAAATGGTGTTGGGAAAACTGGACAGCCACATGCCAAAAAAAAAAAAAAAAGAAGGACAGGGGGAACGAAAAGAAAAGAAACTGGACCACTATCTTAATACCGCACAGAAAAACTAACCCCAGATGGATTAAACACTTGAACATATGGCCTAAAATCGTAAAACCTCTAGAAGAAAACATAGGTGGTAAGTTCCTTGACATAGGTCTTGATGATTTTTTTGGATTTGACACCAGAAGCAAAGGGAACAAAAGCAAAAATAAACAAATGAGATAATATCAAACTAAGGTTTGTGCACAACAAAGGAAACCATCAACAAAATGAAAAGGCAACTTACCAAATGGGAGAAAATATTTGCAAATCAGAAATCTGATAAGGAGTTAATATCCAAAACATGTAAAGAATTCACAAAACTCAACAGCAAAAACAAATATATGATTAAAAATGGGTATTGTATCTTAAGAGACGTTTTTCCAAAAAAGACATACAGATGGCCGACAGACACGTGAAAAGATACTCAGCATCACTAATTATCAATGAAATGCAAATCAAAACAATGAGTTATCACCTCACAACCTGTTAGAATGGTTATTATCAAAATGACAAGAAATAAGTGTTGGCAAAGACGTGGAGAAAATGGAACCCTTGTGAGCTGTTGGTGGAAATGTAAATTGGTGCAGCTACTATAAAGACAGGAGGAGGTCCCTCCAAAAATTACAAATAGAACTCCCATATGACAGGAATTCCACTTCTGGGTATTTATCTGAAGGAAATGAGAACACTAACTTGAAAAGATACATGCACTTCCCTGTTCATTGCAACTTTATTTACAATAGTCAAGACACGGAAGCATTCATCTCACTGAAACCTTTCCTGGTGAGAGGATGCCCTGGCCGATGAGGGTTTGCTATCACGGTGTCTGCTACAAATACTGTATTTCCCTGTCAGGGCCTGGGAAGATAGGCTGATTTTTAAAGGGTAGGGGTTAAGAAGTAAGATCATAGAACTTCTGTAATAATACTCTGATTCTCAGGATATTTTTCTTATTTCAAAGAAGAGACTTAATTTTATTTCTTTAAATAGCCCTTTCTGTGTGATTTTTACTCCTCTGATAATTCCACTTTTGGAATCAAGCTGTGTCTCTCTGAAGTCTCTAAGACACATCACTTCTGTAGCTTCCTACTATGCTTTATCAGTTATCACGCAGTGTAGTCACATGTATCTTTAGCATTGAGTTTTAGAGAAGAGAACATGAAATCAAAAGTTATAGGACATGAGTTTAAGGTCAAACTCAATTATTTACTAAAGGCAAATACAGTGTGTGATTGTAGACAAGTTATTTTAATGTTTACCCTTTAGTTTACTTATCTGGAAATGGAGATGATAATAATGACACATATCTACAAGGTTATTACATTGAAGAATTGATGACCTATGAGAATAGCCCTTTATAAACTGTAATGTGCAAAGTAAACCCCACTGATGCTTTGAGAAAACAGAATTATAGCAAAATTAACAGTTTGACAAATTAAAATTATTTTGAAAAATATTTTAATATAGCCCACAGCTAATGTTCTATGTGACTACATATGACTATTAAAAGAAAAATGAATAGGAATTTGGTGTTTCTAGATAGCAATTGTAACTCTGCCTATGGCAAGCTTGAATAAAAATTAAGCAATTAATGAATATAAAAATAAGAGATTTTGGTCTTCAGTTCATTATACTAACACACACAGTACCATTCTAAGGCAATGAATTGTTGCACTAACCTTTTCTCTAAAGAGAGAAATTTCCATTATAGGTCTTACAATGGAATCAGTTGTTTAGCATTTAAATAAACTTCATTCAAAATTTATTAGAATGTCAAATCTTCAAAAGAACTGAGTCATTCATTCTCACTTTCAGAGCTAAAAATCATTTTGTTTAACAATTCAACGAGTTCCTAACACAGTTGGAAATTTTAGTCTATGAAGAATTTCTCAAACAGGATTTCTCAAATATTTCGCTGTCTAAAGCCATTTGAAATTTTATAGTAACACTGAAATGTTGTATAAAATGATCCATAATAGCAGTTATGATTACAAGACAGGTACAAATTATATCTTATCTTCTTCTCTCTCTTTCTCTCTCTCTTTCGCTCTTTCTTTCTTCCAATAGAAGATAAAGGGCAAAACAATCTTATTATTGGGGAATATTATTTAAATTGACTTAAGGTTTTCTAGGGGACTTGACTGTCAAAGGATTAAATGAAAGTATCCAAGAATCACAGAGGATAGTTCTACCTGCCTGCAATGAAACGGTACAGGATTGGGCGATTGGACATGTCAGTGTTAAGAGATGAGAGGAACCAGAAAGGTTGAAGTGAACTGTTGGTAAACGTGGAAAATCTATGAAATTTGTGTCTGTAGATAATTAGAAAACAATTAAAAGAACAGAAAATATTGTAGCTAAGGAAATGATGGATGAGAGGGCAATGTTTGTAAGAAAAGGGGAACAAAGGCAGAGAGGGAGGTGAGAAGAGTTTTTAGTAGGTCAATAGAAAGGTATTTTAAAATCCACAAACCTTACAGAGAAAACAAAGAAACATTGCCTCTTTTTCTTGTAGAATATAATGCAATCACTATTCAATTAGCCTAAAGCCACTTGTCATGGAAGAGAAATTTGGGGAGAATTGGAGAAAAAGTTAAAAGTTAGCATATTTTGGTTCTAAAAAATCCATTAGCTTGGTATTAAATAGAGATGAGGACTAGAAAAAGAAATCTGGGACTTTTCAGAGAAGAGAATGTAGTTAAAATCTTGGGAAGGATTGAAACTTCCAATGGAATAGGTCTAAACTAAAGAAAGTGACTGGTATGCATTAACCGGCTAAGACTTCCATCACAAATGGCAGAAACAGGAGGAGAAGTGATAGGAAAGGAATGGACTAATATAAGGGGGCCATGCTCAAGTGCAGTCTTATTATAAAGAGACTATCTTTTTAACAGGCATTTGATGTGTCTGATAAAATGTTACATAATTAAAAAGAAAGAGGAGGAAAACACCAAAGTCAGCTTTGAAGGGGTAGATAATTAATTTTAGTTTAGTAGGCAGGTCACTAAGACCTGAACATCTGGATAAAGTAGAGGAACTCCGAAGAAGCTGCCATGGTTATGATAGAAACATAAGTCAATAGGAAAAAAAAAAATTCCTGCAACTTGGGCAAGACTGAAAGCTTCAGGATTTTGCAGGGGAATGAAATGACAGGGCAATGAATGATGACCCTGAGAATTCAGATGTCTCTTAGTACCACAAGAAGAGACCAGAGAATTGGGAATATTTGATGAAGCAAATCCAGAGAAGTTAGATGGCAATAAGATCTATGTTTTGGTGGAGGACCTAGAATTTTCTTTTTAATTGAAGATTTTGAAAGAGACCTTGCACATAAGAGAAATTTTCACATCAGAAAAGAGTGAATAGTTTGTGTGTCAGGAGGCGCTAGAGATGTGTATATGTCCAATTAACAGGCTCTCACCCTTTGAGCTTCCTATTCACAGAAAAATAATGCAGTAACATGAAAAAACTTTGACAGAAAGCACAAGTAAACTAAGTAAACTTTAGCAATCCCTTAAACACCCTCGATATATGTACTAGCTATTACAGAGGTCTTTTAAAGAATCAAATGAATTAACTGAAATAATGTAAAGGAAAGTTCTATATATACTTTCTATATTTTATATGTATCTATTTTATATAAATAATTCTTATAAATAAGGAAACTATATAATAAGGCAGATACATAAGTAAAGTGCCATATTTCTATTCATTATTCCTTTTTAATATTGTTGATAGGAACACTATTTAGTAACTTAGATATCATTCATTCTAAGTAGAATGGAATAAATGAAATTATTGCTGGACCTCCTATTCCCTATAGAAATGTCATCTGTGAAAACTAAGCCTATCATCAACTTTAGGACGTTAATAGGCAGGTGCTAGCAAGTGTTAAAACAAAGTAGAATATTTTAAAATTGGAGTCACAATCTTGATCAGTTATCTTATGTGGTCTTCTAATATGTATGTGCTGACATATGAATTCTATGTTATTAGCACAATGCACGTTTTATGGTGACACAAAATGCAGTTTTACCTGTATTAATTATTTCTAGAAGAACTATGGGATCTGGATCAGTAGAATATCAATTTTATTTTTAATAGTTAAAATAATAAGGAACAGTATTTCAGTGCCTTGTATTGGATTTTAGAAGCAGAACTGTTTGAATTTTTGGCATCATAGATCTCCATAGTCTTTTCAGAACCTCAACAGGATAATAATTTTCTCATCTTATGAGAGGTCAGATAAAAAGAAATACATATGTAGAAATATCTGAAAAGCATTTAATTTCCTTTTTCAAATAGAATATTTACTATACTCACTGTATAAAGTCTAAAGATATGAAGAAGCAAATAAAAAATTCTTGACAGTTCCAACCACTGTTAATGTCTACATATATTCCCTTCCAGTATTTGCATCTTATGCTTATGCAGCTTACTACAATACTATGCATAGGCATGTATTTCTACATTTATATAGAGGAGATTACACTGAATACAAATCTTTACATCCCGCTTTTTTGCACAGCATTATATATGAGCTTTTCTGACATTATTTTTAAAAAGGGACCCTTCATAAACATTGCTTTATTTGCTCTAGGATTCTATTTGGGGATTATGTTCTAATTTATTTAACCAACCCTCTGCCAGGGCATCAGTCCAACTGTCATTCATTAAAAATATTCGCTGATTACAAAAAAGGAAAAAAAAAAAACCTCTGGGAAAAATAGACTAAAAATCTATCTAATGAAATGGTAAATTATTCACATTTATTGTGTAAGAATATTTCTAGTTTATAAAACTTTAAAAGCACTTTGAAAGCTCTCTCTCTCTCTCTCTCCATATATATATATATATATTTGTTGAGTTTGCTATAATTATTAGCCTGTTGACACCAAAGACTACAGCTAAATTTTCAGGTCAGATGCTAGACACACTCATTAGCTGTCTTGCCTCAGTAATCAATACTTTTTTTTCAGTCAGTGACCATTTCACCATCTGTGACATTAGACCTTTTCTGGGATTCTCTAGTTCTGGAGAAATATCTGAAAAGTATCAGCACGTTGGACAAGCAAGATTCATTAAGAACAACTTTAATAAGTGATCAGATCCATCCTATTAGACAAGATCTTCACTTACTCAAGAAACAAAAGTTAGCATCTTTATCTTAAATTCAAAACAAGCAGCCAAACAAAAAAGATGTCAATCAGACAGGCAGACAATTAATCATGACTTATGCAACTGGCAAGCCTGATATATTGTGCTCCTGAATATTCAATAAAAAACAACAACCATTCAGAGACTAAGGAAGCCTAATGCCAGCCAAATGACAACGATTAAACCTTAACCAAGGGTTCTTTTTTTGCATCCCATCTCTACCACTTCTTAGCCACGTATCTTTGGATTATGTTACCTAACCTCTCTGGGCCTCGTAGTCTTCATCTGTAAAATGGGAAAATCTGCCTGCGTTTACTGAAAATTTTAAATTAATGAAAATAGATTAAATATTTACAACAGGGCCTGGTCCAGAATGAGCATTTACTGAGTAAAGTAAATATGTATATATATATACAAACACACACACACACACATATATATATGTCTATATATATACACATATATATATATCTCATACATAGTTAGCAACTAGCAGTTAGCAGGTAGAAAGCAAACGCTTTTTACTCTTCCTTATAATATTAGCTTTTAAATACTGTTAATTATCCATTGCCAAATTTCTATCTAATAGTGCTAGATTTTCAATCATTTAATTTCTACAATTTGAAAAATTTAGAGATGTCTTCCCTGTTCTCTGTTTCTTCCTTCCAGTTCAGCACACCCTTTCTATCACACTGTCTTCATTTTCCTGAAAATAAAATATATATGTAATAAGCTATCATATAATTATATATATACACACACCACACACACACACAAAACTGGCAAACTGAAAGCAAGATGAATTTTACTAAAATTATTTGTATTTCAATAAATAATGTTTGGGCATATATTGACATAACGAAGTAGTCAGATGTTTGCATCTATTTGTAGAATCACTGTGAATATGACAGCCAAGGATGTAGACTGTTACAGGTATCATTGATTCCAATACGAAACGTGACACCTTTGTCTGTGATGTGATCTTAACAAAATAAATTACATTCTTACCTCCTTTCACAAGGCAGTTGCACAGTTAAGAATTACTATGGAAAACAGAACTAGTTTCTAAGCTCAAATAATTATATTTGTTTGACCACATGAGTTCTCAGTGGGATATTTGAAATGTTTTCATTTGGAAGAACCGCCCTAAGGATTGCAGGACATACAGCACCTCAGATTTCTACCCACTAAGTGCTGGCAGCAACGCTACTTCGGTAATTACAACAACCAAATGCCTCGTCAGAATTCTGAAGTCTGCCGAAGAGCAGTGATTCTCTTTTTTTTATTTGTTATTGCCAGCCCCAAGCAGCCTTTTAGACCCTTTTATCCCAATGGTATTACTCAAAGCACAGATACACTGTGCTTTGCGCATATAAAAGTACAATTTTTTTCACCCCACATGATCAAATTTTCTCCCTCTTGGGGGTGACTCCTTCCCCAAAGAGAATGTCTGTCCTAAGAGGACTGAACCAACCGCATCAAGAGCCATAGTTCGTGCTGAGAAAGAACAGTTCCCGGGGCCAGACCTGTGTCAGGCCTGCGCACTGGGGTCCTAGGATCAGGAACACATTCTCAGGTCTGGGGCTGCGGGCACCTGCAGGTCCTCTGAGACAGCACTAAATAGGGAAATCTGAGAGGCTGTCACTTTGTATATGTAGAGAACCAGAGTGGTTCTATAAAAGTGTTAGATCACTTCACTCTTTAGCTCAAACTCCTCCAGTGACTTTCCATTCCATTTAGATTAAAATCTCAAACCCTTACACTGGTCTGTAAGGGCCTACATGGTCTGTTCCCCCTCTTCAACCTCCTCCTGACCTCTGGGCACACCGACTTCTGGACCTGCTCCTGAGAACAAGCCGAGAATACTCTTTTTTTTTTTTTTTAACATCTTTATTGGAGTATAATTGCTTTACAATGGTGTGTTAGTTTCTGCTTTATAACAAAGTGAATCAGTTATACATATACATATGTTCCCGTATCTCTTCCCTCTTGCATCTCCTTCCCTCCCACCTTCCCTATCCCACCCCTCTAGGTGGTCACAAAGCACCGAGCTGATCTCCCTGTGCTATGCGGTTGCTTCCCACTAGCTACCTATTTTACTTTTGGTAGTGTTATACTCTTAATAACAAAAGCTTTGCATTTACTCTGCCTTCTCTTTGGAACACTCTTCCCTCTGATAGGAGCATAGCTCACTTACTTCTTTCAGGTCTGTTAATTTGTTCAGTGAGTGACCATATACTGATTAAATATACATTTTGAAATCACAGGTGATTATGCACATTCTGGCATGTACGTGTTAGCTTATGAGGACTGTCAGAATACTTCAAATTACTTATATACTGAAAATGACCACATATCTAGCACTCCGTAAAACTTGCCTTAAAAACAGCAAGATTGCTTTTTATAGGAAAAACATCTGACGCTTCAGGTTGACAGGAGAGCATGACTCCTTGCACTGAGCATAAATGAAAGGTGTTTCATACTTTTCCACCTGTAGACATTTTCATGTTCTCTTTACATAACACTACATGAACATGACTATGAAACACACTGACATTGTCTTTTATTCTTAAAATTGTGACAGACTTTTTACAGATGTTTTCCAAGCATAATCCAAACATGACATTAAAGACCCGAGTTGCTGATTCACTCACACAAGATTCTTGTGTAGCCGAGCAGAACTCATAATCCTTAGGTTTATTAGGTACACATTTACTCATGGTTTTATACTTAATTACTTATTCAGAAAAGCTTGCTGTGTGTGGATCAGTTCTCCAAGCTATGTCATCAAATGTAAATTTACCTCAAAATACAGTAAATGTGAGTTCTCAGCCAAACTATTAAATTAGGAAACATTTCAACCAGTTATAGTAAATTCAAGAGTTTGCATTATTTCCTAGACATAAAAGACAAAATATTTTTTTTTTACATCTTTATTGGAGTATAATTGCTTTACAATGGTGTGTTAGTGTCTGCTGTATAACAAAGTGAATCAGCTATACCTATACATATATCCCCATATCCCCTCCCTCTTGCATCTCCCTCCCACCCTCCCTATCCCACTCCTCTAGGTGGTCACAAAGCACCGAGCTGATCTCCCTGTGCTAGGCGGCTGCTTCCCACTAGCTATCTATTTTACATTTGGTAGTGTATATATGTCCATGCCACTCTGTCACTTCATCCCAGTTTACCCTTCCCCCTCCCCGTGTCCTCAAGTCCATTCTCTACGTCTGCGTCTTTATTCCTGTCCTGCCCCTAGGTTCTTCAGAACCATTTTTTTTTCTTTTTAGTTTCCATATATATGCGTTAGCATATGGTATTTGTTTTTCTCTTTCTGACTTACTTCACTCTGCATGACAGTCTCTAGGTCCATCCACCTCACTACAAATAACTCAATTTTGTTTCTTTTTATGGCTGAGTAATATTCCATTGTATATATGTGCCACATCTTCTTTATCCATTCATCTGTTGATGGACACTTAGGTTGCTTCCATGTCCTGGCTATTGTAAATAGAGCTGCAATGAGCATTGTGGTACATGACTCTTTTTGAATTATGGTTTTCTCAGGGTATATGCCCAGTAGTGGGATTGCTGGGTCATATGGTAGTTCTATTTTTAGTTTTTTAAGGAACCTCCATACTGTTCTCCATAGTGACCATATCAATTTACATTCCCACCAACAGTGCAAGAGGGCTCCCTTTTCGCCACACCTTCTCCAGCATTTGTTGTTTCTAGACTTTTTGAGAATGGCCATTTTGACTGGTGTGAGGTGATACCTCGTTGTACTTTTGATTTGCATTTCTCTAATGATTCGTGATGTTGAGCATCCTTTCATGTGTTTGTTGGCAATCTGTATATCTTCTTTGGAGAAATGTTTATTTAGGTCTTCTGCCCATTCTTGGATTGGGTTGTTTGTTTTTTTGATATTGAGCTGCATGAGATGCTTGTATATTTTGGAGATTAATCCTTTGTCAGTTGCTTCGTTTGCAAATATTTTCTCCCATTCTGAGGGCTGAAAAGAGAAAATCTTAAAATATTTTTCCAAGTTCTTCTATCAGCTTCCTGAGTTGCTCTATAAGAAATACACCCATGACAGCACTTCCCGCACCCACACGACTGCACATTTAACAAATGGTGATATCAGGGGAACATATGTTCTGATTGCATTATTTCTGGCAGCAATCTGAGAAAAATTTTATGTGAATCCCCAAAACTACCCTCACATTTCAGGTCTTTTCTATGTGAAAAGATTTTTTACTTCCCTTCCCCTCAACATATTAAACATTTGCACTTCTATGTTGAAGGCTTCACTTTACAACTCTTAAAGCAATCTTTCATAATAAGAATACAATTCAGTTGTGTTTTTCCATCTAAGTATTAATAACATTGGTATTTAAAGACGAGAACTTGATTTTATAGCATTTATATTAGAACGGCATTATGTCATTTTATATAATGTGGGTTTCCTACTGGGAAATATGTGCATTCTAAGTAGTATATATTCTAAATAAATTTTTTTTTTCAAATAAGTGTACTGTATTAGATGGAGACATAAAGTCATTAAAAAAAAATCAGTATTAGAATTTTGGCTAGTTGGCTAATTTGCGTTTAAATGTGTTACTGGATGGGTTTTATTAAGTAAGTCAATGAGTTGGTAAACATAATTCTAAGATATCCTCACAGTTTTCCCTAAGTTTTATGGGCCTGTTCATCTTATAATAAATAATTTAATTTTGGAAGTACAATTTGACAAAAGGAAAACAAATAGTGCCATCAAAAATGACCACCTGCTGAATAATTACTAACTCCTTAACAGAGTACAGATTAAAAGCAGAGGAAATATATATACAACCATATTTATATTTGAGATAAACAAAATCCAAGATGGGTAGTTTCCCCAAGCTTACTGGTTGACTGTGGAATGTTTGCCTTTTCCCTGTCTTCCTTCCGCCTTTGCCCCCTTTCCTCCCTCCCTCTCTCTCTCCCTTCCTTCCTTCCTTCCTTCCTCCCTCCCTCCCTCTCTCTCTCTTTCTCCCTTTCTTTCTTCCTTCCTTCCTTCCTTCCTTCCTTCCTTCCTTCCTTTCTTTCTTTCTTTCTTTCTTTCTTTCTTTCTTTCTTTCTTTCTTTCTTTCTTTCTTTCTTTCTTCTTTCCTTCCTTCTTCTCTCTCTCTCTCTCCTTCCCTCCCTCCCTCTCTCTCTCTCTCTCTCCCTCCCTCCCTCCCTCTCTCTCTCTCTCTCTGTCACTCTCTCTCTCTTAGGATCAGTCTCTAAAATGTGTTGCTAAATTGGGTTTTAATATGAAGACTCTACAGTTACCTAAAATTTAAAGACTGAAAGGTGTAAGAACTGATGTTTAGGCTTCTACACTGCTGACTAAAGGACTTAAAATTTTCTGAGAGTAGATATTAAAAATATGAATTGGGGGTTTCCCTGGTGGCGCAGTGGTTGAGAATCTGCCTGCCAATGCAGGGGACACGGGTTCGAGCCCTGGTCTCGGAAGATCCCACATGCAGCGGAGCAACTAGGCCCGTGAGCCACAATTACTGAGCCTGCGCGTCTGGAGCCTGTGCTCCGCAACAAGAGAGGCCGCGACAGTGAGAGGCCCGCGCACCGCGATGAAGAGTGGCCCCCCCCTTGCCGCAACTAGAGAAAACCCTCGCACAGAAACGAAGACCCAACACAGCCAAAAATAAATAAATAAATAAATTTAAAAAAAAAAGGTCAGAAGGGGGGGGTGATAAATATGGGCACTCTGCAAATAAAACCAAGTGATCTTCAATAATTTCTAGCACATAAAATGAAAATATATAGCCGTAAAAATAAAGTGAATTCTTGGCAAAGACAGAGTATTTGAATTTCTTTAATTTCCTTTAAGATTTAATCCTGGCATCATTTACGGGTACCTTAAATTCTCTTTCAAGTACCTTTTCAGAGAGAAATAATCGTAGTTATACTTGGATGTTTTATATGTATATTGTATCATATAGATGTATACATACATAATATTTATATAAATGTGCCTGTGCATGAATGTGCACACAAGTATATGACGTATTGTTTAACTGATTTCTAATTTGTATTTGTTAAACACATTTGACTCTTTTTTTTTTTACAATTATTTGATATGATACATGACCTATTGTTCATTCTGTCTTTAATTTTTGAGGGTATAAATCTCAAAATACAAGATAATTTCCTTTCTCAGCACTTATCACAATACCTTATAAATTTATAATAGAATCGAAAAAATAAGCATAAATAAGATTAGATTTGTGGTTTGATTTGAATTTTTAATTTTTTTCAGTCTGGAGAGAAATTCTTATTGCGTTAAAATATATTTCCCGGTTTTTTGTCTTTAAAGGTTGCCAACATATCTCTTGGTATTGCAGACCATAAAAGACACGTATCAGTGTTCCTTCATTGCCACTGTTACATTTTCTCACTGCATACAATGATCTGGGCTCTGTACCAACCAAGTAATATGCTCTCAAGAAAGAGATTTCTTCCTGTTGGTGGTATTGCAGAGAAGTATGAGCAATAAACAGAAAAAAAAAAAAAAAAGGCATTTTTCAGGGGAAGAAAAATTTACTATTAATAATCTCAACAGCAATAATAATAATTATTACAATTACCACAATCAGAATCCCAGTGTCTGAACATTTGTGTACCAAAACTTTCTGGTCAGTGTGGTAAATCTTCACAATTTGTGGGAAAAATTATAGTTTTCTCCACTTAACGAATAAAAACAGAGACCCAGAGAGATTATGTCAGTTCTCACAACATATATGTAGGTTGAAAGATTGGATTTGGATCTTGGTATGTCTGTCTCCAGGGTGCCTGCTCTTCTCGACTCCATATGACATAATGATTTTGAAACATACTGGAGACTTCTTAACTGTTTTTTCCAAAATTAAATTTGGGGTGGACGGCCTGTAAAGTATGCATTACTTTTCATGGGGAAATGATTTTGATGATTATTTTCATGATGGCTTCATTTATCAAAGAAGAAATTTCCTTGGCAGTGACTGATGAAATTTCTGGCAGAGCTCCTGACCTTCTTGCCCATAAACTTTGTTCAGGTTACAGTGTACTCTATGATATTTAACCATTAAATGCTTCAGGTTAATGAGCTGCTAAAATGTCTTCAAATTATCACTCATTCTCTCCCAATCCACTTCTCAACTGTACAGTCTTACATCACAAAGAAACCCCATTCCTTCCCTCTGTCTCTGTTTCTCTCTGATTAGAAAATGTAGGAAGGCTAGAAATTTTAATGCTAATAGTTTTGTGGATTCTTTTCTTCATGGTAAAAAAGAGAGATGAACCAAGACTGTGCTATTTTTGAACCTGCTCAGCATTTTCTTACATTACTTAAACACACCAAACTGACATATAGTGAGAAAATCTTAATGGTGACAATGTTAAACAGTTTCATAGAAGAGAACGTGGCTACTTTGGCAGGGATTTTGGACAAGTTAGAGCAGTGATACATTCATTACCACATTTCCATAGGCACACTGTTCTGCTTCATTAAACTGTCCAAAACTGAGCTCTAGCACACAAAAAAATTTTAACACTTCTGTGACCTAAGAACAATTTCAAATGGCAAATAATAGGTAGTTTCTAAGAAGGACTAGTAAATAGTAAAATTCTGAACTTGTCTCTTTTTCAAAATAACAAGCTTTCAAAGACATTATATTCTTCAGTGTGGTTTTACTCTACCCTTGGGCTAAATTTTTATGAGTTTAAATCCCCAGTTTTAAAATCAAAGTCAATTGGAAAATAGTAGTCAACTGACAGAAATAAGCTACATAGCCAAATTTGTTGGCTCACATCTGTACCATAAAATGAGAAAAATAAAACCTTATAGACTCCCTTTCTTTCAGGGTCCTTTAAACTTATGAATAAATTTGTTAGAACCAAAACATTATATTTGAAATCATTATAGAAGAGAGAGTTAAAATCATTGTGCTGGAATAATTTAGAGTCATTTCTCTGTGGGAAAAGCTGGGATGAATGCTGGACTTACTAAAACTGAGGTTACAGATATTGATCCTATTCATCCTCTTGGATTACATACCTTTTTATAATATCTGTACACATTTAATTTGTATCATCTTTATCAAAATGGAATCAAAGTTGTTGTTTCTTTAATTATTTTGAAATTCTGCTTCTGTAGAATTTTAACCTTTCAATATGGCAGGTTTGAGAAAGGATTACCTGGGAAATTGCTTTTCTATTCATGTGTGTGACAGCAGAGTTCAGCTGTTTTCTTAAGCATCTATGGAACAGCTGAGTGCTTTCTCCTGGTTCCTAGATTTGAGACCAAGGGAACTGGAAGCAACAAAGTTACTTTGGAATGTATATGATCCAGGAATTGACTTTCTCTTCATTTACTACAGCTTTAAGTTATTGACCTTTGTGACACATATATACGCAAAGTCATCTTCTATAACGCTTGTCCTCCCTAACTATGAGTGTATAAATTAGCATAACTATATTCACCATAATTACAGGCTCAGTGCAATACAAACACAAATTAGGCAAACTCCAAATTGATGTTTCAGTCTTACAAAACTTAAGTAACTGTAAGGTCCTTATCTGTTCCCTGGTGTTTATATTTTTCCTCGGACAACAGGCCTAGCAATCTGGAGAAAAGGAATGAAACAAAGTTGCTTTTATGTCCTAGTTCTAGAATTCCTTGGGAGTAGATAAAATGATTAGGTGTCAGCCAATAAAGGCAGCTCATATTCTGCTATCAGTTAAACCTGGTTTTCTGAACAATCAAGTATTGACCGAATGGGAAGGGAGAGGGGAAGAATGGGCCTGTGCTACTGAATAATTATTTAACTGTTTACAAAACATATCCTTACCATAACCATTTAATAAAACTAGAATACAATAAAATTATTTGTCCTTTAAAAATATTATTTTAATAAATGTTAAATGGCTTCAGCTCAAGTGTATCTTGCAGTAACAAAGTAACAAAATAGATATATGTGGTCAAATTTATTTTATTTCAGTTCTTCTCTTGCTATAACTATTAAAAAGTCTCTCTGTGTCTTTCTTGTATTAAGAAATGACAGTTTAAATATTATAAATATTCTTCATCACTTTGAGTTGAATGGAAAGTGCCTGAATTTTCCCTCTAAAATTATGGTCATTTATTTCAGCTATAATTTGTAAAGAATTAGTGATAGAGAACACATTAGTTCTTCCAAAAATGTCACACCACAAATGATTGTAGACATGCAACACTATATTGTTCTCCATTAAAAGAAATGCTGTGCACTTTCCAGAGTTTCATTATGACATGTTGTATATCTTCAAAGTATCATGATAAAAAGATAATCCTCTTGGGTTCCATGAACTTTACTAATGTGATGCATGCGTTCTCTACCCTCTGACTGTATATGGTAACTCAGATGGTTGCAGAAAGGAAAACTTCCTCTGCAAGGGAATACTGTCAGCTGTATGTTATGACATCCAGTTCTGTCTCTTTATCATCAAGGAAGCACATCATACTCTTTCTCTGATAGGGCCCAATCACCTCTGGGCTGCTCACTGGCAAATTCTATCAGTTTCTCATGTTTCCAGATGTCTGTATTGTACTGTCAGCTTCAGGCTGTGTTTCAGTGTATCTTCGATACTAATCTTTCCCTGAGGGCAACTCACTACTTGTATTTTAACTCACCATAAATCTATTGATTTTTGGTGTGAAACTTATGTGATCAACATTGCAAGAGTATCTTCTCATTGGCTACAAAAAAAAAGAAACAAGAAATACTAAAAACTCTTCAGTAACTTTATATTGTGGATTAAAGTTATACACTGTTTTAACTTACTGAACATGGTTACTTCTTTACAAGAGGTATTTCTCAACAATTCATAAATTGAATTGTTGAGAAAGAGAAGAGATAAAGAATAAACAGTGAAACATTGCTTTTTTTTTTTTTTTTAAGCGTATTTAAATGTCTCATAGCTTTACAAAACTAGTACTTTGAAAGAAGAGTTAAAAACTGTTTTGCGGTAATAAGCTCTTGGGGGATTGTATAGTGTATTATATTGTCAAAAAAGTGGTGAAGATGAAACATAAAATTGGAGAAAGAGCAATAGTAGCTAAGCTTTTTGTAAAGATTTAAAATTTAATTTAAGTAATTTCAGGGCATCTCTGAAGGACTCTGCCCTCAGTAATTCTAATATTTCAAACATTTTCTACAAGAAACACTTGACCTGTGGCCAGTGACCGAAGTAAAGAAGCAAATGTTAAAAATAACTGTAGAGAGTTCATTTAAAAATGTTGTGATGGGAGGTTAAAAATAACATATCAAGATAAGAAATGCACTCATGGAGGGATTTTTTTTTTTCCCCAGAGGATAGAAGTTTTGGCAATCTTAAAGGGATTCTGTAAACTAGAGACATTTTTTTCTTTATAAAAAATACCTTCTAAATTAATCCAAAGCATCAGATCTATATATATATGCTATGTCTATGATCTAGTCTTTTCCTTGGATGATATGGTTGCCTTAAAAAAAAACTATTATTTTTATTTTTAAAAAATCGAGAAAAGTCTCAATAAGTATTTTTAAAAAATAGAGATCATATATAATCACAATATCTAATGAAAACTCTTAATTTGGGACATTTCCTTTAATTTAATTTCTTTTCATACATTAGTCAATCAATATATATTCATTGAATAAATATATTCCCTAGATACTTTACTAAAGCCAAGGGAAAAGACTATAATAAGAGAGACAGAGTTCTTGCCTCCTTGGAGTTTATAGTCTATTGGTGGCAAAATAAATATACAAAAATATATATGAGATAAAGTTAGATAACAAGAAGTGCTATAAAACACAGGACTAGATAATTGAAAGTTATACGGCATGCAGTTCTTTTTTATCTAAGAAGGATCTTATGGGTTCTTTTTTTGAGTCATAATGTATATAGATCTGTACAGACTTTTTTCACCAAATGTTTCATTTTAAGCATTACCTATGTTGCTATTTTTTAAAACTTACTTTTAATGTTTGAAAATGATTAATTTCACAGGATCTACTCTACTTACTTACCTTTCTTTCTATATTTACATATATATATATATTTGTAATAACTAATATTTTGATGGATAACTTTGTACATCAATACTTTTTGTCAAAGAATAAGGTCATATTCAATAATTTTACATATTCCACAGAACTTACTTAAATGATATATTTTTTAAGCAAACAATCATTGAGTTTTTACAATGTGTCAAGGAATCTACTAAATGCTGAAAACGATACAAAGAGTCTCTTCCTTGAGTTCATGATTTCAAGAAATAGACAAAATTATAAGCAGATGTAAAAAGTTGGATAAATGCTAAAATAAATGATCCAATTCTAGTTACTGAAAAAAATGAAAGCAAAGGAAACATTTAAGGGCAATAAAATCTCTTAAAGAACATATGCAATCCATTTTGAAGTAGAAGATTGTCTTTAATGATCTCTGTAGTCTTTTTCTGCTTTTAGAAGTCCATGAATAGAAAGTGACCAAAAAATAAAAAGATTAATAAAGTCTCTGATATTGGCAACAGAGAATATAAACTTCCTTCAGCATGAAGATCCATGCCAAAATCTGTGACTTGACATTCTTTGAAAATTAGAAACTCTGAGATGTCTTACCTTGACTTTTATCATTGTCTTTTAAAGTGTAATATAGAACTCTCAATTAGTTAGGAAATTGATTATCCCTCTAAATATATTCACAAATTCCCCCAGTGGATGCATAGCTTTCTGTCACAATTTACTCATTGTTGGGAGTCAATTGATCTGTAACCCAACAGGAATTCTCTTAGTTGAGAAATTCTCAGTGAATTTCCACAGCTCTTCTCACACAAACTCTTCAATGCAAGGGTATGCTTGGATCACTCTATTTTGTGTTTCCCTGAGGTTTATTTGAAAAGTCAAAGGTTGAAGCACAAGGGTTTAAGATGTTGAATTGCCCCCCCTTACCCTGTTGTTTTGGGCACTGAAGATCACCACAGTAATCATAATACAGGAAATTACAGTTCAGTCACCTCTTGAGAGGTCAAATAATTTAAAAACAGAAAACTCTGTCTCTACATTAGGACAATTGGTTAATCAAATTCCACCCATTTTCCCCAACCCATTCCCCATCCCCAATTTTTTCCAAGCATTATTTCCTTAAAAATAATTTTTTTGAAAGTTTGGATGTACCTTGCTAATGTTCTTCTAAAGATATTTATTTATATCCAAACAAAACAAAGACTTCTGGAGTGCCTACATGAAAAAGTAACATCTTGAATATTCTCGAACAGATTCATTTGGAGGCTATTGTTTAAAAACAGACCCAAAGCTGACTCAGCAACTGGGATTTCCCACAGTCAGACTGTACTCTGAGGGAGCTTTGGGTTATGGAAAGAACACTGAATTAGAAGTCTAAACACGGTTTATAGAGCTGTCTGTAACTTAACTGGGTGAATGTTCTGGAGCAAGTCATTTAACTTTTTAGTATATCAGTTTCCTCTTCTTTAAATGCAAGTAGTCATATCTATCCTTGCTAATGATGAAATTATTGTACATACATTTTCATATAATGGATATGAAAATATTATAAACTTACAAGGCTAGATAAGCAAAAATTATAACAAATATTTTGGGCTAGAGTGACTAGATTTAAGTCCAAAGTGTGGAGTGAAATTGATGACTCTGGGACTTTGGGGATGAATGAATTCCTCCTTATATTCTCCAGTGGGGATGCGAAATTTAGATTTCCTGGTTCCACTTTAGAACCGTGAGGGAGAACATCAAGACAACCTTCAGGTCCAGAGAAGAAATGGTCAGTAAAAACAATCACTTGTTATTTGTGGAAAGTGTAAATATCAGATGTATATGTATGCCTTTTCTGAATCGTGAGAAGGAAGAAAAGAGATTAAAGGAAAAAGAAAGGAGAAAGAGGAAGGAAGATAAAAGGCCAGTAATAATCGATTACTGAGAAATTCAACTGGAAGCTGAGCAAATTAAATCTATAACTTTTCCAGCTTATCAGGCCTACAGTCCCTATTGATCTATCCATCAGAGCACTCCATGTCAGTAAAACAAAACTGTAAACGGGCCAAAGGCATGATTAAAGCAAAAGTCATAAGCTTAGCAATTAGGTCTAAGGTTACTTGAATCTTCTGAATTGTATTATAGTTCCAGTAAAATAGGTTCATTGGTATGCCTCCTCTGAGCATTCGCCGACATTTTGAAAGAAACATTGCCTTTCTCCAAGCAGATTCCTTGGTCCATTGCTATATTCTATTTTTGAAGAGAGATATAGAGAAGAGGAATGCATCTACTTCTAACTTGGAGAAAAGGAATATAGCTACATGTTAGCTTTCTACACACACACACACACACACACACACACGGGACCCTTCCACCTATAGTGGTCTATGGGAGGATAAAAGGGAGAAAAGACAGTGGCTAGATCCGGCCAATTAGCTCAGAGGGAAACAAATGTCAAATCAATTTCTTTCTCCTGTAAAAATACCAGAAACAGATTCAGTTCTAAAACTAAAATAGTAGTTTAAATACTATATGCCTTACATATATAAACACATTTAGTAGTGAAATTGGAGGTCTTGCATTTCCATAGTGAGAGAATAAAGAAGTTAATGACTCTAAAGACTAATATATTTATCAACCTGCAAGTCCCAGTTGTAAAGCATAGACTCTTAAGTTATTCAAATTAGAGTACCTATGACATTTGCTATTTCTAAGTTTCCTTTCTTGGTACCCTCAGAACAAAATGCTTAGATGTAAAAAATTGTATTACATCGCTAGCATTTGAATATCGACAAATGTGAGCAACATATTTGAACTTTATGTAGAAGAGCTAATGTTAACGTACATATATAGCCTTTGGATCTATCTGCTCAAAGTCTTTACCCATCTCAGGAATTGTAAGAGTTAACCAGAGAAGCCAAGCAAAAGTCTTGCAGTGAAATCCAGAACAATATTGCAGATGTGTGCTGCCTACAGAAGGTTGAGCTCATTTATTCTGCATGCATATTTAATGTGTAAAATTATTTTTAAGTCTTAAAACCACGTCTTGGAAATGCTGTGAACTGCAAAGCTAGGCGGACCCGATGTATTCCTAAATAGAAAGAAGAAAGGAAGAAATGCGCCAAGAGTAAAAATTCCCGGTTACTCACGATTCTTCTCCCCTCTCCACCTTGATCCAGCTTTCGTTCTGCCTGAGACACCCACAGGAGAAGTTATTTCTGCCATCAGCAGCAGCAGCAGCAGTAACAGCACAGCCATGCCAGGTAAAAATAACCTCTGTGCAGAGTCCTGTCAAAGACGAACCTGGAGGCTTTTCCTGGGAGCAGAAAACCCTGGAGCCAATCCTGTCATTTTATTCAGCAGAAATGCAAAAAGGCTATTTTTCCCATAAATTTTTTAAAAAGCAGGTATGTTCTCATCAGGATTTCCATTTGAATTATACAGGGAATGTTAACAGAAAATTAGAAGGGATGTGAAACCTTCCTCTATACATAAGCAAAACGTCAGGAAAGATGAGCTGACAATTTTCTCTGGTCTTTTCTGCAGCTACCGGTTCCTAACCTGCTCCTGCCAACTCTCACTTGTTCCAAATGTTTGTCAACATTTTTCATAACACAGTAACAGGAAAAAGCTGAGATTTCAGCATTTTCCCACCTACCCATCCTGTACCACAGATGACAGTACTTGACGAATCTGAATATTTAATTTTGGCACTGCAAACACACCTCATTTCAAACAGAGGTAGTTGTTAAGGAAAGGAAAAAAAAAAAAAAACCCTGCTTGTTCTCAAAGCTCTGTCTAATGTCTTGGAGAAGGGATTAGATGTATATATAAATATCTGCTGCTAAGACATGACAAAAATACCTCTGAAAAGGGGGAGTGGTAAACAATTGTCTTTCCTCCTTAGCTCTTACTATGTAAATTATATATTCAAAGACTAATGTAAAAAGACAATCTGCCAAAAATATCTCAAACCCATGAAGCAGGCACATGTAATGTACATCGCACATGTAATGTACATTACACATTCATCCGTATTGCATCGTAAACACTTGTTTCTTTCTAAATACATGTTGGTATATTCCATCTCTCCTGTTTCTGGCAGAATGATTCTTATCACCTCGTGAGCTGAGCAGACATTTTGGCAAATTAGACTTCTCTGTTTTACAATTAAGTCTATTTCCCATAGGCAAAGTGCAATGTTGTCTTGATTATTTTGGAACTACACTGTACCCATGTGAGATGCTCCCCTTTGCTTTGGGACAAAATTTATTTTTCTAATAATAAAATGAATGTTATGCTTCTAAGAGCATTAGAGAACCATAATATACATACATTTATTTTAACAAGCATATAAATCTATTTTAGGATACTGCTAAACACATAATAATATTCTACAACCTGACCTAATTCTACAGTTAAATAGTTCACACAGCTGCCAAAACATATTTCTAAAATGCATACCTGAGAATGTGCTGTTTACTGTTAGTCCCCTATACTGCAGCAGAAGAGGGGAAAAAAAGTCTACAGCAGCCAAGCAGGTAACATAAATAGGTGAAACAGGCTGAGTGGGAGACAAGAGGGAGAGGTGGGGATTGTGGCTCTGTGCAGAGAAAGCCTTGTGAAAAGTGGCTGCTGTCACTCAACCCCAGCTGAATGTCACCATGTGAATTGCAGATTCCGGCTTGCCAGATATTTTAAGTTTCTAATAGAAGCTAGAAATTCAGATTATTAAGAGGAATCTCCTAATTATTAAAGCAAAATTGACACAACCCTAAAATTCTTAACTAGTCATATACGGCAGAACATTCTGAATCTGGTTCTAAGTTAAATTTTCTAGACTCTGATTCAAGACATATTCCTTGAATGCCTATGACATATCAGATATATTATTAATAGAAAATATCCATAAAATAAGCTCATAGTTTAAAGGGATAGACATTTAAACAGATAATTTTTCATGTGATATGATAAATGCAGTGAAAATGCATATGCAATTTCTACAGAATCAGAGAGAAGAAAATGTCTGACTTTCTGGGGACATTAAAGAAGGCTTTTTATTTTTTTCTCATTCTTACTATAAGCTGTAAAATCTAGCCATACTAGGAAACTCCCCATTCTCCAAAAGAACATGAACTTTCCAGACTGTCAGGTCTTCTTACACATTATCCTTCTTGAAATACCTTTTACCCATCTCATCTTTGCATAATCCTATTAATGCTTAATAGCTTTAACAGAAGTTTATCTTCTCAGACTTTCTCAGGCATAATTATCCATTTTTTCTCATGACTTATTCACCTGGAAGTAGAGATCTCAGCAATTATTTTAGAGTTTAAGTGTGTGTGTGTGTACCTGTGTTTTCAACAGGAGGTATATAGCTCACTGGAGGCCTGACTGTATCATAGTCTCTTTATATCCCTAAATTCAGTAATGATTGCTGTAAATAAAAGAAAATCATCAAAAGTTTGTTGAACTGACAGTACATTTTTCCCACGTTACGGGTATTAATTTGAGTTGGTCAGTTTTTAAATTACAATATGACTCTTTAAAAGAGCCAGGATAACTTCTGCTCTGCACTTGATCTTAGCCAAAAGGCCGAGAAGCGATAATAACTTCTGCTCTGAATGTGTATTTATTTACATGCTATCATTTTCTTTCCTTGGTCATTAGTATTACAAGATGTTCCAAATAAACAGGAAACCCTACTTACATATATTCCCTTTCAGTTAAAATCAATTTTAACCATCAAATAAAAGCAGCACCTTAGTCTCCTATAATCCACAGTACACCAGTGAAAGCTCAAAGCTCACATAGTCTATTAACTTTTAGGTGATAAGAATTGGGAGATGATCAAGAGGGAATAATTATAAATATGGGGTGTGTATTCATTTATACGCTCTCATTTGCATTCCTCAGCTGTTAATATTACAAGATGTTATAATAAATAGGAAATTCTAGTTACATTCCAGACCAGCTTTCAAATCTGCAAACTTTCTAACATAAAGACACTGAAGATTATCAGCAGATGGGTTTAGTCTGCTCTAAAATTACGAATTGGTACAAAGCCAGTTATTTGGCTGAATTTAGTCACATCCTAAATCCCACATGTCTATAACTATTTCAACTTAAAATATTAAACAGGCAAAGTGCATTTCTGCACCTTCTCTTCTTTCCTGCTCCAAGGTCTCCTTCCACTTGGCTGTGCAAACAATCTAGTGTTAGTCAATGGAGGTGAGCAATCTCATTCTTCCTAAATGAAACTGATCAGTACCATCATGTCAACTAACCTAATAAATAGATCCTGTCTCATGGAAATTAATGGGAGCAGTCAAAAGCTGCCTGCAATTCACTCATTCAACATATGTTTTCTGAGCACCCAACATGTGTCAGGCGGGAGGCTAATTAGTGAGGAGTTGCAATCAATCAATCGATGTGGTTGTTGCCCTCATGGAGCTGATATTCTAAGTGGAAATAGACACCACCTTCAGATACATATTTTTAAATTGCATCTGCAATGAAGTGAAAGGGAAGGTTTCATAAAGAGATTATAGCAAGGGGACTTAAAGGCTCTTTGAGGAAGTAATGTGTAAGCAGAGATAGGATGAATAAGCACATACAAGACAAAAGTGGAAAATGCAGAAAATAGGTTCAGCTGGACGGAAATCTTATGCAAAATTTTCTCAGGCGTAAAAGAGCTTGGCGCATGTTAGGATGAAAGAATAGCTACAGAGATAGGTAGAGACACTTTTGGTTTGGGCCTTTTGTTTTGAAAGCTTTGTTAAGGATTCTGAACTTTATTCTAGGGTTTTAAGAAGGAATAGATCTTGGCATTAAAAGATTACACTCCTTCCTTTCAATAGAGAGAAAAAGATGGAGAGTGTCAAAATGGAAACGGGAAAACCAATTAGGAGACCATATCATTAGTTATGTGAAAAATTTATGCTAGCAGTATAGAAATAAAGAAAAATAAATAGAAATGAATATATTAGAAACATATTCTGGTGGCAGAATCAACAAGATTGGCTAATAAATTGTACATAGAGGGTGAGGCAAAAGGGGTTCCAAGGTAGGCTGCTGCTAGGTTTCCGGGCTGGACATTTTGGGGTGGAACTATCTAAGCAGATTTGAGAATCAGGGTTGACCAGTAGTCTTTTGAACTTAAAGTTCTTTTCTTTGTTAAATAACTTTTCAAAATGTCACTATCATTTCCAACCAGATAGGGAAGGAATATAGAAAGTTGAATGAGAAGGAGAAAAATAATACCAATATAAAAAATAAGACCTTAAATCCAGTGAGAATGGGCATATCTCTCCACAACATAAAGGTCTTAATTCTCATATAAGGAAGATTTAAATTAAATAATGGTTATACTGTGGTAAATGGATTTGGAAGGGTAAGAGTTGTAACTGGAAAACCACTTAAAGGTTATTGCAGCAGTCCAGGCAAGAGAGGACAATGGCCTAGGGCTCTGGCAATAGAGATGGACAGATGGATAGAATGGAAAGAAATAAAATTGATAAGACTTGACACTCCTCTGGTTGAGAAACATGCATCCATGATTGTCAGTTATAGACAGTGTCACCCAACCATGTGTAATACTGGTGGTTAATTCTTGAACTATAAACCAACAATAGCATTAGTGGTATCTCCATACCATCTTTTATAGGAGAATGCACTTGTCTAGAGGATGATATCCCAGCTATAGCTACAGATGCTATTAAAAGATACATTTGATGCCTATGGCACTTTGCAAGTTGCTTGTATAAACATTACCTCCCCTAATCCTTAAACCAGTTTTGCGGAAATAGACTGACCGTTCATACTTTTTCAGTTAAAAAATACTCAACAAACAAATAAACAAGAAAACCCCCCTGAAGTTTGAGAGGCTGAAGTACTTTTCCAGCATCAAAGGTCTAGATTAGAACACAGCAGAACTTCTGGTGTGGTCTTAAAATTTTTCCAAAAATTCTTTAATATTCCTTCCTTCAAGAAGAGGACATGAATACCCAGTCCTGGGTATAGACAGAAAAAGCTATTGAAAATAAAGTGAAAGTGATGGCGTGACTCTGAGACTAGGTTGTGAAAGACACTGGCATTTCCTTTTCCCACTCTCTCTCTCCTTTTGATCATTCACTCTGGGGAAGCCAGCTGTCATATTGTGAGGAAACTCAGGCAGCTTATGGAGAGGCTCACATAGCAAGAAACTAAGGTTATTAGTCCAATAGTCAGCAAGCAACTGAGGTCTGCCAACACCCATGCCAGTGACTATAGGCCCTGACTAACAGCTTGACTGCAAATTCATGAGGCCCTGTGCCAGAATCACCAGCTAAGCTGTTCCAGATTCCTGACTCTCAGAAACTATATGAGATAATAGATGTTTGTTGTTTTAAGTCACTGAACTTTGAGGGTAATTCTTACACATCAACAGATAACTACTGTAGCCTGGGTCAGAACGATCCTCTCATTTCTTTTCCTCACAACTACTTTTAAAACCATGATAAACCATGATTTTGATTCTCACATCAGCTGGTTGGTAAAGGCCATGGTTGCAATCATAATGCCAATTAATCACATCACTATTTAATCTCCTTTACATGAGCCGGGGTCAGGTGAAAATATATTAATTCGAGGGACATCAACTTGCAGAACTCTATTCTAATCAATGCCACAAATTTCTTTTGTTTGATTTATTTGACTGGCAAAGTGCTTTTGAACATTTGCATTGGCATATGTTTAGGTCAGGCATATAGTCCCCAGTTCATACGGTTCCTGAGAGTCCTTAATTTTTCACTCCAGTTAGATGGCCTTGCACATTTAGATTATGGGCCTGGTTTCAGGATGTATTTTATAACCAGATTATCATAAAAATGTCATCACTGTCTTCCATAAAATGCTCTATTTCTTTCAAAAAAAAAGTTTTCCCCCAGCTTTACTGAGATACAATTGACATACAACACTGTATACGTTTAATGTGTACAACATGTTGATTTGATACATTTATATATTGCAAAATGATTCTGTTGAATTGGCTAACACCTTCAACGAGTCACATAATTACCATTTCCTTCTTTTGGTGAGAGCATGTAAGATTTATTTTCTTAGCAACTTTCAAGTAAGTATATAATATAGTATTAGTAACTATAGTCACTATGTTGTACATTAGATCCCCAGAACTTATTTATCTTATAACTGGACATTTGTACTCTGACCAATATCTCGCCTTTCCCCCTGCTCCCCCAACCTCTGGTAACCACCAGGCCAGTCTCTGTTTCTATGAGTTTGATAAAATGCCTTACTTCTAAGGAATATCTACCCATGAGGCCCCTAGAACAGCAACTAACAAACACATTGTAGACCCTCAATAAACATCTCACATAAGTAATTCATTGGTATGATATTCACCTAAGAAGAACATCAACATGGCAGAACAAAAACTGTGAGTGGTGGTGTCCTGTGTTTTTATCATTTTTACTTTCTCCAAGAAACCCTAAAGCCATCCCTGGTCCCTGCTTTTTAAAGAGACACCAGTGAATTTCTTTTTATGACATATGAAAGAGGACTCCTCATTTCTTAAAAGTATTCTGTCTATTGTTTGTTTTTTGGTATCACGTTACAATAATCAATAGTATCATGGGACATTCAAGATAGATGAGAACCTAAAGCTCAAACACAATTACTTTTATATCGCCTGACTTGGATTCAGCATATTAGATCTATAAGGATATATGTGGGCTGAAAATAATTTTGCAAAAATGATTTTATTGTGCCCCTAATGCCATGATCGTTGAAAAATCTTCAGCCATGGTAGCATTTCACTCATTCCACCAGTAATTAGAACAGCTATTTATACATAGTTGCAATAATGACTTAATTGGATGAATAAATTAACAAGCAAAGAAAGAGAACCATTTTATGCAAATAACATTAACACCAACTTTTAATTGAGCACATAGGTATACAAAATAGGCTACTAGCAGGTCTGAAATTCTTTTAGTAACTACGAAGCACAACTGATACAGACGTATATAGATAGGTGGGTAGCTAGTTGGATGGAGAGAGACACTGTTTTGGGTACCAATTAGACATAATCATGTTCATAAACTCACAGTTGCTCAGACACCAAACAATTTAGAAAAAGAAATAAAAATATAAATAAATCATATTCTAAAGAATTAAACATTTAATGCTAAAGGAGTTTGGAAAATGGATTATGTATCAAGGAAATGTGTGGGAGAAGTTTGGACTTAAGCAGGGCTAAAATTAAATGTTGGTGAAGGACAAATGATGATGAGGGTTAGGACATTCAACACAGGAGTAAAAAGGTAAGAGAAGAGACCTGGATATACATTTGTAAGGCTGTATCAAGAGGGTCTTCTGGGGCTGGAACAGACCGAATTTGTAGGAAAGCCATAGTAAAAGGCAGGTTAGTGTCACATAACCCACAAAGCTGATTTGAGGAGCAGGAAATTCAGTCTGAGAAAAAGGAGGAAACCTAATAAGTTCTGAGAAGGCAGCGTGAGGAAGAGGCCCACCGCTATCACGAACAGAAAGGTAGAGTCTCAGCAAATGGATAGATCCTTAATGTTTAATTAGACAAACAAGATGATCTCTTTGTCATGTGTTTTAATCAGAAGCTCTTCCACACAGGAATCACCTGACCAGAGTATCACAGGTTTCCCTCCACTGAGTGTCACAAGTTCCACCCTCTAAAGGGTGACAAGTCATTATTTCAAGTGGATTGTAAGGTTGTGTATATATAAAAGAAAAACCACAGTTTGAACAGGATAGGAAATTACAGTGTCAATTGCTTAGCTTGTGGCTGGTGAGCTCCACCCCCATAACTCCTTGGTGTCCTCGTTAGAGGCAGAATTCTCGTTAAAGTGAAAAGTGTTTGGCCAGATCAAGAGAGTGCAATAGAAGGAAGTGGAGCTCACCTGTTCCCACAAACAACAACCAAAATACATCTACACGTGGAACAACTCTCATAGAATATCTGCTGAACGCTGCTGGCAAAGGAGCTCATAGAACCAACGCTGTGGAAAGGATGGCCAGGTGGCCAGGTGGGACAGAAAAAAAAAGGGCAGGGATTTGGGATGGGACCTGCACCCTTGGGAGGGAGCTGTGAAAGCTGGGGGTTCCCTTACCCTGTGAGGCCCCTTCACTGGCAGGGAGATCAGCCAGGACAGAGGGGGCTTGGAGGAGAGTGCAACAGCCGGTTTGCGGCGGGTGGAATATAGAGACCTGCATAGGGAGTACTGGCAATCGTGCTGCAGTCCCCAGCCCGAGATGCATGTCTGCTGGTGTGGGCAGGGGCTGGGCACTGAGGCTTGGGCTTCGGAGGACAGGTCTGGGGAGGGGACTGGGGTTGGCTGTGCAGAGACAGGCTGAGGGGGCTGGAGTGTGGTCCAGGTGGCAATGGGGGTGTGCAAAGGAAGGAGCCTGGGTCCACCACTGAGGCACCATTGTTACCTTCATGCTTCAGGTGAGAGGTGGAGCCTGCCAGAGCCACCTCATTCTCGATGTGCTCACAGTGGGCACAGCTCCACCTCTACGAGTTCTGGGAGGGTGCAAGCACCAATGGGTTGGCCACATGCAGAGGCGGGGCTGAAATCCGAGCAGATGCCCAGGGGCCGTATGACTTGGAAGCAGGGCTAAAATCCGAGTGTTCCAGCAGTTGTGTGGATCTATACCTGTAGGCAGCTTTGCAAATTCTGTGCCTGTGGGACATGTGAGCAGATTACTGGTGCTCCCATGGGTGGGGCGGGTTTGGCAAGAGCAGCTGCAGGCTTTGTGGGTGCACACGTAGATGTTGGGCCAGGGTCAGTTCTGACTTAGTAGCTCCCATGGCAGGTCCAGGTGTTTGACTACAGTGGTCACAGAACCTGACCTCAGCAGTTCTGCACTAAAGGATCTTTGTGAGCACAGCACCTGAGGGTCACCTGGGCTGATTGCCTGAATTCCCATGGTTGAGGCGGGGCTGAGGACAGTGCCAAAAACAGTGTACTTGGTTAGCTTGCACAATGGGTGACAGGTGACCCCACAGAGTACACTTCCCAGTGGACAGCTCCTGTGGAAGAATACTCAGTGGCTCTTCTCCTAGTGGGAGCACTCCAGTCCCACCTACCTCACACTGAAGTTCAGAAACAGATCTGGGGACACCTACTTCAACAACTAAGGAGCAGACCCTGCCCCAAGTAGGACTGTGTCAACCAGAGAGCAAAGAGGAGACCCTGTTCAACATCCAGTGCAGGCTTTGGTCACCATAACAACAATCACACCCCTGTCAAGGGGATAAGGGCTAACACACACTGAGGAAAGATGTGGCAGGCATCCATACTAAAAACAGCCCTCACACAAAAAATATTAGACCTACAGAGGCTATACAGGGATACTCCCACATAAAAACATCCCTTCAAGATCACAGTACATAACCGTTTCTCCTAAACACAGAGTCAGAGAAATATAAGTAAAATGTAGAAGCAGAAGAAACACTCCCAATTAAAAGATCAAGAGAATTCCCCTGAAAGAACAAGCAATGAAACAGACATCTCCAGTCAACCAGATTCTGAGTTTAAAATGGGGGTGATGAAAATACTGAAGGAATTAAGATAGGCTATCGACAGAAATGTAGATTACTGTAAAAAGGAACTAGAAACTATAAAGAGGAGCCAATTAAAATTAGAAAACTCATTTTCTGGGGCAAAAGCTGAGCTAAAGGCAATAAATAGCAAACTGGATAATGCAGAAGAATGAATAAGTGATCTAGAATATAGAATAATGGAAGTCATCCAAACAGAATAGCAGACAGAAAATGGAAAAAAAAATGAAAGCAATATACAAGACCTATGGGATAATATAAAGTGTGCCAACCTATGCATAGGAGGTATCTCAGAATGAGAAGAAAGAGAAAAGGGGGTTGAAAATGTATTTGAAGAAATTATGGTTGAAAACTTCCCAACCTAAAGAAGGAATCAGATATTCAGGTACAGGGAGCACAGAGAATCCCAAACAAGATGAACCCAAACAGACATACATCAAGACATATTATAATTAAAATGGCAAAAGTTAAAGATAAAGAGAGCATTCTAAAGGTAGCAAGAGAAAAACAAAGAGTTAATTACAAGGGAACCCCCATAGGCTATCAGCTGATTCCTCTACAGAAACGTTGTAGGCCAGAAGAGAGTGGCAAGTTATATTCAAAGTCCTGAAAGGGAAAAACCTGCAACCTAGGATACGCTACACAGCAAGATTATCATTTAGAATATAAGTAGACATAAAGAATTACTCAGACAAGCATAAACTAAAAGAATACAGCAATATTAAAACTATCCTAAAAGAAACATAAAAAGGTCTTCTCTAAATAGAAAAGAAGCAAGAATCTATAGGAAAGAGAAAGTAACAACTGGAAAGTAAATCACTTTAAAAGGATAAACATGAAGATGTAAAGGAGGACATCAAAAATCACAAAATGTGGGGGAGGAGCGTAAGGAAGGGTAGATTTTTATTTACAATGTGTTTGAGCCTATATGACTAGCAGTCTAAAGCAAATATATATAGTATTGGGTTAACATACTTGAAAAACAGGGAAACCACAAATCAAAATATACAACAGATTCACAAAAAACAAAAATAAGAAAACACAAGTATAATACAAAAGAAAACCACAAAAGGAAAAACAAAAACAAAAGGAAAGGAACAAGGAAGAAATACAAAGTCAACTGGAAAACAAGATTTAAAATGGCAATAAATACACATCTACCAATAATTACATTAAATGTCAATGAACTAAATGCTCCAATCAATAGACATAGAGTGGCAGATTGGATAAAAAAACAAAAGCCTATAAGAGACCCACTTTAAGGCAAAGGACACACACAGATTGAAAGTGAGGGGATGGAAAAAGAAATTTCATGCAAACCGAAATGACAAGAAAGTGGGGGCAGCAATACTCATATCAGACAAAATAGACTTTGAAACAAAGGCCATAAAGAAAGATAAAAAAGGGCATATATAATGACAAAAGGATCAATACAAGAAGAGGATCTTACACACATTATCATATATGCACCCAGTATAGGAGCACCCAAATACATAAAACAAATAGTAACAGACGTAAAGGGAGAAAATGACAGGAATACAATAATAGTAGGAGACTTTAACACTCCACTCACATTAATGGACAGATCTTCCAGACAGAAAACCAATAAAGCAACAGAAATCCTAAATGATACAATAGAACGGTTAGACTTATTTGATATTTTCAGGATATTACATCCCCCCCCAAAACAGAATACACATTCTTTTCAAGTGCCCATGGAATACTCTCTAGGATTGACCACATACTAGGACACAAAACAAGCCTCAACAAATTTAAGAGGATAGAAATTATTTCAAGCATCTTTTCTGACCACAATGGCATGAAATTGGAAATCAACCACAGAAAGAGAAATGAGGGGAAAAAAACGATTACATGGAGACTAAACAACATGATACTAAAAATCCAATGGGTCAACAATGAAATCAAAGAGGAAATTTAAAAATACTTTGAGACAAATGACAATGAAGACACAATCAAATAAAGTCTATGGGATGCAGCAGTTATTAGAGAGAAGTTCATTGCAATACAGGCCTTCCTCAAAAAACAAGAAAAATCTCAAAAAACAACCTAAACTTAAAAGAATTAGAAAAAGAAGAACAAACAAAACCTAAAGTTAGTAGAAGGAAATAATAAAGATCAGAGAGGAATAAATAAAATAGAGATTACAGGAACAGTAGAAAAAATCAATAAAACCAAGAGCTGATTTTTTGAAAGGGTAAACAAAGTCGACAAACCTCTGGCCTGGCTCACCAAGAAGAAAAGAGAGAGGATGCAAATAAATAATATAAGAAATGAGAGAGGAGAAATAACAAGAGATACCATAGAAATACAATAAAAATAATAATAATAACAAAATACTATGAACACTTATATACCAACAAATTGGACAACCTAGAAGAAATTAATAAGTTTCTAGAAACATACAACCCACCAAAACTGAATCAAGAAGAAATAGATAATTTGAACAGACCAATCACTAGAAGTGAAATAGAATCTGTAATTAAAACAACTCCATACAAACAAAAGTCCAGGACCAGATGGCTTCACTGGGGAATTCTACCAAACACACAAAGAAGAACTTATACTAATCCTTCTCAAGTTCTTCCAAAAGACTGAAGAGGAGGAACACTCCCAAAGTCATTCTATGAAGCCACTGTCAACCTGATACTAAAACCAGTCAAAGACACTACCAAAAAAGGAAATTTCAGACCAATATCTTTGATGAATATAGATGCAAAAATTCTCCACAAAATATTAGTAAACCCAATCTAACAACACATGAAAAAGATCATACACTACAATCAAGTTGGATACATCCCAGGGTCACAAGGGTGTTCAACATATGCAAATCAATCAGTGTGATACACCACATAAACAAAAGAAAAGACAAAAACCACACAATTATCTCAGATGCAGAAAAAGCATTTCATAAAATTCAACATCCATTCATGATAAAAACTCTTACTAAGTGGGTATAGAAAGTACATATCTCCACATAATAAAAGCTATGACAAACCCACAGCTAATATAATACTCAACGCTGGAAAGCTGAAAGCCTTCCCACTAAAATCTGGAATAAAACAAGGATGCCCACTCTCACCACTTCTATTCAACATAGTATTGATGGTCCTAGCTACAGCAATCAGATATAAAATGAAATAAAATGTATTCAAATTGGAAGAGAAGTGGTAAAATGGTCATTATATGCGGATGACATGATAATATAGAAAACCCTAGAGATTCCACACAAAAACTACTAGAACTGATAAACAAATTCAGCAAGGCAACAGGATACAAGATTAACATACAGAAACCTATTGCATTTCTTTACACTAACAATGAAATAGAAAAGGAATGTAAAAAGACAATACCTTATAAATTGCACCCTCCAAAATAAAATACTTAGGAATAAACCTGGCCAAGGAGGTGAAAGACTTATATGATGAGAACTATCAAACATTAATAAAGGAAATTGGAGATGGTGCAAAGAAATGGAAAGATAGCCAATGCTCTTAGATTGGAAGAATTAATATGGTTAAAATGGCGACACTACCCAAAGCAATCTGCAGATTTAATGTGATCTCTATCAAATTACCCATGACATTTTTCACAGAGCTAGAAAAAATAATCCTAAAATTTATTTGGAACCATAAAAGACCCAGAATTTCCAAAGCAATCCTGAGGAAAAAGAATATGGCTGAAGGCATAATGTTTCCAAACTTCAGACAACACTACAAAGCTACAATAATCTAAAGAGTGTGGTTTTGGCACAATAACAGACATTTGGATCCATGGAACAGAACACAGAGCCAAGAAATAAACCTACACACCTATGGTCAATTAATCTTCAACAAAGGAGGCAAGAATATACAATGGAGAAAAGACAGTCTCTTTAGCAAGTGATGCTGGGAAAGTTGGACAGCCATATGTAAATCAATAAATTTAGAACACACCCTCACACTGTACACACAAATAAACTCAAAATGGCTTAAGGACTTAAATATAACACATGACACTATAAAACTTCTAGAAGAGAATATAGGCAAAACATTCTCTGACATAAATTGTACAAGTGTTTTCTTAGGTCAGTCTCCCAAGGCAATAGAAATAAAAGTAAAAATAAACAAATGGGACCTAATCAAACTTATAAGCTTTTGCACAGCAAAGGAAACCATAAAAAAAAAAGACAATTTACAGACTGGGAGAAAATATTTGCAAATGATGAAACCGACAAGGGCTTAATTTCTGAAATATACAAACAGCTCATACAATTCAATATCTAAAAGACAAAAAACCCAATTAAAAAACGGGCAGAAGACCTAAACAGTCATTTCTCCAAAGAAGACATACAGATGTACAATAGGCACATGAAAAGATGCTCAACATCACTAATTGTTAGAGAAATGCAAATAAAACTACAATGAGGTACCACCTCATACTGGCCAGAATGGCCATCATTAAGAAGTCTACAAATAACAAATGCTGGTGAGGGCATGGAGAAAAGGGAACCCTCCTGTACTGTTGGTGGGAATGTAACTTGGTGAAGCCACTATGGAAAACAGTAAGGAGGTTCCTTAAAAAACTAAAAATAGAGTTGCCATATGATCCAGCAATCCCACTCCTGGGCATATATCCGGAGAAAACTCTAATTCGAAAAGATACATGCACCCCAATGTTCACAGCAGCACTATTCACAGTAGCAAAGACATGGAAACAACCTAAATGTCCATCGACAGAGGAATGGATAAAGAAGATGTGGTACATATATACAATGGAATATTACTCAGCCACAAAAGAAGAATGAAATAATGTCATTTGCAGCAACATGGATGGTCCTAGAGATTATCATAAGTGAAGTGAAGTAAGTCAGAAAGAGAAAGACAAACACCATATGATATCACTTATATGGGGAATCAAAATATGACACAAATGAACTTCTTTATGAAACAGAAACAGACTCACAGACACAGGAAACAAACTTATGGTTACCAAAGGAGAAAGTGGGTGGGGAAGGATAAATCAGGAGTTTGGGATTAGCAGATACAAACTACTATATATAAAATAGATAAACAACAAGGCCCTACTGTATAGCATGGGGGAGCGATATTCAACATCTTGTAATCAACCATAATAGAAAAGAATATGAAAAAGAATATGTATATATATGTATAACTGAATCACTTTCCCTATACCAGAAACTAATACAACATTGTAAATCAACTATAAATAAATAAAAGGCTTATTTTGAATTCTAAGTCTGTGTTCTAATTTACTCCAAAGTGTAAAGCTATGAGAGGGTTTGGGCCAGTTAATCAGGGATTGATGATAGGGAACTGATGCTCATCTTGTCACTTTCCTGGTAAATGCAACTGAAAAGGAGACTGCTGGTCCCTGTTGTATGGGGGGCTCATAACCCACAGGCATGCCATAGTCAAAGCATACCTGGCATTTGTGTTTGAATATCACTGATTAAAATTTTTCTTAAATAGAGTAATTTTCATAAAGACTAACTTTTTGAAGAGTAGCCTTAGGACTCTGGCCTTAATATATTTCCATAATGAAATAATACTGAGGGCCAAGACTATCCATAAGATATACAGTGTTTCCAGCATTTTCAGTTCTTATCCATGAAATGTACAACTAGCCTTCTAATAAACTGTTAAAAACATGATAGCATTGACAGAAAAATGAAGTCTTCTGCTAGAACTCAAATATAAATACTTACGATGTTAAAAACAATGCGCTAGGAAGACCTTCAAGGTGGCAGAGGAGTACAACATGGAGATCACCTTCCTCCCCACAAATACATCAGAAATACATCTACATGGGGAACAACTCCTACAGAACACCTACTGAATGCTGGCAGAAGACCTCAGACTTCCCAAAAGGCAAGAAACTCCCCATGTACCTGGTAGGGCAAAAGAAAAAAGGAAAAACAGACAAAAGACTAGGGACAGAACCTGCACCTTTGGGATGGAGCTGTGAAGGAGAAAAAGTTTCCACACACTAGGAAACTGGCAGAGATGGGGGGGTGGGTGGGGGGGAGATGCTTCACAGCCACGGAGGAGAGCGCAGCAACAGGGGTGCAGAGGGCAAAGCGGAGAGATTCCCACACAGAGGATAGGTGCTGACCAGCACTCACCAGCCTGAGAGGCTTGTCTGCTCACCCGCCGGGATGGGTGGGGGCTGGGAGCTGAGGCTCAGGCTTCGGAGGTCAGATCCCAGGGAGAGGACTGGGGTTGGCTGTGTGAACACAGCCTGAAGGGGGCTAGTGCGCCACAGCTGGCTGGGAAAATGTCTGGGAAAATGTCTGGACCTGCCTAAGAGGCAAGAGAACATTGTTTCAGGGTGCACGAGGAGAGGGGATTCAGAGCACCGCCTAAATGAGCTCCAGAGACGGACGTGAGCCGTGGCTATCAGTGTGGACCCCAGAGACGGGCATGAGATGCTAACGCCCCTGCTGCAGCCACCAAGAATCCTGTGTGAAAGCACAGGTCACTATCCACTCGTACCCTTTGGGGAGACTGTGCAGTCCGCCACTGCCAGAGTCCCATGATCCAGGGACAACTTCCCTGGGAGAACACATGGGGAGCCGCAGGCTGGTGCAACGTCATGAAGGCCTCTGCCGCTGCAGGCTTACCCCGCATTCCGTACCACTCCTTCCCCCCGGCCTGAGTGAGCCAGAGCCCCCAAATCAACTGTTACTTTAACCCCGTCCTGTCTGAGTGATGAACAGATGCCCTCAGGTGACCTACATGCAGAGGCGGGGCCAAATCCAAAGTTGAACCCCAGGAGATGTGCGAACAAAGAAGAGAAAGGGAAATCTCTCCCAGCAGCCTCAGGAGCAGTGGATTAAATCTCCACAATCAACTTGAGGCACCCTGCATCTGTGGAATACCTGAATAGACAACAAATCATCCCAAAACTGAGGTGGTGGACTTTGGAAGCAACTCTAGACTTGGGGTTTGCTTTCTGTGCCTAATTTGTTTCTAATTTTATGTTTATCTTAGTTTAGTATTTAGAGCTTATTATCATTGGTAGATTTGTTTACTGATGTGATTGCTCTCTTCCTTATTTTTTATATATATATATATATATATTTTTTTTTTCCTTTTTCTCTTTTTGTGAGTGTGTATCTGTATGCTTCTCTGTGTGATTTTATCTGTATAGGTTTCCTTTTACCATTTGTCTTAGGGTTCTGTCTGTCCGTTTTTTTTAGTACAGTTTTTAGCGCTTGTTTTCACTGGTGGATTTGTTTATTGGTTTGGTTGCTCTCTCTTTTTTTAAATTACTTTTTTATTTTAATATTTTTTTATTTTAATAACTTTATTTTATTTTATTTTATTTATTTCTTTTTGTTGTTGTTCTTTTCTCCCTTGTTTCTGAACCGTGTGGCTGACAGGGTCTTTGTGTTCTGGCTAGGTGTCAGGCCTGAGCCTCTGAGGTGGGAGAGGCGAGTTTGGGACATTGGTCTATCAGAGACCTCCCGGCCCCTCGTGATATCAATCAGCAAGAGGTTTCCCAGAGATCTCCATCTCAACACTAACACCCAGCTCCACTCAACGACCAGTAAGCTCCAGTGCTGGACACCCCATGACAAAAAACTAGCAGACAGGAAAACAACTCCACCCATTAGCAGAGAGGCTGCCTAAAATCATAATAAGTTCGCAGACACCCCAAAACACACCACCAGATGCAGTCCTGCCTACCAGAAAGAAAAGAGCCAGTCTCATCCACCAGAACACAGACACAAGTCCCCTCCACCAGGAAGCTTACACAACCCACTGAATCAACCTTACCCACTGGGGGCAGATACCAAAAACAACAGGAGCTACAAACCTGCAGCGTGTGAAAAGGAGATCCCAAACCCAGTAAGTTAAGCAAAATGAGAAGACAGAGAAAAACACAGCAGATGAAAGAGCAAGGTAAAAACCCACCAGACCAAACAAATGAAGAGGAAATAGGCAGTCTACCTGAAAAATAATTCAGAGTAATGATAGTAAAGATGATCCAAAATCTTGGAAATAGAATGGAGAAAATACAAGAAACATTTAACAAGGATCTAGAAGAACTAAAGAGCAAACAAACAATGATGAACAACACAATAAATGAAAGTAAAAATTCTCTAGAAAGAATCAATAGCAGAATAGCTGAGGCAGAAGAATGGATAAGTGACCTGGAAGATAAAATAGTGGAAATAACTACCACAGAACAGAAGAAAGAAAAAAGAAGGAAAGAATTGAGGACAGTCTCAGAGACCTCTGGGACAACATTAAACACACCAACATTTGAATAATAGGGGTCCCAGAAGAAGAAGAGAAAAAGAAAGGGACTGAGAAAATATTTGAAGACATTATAGTTGAAAACTTCCCTAATACGGGAAAGGAAATAGTCAATCAAGCCCAGGAAGCGCAGAGAGTCCCATATAGGATAAATTCAAGGAGAAACATGCCAAGACACATATTAATCAAACTATCAAAAATTAAATACAAAGAAAGAATATTAAAAGCAGCAAGGGAAAAGCAACATATAATATACAAAGAAATCCCCATAGGTTAACAGCTTATCTTTCAGCAGAAACTCTGCAAGCCAGAAGGGAGTGGCAGGACATATTTAAAGGGATGAAAGGGAAGAAACTACAACCAAGATTACTCTACCCAGCAAAGATCTCATTCAGATTTGACAGAGAAATTAAAACCTTACAGACAAGCAAAAGCTAAGAGAATTCAGCACCACCAAACCAGCTCTACAACAAATGCTACAGGAACTTCTCTAGGCAGGAAACACAAGAGAAGGAAAAGACCTACAATAACGAACCCCAAACAATTATGAAAATGGTAATAGGAACATACATATTGATAACTACCTTAAATGTAAATAGATTAAATGCTGCAACAAAAAGACATAGACTGGCTGAATGGATACAAAAAAAGACCCGTATGTATGCCATGTACAAGAGATCCACTTCAGACCTCGGGATACATACAGACTGAAAGTGAGGGGATGGAAAAAGATATTCCATGCAAATGGAAATCAAAAGAAAGCTGCAATTCTCATAACAGACAAAATGGACTTTAAAATAAAGACTATTACAAGAGACAAAGAAGGACACTACATAATGATCAAGGGATCAATCCAAGAAGAAGTTATAACAATTGTAAATATTTATGCACCCAACATAGAAGCACCTCAACACATAAGGAAATACTAACAGCCATAAAAGGGGAAATCGACAGTAACACAGTGATAGTAGGGGATTTTAACACCCCACTTTCACCAGTGGACAGATCATCAAAAATGAAAATAAATAAGGAAACATAAGCTTTAAATGACATATTAAACAACATGGACTTAATTGAAATTTATAGGGCATTCCATCCAAAAACAACAGAATACACTTTCTTCTCAAGTGCTCATGGAACAGTCTCCAGGATAGACCATATCTTGGGTCACAAATCAAGCCTTGGTAAATTTAAGAAAATTGAAGTTTTATCAAGTATCTTTTCTCACTGCAACACTGTAATACTAGATATCAATTACAGGAAAAAAACTGTAAAAAATATAAACACATGGAGGCTAAACAATACACTACTAAATAACCAAGAGATCACTGAAGAAATCAAAGAGGAAATCAAAAATTACCTAGAAACAAATGACAATGAAAACACGATGACCCAAAACCTATGGGATGCAGCAAAAGCAGTTCTAAGAGGGAAGTTTACAGCAACACAATCCTACCTCAAGAGACAAGAAACATCTCAAATAAACAACCTAACCTTACACCTAAAGCAATTAGAGAAAGAAGACCAAAAACCCCCCAAAGTTACAGAAGGAAAGAAATCATAAAGATCAGATCAGAAATAAATGAAAATGATATGAAGGAAACGATAGCAAAGATCAATAAAACTAAAAGCTGTTTCTTTGAGAAGATAAACAAAATTGATAAACCATTAGCCACACTCATCAAGAAAAAAAGGGAGAAGACTCAAATCAATAGAATTAGAAATGAAAAAGAAGTTAACAACTGACATTGCAGAAATACAAAGAATCATGAGAGAGTACTACAAGCAACTATATGCCAATAAATTGGACAACATGGAAGAACTGATCAAATTCTTAGAAAAGCACAACCTTCTGAGACTGAACCAGGAAGAAAGAGAAAATATAACCAGACGAATCACAAGCATTGAAATTGAAACTGTGATTAAAATTTTTCCAACAAACAAAGCCCAGGACCAGATGGCTTCACAGGCGAATTCTATCAAACATTTACAGAAGAGCTAACACCTGTCCTTCTCAAACTCTTCCAAAATATAGCAGAAGGAGGAACATTTGCAAACTCATTCTATGAGGCCACCATCACCCTGATAACAAAAACAGAGAAAGATGTCACAAAGAAAGAAAACTACAGGCCAATATCACTTATAAACATAGATGCAAAAATCCTCCACAAAATACTCACAAACAGAATCCAACAGCACGTTAAATGGTTCATACACCTTGATCAAGTGGGGTTTATCCCAGGAATGCAAGGATTCTTCAGTATACATAAATCAATCAGTGTCATACACCATATTAACAAATTGAAGGAGAAAAACCATATGATCATCTCAATAGATGCAGAAAAAGCTTTTGACAAAATTCAACACCTATTTATGATAAAAACCCTCCAGAAAGTAGGCATAGAGGGAACTTACCTCAACATAATAAAGGTCATATATGACAATCCCACAGCCAACATCATCCTCAATGGTGAAAAACTGAAACCATATCCACTAAGATCAGGAACAAGACAAGTTGCCCACTCTCACCACTATTATTCAACGTAGTTTTGGAAGTTTTAGCCACAGCAATCAGAGAAGAAAAAGAAATAAAAGGAATCCAAATTGGAAAAGAAGGAAAACTGTCACTGTTTGCAGATGACATGATACTATACATAGAGAATCCTAAAGATGCTACCAGAAAACTACTAGAGCTAATCAATGAATGTGTTAAAGTAGCTGGATACAAAATTAATGCACAGAAATCTCTTGCATTCCTATACACTAATGATGAAAAACCTGAAAGAGAAATTAAGAAAACACTCCCATTTACCACTGCAACAAAAAGAATAAAATACCTAGGAATAAACCTACCTAAGGAGACAAAAGACCTGTATGCAGAAAATTATAAGACACTGATGAAAGAAATGAAAGATGATACAAACAGATGGAAAGATATACCATGTTCTTGGACTGGAAGAATCAACATTGTGAAAATGACTATACTACCCAAAGCAATCTACAGAGTCAATGCAATCCCTGTCAAACTACCACTGGCATTTTTCACTGAACTCAAACAAAAAATTTCACAATTTGTATGGAAACACAAAAGACCTGGGATAGCCAAAGCAATCTTGAGAAAGAAAAATGGAGCTGGAGGAATCAGGCTCCCTGATTTCAGTCTATACTAAAAAGTTACAGTAATCAAGACAGTATGGTACTGGAACAAAACAGAAATATAGATCAATGGCACAGGATAGAAAGCCCAGAGATAAACCCAAGCACATATGGTCACCTTATCTTTGATAAAAGAGGCAAGAATATACAATGGAGGAAAGATAACCTCTTCAATAAGTGGTGCTGGGAAAACTGGACAGCTATATGAAAAAGAATGAAATTAGAACACTCCCTAACACCATACACAAAAATGAACTCAAAATAAAGATAAAGATCTAAATGTAAGGCCAGACACTATAAAACTCTTAGAGAAAAACATAGGCAGAACACTCTATGACATAAATCACAGCAAGATCCTTTTTGACCCACCTCCTAGAGAATTGAAAATAAAGACAAAAATAAACAAATGGGACCTAATGGAACTTAAAAGCTTTTGCACAGCAAAGGAAACCATAAATAAGACGTAAAGACAACCCTCAGAATGGGAGAAAATATTTGCAAATGAAGCAACTGACAAAGGATTCATCTCCAAAATATACAAGAAGCTCATGCAGCTCAACATCAAAAAAACAAACCCAATCCAAAAATGGGGAGAAAACCTAAGGAGACATTTCTCCAAAGAAGATATACAGATTGCCTGCCAACAAACACATGAAAGGATGCTCAACATCACTAATCATTAGAAAAATGCAAATCAAAGCTACAAGGTATCACCTCACACCGGTCAGAATGGCCCTCATCAAAAAGTCTACAAACAATAAATGATGGAGAGGGTGTGGAGAAAATGGAACCCTGCTACACTGTTGGTGGGAACGTAAAGTGATACAGCCACTATGGAGAACACTATGGAGGTTCCTTGAAAAAATAAAAATAGAACTACCGTACAACCCAGCAATCCCACTACTGGGCGTATACCCTCAGAAAACCATAATTCAAAAAGAGTCATGTACCACAATGTTCATTGCAGCTCTATTTACAATAGCCAGGACATGGAAGCAACCTAAGTGTCCATCGACAGATGAATGGATAAAGAAGATGTGGCACATATATACAATGGAATATTACTCAGCCATAAAAAGAAACGAAATTGAATTATCTGTAGTGAGGCAGATGGAATTAGAGTCTGTCATAGTGAGTGAAGTAAGTCAGGAAGAGAAAAAAAATACCGTATGCTAACACATATATATGGAATCTAAAAAGAAAAAAAAGGTTCTGGAGAACCTAGGGTCAGGACAGGAATAGAGACACAGACTAGAGAATGGACTTGAGGATACGGAGAGGGGGAAGGGTAAGCTGGGACAAAGTGAGAGAGTGGCATGGACATATATACACTACCAAATGTGAAATAGATAGCTCGTGGGAAGCAGCCACATAGCACAGGGAGATCAGCTCGGTGCTTTGTGACCACCTAGAGGGGTGGGATAGGGAGGGTGGGAGGGAGACGCAAGAGGGAGGATATATGGGGATATATGTATATGTATAACGGATTCGCTTTGTTATAAAGCAGAAACTAACGCACCATTGTAAAGCAATTATACTCCAAAAAATATGTTAAAAAAAAAAATAAAGTAAAACTAATGTGCAACATCACATTGCAACAACAACATTTTGTATGACATCAGATATTGTTTAATCTAATTCTAAAAGTATTGTTATTTTCCTTCCTGAATAGGTGTTTCTGAATTCATGAGATTCTGCAATTTTAGAACAGTGACAAAGAGCTAATTTTATCATCAACAGAAGAAAATGAAAGGTTTATATACAAAGGAATATTGAGTAGTCAATATTTACAAAAAAAGAACGCGTTTTTCAATTTAACTTTCTGGTTAAATGAGAGAAAACCAGAGAATCTTCAACTCATATTATTATAACTTCTCTATAATACATCTTACAAATAAATATTTAGTCTAGCATACTATATTTAGTTTTCCATTAGCGACTGAGGCTTTTGTGATACATGAACTTCAGCCATGCTTTGCAAAGAACGGTGAATACATTGGCCGTTGATCAAGATAAAGGGTACTGTTGAAAGGGTTGTGATAGTGTTTGCAAAGGTGATGCAATAGTTCCTGCCATCCTAAATGCTCATTTACATGGTTCTTTTGACAATTGTCCCATGGAAAGGCAGAGTCTGTTTCAGTACTGCTTGAATCTGGACTAGCCTGGTGACTTATTCTGATCAATGTAGTACAACAAAATTGAAATGTCTGACTACTGAGGTTGAGCTTTATAAGGTCTTACGGCATCTGCTTTTGCTCTCTTGGCTCTCTGCCCAAAGACTGCCGCAAAAGGAATCTGGTCTATCCTACCGGAGGCTGAGAGGTAACGTGGAGAGGAGAGAGGCACTGCATCTGACAGCTTCCACCAGCTGCCAGACATGGAGCAAGGCACCACCACAAACTTTCCACCCCAGCTATTAGCAGCAGTATGTGTTCTGCAATGGAAAGATTTAGGTTAAATCCATATCTGCTCAATTGTGCCCTTATTTAACCTCTTTTTGGTCTCAGCTTTCTGCTGCGTAAAATGAGGATAACAATATCATCTGACTTGTAGGGTGAGTGAGAATATTAAATGAGTAAATGCAATTAAATATCTTAAAATATTACCTGGAATAGCACACACATGAATAAAATGTAAGTTATTATACAATATTAGTATCGCTGTTATTGTTGCTGTTGCTGCAATTTTTATTTGTCTTTTACAGAAAAGGAAACAAGACTCAGAGTGATTAAATGTTTTTCCCAAAGCCACAGAGCTGTGAAACCAGGATCCAGAATTTTTGGTCCAGAGTCTAGCTAGCTATTAACCACCACACCTTTTTGCATCTACTCTGTGACTCTGATTTATTCAGAGATACTATGTGCCAGCCATTGTGGTCAATGAGTTCACATATATAATATTATCAATATTGTAATTAGCCTGGTGTAACTAAATTAAGCATTTTAATATGACTTTGTACAACATGCCAGGCCCTCCCTACCTGTCCATCATCATCTTCCATGACTCCTTGCCTCCTACTCTCCCTGGATTTCAGCCCATCTTTTCCATGTACCTCTGTGCATGCCATTCTCTCTGGTTACAATGCCCTTGCCCTCCCTTTCCTTTAGAACCTTTCACAGTTACTTTTACTATAGGACTCTGCCCCAGCATCTCCTCTGTGAAAATCTTACTTCCTTACTCTTAGAAGGTTCTCAGGTACTCTCTCTGCTCCCATAGTCACTGTCAACATATTATTGCTAAAATGATATGTAAGTGTTTTGAAAGTTTTGTTTACTTATGTCTCTCCCATTGATTGTGAGCCATAGAAAGCAGGACTCTGTCTTTTTTATTTTATATTCCTGGACTTCAATAAATAACCTCTGGTTGAGTGCATTCTTATGGTGCAACACATACCATTTGCATTCCTGGACCTTTTTCTTATGTTTGTGTTCTTATGCATGTCGTCATGTTTTATATTGAAAATTACTATTTGAGATTATAGAGGAGAATCATGGTTTAGTGTAAAAGGCTGGATTTAGAGAGAGTCAGACCTGGGCTCAGATCTCAACTCCATCACTAGTTTAGCAATGCAAACTTGAACAAGTGATGTAAATTCTATGCTTCAGTGTACTTCCAAACAACCAGAAAACACATATGTATGTGTATATAAAGAAGTGTGAAGATAAATTTCATCATGATATGCAAACTGCGTTGAGTATGTAGTGGCTCAATCGTCTGTAAAAATTATTATCATCATTAAGGAAGATTTTATGAATGAAGGGCTGCTTTGCTTTAATATTTTCACAGAGGTGAAAGAGGTAAAGATTTGTTCTGTTATCCTGTAAACATTAGTTAAGTTTTAAAAACAGTACGTTCATTAGAGAGCCCAAGCATTTATAAGAATAATGAGATGTTAGTGGACTCAGAAGATAGGAGAATAGAGCATCCAGATATATTCATTCAATTTTTAAAGAGACAAAACTTATTTTTAATAACCAAGACTTAATTTTTAGTATACATATTAGCACAATCACACCAAAACAGAAAACTTCTGACAGTACAGTTACAAACAATGCAAATCTACTAACAAAGACCCAAATCAACAAACACCACCAACAAAGTATTTTTAGATCTTGTTTCCCCAATATTTTATTATATCATTATTATTGCTTTTTGTTCTTGGATGGGTCTGGTCTTTCAAAAACATGGCATACAATCAACTGAAAAGTTAAAATACTATAAATAGAATTTAAAGTTTACGTATCTGTATGTATATATGCATATACATGCAGGTATATACGCATATATGGACATGTATATGTTTATGTATATGTATATTTTGAACATATTATAAATTAAATTACTAAATAATAATATTTATGTTTGAGAAAAAATAAAGTTATTTGTATTAGCTTACTGACACAGGAATACTATTTCTATTACATCTCTTACCTTCATGATTACAACCTTTACTTTGCTGACACTTTATACATCATTAACTGCCCTTAAGAAAGCTTTTTACCACATTTCTATCAACTAGTCAGCTACCTCAAATTTCAGTGCCTTTGTTCAATACAATTAAAGCCAATAGGGTTTCTATCTAAAGGTTCAAGCCTCTTTGTATGGAGAAAAAGCAGTACATCTCTTCATGTATCTTGTGCTTCAAACTATATAAAAAGATCTATGTATCCTTCCAGACTTAAAAAAAAAGCTGTATGGCTGAAATTGCAGAATATTGTAAGACACTTTTTTCTTCAAATGGAAAAAACACTTTGAAAATAATCCAATAGATAAAAGTTTAACACTAGCTTTTGTAGCTTATTTTAAGAAGCCAGTATAGAAAAGACAATATTGATTTTTGGAGTAGTAGTATATAGACTTTCACTTAACTTGCCAGACACACAAATACAGAAAATTGTAATGCTTTACCTTCGCTGGCATTGATTACTTCATTTTGATATTTTATTGATAATTAAATGATTTCCTACACAAATGAAATTTTTATTATAAATTTGAATTGAATTCATATCTAAAATATGGTTCTATTAACTATCTTAGTAGTTAATGTACTCTTTTCTACATTGAGTTTGTCTCCATTACCCCAGTAATTTTTAGAAGGTGGAAAAGAAAATAGTGCACTTGATTTGCTAAAAACATTTTAACCAGCAACAGAAATTTTGCCTATATCATAAGAATCAAAAATGTAGCCAGGCTGTTTCTGGCTTTGAGTTGATTACCTATTGAAAAAAACTGGAAATGATAGTGACATAATATGTAACTCTTTGCAAAGGGAGCATTATAAACATTTAAATTCACAGCCTTCGCTAAGTACAATACTTCAGCTGATGTACTAATTACTTTAGTTTAACCATCTTCAGGAAAGTTGCCAGACTGTACCATTGAATCTTTTGCTATAGAAAATAAAAAATATTCGTTTACTACCATGTTAGTTAAAAATGCTTGACTTAGTGCCTTTGTGTGAAGAAGGTACAGAATAGTAAAAACAGAGATATCCCAATGAGTTTAGAAATAAGGATGATTTGGTGATAAATGAGGGCTCTACTTAAATCCAAATTGGATGTTGTAACCACAGTTTTAGCAGATGTCACACCTAAATCCCCAAACTCTCTTTAAAACTATCTGTGTCATTCTTAAACAGAACAAAACAAGTATGTGAGGATATAATATAGAAGCAGAATCAAGAGTTCTCCAGGTTTGTTCACTTTGTGTGTGTGTGTGTGATAAAACTCCCACTTACCCAGAATTTTTCCCTCTCCCTCTATTTTGATTGTACTGTCTTGGGCTTAATTCATATTATCCTTGTGGTACAAGTCAGTTTCCCAATACAACTTTATTTAGTATATTTCTAATACTGCAGAGGAGAAAATACCCTGTAGTGACTTGAGAGAATTATCCATTCTGCTCAAGTGTCTAATACATCCTGAAACAAACTTATGGCTTATAATAGAAACATTCAAAATCAGAGTCAATCTACACCATTAAAAAATATATAAAAGTAGATTAATTTAAAAAAAAATTCTGTTTTCATCATTTACAGACTAACAGGCAGTCTGAAAATAAGTGGGATTAATCAGAGCTGAGTCAACCACCTTTAGAAAATAGGAAGATAACCCTCCCCAGAAATAAAATCTCTCAAGAGCTGTCAAAATATTTTATTTTTACTACTAAGGAAACTTTAGGTTATACATTGCCAGACTTCACTTTCACATTAAAGTATAAATATTCATAGGAAGTAGTGATATGTTAAATTGTTATCACACTTTAATGAAGTGTGAAATCTCAAAAGACAGCTTTAGGGTGTTATAGGCCTACATTCAGATCTTGATGATACAACTTATAGATAAATGGATCTGAGTAGGTGATTCCTCCTAGGTGAGCCTCCATTTTCTCAACTGTGAAATGTACTTACTAAGAATACTTGGCTCATCAAATTTCTTGGCTCAATTGAGATGATACATGGGCATTTGATTTATGACTGTAAATAGGTATATTGGTACTGTTTTTACTAGTTTTCCTAACAGAAAAGTATTGAATGATTTAGCATTAGCATTTCGATGAAAAACATAAAGAGTAGCTCTCAGGAAATATCCAGTGGAGATCCAATAAGCACATATGCATGGAAACCTCTGATTAGTAGAACTGTGGGGAGAGTGAGAAGGACAGGGATGAATGTGGGTGATATGGAGAAGGTACTGAAAATATTTCTTTCATAATTCTCCCAACATCCTTATTAATATACAGTTCTGTCCATAAGATTTTCCTTCTTTCCTGGTTAGGATTTCACTTGGACATTCTATGTATAGAGATTTAGATGAGTTTCATTTCCGTGCAATTATGGTACCTTGGATACATCTTCAGTAAGATTATTCTTGAATTTGCTTCTCTTACAGATGCCTCTAAAGGAACATTTCTGGTAGTTAGATGGCTGCGTGTGGTTCAAGAGACAGTGCCTGCATTATGTGGGAACCAAGTCCATGCTCTTGCTCTTATTACTGTTTTATACTCTAAACAACAAAATTAAATCTTTTTTAATTATAGAAGATATATTCTGATATACATGACCTGGAAGAGGGTGACTGACGCATTCTGTTCTCTGGTCTGGGTAAGTCTGAGATTTCCCTCCCCTGACTCATGCACAAATTTATTCACTGTCTCCACACCTAAGCAACCATTTGAGGCTCGTTCATACTGAACATGACCTGGACCAGGTTGTATATCCTGGTTCCATACCATTCTGAAGTTATTGCACATTCCTTAAGCAAATCCAAATGATGCATTAGTCATTCATTTATTCATGCAGTCAGTAGATATTTGAGTGTTCACAACATGCCACACACTGTTCTAGGAAAAGGAGACAGAGCAATGTGTTACAAAAAGAGAAAGGCGCGGCTCTCGTGGAGCTTACATTTGAATTTTCCTTTGTCTTTTCATGAAGATGTACAAAACATCCAAACGTGGTGCTTCCCAAGACCACAGCCTCTGAAGAAGGTGTAGCAATGTTTTATACTATGTATCTTTCTGTGAAGATCTGATGGGAACTTGATCTAGGGGAAACCAATCCACAGTCTGGCTAATGATCTGTTCTGTGAGGTACTGAGTCAGTTAGATTTTGATTTTTAAGAATATGAATTTAAAGTACAAAGAGACAATGCAGAGAACACAAGAAGAAAGGCTGAAAGGAAATGAGGTAAAGAGAGGTTATGCAAGAGAGCAGAGGTCATGTTAGGAGAAAGTAGAAAAGACAGGAAAGAACAAACCATGATACTGAGAAGAGTAGAAGTTGAGGAAACCAGCTGATGGAGACATGCTCCCGAGACACCTAGAACTGCCTGGGATTCTACAGCTAGGCTTCATTTGACTCAATCTTAAATCATTTCATCTACTTCTTGGCCTTCATGTTATCTCTGCTTTTCCTAAGGAGTGTTCCTGGGAAGCCATGTGTAGGTACTCTTGCAATAAACTCTGATTACTGGTGCCAACTTGGGGTGAATTTCTTCATCTTGCAACAAATAAGCAGCCTAAATTAACCATAGGGCATATCTGCTAAAGATGCACATGACTCCTTCCCTCCATTTCCACTATACACCCCCTCACATTTTACTCATTTATTAAGATGTACATTTTTGCTGGATCATAGGGAGAACAAAGTCTTGGAAAGAAACTTGTTAGTAAATGAACAATGCCTCCTTGATAATACAGAAGCCATTTTAATGATAATATATTTCAATTGGTCTATTCAAGAGGCTAGCAAAGCTGCTTTATGAATAAGTATCCTTTATGTGACACTAAGAACAAAATGCTTAAACATCCCTGATCTATGGAAGCTAGGGGAAATATTGAAAATGTCATGATAGTTCAACATTTAGGATTCTTTTCAACTTATCCCACAATAGCACAATGTAGTAGAAATAGAGGTGGAGAAGACCAGAGGCTGGTTAGAGATTCCAGATTTTCCCTGGTTAGCACCAAACAAATAGACACAAAAAAATCCAAGACAGACATAAAGTCTTACGCAGATAAAGTCTACAGAAAGAAAAAAAACTTGAAATCTCTTGAAACAGTAAAGACCATGACACAAAAATAAGAATAAGAATTATAAGAATGAGAATTCATAGAATAAGAACAGCGTGGGACACACACACACGCACATACACACTCAAGAGTTTCGAAAATTTGAGTGATGCAGACAAGACCAGAAGACTGAGAGATCATGTTCCTGGCCACAATCTGGATAAAGAAAAAGTTAGAAATAAAAATCTGGCTTCCACACTATGTTACTTGTTGTAGGAAACTGAATATATTTTGTTCTCATGCCATATTGTAGCTTCAGTCATTCTCAAAGAAATTTTTTTAATCTTCACAGAGATTTGAAAATCATACAGAAATCTGGGCAGAGTGGCCCCTCTTTGCCTACATTTATTCAGTACCCAGAATGAGCTGAGGAGGTAAGTAGCTGCCACATTTGATATAATTTCAGTCTAGATACACTATGTGTTATATAAGCATATATTTGAATGTCCACTCTGAATGTTTTAAAAAAAAACAGTAAGGGTAAAAATAGCACTGTATCAACACCTGATAAAAACATTAAAGTAGGAGAGAAGATGCAATGCCTTCTTAGATGCCGTGACTTAACATAAACAATATACACAGTATAATAAGCCCAGGTCCTTTAGAAACCAACATGACTGTTACTTCTTTCCTTCTTTCTTCATCAATTTCTATCAGGCCTATCTCCAAAAATGTGGTTACAGTGAAGTTTGTTAGAACCAATTTCATTGTCTTTCTCTTTACGTTCAACTAAATGACAAGAAAACCATTAATGAAGCTTGAGAAAGATTTTTTAAAGTGGTTCTATATACACTGTCAAAAAATAGGCCTTAAAAGTTTTCCAAAAGAATGAAAATATAACCACTAATAATTCTGAGAAACATAATAGTGCCAAATTATTTAGTATCTGTCAATTGCCATGAGCAGTTTTATGTAATCTGCAAATAAAAATAAAAAGCCTATTTTAATAATTCCACCAAGTACTTCTCTTTTTATATAATAAAAATATATCATGTTCTAGTTCTTTCTCAGATTCAATAGAATTTTGTTTGTGTATTGGAGTCTGACTCTTTCAAACTCTGTTCTTATTCTCAAAGATTAAAGCTATTTTCCTTTCTGATTATAAATTTAGGCCCTTTACATTCCATCTAATCCTCCCATCAGTTTGAGGAAAACAGCTCCCCTTTGCAAAGGGATTGTGTAAATGCAGAAAAATAGGGCAACTTGTATATATGAATAGCTATTGTATGCACATACTAATGACATCTTTTTCAAGTTCTTGGATACTAACTTTTTCAGTTTATGTTCTGCACAAGATGCCTTTCAACACCCTCCTTAAGAGTGCAACTTTTAGAATTCTAGTTTTCTTTAGGGGAGCCAACTCTGTATTATTCCTAATGTCTATTTAACCAGTAAATGAAAAGACAGTAGAACATTGTATTTAGGGGAGGCAACCCTATTGCCAGATTGTCTAGGTTAGAATATCAGCTCTACCACTTGTAGGCTGAGACAACTTGGGCAAGTTACATGACATTTTATTGGGTTTCAATTTCCTCATTTAAAAAATAATTATAAGAGTATTCACTTCATGTATCCCTGTGATGATGAATTAAAAATACATAAAGTGCTTAGTATAGTGCCTATTTTCTGGGAGATGCTGAAGAGGTGCTCAATAAGATTGCTATTACTGCTATTATTGCTGCTGTTATTATTATTAAGCAGTACATACTCTGATACATTGTTGATGGAAATGCAAAATGTTAAAGCCAGTACGTTTAAGTAATGTGACCATTTCTTATGACTTTAAACATACTCTTATCCTAAACCCGGCAATTCTAGAAAAGAAAGCATATGCCCATACAAAGACTGTATGTGAATATTTATATCAGCTTTATTCAGAACCACCTCAATCATGAAACAAACCAACTGTCCATCAGGTGGTCACTAGATGATGAAGTTGTGGCATATCCACACAATGGAATACAAATCAAAAATTAAAAAGAGAATGACTACTGATGCAAGTAACATCATGGATGGATCTCAAAAGCATTATGCTAAATGAAAGAATCCAGAAAGAAAGAAAGAGCTACTTATTATAAAATTTGATTTTGATGATATTCTCAAAAGGCCAAACTCTAGGGATAGAAATCTGATCTAAGTTTGCCAGGGGGAACTGATTACAAAAGGACATAAAGAAACTTTTGGGGGTAATGGAAATATTCTGTCTTCATTATGGTGATGGTCACATTACTATATTTTTCAAAATGTAAAGAAATATACAACTATAAAGAGGAACCTTTAGTGTATATCAATTATACCTCAATAACATGACATAAAAAATGAAAACAGGAATACGTACATGTCAAGTTACCACATAGGAATATGTGGAAATATAATGTTGGCTTCTGAGGACTATACGTACACTACCGTAAACTAAAGGCTAGGGTATGATTGGAGATTCTTGTTCATCCTAAAATGTTATGTCACAAACAAACTATGTCCACAGAGTGTATGGTTATGCCTCTATGATGTCACTTCCTGAGCCAAGATATAAAGCTAGTTCTGCTCAAAGTCTAAAGCCTGTCTCAGCCCTCAGGTTCTGGGTCAGAGAACTTGACTCACAAGGGAGAACCGTGAAAGCTACAAAGTCTATTTCAATTTATAGCTATTGACAGAGGTCAGTCCAGCAGCCTGAAGGGGTAAAAGAATCAGGGTTAACTGGCATTGAGCCAAGCAAGGAAGCTCCTGGCAGCAAGTGACAAAACAACCAACTGGCACTGAATTCATAAACTGTGCAGGTTTGGAGTCAGAAAGTTTTGTTGGCAAAATCTCAATAAATATTGTTGTAGTGGCAATTAAAAAATAAACAATTTTGGGGTCAACTACTTCTCTGAACTGACCACTGCATATAGCACCAATTCTCCTTATTGAATTATATCCGTTGGCTTCAGCATTTTATTAGTTGGAAGTTCTGTTTAGCAAGCAATTAGCAAACTATACAGTATTCTTTGATTTAATTTGCTCTTATTTAATTTTTTTCTTAAATACAAGATATGTATAATTATTTTATTGTTGTTATTATATACCAGATGTTCCTGTAATTGCTTTTGTAAACTTTCTGAATTGCTATACTGTTCTTTCTTCGTTCCCACTTTATTCTTTTCTTTTTCTGTTACCTCTTTACTGGCGTTTGATGTTCACAATTAGCCAAAGTTTGCTTTGTGATGTAATTTTAAAATTGATGATTATAATTTTTAGGGATTAAAAGTGTTCTATAATATTACAAAACAAAAATGAATAAAATTTAACTAACTCATTAAGAGACTATAGGCCATGAAGCTTAAAAAAACTGATTTCAAACTATCTTGATCATTCAATTATATTTAATAGTTTGGTTTAAAAAAGACTTATTTTGATATTTTTCAGCATCACAATAAAATTAATTAAAAATATGCAATGCCCATGTGAAACTACATTACCATGTGCTAAGAAAATCTGTGGAGTCAAACTGAAAATTCAATTGAAAAATGATGATAAAATCGTTCATCAGCTATAAATACTAAATTAACTTATTGAATCTTAAAAAGTATTGAGAGTATACAATTCTGCTTTATTTGGCAATATTTGATATAAAAAGTGATTGAATTCAAAATCCTTTAGCATTATCACCAGAAATTTCAATTTTCAATTTCAATTTCAATTTCAATTCTGCATTTGTCAAGAAGGAAATGGAAGAGTTCTTAGATTTAAAAAGTAATCACACTTTAAGTACCATTTAAGATCAAATTAACTGAATTCTTGTCATAAGTAAGAGTTTTTAGGTCCATCCATGTTGAAACAAATGGCATTATTTCATTCTTTTTTATGGCTGAGCAATACTCCATTGTATATATATGACCTAGAGACTATCAAACTAAGTGAAGTAAGCCAGACAGAGAAAGAGAAATATCATATGATATCGCTTATATGTGGAATCTGAAAAAGAAGATACAAATGAACTTATTTACAAACAAGAAGTAGATCCACAGACATAGAAAACAAACTTATGGTTACCAAACGGGAAGGAGGGAGAGGGATAAATTAGGAGGATGGGATTAACATGTACACATTACTATATATAAAATAGATAACCAACAAGGACCTACTATATAGCACAGGGAACTATAGTCAATATTTTGTAATAACCTATAAGGGAAAAGAATCTGAAAAAGAATATATATATAAAACTGAATCACTGTGCTGTACACCTGAAACTAACATGACATTGTAAATCAACTATACTTTAATAAAAAAAAGTAAGAGTTTTTGCTAAATGGAAAAAAAGTGAAAACATTTTTTCCTGACATTTGCTACCATTTACTAATTTGTTTAATGTTTGCCCATAGTGACTACGATGGCTTTGAAAGATCATTATCAAAAACTCTCTATCTAGAATTTCTCATAGCTATTTCAAGGATGTATAACTCACACTAAAATATTATATTTATAAAAGTAAGCTCATTTTTCATTAAAAATGAAAATATTTTATTTGTACAGTTTATACAATTTAAATATTAACATTTCTCTAATGTTTTATGTTGTATCTTAATAATATCAAGGTTACATGATGTTATGTTTTTTACCAAACTGCATATAGATACTCCAAATTCTCTCCACTTTATTCCTTACTGCTATATAAATATTTTTATGTGTTCTGTGTGAATGGGTTTAGATGATTTGGTCCAAAGTGTAGGGAATAAACTTGACAACACTGAATTGTTTGTAGGGATTTTACACCTAAATGGAGATTAAACCATCTTTTTAAATTGATAGGTTTCTACTCTGAAAAATAATATTTCACATTCTTAGTGCACAGTCCTAATCTTGATGCACTTAAAAATATGTTAGGAAGTAAAATAGTTGACGTGAGAAAACCATGATAACTATTTTGAACTACTTAATTCTATTGCAGGGAATTGTCGGGTGCTTACTAATGACTGTCACTAGCTCCAATCATAACCTGAGCAACAGAAACAAGAGCATACTTGTCTCAGTCTCTGTCTCCCCAAATATATGTCCCTCCCAACAAAGTTCTGATTACTGTCACACTGCTTACTGAACCACCATTTTTTTTAAATGAATGTTAAAACATTTATTTTTACTCAGGTTTCATTAATGGCATCCTGGTTGATTAAATATTACCAGCACATGTATAATTTAATTAGGCTATATATTATTATACCGGCTTTGAAATACTAGAAAGAGCTATCTTTGATATTAAACTTAAAGTTGTTTCTGAAGAGTTAATATATTCCAAAAATAAAAGTTCTGTAAAGTAAAATTAATTATAGTAATATTTTTGTTGTTTTTAAAAATGTTTTGAATCATACATCTACTTTTTTCCTCTAAAAATCTGGCATGCCTCCTATTAATTTGAGGCAACCAGAGTGGCAGACACATTCTTCTTCAAGTTTTTTCTTCTCTTTTACTTAGGTACAAAGAACAATTTTTATAGCACTTGAGGTGAAATCCATGTAGGAATGACAATATATATACAGAATTATAGTAACCAGCAATACTACTGAGTTTCTAGGAGGAACAATCAAAATTTCAGCTCTGTAAAATATTGATCAAATTGAATAAAGGAATTTGGTTGAGAGCATCTTATGACATTCTTTATAAAATTCTGGCTTTCTGACACTGTGGATATCCTCTTAAATGGAGCAAACTTCCTGTTAAACTTGTATCAGAGGGTCGCCCTTCTTTTGAGAACTCCTAAGTAGGCCAAGAGTAGAGTGAATGTAAAATAATTGAACCCTCCTTGACATAACTTTTACTACTTTTCTGAGCTTATTTCTCTGAGAGGAGGAGATCCCTCCTTAAGATACTTCTTTTAAAAAGCTGATTAATCCTAAAGTCTGAAGCCTAAAGAAAGGAAGAAACTATTGTGCAAATCAGAAGAACTCATGGTGAATTCAAACCACTGTAGAGATAAAACTTGATGTGAAAGTTAAAAGATCTATATTTCAAAAAACATATTGGACCCTTGTAAAGAAAGGATAGCAACTTCTCAGTTAAAAAAAAAAAAAAAAGCTACTTTTAATCCTCTTCTACAGATGATGGTTTCATTTGAACCAAGTCTTAATAACATGTGCTAATGAATAAGATGCCATTTTAAAAATATTCAACAAAATGAAACAAATCACATATGGTTAGCTTGCATTTATAGAAGCCTAAATTATCTTCCACAGCAATGTTTGGATTTCTACAACAATGCACAAAACCTTTTATTTTTAGTCTACCAATCTGTACTACATTTGATTTGTACTTTTTGATGAACATTAAAATTCTATATTAAAAATTATAATTCCCCTTTGCCAGGGACTTTTATTTTCTATCTACCTTCAATGGATAGCTGCAGCATCTTCAGTCTTCCATTTCAAAGTATTTATATTCAATGTTTATTCCCAAAGAAATAGAAGGCTTAGTCAACTCAATGTTATTTATTTATTTTGCTTTGATCTGTAGGTTGTCATGTAAACTAAGCAGCACATTTCTTTCTCACTTACATATGGGCTTGCTGACTGACAGAGCTCTCGGATTTCTTTGTGGCTAAGGAAAGTTATTTTCGATACAGTGTGAGATATTTTAAAAGAGTGTTTGAAGTGTTAAAGCAGATATCTGGGCCAACAAAAATGAAGATCATGTTCTTAATCTTGATCATTCCAAAAACTTCAGGCTGAGCTTCCTGGTTTCAAAAGAATCATTGTGAAAAGTGAGGGTAGTAATAAAAAGATGCTTATAGCATTTGGGGTTATAAAAATTAGCTTTCAAAATTAAAACTTTATCCCATGCCCTTAACGTGATTTTTAGAGTGTTTATTTTTTCTCTCAAATTATGCATATTGGTTTCACCTCTTTTGTCTTGTACCCTGATTTCCTGATCAGGTAAATCTCTGAGTTCTCTTATTCTGGATCCTGATGTGTCTTAGTGTAAAGATTTTAATTTTGTGCATTTAAAGCATGCATTATAATGGTTAATCTACATGTCATCATTAATCTCTAAATCGTAATATTGGCGCACAGACTGCCCCTCTCATGTTAGTCACTGCTAATAAAAGTCAAAGTGAGATCAGATTGATCAGATTGAGAATCAAAGGAAAGCGGATCTACTTTATAAATGATACGAATAAAAGCCCATCAGCTTTATTCAATTTTACCAGGAGAACAGGACCAAATGAAAGAGACTGAGGTAAGTGACAAGCCAGGGGTCAATGACCAGTTAATACTGCCCAAGTTAATATGAATATCAAGCTTGTCTGCATAGGTAGCAGATTCTGGTCCTCCCTCCTTCCCTTCCCTTTTCTTCCCTTCCCTTCCCTCCTTTCTGTTCCCTTTTGCTGACAAAACGTAGCACAAACATTATCAAAGCTGGGCATAGCCACATCCTATGACCTAACAAGTATATTCCCTGCAGGAATTTATACGTATGTTAACCAAAATATATTTACAAGAATGTTCATAGAAGCTATGTTGGTAATAGGCCCAAACTAAAAAGTACATAAATGATTATCAACAGTAAAATGTATAAGTTGGGGTACGTTTACACAATGAGATACTATACAAAACAAGATGGACAAATCTCACGCACACAATGTTAAGTGAAATAAGCCAAAAGCAAAAGAATCTATACTGTATGATTCCATTTCTGTGGAGTGCAAACACAGCAAAACTCATCTATAGTGTTAGATATTCGGATAGTGGTTATGTTTAGGGGAGTGACTAGGGTGGGGCATGAGAGGCACTTCTGGGGAGCTGTTAATATGCTATTTATTGAACACAAAAAAGTGTGCTTACTGTGCAAAAAGTCAGTGAGCTGTACACTTGGGATTTGTATACTTTCATATATATATGTTATACTTCAATAAATATATATATATATTATACTTCAGTAAAAAACACATGCCCTTACAGCAAATTTGGATCATATTAAATGTAAAAAACAAAACAAAAAACCAAAAAAAACCAAAGCCTCATAAACATAATTACTGTGAAACTTCTGGTGTTTTCTCTTCCAGTTTTGAAATAAAATAAATGCTAATATGACGCAGGGACATAAATTAGAATATCTATTTCCTAACTATCTATCTATCTATCAATCTATCTATCCATCTATTGCTCACCGTTTATTTCCCTTAATGTTGTATAAACTATTTATACATGTCTTTTGAGTATAATTTTTGATATTCCATTATATCAATGTATCATAATTTAAATATCTGCCTTTCGATTCTTTCCTTTTTATTCTTTGAAGGATAATTATGAGTCAAAGACATATCCAATTTTAAGAGTTTTGATCTTTTAAGGCTCTTGATATTGCCAACCAAATTATCTACTCCAATTTGTATTAACACTAACATCATATTATATTATTTTTTAAAACATCATTACAAAATAATGTTTCTTCCCCAATGCACATTTTAAAATTTTTAAATTTAAATGTGTAATATTAAAATATGATGTTCCAGGACTTCCCTGGTGGTCCAGTGGTTAAGACTCTGTGCTTCCAATGCAGGGGGTGCAGGTTCAATCCCTGCTCAGGGAACTAAGATCCTACATGCTGCACGGCGCGGCCAAAAAAAAAAAAAGAAAAAAAAAATGACGTTCTTTAAATCAAATATGGATGATAAAACAAAAATTGAGATATTTATATTTTCAAATATTCTTATCTATATAGAATAAAATATTCTGACCTATGGCCATTGGTACTTAAAGTATAGATGTCAAATTGCTTGATGTGAATTCTTAACTATCCACATAGAAACCAGTGAAGGAAATTCAATAATTCATTTCCCATTTTTGTAGAAAGGAGTGACAGTAAGTTGGTTCCCCCGCCCCCACCCAAATTATCACGATACATTCATCCTTACATTATGTTGATCAGAATCCTTCATTTTCATTTAACTTAAAACAAAATATTTAGCTATGTGAAAACATTTTCAGCCAATTAGATCATTTTTGTTTTTTTCTTTCCTTCCGTAAGGGTCTTGGCTCCTGTGGTTCTACTTGAGTAAATAATCAGTAGCTGAAAGTAATGCATTTATTAGACAAATTCCAATGATGCCTGCCAGCTCTTTTTTAATATTCGAAATGGCTATGAAATCATTAACTTTAAGCATCGATTCATTTGCCTCATTAAGTCGCTGCAGACTCAGTGAGCTTAGAACCCAGGAGGGTCACTAGGATAGTAGGGCCACCAACAGATTGAACCAAAAAGATGGAAGAGTAAATGGAAAAATCTGTCCAATATTCTACATCTATACCATCAGGGTCTTAATGTTTAGATGGGTAAAGGAAAAAATGTATTTGTGCTTTTGAAATATTTCTGTAAAAATAAATTAAGAATGTTGTTTGGTTTAGACATGCTTGTGAAATAATAATTCATAAATATTAAAAAAAAACCCTAAAAATAGAATTACCATATGAATTACCATAGGATCCAACAATCCCACTCCTGGGCATATATCCAGCCAAAACTATAAAAAGATAAATGCACCCCTAAAGAAGATGCAGTACATATGTACAATGGACTATTACTCAGCCAAAAAAGAAAAAAAAAAAAAAGAACGAAATAATGCCATTTGCAGCAACATGGATGGAACTAGAGATTATCATACTAAGTGAAGTCAGTAAAAGAGAATGTAGAGACGTGGATGGACTTGAGTCTGTCATACAGAGTGAAGTTAGTCAGAAAGAGAAAAACAAATATCGTATATTAATGCATGTATGTGGAATCTAGACAAATAGTACAGGTGAACCTATTTGCAGGGCAGGAATAGAGATGCAGATGTAGGGAATGGACTTGTGGACATGGGGGTGGGGTAGGATGAATTGGGAGATTGGGATTGACTGCAGTGTGTAAAACAGATAGCTAGTGGGAACATGCTATAAAGCACAGGAAGCTCAGCTCGGTGCTCTGTTAAGACCTAGATGAGTGGGATGGGGCAGGTGGGAGGGAGGTCGAAGAGGGAGGGGAAATATGCATACATATGGCTGATTCACTCCATTGAACAACAGAAACTAACACAACATTGTAAAGCAACTATACCCCAATTAAAAAAAAAAAAGAAAAAGAGAATGACAAATGTCATATGATATCACTTATATGTGGAATCTAAAATATGACACAAATGAACCTATCTACAAAATTTTAACTGTGAAAGAGAAACAGACTCACAGACATAGAAAACAGACTTGTGGTTGCCAAGGGGGAGAGGGTTAAGGGAGGGATGAACTGGGAGTTTGGGGGTAGCAGATGCAAACTATTACATATAGAATGGACAAACAACAAGGTCCTACAACATGCAGGGAACTGTATTCAATATCCTGAGATAACCATAATGGAAAAGAATATAAAAAAGAATGTATATATATGTATAACTGAATCACTTTGCTGCACAGCAGAAATTAACCAATATTGTAAGTCAACTATACTTCAATAAAAACGTCATCTGTAATAATTCATAAATATTAATCACTTCTAAGTATGGAACTAATACAACTTAGAAAAATATGTCTAAAATACTTATATAAAGTCATGATTCTGTTTTACAAAGTGAAGGCAGGAAAATTTAGTGCTGTAAAATATTACAAATGATAGTTAGCTTAAGTCAATAAAGCCCTAGATACTCTTTTGCCCCCTTCAGTTTTAGAGAAAATGCTTCAGAGTAAGCCAGCCTTTTGGGGAGAATCTATTTTTGGTATAAAATTCACATGCCCCCCTAATCTCAAGAAAAAGTATTTAAATAATTGACAGAAATTAATTTACAAGAAAGCATTATTATCTAAATCTATTTTTAGGCATGCTTATGTTCTTCATAGTAAATTGAAGTCGAAACTAAGTAAATTGAAAAGACACTTGTTTTTTGTCTTTGTTTTCTAAAATCAACAATTATCTGACATAAAAGGAAATTCTTTCCCCAACTGGTGTACACCAGAGAGCTGATGAAGTAACAACAGAAACAAAACTAATAGTTACAATATAAGCAAGATTTAGAATTAATTTTACATACACAGTTTCCAAAACCTCTCCTCTCTTTTATATCAATACATCATTTTCAGATTTTACTGTAAATCTGTCTTTTAAAAACTTAATTGCAGTTCTGCAAATATTTATTGAGTGGCTATTCCCTTTTTATGTTCATTTTTATTTGGAGAGACAGCCAAAATATGTCAATTCTAATGCAAGAGCTAGAATGAAGATTAGAGAGAAAGTGAGAGAAGGAGAGAGGTAGAGAGAGAGAGAGAGAGACAATATTTTGACGGGCGAAAGATCTAGGAAGACTTCACTGAGAGGTATCGTCTGGGCTTCCCTGGTGGCGCAGTGGTTGAGAATCTGCCTGCCAATGCAGGGGACACGGGTTCGAGCCCTGGTCTGGGAAGATCCCACATGCCGCGGAGCAACTAGGCCCATGAGCCACAACTACTGAGCCTGCGCATCTGAAGCCTGTGCTCCACAACAAGCGAGGCCGCGACAGTGAGAGGCCCGCGCACCGCGATGAAGAGTGGCCCCCGCTCGCCGCAACTAGAGAAAGCCCTCGCACAGAAACGAAGACCCAACACAGCCAAAAATAAATAAATTAATTAATCAAAAAAAAAAAAAAAAAAAGAGAGAGGTAACATCTGACCCAGACCTTGAAAGGTACCTAGGACTCCAACATATTGAACTGAAAGACAGAAGGTATTCCAGGCATGGAGGAGTGAATGGAAAAAATCTGTCTAATACTCTGTAACACCAGGGTCTTAATTCTGACCTCCATCCAAGCTATCCTTCACACTGTTGTGAGAGTGATCTTCCAAGGAGGCAAATAACATCAAGTCACACTCCCCAATGGTTCAAAGTATGATGAAAACCCTTTACGATGGCATGGAAAGGTTTATCATCAACTGGACCCAGTATATCTCTCTAGCCCCATCTCTTGCTATTTGCTCTTCCTCCCCCTGCTCCACTTACCCCAGACATACCAAACTATTGTAGTTTCCCAGAGACACCATGATCTGGCATAGGCTTCATCTTCTGTTTGGAAGGACCTTCTGTTCGTTATTTATGTCCCTGATTTTAACTCATTTTTCAAAACCAGCTTGAATAAAACTGAAAATACTAGAAAGCTCTTACTAAAGTAAGATTAAAATTGCTGATTATGTAGCTGCCACCTGTGAGGACTAGGAGGGACCTTGTACTCAGATAAATCCTCCCTGTTTATATGTTACCTTAAGCGCACTTCTTAGCTCTACTGAAAATTGCAGTTGCCTGCTTGTTTGTTTCTCCTCTGGACCATAGCTACTGGGTGGCCTGGAATTTTTTCCTTTATAACCTAACACAAAATAGGATTTCAATTGTTTTGACTGTTGTTAAATTAGACTGAATTGAGCAAAGGCATGGAAATGAGAGAATGCAGACACTCTTTGGGGATCAAGAATTTATCCTCTGTGGCTGGGGTACAGAAGAGAAACAAAGAGCCTTTAGAATGCTGAAGAAAATGGTTCGTGGAAATAATGGCATAGGCATGCCATCATAGGCATCAATTCTATTGTCATAGGCTTTCTGGCAAATGTTTTCAACAGACGAATGATCCAATTTATAATTCAAAATCTTAAATAGAGAACATTCCTATCAAATTAGAGTTTTGTGCAGAGAACGATTCATATTGCATTTATTAACTAAAGTCATGCTTATATTTTTGTTGTCAACCATAAAACGTATATGTTACAGGGAAGTCTCTTTAACTGTGGTTGTTAGAGTCTCTCAATAAGAGATACTGAGATTGAAATTCGCAAGAGTGTAGAACCTGTTAGAGCATATTACACTTATTAGTAACAGACAACCTCAACAATTCTTTAAAAAGGCAATGGTTAAAATACTTAACACAAAATGGCATTCAATGAGCCTTGACAATTTTAGCTACAAACAGAACTCTAAATAATGAATCAGTGAGTTGTAGTTCCTTGGTACTGAACACTAGGTCACATTTTTCTCTTCTGATATTTTGTGTATGTTTATTTATATCTATATGATTTCAACTATCTATGTGTTCCTCTACATTTGCCCTATTAGCATTTCTTACAATCATGCCTATTCAGTTTTAAAGTAAATAACTTAATATTACTTTTGCAGCATCTTTGGTAGTTCTGTTCTATGGGCTAAACTATGGAGCTGGAATAGATCTGTTTTAGACATTTTCACAGCAAGAAAACAGAATATGAGCATGTGCAAAACTCATTACTTTCCTTAGTCCCTCAAATAGCCACATCTTGAATTACTGTTCTCAGAAAAAAGCAATTGGTCATCCTAGATACAATGATATCACTCTGGTACACCTACATGTATAGTATGTCAAAAAGAAAAAAAATGAATCTCATTTCCTAGAGTCTGCAGATTGCTAGCGTAAAGGAAGGTTAAAAGAAAACGAAAATGATTTAGAAGTAGTAATAGGTAAGACACTCTAAAGGACTGAATCTGTGCTCCAGAGATTACTTCAAAATTGATTGAGCTTATAACCACAACATAAAATGATTTTGTATTTAACATAGCAATAGTTCTATAAATTTATCTGCTGTAGACATAGCAGAATTTGATTTCACCAAGTAAGCTATGCTGATCATAGTGGCTTCAGAGGTTGACTTCTAGGAAAATGAAAAGATCAATTTTTCTAAGAGGGAAAAAAAATGTAATTGAACTAGTTTTCAATCATTCATTATTACACTTTTAATCAACAACAACATAGAATGATGGCAATCCTGGTCCTTATAAGAGAATATAATTCTTCAGCTGCCTGAATCTTACTTTTGATTTTGCCCAGCTGCAAAAATATAAATAAATAATTAACATGAATAGAGAATTGCCTGCATATATGCAGTCCATCCTTATCTTTATATTCTAGATGATATCCATGGATCACCTAAAACTGTTAAGAGTTATTCATGTACCATTCTTTAGTCTTCTCATAGATTTTCTTTCCCTAGGTTACATTTTGGTAGAATACTATCAACCTGTAGAGTATAGATATAAGAAAATTCATGTAATGTATCACTGTACTTATTGTAGAGATGATATAGAAAACACAGTCCCATATATTTCAGAGTATCCTTTTATGAGGATTTCTGGAGGAAATTTCTCAGGCTTTTCCTGCATATCTGGTTTCTATTTACCTCATAGACTTAAAGAATCATGTAACTAATCATGGTTTCCTTTATATTTTAATATAAGATTGCTAAGAGGTCAATGTGATCTACCTATTGTTGGACTTAGGGAATATATTTTGGTGGTGGGTACTGTTTTTTCTGCACCCAAATCCCTTTTCCCCAAAGTGCATTCATATTCCAGTAGCAGAGAGTTGTGGCTCCTCCCAACAAGGGCAATAGTACCTTCTAGAGGGAGGTGCTCCTTGAACATTTTGGAGAGAACTTTTTGGTTATTAAATAATAGGGGGACGCTATTAAAATTTAGTGGAAGGAAACCAAGGAAGAGAGATGTCCTACAATGTGTGTCAAGAATGGCTTGAGAATGTCCCACCAGCCACTAACATAAGAAAATAGACAGTCTTTAAATAGTATTACTTACAACATAACTTCATTTCACTTACCAATACAAACCATTTGTATTTGCTTAAACGTAACTTAAACATAACTAATTTGCAGTACTATGTAAATGGGGAGGAGTTTATAATTTCCCATGTCTGAAATTTATCCTGAGCTATTAACCATTTTAGACAATCAGATTGCCAAGAACCACAAAGTGTTTTGCATTTAAATCATCAACACAAAACACCATTATCTGTCAGTGTTTTAAGCTGTCACATATATGGCACTGGATTCACAAGCCTAAGGCTAAGCATTTTATTACTTAATTAAGTTTTCTAATATCTTGTACTTGAGAATTTATATATTAAAGTAAGTGCATTTATTATTGTATATAATTTTCCGTTCTTTTATTTCTTTTTCATATTACAATTTTGGCACTGAGTTAGATTTTTTAATACTGTAATGCATTTCAGTTGTATGAATTATGAATTTCCTTTAAGTGTAACGAAAGGGATATTTTTCTTCATATGATAGGAAGACTGGATTAGACACATGTAAGGAACACTGGTTTAAGGAAATCAAAATCATACATTAATACTTTTGTGAAGCAGAAATATGTGCACTTAAAACATTTTATGTACTGGTAACATTTTAGAAAAGTCTGAAAGGCAAAAGATTCTATGAATAATAATATAATAAATGAATATTTGGATATAATAATAATAGTTTAACAATACTGCTGAATTTTTAAAAGTCACCATTTAAAAAATGTCAGCAGCACCAGTTAAAACAATAAGGAAAATCAATAAGGATCTAGATATAATTTTTAAAATGATATACGTGGCTTTTAAGGAAAAAAATGAAAATGTTTTATAGAAAGATATTAAAGTATACCTAAATAAATGGAAAAATATACAGTACACTTTTGTTAAAATAATGAATATTGCACTGATATGGAATCTTAACAAATTGGTCTAAGTTTCAATACAGTATCAATGAAAATCCTTTTAGCATTTTCCATTGAACTTGACAAACTTATTCTAAAATCTACATGGGCCAAGAATATAACAAGGTGGGGACTTTATCCTACTGAATAATAAAAACTTATTCCATCTCAGACAATGGTTTTGTTACTGAAGTAGAAAAATGTACATATGGAATGGGATAGAGAACATAGGAAAAAAAAAATTAGGCTCATATGGGATCTTGATATATGATAGTCAGTGAAGAAAAAGATGGACTTTCCAGGAAATAAAGGCAGTATAATTGGCTGTGCACATGATAAAAATTAAATTGAATCTCAAATTCACACCAATCATAAAAAATCTATTGTGGTGGATTAAGCATTTGACTATAAAGATAAATGACAAAACTTGAGGAGACCATACAGAATATCTTTATCACTATAAAATGAAAGGCTTTTAAAAAGGATCACACAATTACAAATTATGTAAAACTGATTGTTAATTTCAACTATATTAATAACTTGTTTTCATGAAAAGACATAAAAAGAACAAAAAGAGAAATCTCAAATCAAGAGAAGATTTTAGAGAAATAAGATGAATGCAAAGGTTATATAAAAAACTGCTAATAATCTAAAATAAAATGGCAAAAGAATTTTTAAAATTTTTAGATATTTAATTAAAAAACAATCCAAATGGCCTATAAATCTATGAAGAGCAATCAAGAAAATACACATTAAAACTATAATGGGCAATTACCAGATTGGCAAAAACGTAAAAGCCAATCAATATTGTTTGCCAGGATACTGAGAAGCTGACATTCTCATCTACTGCTGGCAAAAGTGTAAATTTAAACAAAAGATTTAGAAATGTTTTGCATTACCTACAAAATGTGAACATTCACATGTCCTACAACAAAGCAACTCCATTCCTAGACTTATATTTCAAAGAAACTCTTGAACATGAGCCCTAGGAGATAAATATTAAAAAATCAAAAAGCTTTGTCTAAACTTTATTATTTTAAAATAATGGCAAATAATGGCCCATGAATGATAAGATGGATACATAAAATGTAGTATTTTCAGTTAACTACTGTACAGCAATGACAGAAATTAAATTATGCCGTATGCATCAACATAAATAAATATCAGTGATAATGTTGAGGGAAAGAAGTCATGGAAGAATACATAAAATATATTCTATTCATGTTACTTTTAACAACTGGCAAAATAAACTACTTTAAAGTTAAAGTTATAAGGAAAGGCAGGAGAAAGATTAGCACACACAGAAAAATGATGATTGTGATGGCAGGGAGTTAGAGAGGAAGATGCTATCCAAAAACAGTGGAGCTGGGAGGATCCTAAGTTACAGATGATGATTGTTTTTTTTAACCTCATTAGTTGATAACCTCAGTAATGTCTGTTTTATTATTGTCAGCCCTATTGTATCCCCTTTGCCTTATCCAAGCTGCTTACACACATATAAATGCCCATCTATTACCTAGTTATTTCAACCTTGCAGTCCCATTCATTAGTTTTTATTTACATACAAAATGTTGGGAAAGGCAGTCTTGTGCATGCAGTCTCTTGGCTCCCACCTGGCCGTGTAAGACTGAGTATTAATTAGGTGGGTTTGCAACACTTCCTTACTAACAGATAAAGAGCTCACACAACCTGTGCCATGCTTATCACCTTGCATGGGATTATCTTCTCTGTTTCAGGCTCAATGAATGCTCTTTTTTCTCTGCTTGAAAAGCATGTGTCATATGGCACCTGGGCAACACCGTTATATCGGTCCTCCAAGGGGTATGGGCTGCATTCTTCCACTGCAGCACAACACAAATTGCTGTGTGCAGGCAAATGCTGAGAATGACCCGCTGGCCATGATGGACTGACTCAAGCTACTAAAACGAATCTTGCTCTGGCTCTTCTCTATGTAAGCAAAGCATTGTTCCATCTAGTTTTTGACTATGTTGTTTTCCTTGGTGACTCCAATACCAAGGTGCAACGTGCACAAGTGTTTAGAGACCTCCTCCAGGATTGGTAACTGGTACAAGTACCCTACTTCCTTCAGACTGATAACTGGTGCACCACTCTCTGCTCAACACAGAACACCATATTTATTTACGTCAGATCCAAATTAATGTGTATAAAATATTTATAAAAGATATATTAATAAATTGTATATAAAGCATAAATATATTGAACCTCTTTATTTAACCCCAATATGAACTTCTGAAGTTTTTATTTCAAAAAGCTACATTGGTGACACCAAAAAACTCACATTAATGGTCTTGCTCATCCTTAGAAACTCATAAGTAAAATTATGTTCATAGTAACTTTCATAGATCATATTCCATTTTTGATTTGGTTGTTTTCCCTAAACAATATAGAAATCGTTTTCTCTCATTATTTTTGCCTTTTCTCTGGTACTTATAAGAAAACAAACAACTCATCTTGCCTTTTTATTTTACCATTTGAGTCTCTCTATTCTAAACAAATCTTGAGTTAATGTAAGTACTCAATTCAAAATTTTACTTCTGTTGGGTAACATCAAAAGCAAATTTTCCAAATCCCTACCATCCTCTAAAATTCCACTTCTCATAAATCAAATTATGAGTCCATAATTGCAGATCATCTTTCCTAAAATAAATGTCTGAAATTTTACTATGCAACATGTCCTATATAATAATATTTCAATACATTATTTGAATAGTCACTTGAATTTGGCACCATACACATTATAGACAGTTTTTAGTGTTTTGAAATAAATAAGATCATGACGCAATTAGTGTTGCTTGTAATAGATAAGTACAAAACTTAATTAAAACATGAAAGGAAGATTTTCCGCCACCAAGCTGTTATATTATTTTTGGAGAACATCTGTTTATTTACAAACCATGGTTTATATCTTGTTCTTGATATGCATGCTAATGATATAAAAATATGCTCTAGTGAACTTGTACAAGATCAATTATAGCTATGTAACTATACATTTTGGACCATATCAGTATGTTTAAGTTGACATTTTATTTTCTTAATCTAGTCTTCTTGGCTTAAAAGTGAATACCTAACACTTTTTTACTTGTTCTATATTTTTTAAAATAAAGAAAATATGTAAACTTTAAATCAATAGGAAAATATGTTTACCTTAAAAATATATATTTATAATTTCAAATCCTGTTACTATAATGTTAATATGATTTCATAGTGACAAACTGATCAGAGGGAGGTATCAACTGGTAGGTACCCTGACCTACTCAGCAGGCCAACATGGAAGTATGTGAGAGAAAAAGTCAAGTGGCAACTTGTAATGTGAAATCTTGAAAATGAACCTGAAATATGAACTGTCCAAGCATAAAAGAGGATAAAAATGCATGTTAAATGAGCACAAGGGAAAAATACTTAGAAGTTATTGCTGACTATAAATTTAATTTTAGTCAACAGTGTAACATAAATGCAAACATAAAGTTAAACAAACAAAAGAAAATGAAACAAATATGATCTTGGGTTTCATTAACAGAAAGAAAAACTATCTAGAACAAAGAGTTGATAGTTTACAATTTAGTATGAATGCTCACAAACTGGACGTCTTCCAAAAAGTGACCAGTGATAAGACAAAATGGTATCATATGATCATTATGAGCCTCATCAAAGAAATGAGACTGTATGGTCTGGACTACAGAGAGACGTGGGGGACATGAGAGATGATTTCCAATATTGTAAGGCCATTCCCATAGCCGAGTGCTACACTTGTTTTCAGTGGCTTTAGAGGAAAAGTTTGACAGAAGTATTTTCTAACAAAAGAAACTGCTAAAAATGGACTGTATAATGATATCATCCATAGATGTTCATCTTTACCTGAACAAAATTAGTGGCACTGAATAAAGGGTTCAACTATTGGATAGGGATTCAACAAAATAAACTCTTAGCTTCTCTTCAGACTTTAGATGCATTGCTTTATACAACAGATTGTTTTAAAATTTATTTGCTTAAGGCTTAACCAAAAGCAATAAGCTTCTGGAATCTAGACAATTAAAGAGTGGACGGATTAAATTCATTTGACTACAATGTGAGCAAATTTGAACCAAATGATTATACTTGAGAAATGTAAATATAAAGCTATAAAAACTAGTATTTTAAAAAACAAACAAACAAAAACCAGTTGTGAAGTATGCTAATGTTATATACACATATATTGGGTCAAGTTGCTTATTATTTTATTCCTTAACACTAGGTAATATTAATTGTACTGTATGCAATATAAAAGATATAGCTTGGTGAGCTTTTTCAACTTCTGTCAATGACAAAACGATGGGCTTGGGTTTTCTGGATAATCTATGCCACTGTACTACCAGTGTCGCAGCTTCTGCCACCACTACTACTATTACTACTAAGACTATTACTAACTAAAACCATTTCTATTATTGCTACTGCTACTACTACTATGATAATAGCTTCTACTAGTACTATTAGTACTACTACTACTAAGAAGTTACATTTATTGAGTTGTTATAATATAATATGCTATGTACTCTTATCAGAATGTTAGATAAACCAAGTGTAAGCAACCCTATGAAGTAGGAACTATTACTAGCTCCATTTTAAAGATAAATTTAAGGTAAGCAACTTTTCCAAGATCTTACAGGTTAAAAGTGGGATGACCATCATTTGAAATAAGGCAATGGTTTTAGATGTTATGCTCTTATTAATCTATATTCTGGTCAAAAATTCAAATGAACTGTAATATGAGTGTGATTTTTGACATAAAAGTAATATGCATCTATAGAGGAAGTTTTCTCCAAATATAGCACATTATTCTAATCACATCTTTACACTGTTCTTAGCACCTGTAAATTCAATCTCTTTGGTAATTCTGTTCATTTATTTTCCTCGTGCTTTGTAAGTATCTTTTATATAATCTAATATTTCATAGCATAGCAGTTACAACTAAGTACCAGTTAACTGGTTGTTCATGATTGGTATTTGTCCTCTACTACATTTCAGTATTCCTTGCCTATGATAGGGTACCCAAGCCTCCCACCATAGACCCAAATTTATGTTTTGCAGAGAGTAGCTCTCTACCATAATATGAGCTTGATGTCATTTAAATACTAAAGTTAATAGGGACTTTTTTCTTTGATTACTATCAAGAAGAAAAATTAATGATTTTAAAAATCAGTCATTGTTGTCATATAATTAAGTAGGGAGGAATTTAGTGACTTCCATGAGTATCAACATGTTACCACCTGAGAAGTTACGCACTTTCGAAAGAAGCTGTGATTGAGTGAATTAGCCATCAGATACCTCGTTCAATGATAACTCCCCTCTTGATTCTTTTCCCTCATTTGTACCTAAACTTTTGGAGGGTATGGCAATTTCTACCTACAAGCTTTAGCACTATACGTAGGGAGATCCCCAGACACAAATAAAGTAGGAAAAATCTTGTATTTCTTCAAACATTTTAGCAAACTGGGAAAAATCACAAAAATAAGTTATTTGATTTATTGGAAATTGGTAGAACATTCATTTCACTAGAGGAACAGAAAATAACATTGACTAAATACTAATTCAAGAACAAGAATTTATTACAAAGAATCTATTAATAGATGTACTCTAGTTAGAACATGAAGGGAAAATTCCTTTGCCTACATACTGGATATACTTTTTTAAAAAAAAAAAGCAAAAATCAAATAAATGCATACATTGATGATAAATCGAAATAGTCAAATGACCATATTAGTCTCTTCAATCAAGGTATGTTTGAGTGTCTTAATTAGTATTCAAAAAGTAGGTATAAAATGTATTATTTAGTTCTTTCTAGAAGGAGTCAAGAAAAGGAAAATCATGCAATAATCTGAAGATAAATACATAAACAGTTAATACATTTAGCCTAAAACCTATTAAAAAAAAGGAAATTTTTTTAAAACAAAAGTCCATGTTGCTACTGAATTTAAGTCCCTCATTAGTAGTATACATATATGATGTTTATGGTGTATCACATAATGCATGAGGGGCTATTATCATCCTCATTTTACAGATGAGGAAACTGGGGCAGAGAGTGGTTAACAAACTTACCTAAAATTGATTTCAAAGTCTGGACTCTGTATAAATACCTCAAGTAGATGATTTCATAGTTTCTCCTTTAAACTTCCTTACAGAGAAGCAAACACTCTCCATTCCAAGAGTCAGTTTATGACTTGAATCTTCCCAATGAATTTGCCAGTAGAGTTATCGAAAAAAAAGGCTGGTTTAGAAATGGGCATATGATTCAAGCCAAACCAACTAGAGGTAATAAATATCATTTCACAGACTTTTAGAGTGTTGAGAGAGAACATCAAACTGCTTTTACTGGGTCTTCAAAGAGAAATGATTGTAAGTCAGGAGAGACTCTCCCTGAGAATAGAACAAGCAGAGACAGGAAGGAAGGAAGGAAGAAAAGGGGGGGGGGTAAGGGCAGGAGGAAGAACGAAAGAGTGGGGGAGGAAAAAGAGGGAAAGAAGAAAGGAAAGGGAAAAGAAGGAAAGAAAAGAGCAAATGCATGGAGAGATAAAGACAAGTTTCTTGAATATATCGAATCTGAACAAATAAAAGCCCCAAGACCTTTAAGATATATGAATTATTTATTTTTATTAGGCCAATTGAGTTGGATTTCTGTTTCATTAAAAACACAAACATATTGGGTACTTAATTTGTTTGGGACACAAAATTAAATAAAGCACCTGATAGCAAATATAACACAGAAATTCTCATCTTGATTCTTTGTATTAAGAAAATACTACTCTTTTTCTCTTTAAACATTAAGGTTTTATAAAATAGTTTAACAATATATAAAATAACTAATAAGAACCTGCTGTATAACACAGGGAACTCTACTCAATACTCTGTAATCGCCTATATGGGAAAAGAAACTAAAAAAAAAAAAGAGTGGATATATGTAGATGTATAACTTTGCTGTACACCTGAAACTAACACAACATTGTAAATCAACTATACTCCAAGAAAAATTTTAAAAATAGTTTACATAAGAAATGTGAACAGTCACTAACATGTTTGAAAACCACAAATTTGAACAATGTTTCGTGCTCTAACATTCTCTAACATTCTGAATTTCCTTTTTTTAAAAAAACTAGAAGATCAAAATATGTCCATTGATTATCAGAAAGTACTTTTTCACACTGAAGAAAGAGGGAAAAATTAGCAATTATTCCACCCTGATTCTGTGCCAGACATTATTCTAGGTCCTTTGAATAAATTAACTTGCATTTTCTATTAATTTTTAAAAATATCCCCCTTTCAACTGGATATATTGACTTTTCTTCCAACAATATGAAAGTTATGTATTCCAGGTTTTTCTTCTCTCTTTTTCAATTTTTCAATCCCTGGTTTTATAGGCATATTATAATTTATGTGACACTTATTGTTATATATCCCTTAAAAAGAAAAACAGATTCCTGAAAATTAGAAGATGTTTACAATATCTAAAATCAATACAGAAGTTTCATTTTCACTGAAGAATATATTGGAAACTTTATATAAAATGTGGAAACACCATAAATAAATAACCTTACTTAGGGAGATGAAGCTCAAATGAATAATAACTATATGAAGAGATGCTCAAGGTCTCTAATAATCAGGGAAATGTTGATTTAAACAAGAGATACTACATAATACCCATCAGAATGGTCAACTCGCAAAGAGGGAAGCCTCACCATATGTAAGTGAGATATAGGTAGATATGCACAGCTGGTAGGAGTGTAAACTGGTAAAGCTATTATAAAAAGTTTTCTGGATACATTAAGTGAAATTAATTACGTACTTGCTTTAAATCCAGCTATTTTACCACAGAAAAGTTCTTACGTCAATTTGTAAGAGAACAAAATGTATGCTCGTATTTGCTGCAACTGTGTTTAGTGGAAAGTTGGGACAATCTATATGTTCATGTCTAGGGGACTGAATAATGAAAATATGGTGATGGTTACTATGCAACACCATGCAATGAAGCAATGGTCTAGATATCAGAATGAAGCAATGGTCTAGATATACATATAATAGCCTGCATATAACTGAAAACAACACAGAGTGAAAATCAGAGGAGAAAACAATGAGATTTACAGCATAATATCAATTTTGTGAGTTGAACACACACAAGCACAACAATAGGATTAAAGACACACTAGACATTGAATGTTTGTGTCCCTTCGTATCTTGAAGCCCTAATCCCGCATGTGATGACACTTGGAAATGGGAGCTTTGGGAGGTGAGTAGGTTAGGGTGTTATATGTCACTCTTTAATATAACATATATCGTACTTTCAATTTTGCATTTGTTTGTATGATAATTTGGTTACCATCCATACCACCATTATAATCTAGCCTCCAAAAAGACATGAATTGGGACTTCTTTTTCTTATCTTCTCCCTGTACTTGGCTCACAGTAGGTATTGAATGAGAATAACTGAAATATTCAGCTACCTAAATAAAAAGTAAAAGCACTTAGTTATATCTAAAACAGAGACTTTAATAAGCAGGTAGACGTTACCTACCTGAAGATTTTTTTTAGGAAAATACTTAGAGTTTTACCTGAAATATATATCCATGAGTGTGCATTTTATCCACTTTATTATTTTTCCTCCCATATTTCTTCAAAACACACTTCCAGGATATGTGTCTCTAGTACAGGGAGAGGTTTTTATTGTGGGGCATAAAGCAGAAGTTATTAGTGGATAACATAGATTTCTGGCTATTGTTTTCCACAATCTTGAAGGTTTTGTATAAAGAGGGAAGGGATTTTGAAAGAGAGAGGATTAGGGGAGCAACAGAGGACATAATAGGCAGAAAGGGAGATATATACCTGTACACATATGGAGAGGGTTTGAATTTGACTTCTCAAAAAATGCAAAGAAGCAGATGGACAGGTGCCCGTGTATCCAAAAGCAAGTTGTGAACCCACGTCCCTCTCTCAAACAGCCAAGAAAGAAGGTAAGACCTCGACATTGCATGATGCTCTAACAGAAGCTAATTCGAAGTACAGGGCTTCCAGACTAAGCAAAACCCTTGCCATCAAATTCAAAAGACCACTTGGCATTGCCAAATAGGATATCATTAGTCACCATGATGGACTGAATAACTAAAACCCTTCTTCCATTTTCCTTACTTAAGGGAATAGAGTGCCAACAAAAAGAAGGATGATCCTTCTCAAAGGGTGGTTGTTGGATGACAGAACCATTCAGTTTTGTCAAAACACAGATTTCTGGGATCCAACTCAGACCACCTAACACAGAATCTTTGGGGTTGTAGTTCTAAACTTCATGTTTTTAAAAATTTCATTTGAGCATACTTGAATTTAAGAATTATTGAGAGAAAGACAGCTTGGGTAGTCACAAGGAGAGAGCCAGAAACTGCCAATATTAGTAGTTTCAAAGAGTTGCTCAGGATTCAGACCCACCTCAAAAGCTGAGTGCTGCAAACTCGGAACAAAGAGAAGCAGCAAGTCTAGAATAAATCATAGCCGGAGACATAAGATTGTCAAAGGACCAGATCAGAGGAAGAAACCCAGAGGAAATAACTATCCAAGAACAAGGCAAGCTAGCTGCTCAAAAGACGGCACTGAATCTCAGAAACCAGTTCATCTTTATGTGAGAGACAAAGTCATGATAGAAGAAGGATCAGACAACAGCAACAATGAGTGATAGATTTTCCAGTAGCTATGGATTCCAACTGTTTAGCCTCTTTTAGACGTTTCTGATGTGATAGAAACTCCTCCCAGTACTTGGTCAGTCTGAGCAAATAAATAGGAGTATGTGACTGGAATGAAATATGACTTTGTGAAAAAAAGTCTGACGCTCAGCTGTAAGTCCAGTTGGCTTTTCAAAAATAAGGTATTTTGGTGAGGAATTCTCTAGTCTATTTAACTATATTTAAGCTTGTTTTGCCAAAATATTAAACACAGCTTGCCAGAGAGAGTACACTATTTAGAATAAACCAGAAAAGTAACTGCAAATGATTTCATTACATGAGGAAGAAAAATTAAATATGGCAGCATGCTATTATTGAGAAATAAAGATAGGAAAATAAGTGCTATAAGTGTTTATTTTCTATTCATTTGGCAAGGCATTTTTTTTTTACTTGACGTACTATTTTTAGATGATTGCTCATTCAGTTATTCTACTTCATGTTAACAAGGGAAACCTACTATACTTGACATGAGCTTTGATTTATAGCCATAAATTGAAGGAAAAAATACAAATGCAAACATCAGACACACAGAAGCAATTTATTCACCCTGTCTATCAGTTGACAGATAGCTTCAAATTCCTAGTAATATGTTCTAGTGTGAGATAAGGAGATGTCATTCAAAGGTAAAGGAAGAATAAACATCTCGGCCAAAAACAGTGGTCAGAAACTATAATCTCTATGAACTAATGCCCAAGAAAATTCCAAAGTGGATAATTTTTTCGCCCTTGAGCTATTATTTTCCCTCACTTATTTGATTATGTTTTATTTTAAACTCACATTATCTCACATTAATTCATCACATAGAGTTTTACATTTCTTTCATCAGTTTCAATTTAAAGATTGATTCTCTCAAAATCAGTTGAAAGGTTTCAACTAAAACATGCTCTTTAGGAGTGGTCGAGCCCAGATTTCTCTGGTGGAGTATGAGAAGTGAAGTAAAACACAGAATCTGTTGATTAACATATGGGGTATGGAAGGTCCCTTTTCTTTTCCTGCTTTGACTCTTCAGTCAACCTGGCAGACACTCCTGGGGAAAGTCATCAAAACTAGTTTTCAGAGGTTGGTAAGAGTTTCTCAGGGAACATTCTAAGTATCCTATTTTCAAGAGGGATTACAGTGTAATATGCTCACTCTGAATATCTTTTCTTATTACCTAATTGGCTGAAGTTATTAAAAACGTCTCAGTGAGTTGAGTTTCAATTCACACCTTGTAAAAAAGGCTAAATTATGCACACGGAAGACTTTTGCAACAGAACAAGCAGTGTTGTTCTTTAGAGTGACTCACTATAATGCAAAAAGTAGGGCCTGAAGCTAGACTATGTGATTTAAGGCTCACCTCCTTAGACCAGGTGAAGTGCAACATTTAACATCAATCTTTACTTTTCAGTTAATACAGCTCATTATGGACCATCTGGCTTGACTGTTCTGCCATTTCCTGCATGATTTTTTTTTACAAGACTAGAAATGTACTTCTTTTTCAAAAAAGTAAAATGTCATACTTGTAAGGTGGTTTCAAGGAGAGATGCTAAGAGTAACTTTGGATTCATTCAAAAAAAGGTTCTAAAATACAGGTAAAATATTTCAGTAGTGAAATGTTTTAAAGAGATATTTAAACACTTACCTGTAATTCCCTTACATCTATCATTGTAATTACTTCAATTGTAGGGCTCTGAGTAATTTCCCTGCATTCTGATTGTAGATACTGGGAAGAGCTATTTGATTCATGAGTTGCTCAGATCAAATCCCCAAAGTGCATAAACAGAGATGCATTGGCTATTTCTCTATGTTCTTGACACAACTGCTTGAAGGATTTAGTCCAAAAATGAGCTTTTTCTGCTATGATACTAATAATTTTCAATTATTTAAAAAAGCACTCATATTTGAGAGTTACATAAATATAGCTTTGCTGATGACTGCCAAATATCAAACATGACATTCTGTAAAATGTCCAAAGATTTCATAGAACTAAGCTTCCATCTGTATATCGGAAGGAAAGACATCCAAATAGCACTGCACTTACCTTCATGTCTTTTCTTTTTATCCTACAGGCAACATCTGCTGAGCAGCTCTAGTTAGTTTTAAGCTTCTTGTAGCTAACCTTTTTGCATTCATGCTCCAGCACTGCATAAGTACGGGTTGAAATCTGCTTGACCGTAGTTTTACAGTTTGAGTCTCTTAATGTGTTATCTTTAATTTCTACTCCCCTCATTGAAATAAGAGATATTAATCAGAAGTTCAAATATATCTAATGGAAAAGTAAGATGGCTCCGAAGATGAACAGTCAGTCAAGCATTGGGTCCTTTATAATAGCTTAATCAAAAGCCCTTTGATGGGGACTTCCCTGGTGGCACAGTGGTTAAGACTCCACGCTCCCAAGGCAGGGGGCCGGAGTTCGATCCCTGGTCAGGGAACTAGATCCCACATGCATGCTGCACCTAAGAGTTCGCATGCTGCAACTAAGGAGCCTGCCTGCCGCAACTAAGACGGGGCCCAAATAAATAAATAAATAAATAAAATATTTAAAAAAAAAAAAAAAAAAGCCCTTTGATGATGAAATTTTAAGCATTTTTCTGAGGCCTTTAGCTCAGTCTGTTGACTTAACGGCGAGCCTAACTTACTTTAAAACATCAAAACATTTACTGAGAAACAAGAAAGTCACTATTTTACCCAAACGCAGCATGTCAAACAAAAGTTCTGCAGGCAGCAATAGAGTGGTTTTGGAGGCGGAGACACAGCATGGTAAGTGGTTGTGTAGTTTAAAGTTAAAAAAAAGCTATGGCTGTTAGTTCTATTCAGTTCTGCTATTTCCTATTTTTAACCATTTTTAGCTGATTGTTATACAAAGTAAAGGAAGTTTATTCTACAAAAAGTACAATAAGAACCGACATGAAGTTTTCTCTATGTGAATCAGTTACAACTACCAATAGTAAGTACTCTTTAGGTTAACTTCTTAGCCCTTTTGCCCAAGTTAGAAAGTTATGTATAACCCCTAGTAAGCACTCAATAAATACTTATTAAATAGATAGTTGCTTTAGTGATATTTTATATCAACATTACTTGCCATTTTAATCCATATAGTATTCTGTCCCCTGAATATTTATAACCCTCAAGCTTCTAAATCTTATTCTAAAATTGCCACAAAACAAAGACTTTTCCAGGACCGTTCCTGCTTCATGATAGGATTTTCTTCTTCTTTTTTTCTTTCTGTTACCTATATATCTTTCCCTTCAGGTAAATATATTCCCCAGAGTTAATTTTTTTCTCATGCCTAACAAATAATTGCTTAATATATTTCCACTCCAAAGACTCTAAGTACTTAACACTGGGTACCTAGATTCTCAAAGCATAAATTCACAGATTCCAACAATACTGTTGAATTTTACTTTGGAAGAATCACCAGGAAGCAGTTAATTTTCCTCATGATGTTCTCAGCAGACAGTCACAGCCATATTAAAATTTAGAAGCACATAATAATCAGTATAAACAAACTAAAAATAACTGGCATTCATCAATTGAAGTTTTTTTGAAAAGTAATTCTTTAACCCAATTTATATGAAACATGAAATTACATAGTTTCTATTGTGTTATGTTATTAGTTCTAAATGTTGTTTTCACTTACAAATAATATTTTATTATGAAATATGATTAGCAAGATCATGGTGAGACAAGATGAAATCAAATAAAACCTGTGTGTGTGTGTGTGTGTGTGTGTGTGTGTGAATGTATCCCTGTTTCCTTTGCTTCCTTTGTCCTCCCATGTCAGACCTTTGGCACAGGTGCTGCCAACACAAGGCTAGAACACCCACCACTGTCTCCCACATGGGAAGGGCAGGGAAAGAAGAGGGAGACTAAGGTCAGCTCTGAACTGGTTCACAATTTGGGCCTTGAGAAAAAACTGAATTATGGTTTTCTACCATTCAACTCTTCATGGAGGAAAGAGAGTAACTAGGTGATCCTAGGATTTAAGAGGCTTCAGAGGGAGGAAAATAATGCATCTTCACATCTTAGTTTAAATAAGAAAAAAACTTTTTGTTTGTTTGTTTACACGTAGAAGAAGGTGAAAGGGAATAAATACAAGATAGATATAGCTTCCTCATGATTAAATTAATTAGCACTAAAGTGAAGGAAATGCTAATGGGTAGAGAGATGGAGCTGACCACACAACATGAACCTGGAGTGGGTGTAGTAGTAAGGTAATTTTTGCCTGAGAATGTTCCTCCCTTCCAAGATACCAAGGCAACAGCTTTTCTTATGAAGTCCCTTGATTTCTCCTCAGACTGTTGTAACACAACAGTGAATGTGAAAAATTTGGAAGAGTGATCCATTCTGAAGGGCTGCTTGAAAAATAGATGAGAGGATAGCTATATTATAAGTTCTATATGTACAAAAGGCGAATAGGGCTGTAACAGTATCATATGTCCACAGGACTACAAAGATGTAACTCTGCAAAAATAAGTACTGGGGATTAAAGATTTATCATGCTAAAAAAGAAGAAAGAACAACAAAAAAGGTATCTAAAAAAGAAAAAAAATGTATATATAGAGAGAGAGGAGTACTATCTAAGCATGACACAAAAGGTAGAAATATTAAGACGAAACACTGTAAAACTTTCCATAGGGAAAAAAATGAACGGTAGCTGAAAGGGGGTGGGGGACATTTCCAGCATAACAAAGTGTTCATTTTCTTAACATGGGGAAAAAAAATTTGAGTACCAAACCTATAAAAATAAAAAGACCACAATTTTTAAAAAACGAGAAAAAAGAACACATATCCAATTTGCCAGAGTATTATAGTAAAGATATTTAAAAATCTTATACATCTTTTTAGTCATGAAAAATGCATACTAAAAATACTAATTTCACCTTTGAAAATGGATTTTTTAAGTGGTAACAACCAGTTTTTTTTTTTTATAGATTTATATTTTTATTTATTTATTTTGGCTGCCTTGGGTCTTCGTTGCTGTGCGCAGGCTTTCTCTAGTTGCGGCGAGCGGGGACTACTCTTCGTTGTGGTGCTTGGGCTTCTTATTGAGGTGGCTTCTCTTGTTGTGGAGCACGGGTTCTAGGCACACGGGCTTCAGTAATTGTGGCACACGGGCTCAGTAGTTGTGGCTCGCGGGCTAAGAGCACAGGCTCAGTAGTTGCGGTGCACGGGCTTAGTTGCTCTGCGGCATGTGGGATCTTCCCCGCCCAGGGCTCGAACCCATGTCCCCTGCATTGGCAGGCAGATTCTCAACCACTGCACCACCAGGGAAGTCCCTAACAACCAGTTTTTGACTAAACATTCTAGGATATGTATTGTTTCACATACTACACATTAGTATTCCTACAAATTTTCTGAAAGATATTTTGGAAGTGAGTTTCAAAAGCTCTTAAAAAGTTAATTTCTGGAAATCTTAAGGAAACAAAGATATGTAGAAAGACTTAGTTATAAAGTTGTATATTTTGGGGACTTTCCTGGTGGTCCAGTGGTTAGAACTCTGTGCTTACACTGCAAGGGGCATGGGTTCGATCCCTGGTCAGGGAGCTAAGATCCTGCATGCCCTGCGTGGTGCAGCCAAAGAAGAAATAAAAAAAATTATATCTTGTTATTACAAAAATTGGAAGTGATATATTTAAATATGGATATAATTTTTTACAAATAAAGTTCAATTATTACCAGAGACCTATCTTCTTAGTAATTCATGTCCACTGGATTATATCAGTTCAACTATAGACACCTAGTAGTATAACATATATAACATACGTATAATATGTTTTGAAGATGTTACCATTAGATGAGTTATACTGAAAAGAAGAGTATGAGTTTAGCAAACTATTGGATTTGAATCTACCAATTACTAGATTTGTGACTATGGCTGGGTTATTTTTAATTAATAATCATCCATTAAAAATACTTTAGAAGGTTGTTAAAAAAAATGAGATAATAAGTGGAAAGTACTTGGAAATGTGCTCAGTACCTGCAATGGACTGAATGCTTTTGTCCCTCCTCCCCGAATTTATATGTTGAAAACCTAACCTTCAAGGTAGATGGTATTAGGAGGTGTGGCCTTTGAGAGGTGACTAGGTCATGAGGGCTCTGCTCTCCTGAGTGGGATTAGTGCCCTTATAAAAAAGACTCCAAAGAGTTCCCTCGCCCCTTCCACCATGTGAGGTTACAGTGAGAAAACTGCTGTTTATAAGAAAGTGGGTTCTAATCAAACACCAAATCTGCTAGTACCTTGATCTTTAACTTTCCAGCCTCCAGAACTATGAGAAACAAATTTCTGTTGTTTATAAGCCACCCAATATACGGTATTTTGTTACAGCACTATAAAGGGACTAAGACAGTACCTAAGAACTAAAATAATATTGATAATAATAATAATAATAATAATAACTTAAATGCTATTATGGCCTTCATCATTATCCTTATCAGACCAGAAGTAAAACTCTTCAAACAAAACTTTAAAAAATGTCAAATTAAAACCCAGATAAAACTTTCTTTTATACTATGTTTACTAGGAAAACAATAATAAGTTTAAATGAAATATCATTTCTAAGAACCGAAAATTTGTACTCTGTGACCCTTATGAAACCATATACAACTTTATTTAATTTATTAAATGCTTTTTAAGTGAGGAATTGAATTTTTCTTCTTATGATTACATTGTTTTTCTATGAAGTAGAATGCTATCAGTATGCATCCTATTTATACTTTAATAATAGGGAAAATATATACCTTACTTATGATACTTTCCTATGTTCACTTTCCCCCTAAAACTGCCTTCCTCGTTTTACTCATTTTGTAGTTGCTTAATTATTACAAGCACATTCATCTTGAAAACATTATCAATCAATCAATAGGTATCATGCACGGATTTCATGACCATAGAAGAAGCACTGGAAATAGTTATTATCTACAGAAAATGATGGCATATATTTTTTTAAATGCCAAATGTATTAAGTGTGTGGCTCAGAAGCTCCTTTGTACCTGCATCTAATTTACTGTACATGTTGACCACAGATTAAATGAAATTAGTCCTGATAAAGGATTAGATGAGGAAGACAAGGAGAGATCATATATAATAAAATTTTTATAGTGATTTACCAAATCATTATGCTTCACTTCACCCACTGCTAATTAACCTATTTACACGTATTTCTTCTTTAAAAGTACTGTCACTTTAAGTCTTTCAATTAAAACAAAAGCTTGTTTAATTGAACTCTAAATACTCTAAGATGTCTTTTTAGACTGTGACGACTATATGCATTTTAATAATAAATCCAGAATAACATAATCTACATTTGGGGACCATTGCATATATAACTCGTTATTACATGCAACTCATTATTTTAAAAAGAAATATAAAGAAATTTTAAAATTTCTTACATAACATGTTAGAGGCATAAAACAATAAAATAAGGTACTGTGATTCAGAACATGGCCATAGAGAAAGACAGCAAATGTTTGTGAATTCATGGTTGCTATAATTCTGCTTATGAACAATAAAAACCAAATATTTAAAGTTGAATAAAGCCGCATTAGTAATAAACTTAGGTTTTCATATTTTTCCTTAGAAGTGATCTATTATAAGTAATGTATGGATATGACAAAAAAATAAAATGAATCATTCATTTTGATCCAGAAGTCCAGGACTACTTGAGATACAGTTCCTCTTATAAATTATAATTCTTATCCCTAGAAAATACAACCACTACTCTGGGTAGTTATCTTTCACTTTAAAAAAGTGCCTGGTTAGAAAGAAACAGAAATGTTGATAATTTAGATTTACATTGATAAATCAATGTACACTTCCCATTTGCTAAGAGTTTTTTCATTATTATATGGTAATTCTGCCATAACACTGATAGTAAATATCCAAATGTGTTTAAAATTCACCATGTAACATGTGGCCCATTTAGAAAATCTACTACCCATCTAACACACTTTCTCCAAAGGCAAGAAAAGCTTTTCATGAGTTAAATATATTTGAGGTAGTGTTCTGATGTGACTACATAATAAATTTACAGCAATAAAGCAAATGCTTATAAATTCAAACTAGCCACATTTAAGACTAAACCAGATGACTTTGTGTGGAAGTCTAATGATCCTTAAGTCAGGAATATTTATAGATCTGAAAGAGAAATCAGAATACAGCAGCAGACAAAGGACTTAAAAATTGCACTAATTTTTCTGAGCCAACCAGAAAATTTAAATTTAGCCTTTTATAAACCTAATTGGGAACAATCTTTTAATGACTAACATACAACAATGTAAAGGGCAAAACCTCACCTGCTTTAGCTGCCATAGCATATTTAAATTGGATAGTTAGAAAAATACTAGCTGCACATTTGCTTGACTTAGCTACAGCAAAATCAATAAAAAATTAGTAAAATCGTATTGAGTTTATCAGAGATGAAAGCATCGTATCAAATTACTTTATTAAAATAAAAACATTTTAAAAGGTTTTTAGTCTGACTACAATTTTTGTTAAGCTAAATTTTAGCCCCAAATCTATTTTATTGACATATAAAATCATCATGTGGTAGACTAATAAGGTCACAATTTCTTTGACATTTTCTGGAGACTTGAGGTCTATTTCCCCTCTCTTGCATTTGGGCTGGCCTGCGATACTTTGACCAATAGACTAGGACAGAAACGACACCATGCCTGATCCAGGACTACCCTTGAGGTGAATGGCAATTCCCATCTTGGCCTTTCGGAGTTGCCACATAAGAAGCCTTTTGGAACTGCCATATAAGAAGTCTGACAACTCTGAAATGGAGCCAGACTCTATGGTCCTTGCCCCCCGTCCCCCATGTCCTCAGCCTGCCTTTTGTCTGTGGAAAAACTTTAGCCAAAGAATAAGTTTAATCAGAGAAGTGAGAAAATGCAGCAACAAAGAAAAACAGTCAAAGGAGACCAAATAAAAATAGTTTAATCATTAAGCATAGTCAAAGACATTAGTTCCTTCTTAAGGGCTATAGGTAATATTCTGAGCCATAACCTGTGAGCTGTCTTCTAGATACTGAAAGCCCCACCAGGTGGAAGAAGGTAACTACATGATGACCAGACTGTAGCCATGACATAAGCTGCCACAATTCCAAGAACTGGCCTCAAAGAAATGGAAACAAACCAACCCTGGAACTGAAGATTAACTGTACCTAAAGCAATCAAGATAACGCTGGTCAGACCACCAATGACCAATTTCAAGGTGACCGTCAGAGCTGACTGTGCTGTTTCTTCATGTAGCCTCCTCCCTCTGTCTATAAAAGCTCTTGCCCCCTGACTGTTGGGGCGGGGAGTCAGCCTCTGGACAGGTATCTGCCTTCCCCACTGCCGGTTGCCAGCATCCAAAATAAAGCAAACTGTCCTTTCCACCAACCTGGCCTCTTTAATGGCTTTTGAGCGGTGAGCAGCCGAACCCCACTTTCGGTTACAAGTCTGCTGGAGAGACCCACAAGAAGTGACCCTAAAAATACGGGAATAGGGAGAGGGGCACAGATGAACACAGTCTTCTAGCCATCTCCACCATGTCACCAGGAAGGGAGTGAAACTGTCTGCTGCCTCATCTACAGCCTATCTGCCCAGCTGCCAAGAGAACATACCAAGTGATTCTAGTTGACAGCACATCAACTAGAAGAAGAATCAGCTATCCAAGCCCTGCCTGAATTCCTCAGCCACAAAACTGTGAGATATAATGAAACGGTTGTTGTTTTTAGCCACTAAACTGTGAAGTAGTTTATTAAACAGCAATAACTAACCACAAAACATAAGCTCTTAGAACCAAGACGCCATGCAAAGATAGCTAGAGTATTCTAATGCTGGCACTTATCTGTCCTTTTGACAGTGCATTAGTACATACATTTTGAAAAGAAGTGGGGTGAAATGTGATATGTTTCTAGAGCCATGAAGATTCTCCTATGCTTTGTCTCAAAAAAAATGTGAAGAATTTGATCTAAAGAAATCATTCAAAATAAGCAAAAAATATATGTAATGATTCTATATAAATATTATATATATATAAATTATATTATAAATAAATTATGTATATTATATATAAATTATGTATAAATATATTATTATGCATTGTATATATATCTTATTAAGTGGAAAGTAGCAACTATGATTAGTAAAAATGAGGTATAATGAAATAAGTTATGGTGTATCAATGAGGCCAGTATTATGTATTAAGTAAAATAATAATTTTGAAGACTGTAGCTATTTGAAAAATATTTATGCATATATTGTATAGTGGAAAAAGCAAACTATACACTTGTATCTATTCTATTGTTAAATACGTATGCAAGTTACATACACTACTCTAGAAGACAGCATGAACAAATAAAAATAATATACTTATAAAAATTTTGGAGAATTTTAAACTTTAATATTTTTGTTATATTCCTTGGGTAGTAAAGTAGATTTTAAAAAGTAATAGCTTAAGGATATGGACTGACACAACAAATGCTATATATGGTAACCTTTTAAACAGTTGGTAATTTCAAAGAGTTTTGTAGCATTACCAGACAACGAAGCGACTTCAGAAAGAAAATAAAGTTACCCATGAAACAATAAAAGGAATATATAACTCTTCAAATGTGAGTTCTCCTCTATGTAGCTTTAGGAAATCTGACAGGTTGCAACAGAATTTATACCATAATCACCTTGTATTTCTTGTATCTGACAAATCCTAATATGTAGTTAGCACTCAGAGTTTTATGAATGAATAAGTGGATGAATAAATGAAAATCTGTGGCAAATCATGTTACCACTGGAATAGCTATTAATGTTACAATTTGCACATATGGCATCCAGTGCACATAGATGCACCATTCTTATACTTCAGAAATGATCTGTGATTCATCTAACATTTTTTAAGACATAGAATGTACTTTATGTCAACTTATTTGATTTACGAGTTATTTCTTGTTAGAGGATCACTCGAGTGCTTTTTTACATGTTGGCTTTTTTTCTATTGTCTATTCTCTGTCAAAATCTTTCAATGAACTTCAATAAAATAAATGATTACTCAAGCGATGTGACTCCCTCCCTCAACTGGAGAAACATTAAAAGACAGTTAAAAGAAAGAGGAACAAAATGATTTTTAAAATTTAATTCTTTCTCTGGTGAGTTGACATAGAAGAGCTTGAAGTCAACTTTAGACTGTAACTTCATTACTCGTAGCACATGGAGGAATCTACCAACCAAAGCAAAACAAGATAAAGCAAATGAACAAAAAAACGAGTGAATTATTCTTAAGTCCATATTTAATCATTTTTCTCATCAAAGGAATACTGAAGTAGCTGAACTGATGTTTGTCTGAAAATACTTGCTATAGCTTCTTAACCTTTTGAGGAAGTGCCAAACTGTTTTCCAAAGTGACGCATTACTTTATATTCCCACCAGCAGGGTATAAAGGTTTCAATTTCTCTACATCCTCATTAATATTTGTTATTATCTGAATTTTTGATTATAGCCATCCTATTGAGTGTGAAATAGTATCTCATTTTGGTTTTGATTTGCAATTCTCTAATGACTAATGATGTTACACATCTTTTCATGTGCTTATTGGCCATTGTATATATTCTTTAGAGACGTGTGTATTCAGATCCTTTACCCATCTTTTAATTGAATTATCTTTTATTATTGAGCTATAAGTATTTGCTCCATTTTCGGGATACAAGTCTCATATCAGTTATAGGACTTGCAAATATTTTCTCCTACTATGAGTGTTGCCTTTTCACTTAGTTGATGATGTTCTTTGAAACACCAAAATATATAATTCTGATAAACTCCAATTAATCTATTTTATTTCTTTTCTCACTGGTGTGAGATGGCTTTTGGAGGAGAGGATTATGATCAGTACTTTGAGTGAACATTTTTACAGCCAGAGGCCATGAATTTTGTCCATAGAACACAGGTGCCTTGTGCATGACTCTTCTGGCCTTAATCACATACCAGAGTCTTTTGGCAGCTGTAGACTCGTGGCACCTCTATGGGATTAGAAAGCAAAGAGGAGACAAAGACCCTAATCCTTAAAGAATGTGACATGTTTCTTGTAGTCCAAAAAGCAGAATCCTCAGGGACCCCTGGTTAAACTTGAATTGCCTTTTAAACAATATATACATGGAATCCAGGTTGCATATGTTAAATTGCTTGACCAACTAGTTTTCTTTCCAGTTGTATGGCATAAACTCTTTGAATAAATAATATTTCATTCACTTTCTATGAAAATACTGTAAGTTATTAGCTGTTTATATATGTAAAAGTGATGATTATTATGAATCAAAGTATTATCAAATACTTGATAATATTTTAACAATGGGTCTCCTGGAATGCCAGACGGTTCTCTAAACTGTCTCCATTCAAACTTATCACAAAATAAGATCCTTTCAAACACGTCATTTATGTCTTCCAATTTCATTTCTTAATGGTGCTTTCCTTTATTTTGTTAGTTATACATTATTATCTATAATAGTAAACAGATTTTCAGAGGTTTCCATGTTGTTTCTGCTTCAAAAGCTAAAGTTGGCAACTTTTTGAATTCCTAAATAATATGCTATTTTAATAGCAAGTTAAATATTTACTGTCACTACTGGATACAGTATACTTGTTCAGAGATTTGGAATCATTTTAATCAATTCTTATAAAATATTTTCATTATTTATCATCAGTGGTCAAATATAGTTTGCCAATTCCATTGTGACCCTGATTTTATACTGTTTCTAAAAATTTTAAATGATTTTCCACAATGCAACCTGGAGGTTCTTTTGTTAAAAATATTTATATGATCAAATTCTTTGAAGTCATAAGAAAATGTTTCTTCATATATCTAAATATTTTTGCAGGACAAAAGAGTTAAAGTCTTGGATTGTTTCTTGGTGGGACAGAAGACTGCCATTATCTATTATAAAAAGGTTAGTTTTTACTCCTTCATTACCTTTTCCTTAAGAAAATGACAAGCTTCCAAAAATTAACTACAGCAATGATAGGTAGATTTCTCTTTCATTTTTCATCTGGTCATTTTTAAACAATCTTAGTTCTAGGCAGCTTAAACATGTGATAATGAATTGGTATTCATATTGTGAATATGCTTGGAAAGAAACCAGACTTGTCTCTTACTTTAAAAGGTTGAGATCCACCCCAAATCCTCTCTAAAATGGCCATTTATTTCTTTTGTCTGGTGCCAAGAGATTGTCTTTGCTGCTGAAGGCTATGGACATATATTTCACAAAGTCTGTACTCTTAAAAAACATATATTTTTATAAGAAAACAGATTTTTAAAGAATTCAGACTATAATTACTGACATTTAAAACAATCTACATTTTCCTTTAAAGAAATAAATCTTTCAATATGATCATACAAATGGCCATATCCCTCTTACTTCAAAAACTCATGTCACTTCTATTTGTAATTCCTTTCACTTGTATTTCAGCTTACTCTCTTTAGATTTCTTAAAAGACAAATAGCACTGACTGAAGCCTAATAAGATTGTACCTTTAAATTCCAAGGACAAAGAGATCAATACAGCCCATTTCACAAGTTAAATGAGCTACTTTTATTTAAGCACAAAATGATGCTCAATTATTATGGTTAAAAAGAATTTCTATGAGATAATATATTAAATCTGTAGTCAGGGAGCCTGATGTTTCGACACAACTTGTAGGTTCAAGTGGATCTCCATGTGTCGTTTTCAATAAGTTAGGCACTGGAGTAATGAAGCAGCTCAGACATTAGGCACTTAGGAGGGACTGATGGTGAAATGAATGAGTGTACAGCAGATCTCTTAGTGTTTGCCAGGAAAATGTTAATTCACTTAAAAAGTTGTTTACTGATTAACGCAGAGGAATAAATTCTTACTATTTTATATTATTTTGGTGTCAATGTCTATCATCAGAAGTAGTATATTTTTTCAGGAGTCAGACTATCTCAGGAACTGATTAGACCGTATACAGAGGTAGGTGGTCAGAATGACTAAGTGGGTGGCAACTCTGATATGACAAAAGGTGAAGGGAAGGGAAGGGAATCACTCTGCCTAAAAAAGAAAAAAAAAAAAAAAAGAATGAAGAATGGCTTATAAAAACAGCCAGATATTTGAAGGCATGGCTCATGGAAAATACATATGGCCCTAGTGGGAAAATGCAGCAGTTACCTGAAGGCAAATGTTGGGTCTTTGTGAGGAAGTTAGAGGTACTCAGAAATGGGGGGACATCTCAGAAACAGTACAGTCCCTGGAAGTATGCAAGCGGATCCTGGGGAAGGGGGTTTTACAGTGGGTATTGACCTGGAGAACCTCGAGTAGACCATGATTCTAAACTTTCATTTTTCACTTTGGCATCAGTACAAAGAAGCAAAGGATTTACTGCATTCTTATTATATGCCTTCAACTGTGCTAAGCACATATGGGGGCAAAATCTGGACTCTGTGCTACTTCTAGAAGTTTAAAACATTGATAAAAAGGCCTAGAAATCATAAAACAAATATATAATCATACAATCCAGTAACATTTAAGTTGCAGATTAAAAATTCCATGAAAAAAAGGACCCTACTGATTTTTATTTTTTAATTTTTATTTATTTATTTATTTATTTTGGGCTGTGTTGGGTCTTCGTTTCTGTGCGAGGGCTTTCTCTAGTTGCGGCGAGTGGGGGCCACTCCTCATCACGGTGCGCGGGCCTCTCACTATCGCGGCCTCTCTTGTTGTGGAGCACAGGCTCCAGACGCACAGGCTCAGTAGTTGTGGCTCACGGGCCTAGTTGCTCCGCGGCATGTGGGATCTTCCCAGACCAGGGCTCGAACCCGTGTGCCCTGCATTGGCAGGCAGATTCTCAACCACTGCGCCACCAGGGAAGACCCAGGACTCTACTGATTTTATTCACTGTTGTAGCCATAGCACCTACAGTGCCTAATGCTAAGTACATGCTTTCTTTCTTTAACAAATACTTATATTGTGTCAGACACTACTCTGAGCCGACTAGAAATCATTACTGCTCACTTAATACTTTTAGCGATTCTATGAGAAGTGTACTATAATAATCCATATTTTACATTTGAGGATACTGAGGCACAGAGAGATTAATTTTTCTAAATCACATGACACAGTGGGATTTGAACAGTGGCGCAGAGTCCACGTTTTTACCAGTTACTTTGCCCCTTAATTCATAGAAATTAAATACGTTAATTATTAGAGGTAAGTCATAAGTAATTAAAAGAAAGATATCTTTATTTAGGTGGCAAGCTTGAAAAAGGAAATGAAATTGGGGAGAAAGTAAACAAGCTACAAAGCAGAGTCAAAATATAAAGAAGGTGAAGGAAAACTGCATTCATTCATTCATTTAGTGAGCACTGAAATAACCGTATACTCTATGAAGCACTGGAAAAATATGAGAAAGACTAAGACAAGTTCCTGCCTCTAAGAACGAAGTATAATGTAGGAAGAGCCTGGAATTGGATTTGGACAAACCTTGATTAAACCCATTTCAGTCTTTTACTTACTATGCCTGGGGATGCTCTTGAACTTCCCTGATATCATCCTGGGCCATTTTGAGGTTTAAAGGAGATAATTTTACAAAGATCATTTAAAGTATAAGATGACAATAAATGTTAATTACCTTTACCTTTCCCTCTGTTTCAAAAGAGTGTTGTGAACACTAAATGAGATTATACAAGTGTTGATAAATTTCATCTAAAGGTATTTGGTACCTAGCAAGTATTTGTAATCTACTTTAAAACATACTTAAAAGACAAAATGGTGAGACAAAAATCCTCAGTGCCTGCAGATGGGCCAACTTGGAGATCAGTCTGGTTAACAGTGGTGGATTCATGTTGGAAAATAATGGGACATACGTTTAGACAAGAGAGAAAGAATAGTTTACGAAGAATTTAGAAAGACGGTAAAGAGTATGTGAGTTTTCAAGGAAAGTTATTGGAAACTATACAACAGGAAAATTAAGTGGCAGAAAAAGTCAGACAGGTAGATTAATCTGACAGCAGCATACAGAATAATTTGAATTTGATAAACTGCAATAATGACAAGTAACTAGGTTTTACTGCAGAAAACCAAGAGTGAATTAATTAGATAAGAGGCCAGGATGGTGGCGGGGCTATAAGAAACAAAACGAACAAACAAAAAAAACCAAACAAAAGCCAAAAAACCCAAAACTCAAGAAGAATGATTGCTATGGGTTTCCCCTAATTATTGAATGATGTCAAACACTTGTTTTACAAAAATGGAGAAGAAAAGTAGGTATAACATGCATGCACATCATGAGTTTGAAGTGAAAAACAGCAATTAGATTTGAATCTCAGCTCTGCTACACAACTGTGCTTGTCTGGGCAGTGTTCTTGACTACTGTAAGTTTAGTTTTCTTATTTATGAAATAGAAAAATAATTTTGCATAATTGTAAGAATATTTGAAAATAATATAAAATCAGTGCTTATGAGAACAAACCCTGGTAAAGTTGTACCTGATTCTAGACTGAAAGTATTCTTCAATAACTAAGAGCTAGGAAATACAGCTCAGCCAACTTGGAACTGAGACAGTGTAGACCAAAGAGAAATCAGACATACATGTTAAGTTTTCCAATATATGACAGTTACTGAACAGTGTGCCTGGAATATTTCAACAGATGTGGTTTGAACTGCTTCTGCCCCCCATTTCTCACACATCAATTGTGAGGAAACTACCTTTCCAAACTCATGTTACTCAATTCCCCAAAACCCTCAGCTCCTCAGGAGGGTTATTTAACTTTCTCAGAATATAATGCTTACTTCAAGTTTTTATCCTTTTATTTTATTCTTTTTAATTTATACCATTCCCATCCCACCTTCCAACCATTTCAAATGTTACCTGTCTTTGTGAAGGCTTCCTCATTGTTCTCCCTTACCTGCCAGGTAGAATTGATGACTCCCCTCTTCAATGCTTCCTGGAAACTCTGCTTAGTGCTTTATTTCAGCCTTCCCCTGATCAATGCATCTATGCATGACTGTTTCCACCATATATTTCTGAGATTTCTAAACACTTGATGTGCAATAGAGAAACTGACCTGACCTGGTTCCTATTATCAATGCACCTAAAATCTAGGAGGAGATACAGATAAATAACAACAACAAAAACAAAAGAGCATCATACTGAGTATTTATATGGAGAAAATGCAGAGTGTTCTGTGGACATATCAGAAGAGGATCTTAGACAGTCACACCATGCTGTAGCACTCATCTGTTTTAGTCCTTTCCAGCCTAGCCTGTAAATTGAACTTAATCAACAATTATTGCACAAATCAAGAAATAAATGATGATGGAAAATCAATCTCATTCCATAAATATCTATGATATAGAGTAGGAATAATGCAAAGGAAAATGGACCAAAGCTGGTGTCTGGAAATCACTCTTGTAGAACTTGCTTATCTGTCAAGTCCTAAGATAGCTACCTCAAGATGAAGGGTAATGAATATAGGAAATCTACAGTATCAAAATAACCTTTATATTTTAATGGAATTCCAAATAACTCACTGATTAGTTCTCATTAATGAGGTGGGATTATTGTCTCTTAAAATTAATCAAATATATTATTATGTCAATTGGACTGATGGTTAGTCCTCTGTAATTATGTCGTTCATCAAGCACCTTAGCGTTATATTAGACCCTAAGCATAAGTAGTCTAAGATATTTCAAAATATTATCATGTTGTTAGTTTAGTTCAACATTTAGTTTAGTTAGTTTAGTTAGTTTAGTTCATGTTTAGTTCAATATACATTTACCTACTCAGACCACCGAAACACTGAGGTTCATGTTGCCTAGGTTTTTTTTTTGTAGAAAACGAATAGGAAATTAGCATTTATATTAGGTATTTTGACTCCTTTGACATTGAAATCTAAGCAAACTAATGATAAAGGAAAAATGAATCTAAAAACACACAATACAAAGTATCCCAAAAGTTATTTTTGGTGCACAAATTCTAATTTGTTTCCATAGTCAGTAAAGCCTGGTTTTAGCTGCAATTGTTTTTTTACATCTTTGAAAGCTGATTTTATTTTTGGGATGCCAAATACTCTTTTATTAACAAACATCAAAATTATTTAGAAGACAATAATCCTTTCCAAAGTATTTTGGCATTTTTTATGTAATTGGCACACTCAATATACACATTTTGATTCTTTGATGCAGTGAACTGGGTCTTATAGAATATGTTAGAATATGTTATTCAAATGAATTCTAGCCCTTGCTTTAACCTTTATAGTACAATTTCTCATGTGTATCTATAGGGGATTCTATGAAATCAATATGGGCCTAAAGATCTTTCCTGTCTAGATGGGCACAATTCATATGCAATTTTTCCCTTGATTATAGTCAAACTCTGCTGGGTGGGTAGGTAAATATTTTTAGCTCACTTAATGCACATTATTGTACATACCAGATTATCTTTTGTTCAGTATTGCTGATATACCATTTCACTGACTAAAGATTTCCAGGAACTATACAATACGGTTTTTGTGTACATGTGTGCATGTGTATTTCTTAAGCAAATCTAAATTATTAATATTCTCAATGTTATTTTCCAAAGTTAAAACTGCAAAAGCTGACTGTGGAAATTGATGCACGTTTTAAAAATTGGAGTCTGGTTTAGTGTGGAAGGGAATAGATGTTATCAGCTTTGCTTTAACAAAAGAACCATTTACCTTCATGGGACTATGGTTCTTTTGTTCTTAGATCATTCTAAATCACTGCATTACATATGATTTTATTTTATTTCTAATAGGCTATACACATGCGTTTCCAGAGCTATGCGTAATATAGCAATTTCTCTCCAGCACAGAGAGGACATGTGAGATCAATTTTTTTCCTCCACACATTTCCTATTTTAACACACAGTAACCAATTTTACTTGCCAGGTTTTATGGCCTTTTATTGGTTATGCAGTTTTATTTATATTCTTGCTTGTGACTAATTATCACATTCTGCTAAATTTATAATGTATTCTACTGATGGTGAAGTCTGAATAATGAAATCCATCTATAGAAAGAAATCAACTGCCTCCCAACGAAAATGCCAAGGAGAGTCTGAGCAGAAATTGTAAAAGACTTAGGAATTTATACTTAAAGTGAACTCACTTCCTTTGTTCCACGAAAGAAAAAGAAAGTCATTGGAGAACAGAGCCCCGTTGAATTTTGTCCAACACAATTTTACCTCCTTTCTCTAAACTATGCGAGGCCTGTATGGATAGTATTTAGTCTTTAGTTCTTACACCCTGCTACCTGGGAAACAATAATAAAAAATTAAGAAAATGAAAACCAGGTAAAAGTGAACATTTATTTTATCACTGGGTTCATCTGTTGAGCTGATTCTGTGAGTAGCCTAGGTGCACTTATATGATCATTATTCACATTATTTGAAACACAGACATTTCAAAAAGGAAGAAATCGCCTATTAATGCATTCCTTTTCATTGTTTATTAACTTGTTCAAGCTACTAATACAAGAGGATGTATTATAAATGAATGTTTCCCAAATCTAACGGTCAAGTCATTCTTGAATTGGCTACTCTGTGCTACTGGAACTTCAGGACACTTTTTAAACCATTTTATTTCTTACTTTGTTCTTTACTGATCTTTATCTGTTATCTCATCCCCTGGTTAGTCCTCCTTTTTACCACCTTATCTTTTGTTTGCTTCCATTTGAGCTATTGTTACGTATAGTTCAGAGGAACTTTTGATATTTTTTCTATCAGACTCAAAAAAAAAGTGCTATAATGCCTTTTCTTAATGTCATGAAAATTCAGAAACTTTTATTTATGCTAAATGGCAAGGATTATGTGCACAATCAGATAGTACAGAAATAGAAAATAAATTGAGAATTATGACTCCATATAAATATTACATAGAAAACATATGTTCTATGTTGTTTCTACTACTGCCTCAAAAAAATCAGATCTGTATAATCTAGATTCATTTAAATCTCAATTTACAAATATTTGGGTATTCATCCAATCATTCATAGACTTACTCATTCAAATACATATTTTATTCATTTCTTATGTACATTATAAGAATGCTGCCAAAAATATTGACTCTGTCAGTATTATAAGTAAAACTAAGCCCTTGTGCATAATTCTGTTGCTTATTTTGGATAATACACTGATAGGCCTTGCCTATGCAAACAAGTATAAAATGTGCTCCCTGGTTCCAAAAACTTAAAATTTGTTTGGGAATGCATATAAGTAATAAGAAGGATCATTTATGAAAAGCTTTACAGACGCTAAATAAGATAGTATAAAATAAATGGAAAAATGAATGGGAAAGTAAATACTAGGAAACAGAGCTGCCAAGGACCATGAAAACCAGAAAAGGAAATAGAATTGGGTTTGGCCTTGAAACCTCAGAATAAATGAGGAAAATCATGTTTATGGTCTATGTGGGCAAGTGTGTGACTAGTAGGACAATGATTAATTGTATTCGCAAATCCATTTTCCCTTTCTTTCAGAATCATTATTTTTGCCCTGCCATCAGCTGCTCAGCTGGAGATTTCCCAGCCTTCCTTGCAGCTGTGTGGGCCAGGTGACTGTTCTTGCTAAAGGAATGCGATTGGAAGTCACGTGTGTAACCTCCAGAGCTCTTGCTTCAATCTTCCATAGCCCCTTCCCCTGCCTCCCCATCAGCTAGAATGCAACGTGACTGAGCCAGCTCCTATCACTATCACTCAGTCAACAACAATCCAGGGGGTGATGGAGCAGCTGAAGAAAATCACGTGGTTCCTAGAGAATTTCCCATTTCTGCTCTGTCCACTGAACTTGGGCTGCTTCACGTGGAACATATAGGGTTCTAACTTGTTTGAACCAGTGTAATTTTTCTTGTCTGTTTTTGTCACAGTAGTTTAGTTTTTGCCCTATCTAATATAACTCCTGACACGGATGATAGAGACCCCATCCAGAGGCGCTGCAACAAAGGGCAGATGGTAGAGATGAAGTGAAAAATGGAAGAATGATCATTTACTCATAGTAAAGAACGAGGGGGGAGTGAAAGAAAAGCGCTAGGGGTCACAGCAGTCAACTATGGATCTAGGGCTGGATGTCAAAGGGAAAGGCAGGGTAGGAATTCCAAATATGGGATCTGTTCATATAGGAGTGATAGTGGTAAGCAGGAGAAGAGATGCTTTTTCAGCCAGACACACAGCTATCAAAAAGATATCTCAGAAGGAGAAACACGGGCCTGGCTGAGGATTGAGCCATAAGGTACAAGGCATTTAAGAGTCAGATGACCAAACTGCTTTCAAGGTTATAGTCAGCAATTAAATATATACATTTAACATCGCATCTGTTTGATGAGGTCACTGCAGGAAAGTAAGCAGTCCTCTGACCTTGATCATCTGCCATAGGCTGATGTTTGCTTTGCCTTAGAGAAGCATGTGGATCAACGGAGTCACAGGTCTTTCTGTGCCTCAAAGTCCTCCTTTATAAAGTGACGTGATATATGTTTAAAATGGTGATGAAGCGCTGGGTTGTTAATTTCTCTCTTCTCCGACTGATAAATTTCTAGTCACTGTTCAAGAAAACCTTCGGACATTGGCACCTCTGTGAAGCCTCCACCCTGAGGAAGAATTCACAGCTTTTGATTCTGATATATTTACAACAGTGTTTCTGGAGAGAAGATGTCATTTATTCTCGTGGATTAAAGTCGCTCTGCTGGTTATGTACTCACTGTAATAACAAAGTCTATTTATTCAATAGATGGCACAAATAAGAATTTCATACATACATATGATGATGCAATACAATTATAATGGTTATTATAATAGGCTGGAATTTAGAAAGAATGCATTAATTTAGAGGCAATAATTTGGTGTACCATCTACTGAAAGTCTGAAAAGCCTTAATATGCATGTAATGTTTTAGCATGTGTTCTACTGTATTTGAAGATCAACTGATGGAGATGGTTTTGTAGTACTGTGACAAACCACATGGTCTGTAAGCCTAGAGCACTGCACTGGATCCCATTACTCTTACACTAGATTCTGAACTCTCTTAGGAGGGAGACCTTGTCTTATTAATCTCACTAACCACAGTGTTGAGCTGGGTGACTGCTATGTAGTAGATACTAAATAAGTTTTTGTTGAAAAACAAGATGTTTGAATAAGTGAGTGCTTTGGATAAAATGAGACAATGCATCAACTCTTTTGTTAGTACTTTAATTCAAAGAACCAAATTACTTAAAACTTACTTAAAAATAATGTAAATCTGGTCCAGTTTCTCTCTGATCCATCTAAGGTAGTCATATTTATTATAATTTTAAATTGAAAAACATAATCACATATATTGAAAAATATCAGAATTAATGGCACCATTACAGAAGATTCAAAATGAAAACCATAACTAGCTCCTACACGAATAAAAGTTAGTAAAGTACTGTCAATTGAAAGTATCCTTACAAAATGCACAACTTAGTATTCACTTCTGGTCTGTTTCAAGGCTGTTTAAAATTTACATCTTTAATGTATTTTTTAACCAACACAGGTAATATATACTATTAATCAGATGCTATTTATATCACTTTAAAATCATTAACTCATTTAATCCTCATAACAACTTCATCCCCACTTTACAGATGCAAAAACTGAGGCACTGAGAGGGATTGTATTTTACCCAGGGTCAAACCACCAGTAACTGTAAATTGTAGACAATGTTGGCAATTAACATGCCCCAAACTTACTGCATTTTCTTTTCTCTAACTCCTGACCCTACTACTCTATTCTGCCTCTAAAAAGGTGCCACGCGCGACTCAGTCTTTGAAGACTTGAGCTTGGAAGTCATCCTCCAAGCCTCTTTCTCATATCCCACATTCAACTGGTTGCCAGACTTCAATGGGTCTCTATTACCTAGAGAATAAAGAGTAAACTCCTAAGCAAAATTCTTTCCCACCGTGATTTCACCACCTCCACATAATAGAGCATAGACACTGGAGCCACATAGCCTGGGCTTGAATTCCAGCCAGTTCTGATGCTTGGCAGTCATGAATCCTGGAAAAATTGTTACTCCCTCAATTCCTCAGTTTCCTCATCCATAAAACACCTATAAAACAGTGCCAACATGTTATAATAAGGATTCAGGGAAAGCTCTCAGTAGAGTGACTAGCATTTAGTGAAGAGCTTACAATGTATTGGCTCTTTTTATAAGTTTATTGCTACATTATTACAGCTTCTTATGCATAACCCTCTCATATGCAAACAATTCTGAACTTCCTGTAGTTCATTAAAGGTATGTCTTTGTTAATGTACAAAAGTAAATATAAGGAAATACCTTTATACACAGTGCTTTCATTGCTTGGTAAACTCCTACTCTCCTTCAAAACTTTTCCTGAACACTCCAGAGACTGTTAGGCATTTGTCCTCCACTTTCCCAGAAAAAGTACCTCTATTATAGTATCTATCATAATCTATCGCAACTATTTCATTATTTTCTGTCTGCTAACTCATGTCAGTCTCTATTCCCAGGAAAATGCCTAGTTTTCCAATCCTGCTTGACTAGACAAAAGGTTAAAAAATGAGCAAATGAACGGTGGAATGTCTATTTTTTATAGAGCACTTTCACAAATAAGTGCTGATTTTTGGGTTGCCCGGAAAATATTTTAGGTAGGGCTTCAGGGGCACACCTATCTTAATGATTGCTCCCAAATGTGTTTTTGTCAGTATGTACAAAATTTGGGGTTGAATGGATAATAGCGATGAAACCACAGGATGACTTTCTGTTCTCTTTGCTCTACATTTTTCCCCACCTATAAAGAGTATAGACCAACAGTATAGCTAAGGTTGAGTTGACACCTTAATCTTCTTTATTTCCCTACTACTAGGTTTTGGGTCTGTGTTATTAAGAGAGGTTTAACTCTCAGCCTTCACCTCAGCCTTTTGGTGTCACTCGGCCTACAGGCTTAATAGCTTTCCTAAGCCCTTAAGTAAGTAGTTTAAGAAATTTACCATTACTCTGTTGAATTAACTTCTGAGGCCAAATTGAGAGCGTCTCATTTTAACACACACAACTCATTTCTCAAGATTTAGCAGCTGAGGAATTTTATGAATGCGAAATGATCATTATATGTATGTTCCTTAGATTAAAAAGAGGAAAATGAGAACAATAATTTACAATAAGTTCCCTCTTACTGTAAAGGCAGTGTTATTTAAAATTGCAGAAAAATTATGAAAAATATTAAAAAGGTAGCCAATGAAAACAAAAGACAATTGAGTGGTTAAAATGAGCTATCTAACAGGCATTATTACTTTCTAGGGAAGAAAAGATTTATATTTAGGATCTGTTAACTCTTACTGAACAAAAAAATGACTCACGCTTTCTTTTTTAACTAAAAAAGAAAAATGTAAACAAAGCATGTTAAAATGAAGTTAAAGAAAAGAAAAAAAAAACCTGAGAATTATCTGAATTTAAATATATAAGACCAAAATGAATATCTGAATGGTAAAAGACAATAATCTCAATTTAGTTAATAATATAATTAGCATTAAAAAAGTAAACATCCAATGTTTTCTGTTTCCTATGGCCTCACGAATAGGAAATTTTTTTCCTCAAGATATCATCATATCACTAAAATATTTATAGAGTACTTTAATAGGTCATAACAAATTGTTGTTGTTTATGCTACTTTTGGCCAACCTCTATATGAGAAAGTGTACACATGAAGATAGAGACTATGAGTGACATCACGAACACCTGTATTCTTGTGGTGACTATTGCTAAATACTGTACTTTATGGTTTCCATTCTTTCCTAAAACAACCATATCCTCCAAAATAAAGACAACAGAAATCATGATAACGAAACAAAAGTAACATCTCCTATGGTATTATTTTTAAAAATAGGAACTACTGTCTCAAAATTACACCATACAATATTTCAACTTGTTATTGGGAAAATAAAAATCCTTTTGGCTGCGAAACAGTGTGTTGGATTAATATCCTTGGATTGTTTTACACATGCCTAATTAACCACCAGAGACAATGAATACGATTCTATGAATCTAATGGATAGACAGCAAATTAGGATAAAGCAAATACTAAATCTTAGAGACATGCACTTCAGACAAAATATACTTTTTAGTCTAGATCAAGATCTATATATGCATGTAAAGTGACAAGGAAATCAGATTTAATTTGTTGTAGGTCAACTTCTGTCCTTGAATGCTTTATGCATAACTTTTGGTGAATTCAATAAGATCTACTCTTGGGTCTCCAAGATCCAGATTGGAGAACTGGATCTCTCCTTTCCCATTTCCACAGCAAATAATAACAAAGAACAAATGACTATAGAAGTGAACATTTAGGCTCAATACTCAACATAGATAGGAAATTTTAAATGATTTTACATATATTATAAATGAATAAAAATTAAATCTAAAAATACACACATATGTAGTTGAAAGTATTAATATATATTTATATGGGTGAGAATATAATCAGATATTTTTTAAAAGGACTACAGACTCTCAACTCAAGAGAAAAAAATGGCAATTACAATTGCGGAATTAAAAAGATAGATTTAGTTATTTCTTAACGTGAGTTGGTATAGCATAAATATTTAAAAAACAGAATGGCATTAATAAGTTTAAAAATATTTAAAATTATAATGTATTTTGTTTATCAGAAATAGTGTTGCTTAATGTTAAGAAACTAGATAATACTTTTCAAATTAAAAAAATCTACTCTTACAAACTTAGAGCTTATCAAGACATTGATACTAAACAGACTTTGTAAAACCACAGGTTTCTTCTGGTTACACGTGGGTTGTGGTTTTTTATGCCATGTTAGCAGCATGTTTTCTTCACCCACCATTCTTCCAAATCACCATTCCCAGGGTGGAGGTACGATACAGTTCCATACACGATTCATATATACATAGAAGTATACAACTCATAAGTATATTCCCACATATGGGGATTTTATATAATATGTATTTCAAGGAAGTATTCACATGCTAATGAAGAACTTAGCAACTCTTCTAACAACTTGTTTGTTGATCTTTGGAAAGGTCTCCCTCAGGGACAAATCCAAATCAATTCTGCCTTGGTGCAAAGAAACTTTGGATTCTACTTAAACATTTAAATGCCTCATTATTTATTTTATACTAATTACTATTCTGTTCACTACCTTTGGCCTGGATATTTTCTGAAAATACAAATATGATCATATTATTCACTATTACAAGTTTTTGATAGTTTTCTATCTTTTACTAAAAAAAAAAAAACTTTAAATTTTTGCATGGTATATGTGGCACTTCATATTTTGGCCTCTTCAAGACGTCTACTGCCTGCCCTTGCCTTATATTCTGCACTCCAGTCAAACTTAAATCATTGTAGTTCCTCTCGTTGGGTCAGAGCCTTTGTACATACTATTCCTCGGCTCTACTCCTTTCCTCCACCTTTCATAAGGTGGATTCCCCCTCATCTCTGCATAATAAATAAATTCATTTCACCTTCTGACCATAAATCTCTGAACTATTCCAGCTGCTTTGACCACTGTCAAAGAACCTGGTTAAGAACCTCTCCCTGGTTTTTCAGGCCTGACCTGAGTTACAATTACAAAGGCAATTACTGGAAATCCTCACCTGGCCTGCCTCATAGGGCAAGCTGCGCTCTCCACACCAGACTTAGTGCACAGCCAAGCACTGCAGTCTCTGAGTTTCAGTCAAGGAAGTGGCCCCCTCTGGCCAGCCTTGTGCTTGGGCATATTTGCATTTCTAGCCCAGGCTCCTTCATTCAGAGAGCTCTTTAAGGAGGGTCTTTGGCTGAGTCTTTCCTCAGGTGCTTCTGCTGAGGCTTCTTTACTGGGGAGGGGGGAGACTGGGGAAGAGGGGAAAGGCTTGAAGACACTTTTCTTCACTCTGACTTAGTGCTCACTATTTCTCCACTCTTATCCCTCCCTCCCCCTTCCTGCTCTCCGTCTCCCTTTCTTTGGATCTTGGGTACATAGAACAACAAATGCCTTTTGTTCGGGGCTCCCTCAATAGTAAGATGACCCCCAAGTCCATGCTGATCCACCTTAACCTTGATCCATGCCATTCAATGGGGAAAAATGGAAGGAGAGGTGGGGGAGAGTGGCACTTTTTCTGGTTTCAGCCTCTTGCTTATACGACTGTGGTAAGTGTGTAAAGATGGACTGTTAACTTTCCCGTTCGGCTTGACCACTCTAACCCCTGGCAGTTCAGGTCTCTCCATCTCAGCTGAGCTCCAGACAGTGGGATGGCGAGATAGTAATGAGCTCCAGGGAGCTTCTGTGCAACTCGAAGATGCTAGCAAATGGAGGTGCAGAAATAGAACCAAAAATGAAATACTACACTGGCTCTGTCATGAATCACCTTTGCCAGTAATACATTTGTAAAATTTGTGAAATCACAGTGTCTTCGGCATATACGTAAAAACTAAAGAGCAAAGTTGAGGAATGACTAAAAATGATGAAGCTGATAATATCTTCTGCAGTGAGAGAGGTACATTACATTTACTTTGGCCATCATCTTTGAAAGCGTGAATCTATTTAGAGTTCTGATGGTAACTTTCTTCCACATGGGAAGTAGGGTGGTAGGATGGGAGATATACAATATAATGGCTACATTTTCTTGGAAAATGATTGAATCTGGTATTTTATTATTTTAAAAGCCTAAAAAGGAAGTAACCAGATCCTTGGGCAGAAGAGGGGAGGAGGTATAGTGATCTGATCTGTGAGTGGACAGTTGGCCTGCACTGTCACAGTGTTTTGAGGATGGTCTGTAGTTGGAAATGGCTGTTTCATGTGAACAGGGGAATGGGCACTGCTATAAGGCATCTGCCAATACCTACAGCAGCAGTCAGAATAGAGGACCGTTAAATTCCAGCCTAAACACTCTAGGCCAGCTGTTATTTTTTGGCTGTCACTCACATTTGAGGTTTATTCAAGATATAGAGTGTACTAGATTCCCTACATGTCAAAGGGACTAAGGATTGGAGAGCCCTGAAGTTGAACTGGGATATGTTTTTACACCACAAAAGAGGCAGTAGGGTGCAATCTAAAGTTACGTATTTAAACTTCTGTAAACCATTTATGAGTTATTTTTTCCATAAGCTGAGCAAAGATATTTATCTCAGCATTGCATGAATTAGCATGAGACCCACAATTTATAAATTCTTTAATTCCACCTGGAATTAAGGTATATATTTGTAAAACTGATATAATAGTTTTACAATAATTTCTTACTGAAAGTCACATGACAATATCCTCAACACTATTATAATTACGGTTCCCGTTACATATCCATAATAGTCCTTTCAAATCAGAAACTGAGAGCACAAGTCAATATTACTTTGAGTAATTGAATAAGATCCAATTTTAGTTGTTAATTTATAAAAGGAAGCCAGAATACTAATAATTGATAAGAAGCAATTTAAAAATTTTTGGAAGACAAGAGGTCAGGTATTATTTAAATCAAAGCTTTAGTAAAAACAAAAAAACAAAAAAACAAAAACACAACAACTCCAAAATAAATGCCGAAGATAGAAGAGAATTATTATAGATTAAAATGTAGGATATTATTAATATTTAAAATTTAAAAACATATTATTCTTGGTTTTAATATCTATTCATACTCCCTCTTAATTATTGGTTAAATTTCAAAAATATATTTCCTACAAAAACATCAAACATTATAATGGATTTAGAACTTTACAGGCCCAAAATTTTTAAAAAAGTAATTACTGTTATATTTTGGAATTTATAATATGTGATGAAACTCTGTACTGAATGTATGAAAAAAATTGATAGATGTTAAAATAAAATTTTAAAATAATTGATTCATTTAGCAAACCTTTTTTAAGCATCTATGCTGTCAGATACCATGCTAGGGCCTGATGACGCATATTTCAAAAATGTAATTTCTGAAAGGATCAAATTGAAGTTAAAATTAACTGGTGCTTTCTGATTATTTAAGTGTTTTTTTTAAATTTTAAAAATATCAGAAAATTTGTTAGAAAAAAGTTTGCTTTTCCCCATTAATTTAATAGATGATTCAAAAATCAAACTAATTATAAATTCCATACCAAAGATAAGTTTGATAATCATGGCAGAAATTATGAAATTCTGTCTTATGTACATATGGTCTTTAGAATTCATCACTCTAAAAGTCACATAAGAACTAAACTTTTGATTTAAAAAAGCCCATGAAGAATATCTGCCAAATACTAAGAAATTCAGATTTTGTACTGCTCCAGAATATCCTTCCCCACACCTTCTTCCCTCCATGACTTACACTTTTTTCCAGCAAATAGACAGCCACTTTCAAAAATGAGTTTTAAGCAGAAGAAAATCAGCATGAGAACTACATAAAGACCCAGAAAAAATAATAACAGATGAAACAACAAAAAAACACATTATGACTATATAGCACTTAAAAATCACAAAAATAGGTCCTTTAGATAAATAATTTCCTTTAGCCTCAGTGAAATTTTATACATTAGAAAAAAAAAAAAAGAGCAACAACAAGAACCAAAAGGCCTTTCAGAAAAGGTACATTAAAAAAAAAAAAAAAAAGAAACTAGAGAAAGAAAGAAGGAAGGAAGGTAGCGAGGCCAAATTTCAAGACAAAATAAGAGGATGAAAAGTGAGCTGACACAGTTTGGAGGAAAAACGAAGAAAAAATAGCCGCATTTCAAGGGGAGGAGGAAGAGGAGGAAGAGAAAGAGGAAGAGGGGAAGGACGTGAAGGAAGAAGGAGAAGAAGAAATACAACTTAACACAGATTTGGGGTACTCAGGCATGAGGAATTCATGCAAAACAAAATGCAATAGAACGAAGATGTACAGTTATACATAATAGTGGAGATAGTCGACATTCAGTTGACTGGTTTTCATACAGAAATGTACAAAAATGAAAAGGAACAGAAAATAATTCGAAATCATAACAAGCAAAACCTAAACATTGATTAAATGAGTGTTTGAAGCTACAAATTGAAAGGAAACATTTATTCTAGGAAAAATTTATACGAAATGATCACTTTGTGGGTTTATGCCCATAAGTATCCTCATAGCTAATTCATTCACACGTCCCCTAACAGGGCGGCTGCGCTAATGACTCTGCATCAAATAGCATCACCACTTATACTTGGTCCATGAATCCACACCTTGACTTATGTATTTTTTTCTAAAGCACTGATCACTGTCTGACATTAGATGGATACATAGATAAACAGACAAATAAATAGATATTCGTTTCTTGCCTCTCTCCCCAATTAGAATGCATGCTCCAAGAAGGCAACCTTATTCTTATACTATTTTACCTCCAGTGACTACACTGATACGTGGAAGGTATTTAATAAGTATTTATTGAGCAAACAAATTAAATTTAATAAGTTTAATATATAAAGAATCATTTAGTAATATGGGCAGAAAAGAGCAGATCATGTTCAAGAGGCAAAACCTTATTGATATGAGTTCTCCAGAGCAAAAACGCTTGCTTAAGAACAAAGGGACAAGGAAACACTTATTCAAAGTGTATCCTGACAACTGACTTCTAAGTGTAAAGATAATAGACAGGAATTCACAAGAATGTTTGGAAAATACATGATTCCTTCTTGAAAAAATATTTTTGAAGATACAAGAAGGTCAAGAAATTAAACATTTCAACAATGAAATCCTGATAAAGAATGGGCGTGATCTATTTAATTCAAACAAAAGGCTAAACAACCTTGCGAATTCTGGTCACAGAAAAGTCCAACGATAGATGAATGGATAAAGAAGATGTGGTACATATATACAACGGAATATTACTCAGCCATAAAAGGAAAGAAACTGGGTCATTTGTAGAGATGTGGTTGGATCTAGAGTCTGTCATACAGAGTGAAGTAAGCCAGAAAGAGAAAAACAAATATCATACATTAACACATATATGTGGAATCCAGAAAAATGGTACAGATGAACCTATTTGCAAGACAGGAATAGAGATGTAGATGTGGATAATGGACATGTGGACACGGGGTGGGGGGAAGGGGAGGATGGGACAAACTGGGAGGTTAAGACTGACATATATGCACTACCATGCATAAAATAGATAGCTAGTGGGAACATGCTATAAAGCACAGGAAGCTCAGCTTGGTGCTCTGTGACAACCTAGATGGGTGGGACGGGGTGGGGTGTGGTGGGAGGGAGGTCCAAGAGGGATGGGATATAGGTATACATACAGCTGATTCACTTTATTGTACAGCAGAAACTGACACAACATTGTAAAGCAATTATACTCCAATAAAAAAAAATTTAAATACAAATTAAAGAAAAAGAATGAAATGGGAATGCTATAAACCTTGAAACCATGAAAATATTAATAAAATTACTGATAATTAAGATATAGGGGAGGTCTATCCACCTCACTACAAATAACTCAATTTTGTTTCTTTTTATGGCTGAGTAGTATTCCATTGTACATATGTGCCACATCTTCTTTATCCATTCATCTGTTGATGGACACTTCAGTTGCTTCCATGTCCTGGCTATTGTAAATAGAGCTGCAATGTACATTGTGGTACATGACTCTTTTTGAATTATGGTTTTCTCAGGGTATATGCCCGGTAGTGGGATTGCTGGGTCGTATGGTAGTTCTATTTTTAGTTTTTTAAGGAACATCCACACTGTTCTCCATAGTGGCTGTATCAATTTACATTCCCACCAACAGTGCAAGAGGGTTCCCTTTTCTCCACACCCTCTCCAGCATTTATTGTTTGTAGATTTTTTGATGATAGCCATTCTGACAGGTGTGAGATGATATCTCACTGTAGTTTTGATTTGCATTTCTCTAATCATTAATGATGTTGAGCATTCTTTCATGTGTTTTTCATACAGAGTGAAGTAAGTCAGAAAGAGAAAAACAAATACCGTATGCTAACACATATATATGGAATCTAAGAAAAAAAAAAATGCTCATGAAGAACCTAGGAGCAAGATGGGAATAAAGACGCAGACCTACTAGATAATGGACTTGAGGATATGGGGAGCGGGTAGGGTAAGCTGGGACAAAGTGAGAGAGTGGCATGGACATATATACACTACCAAATGTAAAATAGATAGCTAGTGGGAAGCAGCCACAAAGCACAGGGAGATCAGCTTGGTGCTTTGTGACCACCTAGAGGGGTGGGATAGGGAGGGTGGGAGGGAGAGGCAAGAGGGAAGAGATATGGGGATATATGTATATGTATAACTGATTCACTTTGTTATAAAGCAGAAACTAACACACCATTGTAAAGCAATTATACTCCAGTAAAAATGTTAAAAAAAAAGAGAAAGATATAGGGGAGGAATGGTTGTGTGCAAAGATTCTAATTTCTATCATCCATTGCTGGGAACTGATACTATTTAAATTTGAAATACGAGGTTAAAACAATTCAGTTTTTTAAGTTTTTTATCATCTTGTTTTCTTAATTTTAGAGGTATCACTGGGAGCTGAATAATATTTTATTTATTTGTGTATGTTTATGTATCTCATTATGTACATCTCTATATTTTTCCAATTATATGTATTATTAACATAGATGCCTCCATTTTCTCATCTATGAAACGGGGATAAAAATAGTATGTATTGCATAGGGAAGTAGAAGGATTAAATAATTGATACACATTTAAGAACTTAACACCTGGCCCAGCTATCATCTATTTGTATAACATGCATGTTAAAGATGATAGTTTATCAGGGGGATGATTTGATAATGTGAAAATAAAGCTTTGCTGCTTAAACTTTTAAAATAATGAGCACCTATTATTTCTATGAAGATAAAAATAGCCTTTAATACATAGTGTTATTGACTAAACAAGAAATATGGGGAAATAGCACTATTTTATTGCAATAGGTGACAATTATGTCTATTTCTGTATAATATCGGTCATAGAGTTTTAAAATTCACTATCCTGGATGTACGTTTTTTATAATTTTTTTGTTTCTAAATATGAATCTATTAAAACCCACGTAATCATTTTCCAAAGCTGGTGACGTACATCCTCCCCCTGCCTTTCAATGTTGCTTTGCTCTCTCCTACAGAAAACTTATTTGGAAATAAAGCATTATGGTCTTGCTAATATCACTGCCTTAGTGACAACCACCTATATTTAGAATTCTTTGGTAAATTTTAATGGGTAAGTGGAGAAGTAGGGAACTGAAGAGGACAGCCTGTATACAGTAGTGCTTGGGAAGACTTCTAAAACATGGCGATGGGGCCAGTTTTAAGCAGGTTCCGTGTCTCAGAAAGGATTAAGAAAGCTGACACATACCATTCAACTGGTCTTCCTACTCATGTTTAAAATAATCCCTGAGGATGCATAATGAGCAAATGCTTTTATTTCTTCAAAACTGAATTTCAAATTTACGACCAGTATCTCCTATGGGTTTTACTTTGTTTTTCTTTAACCTAGAATTGTTTATATATATTTATAATTTAGAACACATAGGGCATTAAATACCTCACCGCATGAACTCATTACATATAAAATAATGCCTTTTTTATTTGGTATTTATTCTAGTAATTATGATAACTGAGAAGTGTTGGTTATAACTAATTAAAATCAGGTGGAGTAATGCACATACTATCTTTTATAAATGAGATAGCATTCACTGAGACCACACGTGCCTCATAAAGATAACCATTCAATACTGAATGATGGTAAATATTAAATCCATGACATTTATTCATGATAAAGAATAAAACTGGTGATTTTTCCCCGTTGAAATTACAAGTGGACAAAAATCTTGGTACATGATGCCCTCTAGTGGAGTTTTTAAAATAGGCAGTTAAATTATGTTTTAGTACCCTTTCAAGAGCTGCAGTACAAAGTTTACTAACAGTTACTTTTAAAGACAAATTAACTTATTTCTTTTAAAATGCTAAGTACTAGAAAATAATTTCCATTAATTGTTTGCAGGTTGTTAATTGTTTGATAGGTTTTACTTTTAAAAATCAAGAACTGTAAAACAAAAGTGTCTCTTCTAGCCATTAAAGACCAAGAAGGTGTGATTCATGTAAAATGGAAAGTAGAAATACAGAACTCAGGCATATAATTTTATTCCCTTAGGATCTTTGGAAAGAAATGTTATCAAAGCTGACTCTATAAAACTATCATCAAAAACTCTTCTCTAGGGCTTCCCTGATGGCGCAGTAGTTAAGAATCCGCCTGCCAATGCAGGGGACACAGGTTTGAGCCCTGGTCTGGAAAGATCCCACATGCCGCGGAGTAACTGAGCCTGTGCGCCACAACTACTGAGCTCGCGTGCCATAACTACTGAAGCCCACGCTCCTAGAGCCCGTGCTCCATAAGAGAAGCCACTGTAATAAGCCCGTGCACCGCAACGAAGAGTAGCCCCCGCTCTCCACAGCTAGAGAAAGCCCGTGCGCAGCAACAAAGACCCAACGCAGACAAAAATAAAAATAAATAAATTTATAAAAGAAAAAAGCTCATCCCTACATCTAGGATGACTAAAAATGTATTTCACTTTCTTGGTGGAAAACAATAATTTGAAAAGCCCATCACTAAGTCACTAATATGAATTAGAGTTCTATTATTCAAAGTGCGTTTTAGGAAACATTTATTTCATTAATCAATTTTTAAAGTGGCAGGGCAGGAAGGGATGGTATTAGTGAGGTCTACATTCAAATAAGATTGAGAAACCCCAAGTGCTTAACCACAGTTTTCTACTTATCATACTTTTAGAAAGGCTGAATATTAAATGGGCTAGTATAGCATCGATTCAAGGTCCTAGGCATTTTATAGCAAGGGCACCCTAGCAACTGAATGGGGCTCTAAAGTGAAATTTCAAGTGACCAGGTCAAAACAGCCATTAATACTGGTAAATACAGATCCTCTTCCCTCCACCGCCCCCCCGCACCTCTCTCTCACCTTCCTCACCTCTCACCACCCACGCAGACACCCTAAATCATGACATGCATCATACATTTGGCTGACTAATTTCGGGAGACACCATGCCTCCAAAGCAAGGTTTGGCAAAGCACGGATGGCATAGCCCTTCACCTCTTTTGGTAAATACATTTTTACTGGAACACGGCCACGCTCTTCTGTTTCTGTGTTGCCTGTGGCTGCATTCCTGTTACAATGGCAGAGCTGAGAGGTTGTGACAGAAACTATGGCTCACAAGGCCTAAAAGATTTACAGATAACATTTACCCAATTCTCCTCTAAAATATTTTTGTTTTCTCAACCAATTCCATGAAGCTCTCCATCGATGGCTTTGTCACTGACCCATCACAGTTCTAGAGATCCTGCCTTTCATCTTTCAGAACAGAGTAGGGCAGAAAGTTAATTCTAGGCCTTGATGTCTTCTGAGGGGATATAGTATGAAGTGCACGTCTGATCCCACGACTGCTAAAGCTGATAATGTTGATGACCCTTAAAAGTGAGTGTCTCTAAGCCAATTCACCCGTTCTGTCAGTGGACAGAGCAGCCCTGCAGATCAAATGAGGTAAAAGAGAAGCAGTCAGCTGTGTTCTCTCCCTTGCCATCAGAACTTTTAGAATAAACTAGGAGAAAATTTTCATGCACCAGTCAAACTCATTTAAAGGGTTAGTTTTTTAGCCTAAACACGTTACATTCTTTTTCATATTGTTTTCAGGTTAGTCAGGCAAGAAGTATTCTTCATCCTATCATTGCTGCTGTAAAAAGTTTTGTTTGCAAACCCAATCTCTATGCTTCTTAAGTCTCTCAAATGTATGTTTCCAAGGCCATGAGACTTCCACTTACTAATAATGGTCATTATCAGTTTTGAGTATATTCAACAATGCCCCTTTTCCCTTTAGTTGAGTTTAGGAAATATGTAGAGTTGTTTTAGGTAACCATGACACTATGTTGACTTAAAAAGGTAAGGTTGGACTTAGCTATTTGAGTCAGACAGCTCTAATTGTAACACACGTCAGCTGAGAGAAAGCACAGTCTTTTGCTTACCTTATATGGAATGAAGCCACTAGTAAGGCTCGGGGGAATAAAGCATAATGCTGTCCAGTGATAGAGCAGCTCTCAGAAAACTCAGGTCAATTGAGGCTGAGTACCCTCAGGTAAGTTACTTCAACGTGTATTCAATTATCTGCCCCTCTATAAATAACAAAATCATAAGCCCGCTATGATGGAAGGTACATGTGTAGACAGAGTGACATGATATAGTCAGAGAAAGAAGTAAGTGAACAAGCAGCAACTACAAAAGCATGTTTATAACTTCATAATTTTCTCTGGGAAATCTGTTTTCAGTCTACTGTATAAAATCATGATAAATGGAAGCATGTTTTTCCCATCATATTTTAAAACAATGGCCATCGTCTGAATTTGTCTTTAAAAAGTCAGAAATTGCTGCAATTTATTCAACAAAGACTTCTCTCAATTGGGATAAACTTTCACAGAATGGCCATCTTACGGTTTGTGAAGGAGGTTTTATGTTCTTACTATTTAAATTTACCAGCTTTACTTTCACAAGGCACAGAAGGAATTTGATCATAATTGATAGAACTTGCAAGGTCTGGGCTCTCTTTGAGGTTCTGTAAAACTGTCTTTACATTAGCCAAAATGTGATGGTGCACTAAAAGGTCATTCTCTTAATATCAAGGAATTAACACAAATTATAACAATCACTTTTGAAAATCTATAAGTTGAATTTATATGTAACATTATAATGGTATTGAACTTGTTATATTAATTCTAATAAACATTTATACTAAAATAACTTTCTCTATATACCTTTTTTATCTTTCCCTTGATTTTGTGAGGTAAAATCATTGTCCTCAGGCATAAACTTTTGTTTATGGAAATACTTTTTTGTTTTGGAAATATTTTGTGCTTAATAAATATCTGTTAAGATGAGAAAATATTAGCAAACTTCAGATTGTAACATAAATGTGTAAATATGTATTCAAACTTTTTTAGAAACATAATTTGTATTGTAAAATGCTATAAATAAAAGGCCTATTTTCTGATTATTTTTCCTGTAAAGAATGCCTAGAATCTAAAGCTAAAGAAATTGTAAAAATAGAATTTAAAGCTATCTTTTTTCTAAACTTGAACACTTGAAAGAAAACTACATGCAGAATGGTTGCATTTTCTAAAGAAGCAGTTGAGTGAATTAATTTAATGAATATTATGATAAATTATTCTATTTCAGTATTGTTTAAGGTAAAGATTGAAGGATTCATAATTTGAACTGATACTTATCCCTTAATTGTTTTAGCATATGGAATGGACAATACAAATTTCACGTTTCATTCTGTCTTCCCCAATGTCTGTTTAAATGCTTTTCTCTTATTTCCTGTTTGCCACACAGATATTCACAACTGCAACAATTTTACCAATAATACAAAATCTTTAATAAGAAAAAGTAGCAGTAGCTGTGTGTTCATCTCTCTTTTTCTGTGTGTGTGTGTGTGTGTGTGTGTGTGTATGTGTGTGCAAGAGATGCTTGGTAAAGCATCTGAAGTTCTGGTGTAAACTTATTCAGTAAGGCAAATTGTCATATGATTGTAATGGGAGGCACATTCCATTTTATAGCTCTTCAAACACTTTATAGGTGCAACATGTGCCTCCCTGTAATAACCTTTTAAATATTCAATTCCATAAAAATTATGTTCTTACTTATACTGAAATGAACTCCTGTGTAATCCACTGTTGAGGTGGAATTAGTGTGAATTTGCTGCACAAAGAGTCATCATTAATGGAAACATTCATCTCCAGACAAAGACATTCTAATTTATTCAACTTCTTTCAATATATGTTTCCTTTCCTTTAATTGACTTACTTGTTCTGTTCAGATCCTTTTCAGTCTTCTAGCAAAGAAGAAGAAGAAGAAAAAGGAGAGGGAGGAGAAAGAGAGGAAGAGGAGAAGAAAGAATAAAGAAGAAGGAGGAGGAGGAAGAGAAGAAAAAGGAAAGAGAGGGAGAAAGCTAGGGGGTGGGAGCTTTACCTTGGCAAGCAAAAATTGGTGGTTTGGAGAGAAAAATGTAGTGGCTGCCTAATAACAAGGAAAGCTACTCTAGTTCAGAGTAATTTGGAATATCTTATTCATCAACTTAACAGTCTACGTACTAGACAAAAGGCATAAGAGGGGCAATAAAAATGAAGGCGAGACATACATTATGTCTCCATAGATTTACTCTCTGGTAAAGTAGATCAAACAGGTAGACAAAGGATGGTAACACAAGAGAGATTGCTGTCAGTAACACGCACAGTGCTGGGTTTACAGAATGATGGGGTTATTTATTGTTGTGACTTTAAGATACAGTATCAGGGAAGAGTTAGCATTTGAGGTATGTCTTGAAGGATGGATATGGCAGTAGGTATGGGTAAAAGAGGGAATTCCAGGCCACAGGAACAGTGTGTGCGAGTGCACAAAGGGATAATCAGGGGCATTTGGGGAACAGTAATTGACTCAAGCAGGACAAAATGTAAACTCGAGTAAGAGGGTTACTGACTGGAAATATATTTAGAGAAGAGCTTGGAGAATGTCTTGTTGAGTAAATAAAGAATCAGCATTTCATTAAGACAAAACAAGGGGTTGCAGAGGGCTTTGTTTTTATTGTTAATGTTATTATTATCATAGGACTGTTCTTAATATGCAAGTGTGTTGAGATTTCATGATTGGATATTGGCTTTACAAAAAAAGTCTCTCATGGCAGTGAAGAAGACTTAAAATAGAAAAGGACTGGAGGCAGTAATAGTAATTAGAAGATTAAATATATGGCTGACAAATAGTAAGACCCCTAACCAGCATGTAGCATGAGAAAAGAAGGTGGAACAGAAGCGATGCTAAAGATAGAATTAATAGAATTTATCAGTAGATTGAAAGTAGGAACAAGGAAAATGGGTCAAATTAACCTACAAGATGCCAATACTAAGTTCAAAACTAAGTTTCAGAGAAAAGAAATAGGAAAATAATGAGACAAAGCAATTTTGAGAAAGAATTGATGAGTTTGGTTTTGAATATGTTGAGTTTCAAGTGTCATGGAGACCTACACGCAACTCTTGAACTTTCGGTAAGTGAAAATATGAAACCTGTGAGTTATGAGGAATTTGAATTTGTTATCTATTAACCAAATATCTAAGCCTCACACCTGAAAAGTTACAGAGTTCATAGGAGGTTACTACGAGGCATTTATGCGGCAGGTGAGTACACACTGCCAGTACTTTATGCAGCACCATCACCCACATTCTGGGAGTGTCAGTTATCTGACCAATCAACTCAGACTTCCTAGAGCTCCTGTTGAGACCTGGCACTGTTTTACATAATGAGATGAAAGCTTGTGTTAGATGGAGACCCCACTAATAATGCTTAGAGTCTGTTAACCAGCTTGTTAAAGATAAGAGAGTGAGAGAGATATGGTGGTGTACGAAACTAGGACTACGTCATTTGAAATCTAGTATGACAGCTTGAAAGTGGGCTGCTTGATAAAGATGTAGCTCAGAAGCAGCCGCCTACCAAGGTGTCTAGAGACCCTGAACACGACTATGCAGGAGCCCCAAGTAGATACAATGCAGGTTTTCCCAGACACAGTGGGCTGGGAGAGGACTTTGTACAGCTTTAGCCCATCATCTTAAATCTACCAGTGGATTTTCAGTTAGCATTTGCATAGCTATATTTAAGTTGTAATTTAAGTAATTTTACATGAATTTGGTCTCCAAATATTACAAATACTATCCAGGCTACTAGAAATAAAGGTGGGTAGGGGTTTACTTACCTATCTCTCCATTCAAATCTCTGAATAGCAATTCTTCAAGGAAGGGTGAGAACAAGAGGATATAAATTTATAGGGAAGGTCTTTATATCCTTTCAGCAATCTCTCCAAATGTACATTACTTTTTTTAAACTAATTTTTATTGGCATATAGTTGTTTTACAATGTTGTGTTAGCTTCTACTGTACAGCGAAATGAATCAGTTATACATATACATATATGCCCTCTTTTTTGGATTTCCTTCCCATTTAGGTCAGCACAGTGCATTCACTAGAGTTCCCTATGCTATACAGTATGTTCTCATTAGTTATCTATTTTATACATAGTATCAATAGTGTATATATGTCAATCCCAACCTCCCAATTCCTCCCACCCCCCCTTCCCCTTTGCTATCCATATGTTTGTTCTCTACATCTGTGTCTCTATTTCTGCTTTGCAAATAAGATCATCTATACCATTTTTCTAGATTCCACATGTATGTGTTAATATATTTGTTTTTCTCTTTCTGACTTCATACATTTCTTGTATTGTGAAAATTAGAAGTGTAGAACAGTTTTTGGTAGTCCTTTTAAACACTTGATCAATTTACCATATTGTTTGTCATCGAGAAAAATTGGTCTCAACATTTTTAACTTTACAAATCTGTGTACAGCCAAATCTCAGTTTCTTTGCAGCAACGTGAGTGTGATTCTGTGGTATAAGCTGGTAGTGTCATGGATTTACCAATCTATAATTTTTCTGCAAATAACATTGTTTAGAAATACTTATGAAGGTACTTTACCAAAATGCATGGTGTTATGGGCTGAATTGTGTCCCTTCCAAATTCATGCGTTAAAGCCCTAACTGCCATTACCTCAGAATGTGACTGTACTTGGAGATAGAGTCTTTAAAGAGGTGATTCCATTCAAATGAGGTAACATAGGAAGGGCTCTGATCCATATGACTGGTGTCCTTATAAGAAGAGGAAATTAGGACATAGACACACACAGAGGAGACAACCATATATAAATCAGTGAGGGAGACCTAATGGAAGCCAACCCTACCAACACCTTGATCTTAGACTTCTAGCCTCCAGAACTGTAGAAAATGAATTTCCGTGTGGAAGGCACCCAATCTGTGGTACTTTGTATGGCAACCTTAGCAAACTAATATACATAGCAACAAAGATATAGCCTTTGAACTGCCACTGCTCAATAGAATGAAAGCAATATGATCAATGCTTTTATATTGCTTAAATAAAAGCAATTTCCATAAAAAATATAGTTTTTCATTACCCCAAATGAGAATTATTAGAAAGTATGTTCTAATTTTAAAACTTGTGTTAGTATAACAAAACAAAATGCAGTATCTAGTACCAGTTTTTTAATTATCTCTAAGAAAAAAAAAATCAAAATTATAAATGAAGCAATTGGATTCTGCTCAACAAAATGAGTGAGTTTGCACTGAGCATAGTTTTTGTTGGAGGCTGGTCAAGTATTACATAGCATCCTCTCATTCAGTAAACAGCCAGGGATTCATAATAAATATGCTTTATGGACATATAATAGTTTGGTTTACTTTTGTTAGAATCCAAAGATTTCATTTAAGGAAGAAGTTGATAAAGCAAAGTGTAAATGTCCTACAGTATTGTTGAAAAGAATACATATTTGAAGAAAAGAGTAATTTTTTTCTCAGGGTACTTTTATTGTCTTTCAGTATTTTTAATAATACATTTGTAACTCCTTAGCAAACGTAACTTCTACATGTAGGGACACATAGCTAATTTATTACGAAAAGATAAAATGCTATTTTGGGGGGTCATTTCTATCATGGAGTAAGAATTATCTTAAACCTAAAGCAATCACCTAGACTTTTTTTCTTCTGAAAGAACTAGTCTAACATACCCTGTGATTATGGCTGGTTCTATTTTACTTTTTTCCAGGAAAGCAGCCAAATTCCAGTAATTAACAATATTTATAGCTGGGTTAAATCTCATTGCTGTAGTTTAAACACTTTTCTTTTTAAAGTCCTTGTTTATGCTCATTTTAAATGTGGTCTCCTGTTTACTTCAAAGCTAGTCTACATGTTGTGTCCTGCCTGAAGAACCTTCTGGGATTTGGGGCTTTTAGGAAACTCAGAATTTCAATATTTGGAAAGTTCATTCTCTGCATGGTCATATACAGTACAAGTTTAGGAACAGTCTTGAATTTCCAATATTTCATCTTTTCCCCTTTAGTGCATATGCAAATTTGTATTTATATATTCATTTATGAGATTATTTGATTACAGTTTGTCTCCCTTATATACCAGAATACACACATTTTTGCTTAACCTTGTTCAGCACTTAGCTCAAGATGGACATATAACAAGCCCCCAGTAAATCTTGGTTTCTAAACTAGGTTGTACAGTCTAATAAATAATGTTGAATAAACTCTTCTTTGGTCTTAACCTCCCTCCATAAACCACATTAACATATTTCTGTGAAAAACAGACTTGAATTGTGGATATTTTGGTAATCTTTCTTTTTGTTAATCATAAATCATCTGATTCCACTGTAGGATGTATACCTCAGGGCCATAATATTCTTCGCATTTATTGAATATTTACTATATATCATGCATTGTGCAAAGCATGTATCATGACAAAAGCATCTAAGGTATGAACTATTAGCATCCCTAATAAAAAAAAAGCAAACAAACAAACAAACAAAAAAGGCTATTCATGTTTAGAAGGAATAGGTAATCTTTAAGACAATACGTGTAGGAAATGAGTACAACAAGATGGGAAATTGGGTCTGATAAACCTACATACCTGGGATCAACAACCAGATATCCATGTTTGAGTGCATGGTTATTTTGAACACCCTCTCTTCTTCCTTTTATCTTTTGAGTGAGTGGGGTTAGAGAGCATCTTAAGCTCCTTTATGACCCCAGCCATCCATAGCCAATTGCACTGATTGGGTAATTCCATTCTAGGAAAAAATATCACTACCGATTTCCAGATCCACCAAACAGAATCAAATGAGCTGGGAGAAAATAAAATCTTTGTAAGGTCTAAAATGTCTAGGTAACAAGAGAAATTAATCTGTTTACATCACATGAATGTGTGGGCAGACTTTAATTTATGAAAAAGAAATGACTCCAACTGATACTGCTTTTATGTGAACATGGTTAACATGAGCTGAAAAGTCCCACCAAGATTTTATAAACTACGAACAAAAAAGAGACATTAAGCTTATTTAAGATCAATTATGATTATTTTGGTATCTAAAATTTTTCTGTTTTGTGATTATACCTTAACCTTTAAAATTAGAATACCTTACATATTTATTTTAGCTTATCTTTTTCAAGGGGGTTTACCTATACTAATTAACTTTGTTCTCTCAAACCTGTGAAGTAGCTTGGTGCTCTGGTCTTATTTTCAAAGATGAGGAAAAGAGTTCTGAGAATCTTGGTAATTTGCCCAAGGTCATTCATAAAAAGGAGCAATTAAGGCTTCTGCTGCTAGAATTCTTTGTGCTATATCTCACTCCTTTTCTAAAATTTGAGTGTTATTGTTAATGGACCTTACCAAAGGGAATAAACCAAACAAATGCTAATGAGAATATCCTTTTCCTAAACAGGAAATATTTTATCACATAGACTTTAATTACTATCATCACAATAGGATAATACATTCCAAAACAAAACAAAAAAAACTGGCATCACTCTGAAGAAAGAGAAACAAACAAAAGACTGAGAACTTACAGGGAAAACCTGGTGTTAGACATTCAGAAATAAACAGTCCTAAACTATAAGCAGTACCATAAAAACAAAATATACAGTGCAGGATTTTAATCCAAGCCTTTCAAAGTTTTCCTTAGAAAATATGATATGCCTTTCTTCAATAATGCAAAAAGCAGATCTTCCAAGTTAAAATGCCCATCATGTACAAGAAGAAAGAAAAAAAATAAAGAAATCATGATTTAAAGGGACTGAAAGCTGCTGTTTGTATCAAGTACTATGAATCAACCCTAACCTGACCTTCACATGGAATATTTAATATCTAGCAGAGGACCTGGGCTTTGAACATCAAAATCTCATTTCAGATTACTCATCTGTGAAATTCTAGGAGACATTAGAAAATCCCATGGAAAATAACAAATGACCAAAAGGAAATATCAGCAAACAAACCAACAGTGTCTTTAATGTAGCATAAGAAACCTTTTTGAAGTGTTCTGACTGATCTATGGAACTTGAAGTCTCATATTTTATAAGAAAATATTTTAAAACATAATAAAATATTATATATTCTACCATAGAAAACTAGATGACTTAAAGTAACCAGAATATGTAAAAATACATCTATAGATCTAGAAACAAATATATTTTAATGTTTTTTCTTCCAGAGATATAATAATGCTCAACCATCTTTTAAATAAAATAATTTTTAAGTTTCATGGAACATCAGTAGAGAAAAAACACTGCACTAAAATGATTATCATGGCCTCAAACCATACCGTCGGTCACAGGGGGAAAAGTAATCAAATTACTGTTCTCCTGCAAGTCACCCCCCACCCACCTTCTAGTAAAATCACAAGACTCACTATATAACTGAGAAGTAATTCAATTCATAATGACATCTTTATAGAATGATTACGTCACTTTTTGACCTACATAAGCTAAGGAGAATGTTGCCTTATCAGAGTCAGCATTTACATTGAAGAAAACTTGATAACAATAACCTGAATTAACCATGGTAAGAAAGAGAAATCCCACTCTCTGGACCCATGATTGCTCATGGTTGGATTTATTGGTCTGCCAACTTATCAATATGTATAGTAGTGATTTTTTTAAGATAGTGTTATTGTTTAATTTACATGAAACGAAATAGCAAAGTTGAATACCTCTCTGGCAAAACTGTGTGGCTAAAAGAGCCCAAAGAGACGAGTTGTTCTCCTTTTTTAAAATTTTATTAGACCAGAGTTGATTTACAATGTTGTAAATCAGTTTCAGGTGCACAGCAAAGTGGTTCAGTTATACATATACACAGATTCATTCTTTTTCAGATTCTTTTCTCATATAGGTTATCACAGAATATTGAGTAGTGTTCCCTCTGCTATACAGTAGGTCCTTGTTGGTTATCTGTCTTATATATAGTGGTCTGTGTATACTAATCCCAAGCTCCTGATTTATCCCTTCCCCAACATTTCCCCTTTGAGAGATGAGTTTTTTTAAATGGTGGCATTTCAGAAGCTTTAGGAGAAAATAATCCTGTACAGCACAATAGTAGCTACAAGTCTCACTGAGAGCTTCTTCCTTCTCTTTTCCCCGGTGAACACCACTGAGATCAAAGCCTGTGGTTTTTGAGGCCATGACCTTTATCCACCACTTCTCATCAGGATTCTATGCGCTTGACGATTGTTTTTCAGGACAGAGGGACCCACAGGGAAGTGGGACTGGAGGACGGGGCTGACGCAGAGAAAGGTGAGGTTTGTAGGATGGAAGCAGGGGGAGGCTGGGAGATGGAAGCAGGTAGGTCAGGCCAACGGCATTCGTAGAGAAGGCCCGCCTGCTCTTTTGGAGAGGAGAGGAAGGGAACAGAGCCTAGCATTTATCTGTGGCTTCAGTTCCGAAAGGCACATTTAACTCCAAGATCCATGGGGGGGTGTGTGGGTGGAGTCAGAGGAGTTCCTCTGATATTCTTACAGCATGGTTTATAGCCTGGTCCTTTCAACGTGTTTCTGCAAGAATTCAGATAAAGCAGAAGTGTGTTCAATCTGTGACAGCAAACTGGTAGACCTGATTGACCTGTTAAAAGTTCAGTTTGGCCAATACCACGTTTTACCTTTTTTTCTTAATACTTTGGGTTTGCTAGAGTCCACACATCCTCTGTTGTCTTATACTTAGTCCTCTTCAAAAGGGCATGAAGGGGGGCTTCCCTGGTGGCGCAGTGGTTGAGAATCTGTCTGCCAGTTCAGGGGACACGGGTTCGAGCCCTGGTCCGGGAAGATCCCACATGCCACGGAGCAACTAAGCTCATGTGCTGCAACTACTAAGCCCATGTGCCACAACTACTGAGCCTGCGCTCTAGAGACTGTGAGCCACAACTACTGAGCCAACGTGCCACAACTACTGAAGCCCGCATGCCTAGAACCCATGCACCACAACGAAGCATAGCCCTCAGTCGCCACAACTAGAGAAAGCCCATGCACAGCAACGAACACCCAACGCAGCCAAAAAAAACAAAAAGGGCATGAAGGCGTGTGAGTTTTCAAGCCCTTTTCCGGAGCACTGGACAAGGAGTCTAGTGTCGGAGGCTATTAACTCCAGAAACACTATTATCACTGGAAAACCTTTAACCTATTGGGGTGTGTGTGTGTGTGGGTGTTTATGAACCTGTAGTAATTTCCATGTAATGTTGGATGTTTTGTCCCTAGAAATATATACTCAGTGCTAAAGAATGAGAAATGATATTTTTGGTTTCATTCGTATATTGAGCAAATTCATACACAGCAACTAAAATGTACAGATTTAAAATAGACACATAATATTTTGAGCTACTCACTGAACTTTTATAGAAGGTAAAGAAACATGCTTTTGTTCTTAGGGTTCCTTCTCTCTATATCAAAAAAGTTTCATTATTTAGCTAATTTTTAAAGCTATGTTATCACATTTTCAACTGCATTTTCTCATTATACTCTGTTAGAGAAAGGTTTCTGTATAATTCATATAAATGCTCGGCCACCGTCTTACTATTCCTTCCTGGGCTTGCTTGCTTGCTTGCTTGCTTACTTACTTACTTACTTACTTATTTATTTATTTATTTATTTATTTATTTATGGCTGTGTTGGGTCTTCATTTCTGTAAGAGCGCTTTCTCTAGTTGCGGCAAGCGGGGGCCACTCTTCATCGCGGTGCGCGGGCCTCTCACTATCGCGGCCTCTCTTGTTGCGGAGCACAGGCTCCAGACGCGCAGGCTCAGTAGTTGTGGCTCACGGGCCTAGTTGCTCCGCGGCACGTGGGATCTTCCCAGACCAGGGCTCGAACCCGTGTCCCCTGCATTGGCAGGCAGAGTCTCAACCACTGCACCACCAGGGAAGCCCCCTGGGCATTTTTTATTGCAAAAAAGATTCACTCTATTAAATGTAAAGTTCTCCAAGCCTTGTTTTCTCACTTCTTCCAAACAGAGCCTGGAGATGGGAGACTTGGTGGCTCATGGCAGCGTGCATAAGGTCAGCACAAGAGCCTGAAAAGTAGCCTAGGCCCATCTTCCGCCGTCTCCCTCCGGGCCTCCTCATGTATTATTAAAGCCAGCAGGGCTTCCGGGACGGCTGAACAAAGCTGACCATCCTCCACCCACGAATTCCGTCCGCAGGCTTCTGAATGTTCGCCAGTGCTCTGTGTCGCCTGCACATGGCAGATATAATTGGCAAACTGAATGAAGAATTTCCTATTCTTACCAGGCAGTATTCCAGATAGAAGATAAGAATAGCCTGAATAGCTAAGCTGGCATGTGAAAGGGGCTCTTCTTTTCATGTAACACTTATTATGAAGATGCAAATTTCCTCTCAACCAGAAGCGATGTTTGTGGCTGCTCAGGAGACATTCCTTTAGCTGGTAGCAATTTGTGTCCCCAGTGTCTTATTTTTCAATATTTTCCAATTCCATTTTGAGATGATATAATAACATCGTCTCAGAATTCTCTATAGACATATATTGACAAATATTTGTAAATTGTATCAAATCATATCCTTTGTGTTGTATTATTTGTATATTCAAAATGCCATAACCAGGGATTTGTCCTACTCCATGTTCACTTCACTGAAACCTAAGTTAGTAAAACTGAATAAAGTCATTGGTTCAGACCCACATTTTGGTTAAGTAACATCCCACAGAAAGAGTCATTAAGTATCTATGCAACATTCTGGCCACTTGGTACGTAGCTATTCTTAAAAAGTATCTGGCTGATGTGTTTACCCTGTTCACATAGGTTATTTTGTAATTTTGTTCCCATCAGTATATTTCATTTACTAAGTCATATATGCTGTGCATATATGCTCTAAAATAATCATTAAGCTTTTACAAGGAAAAGAAAATAACCTTGGTCACACATTTGACTCTCACTCTCCAAATTTCTTCCCTTGGTGTTTCTAGATACTTGGTTTTCCTCCTAGAAATGGTCAATGCATATAAAGAAAAAGAAAAGGTCATCATTATAGGACCCTATACTAGGTTTCCACACCTTAACTTTTCACCATAACCACTTTTGAAACCTGACAATTGGTATCAAGCTGACAACTAGATTTACTATCAGCATAATTACTAAATTTTAATTTGTTACCAGATTAAAAGCAAGCATATAAATATGAAAACAGGGGACGCAGCAATGCTCTTCACTCATTCTTGAACTCACTGCACATGCGTGACCGCATGTGTCGCGTGCCAGCTACTGCAGAACACTCCAGTAACCCTGCAGAAAATAGCCGGTTCTACAGCTCGCCCTCCGCCATCCAGGACCTCACAGCCAGAGGGGCGATGCCCAGCTGGCTGTGTAGCATGCCAAGTGTCTTTTTAGGCCATCTGGTCTTTCACGTCCCCCCTCACTCCCTCTGTAAGTCTCTTTGCCTCTTTCTGTCTCCCTGAGGGTGTTCCTTTCACATCCTCAGTCTGGCTCTGTACCCACAGGTAGATGTTTCCTCTCTCCCTTGCCTACCTAGCTTCCTTCACCTCTTTCTAGCTTCCTTTCTCTCATTCCTTCTTGCTCTCTGACCACCATTTCCTCCTTCTGTCCTCTTCTTACCCTCTCCTTCATCCTCAATCTTCAGAAATACACCACCTTTCTATCCTCTTCTCTCTATTCCTGCTGTCCGTCCAGTTTCCTGTGTCTGTACTTCCCTTTCTCTGCCTGCCTCTCTCTTCTCTTTGTAAGTGAAAAGCTGCTTGTTGGTCACATTCCTGTCCCCCCTCACCTGGTCCGCTGCTACTTACACATCAAGCCTTAGTATAAATGCTACTTTCAGAAAGCTATCTCCCCTAACCAGATTAAATACTTTTTTTAAACCTATAATCCCATACTCTTTCATTCTTTCTTCAAGGTCTCAACTCATCTACAATTATGTTTTTAAGATGGATTTTTAAAAGTTTTGAAAGAAAACACAAATATAAAGTAATGCAGTAGAAAGTCTCCCACCTACCCCTGTTCCCCTCCAGCCAAATTTCCCCACAATTCTCCCTACCACCATCTGCCATACCTAGGTGACCATTAGTTTTAGTTACTTTTGAATCTTTGCATAGTCCCTTTGTCTATTTACAAACAAAAATGAATATGTATATTCTGATTCCTTTTTAATTATACACAATGTATCATCAGCTTATACATATAATTACACACTATATTTTTTATCACAATATGTTCTGGAGATCTCTCTATATTAGTAAATAGACAGCTTAGTCATTTGTTTCTGAAAGCTGCATTCTATTTTATTGTTTGTGTGTGTCATAAATTGATTAAATCACTGCCTATTGATGGATATGCCAGTTGTGCCTGATACAAACAAATAAATAATCTTGAATATACATTGTTTCACATATGTGTGAGTTTAGGATAAATTTCTAAAAGTGGAGATGCTTGATAAAAGATGATGCACATTTTTATGGGCAGTATATGAGAGTAGCTGTTTCCCCACATTTTTGTCAAGAAAGTATACAAGCAAACTTAGAAACTTTGTCAGTCCAGTGAGTGAAAAATGGCATTGCAGTGTATTATCATTCTGTCTAACATACCATAAGAATTTCCCACTCTCTTGAATTCTTTCTTAGCCTAAAAACATGCTTAGTCTTCCCTTACTTTAAACGAAGGAAACTATTTCCCTAACTTGATTATCTCTCCACCTTGTTATCACTCTCTTTCTCATTTTCCTTCACTTCTTTGCAACCAGTGATTCTTGAGCCCATTGTAACCTGACTAGCATTCTTGTCACCGTACTGTTAATGCTCTTATAAAGGTTACCAATAACTTCCTAATTTCCAAATCTATGGAGGATTTTCTGTCCTTATCTCACTGGATTTTTCTGGAATATTTGAAACTTACCATCATGCTCTCCCTTCTAAAAATTTCTTACCATTGACTTTTGGGGAAAACCTCTTCTGATTATTCTATAATCTCTCTGGTTAACGCTTTGGTTGCTCTGTGTCAATCTCTTTGGTAGGCTTTTATTTAAAACCCATTCTTTTATTCTTTGTTCTCTTTTTATTTTAGAATTCCTCCTGCTCTCTCTCCCTTACACTCATGGCTTCCAGTGAGCTAATCTGATAACATCAGCGGCCCCAAATCTTTACCTCCAGCCTACCTTTACATCTGCTTTCACCTTGCTCTGGGTATTTGTGTAATAGAGAAGGACACTGGTGTAAAATATTAAGTTAAAATCTTCAATTATGGACTTATGGAAAATGGGTTGTATAAATTATTAATAATAAGTAACACTTATGGAGTGGCTTGGTATGTGGCAAGGACTAAAGTATGAGTTGTAGATATTTTGTTATTACACTATGAAATAAGTTCCATAGCAGAGCCTCATTTAAGCCTTCAATTGTTGAGAAATGAATGAGGAAACAATGATTGAATGAATATTTAGTATTCTAGGAAATGATCATCTAATCTCTTCCAGAAAACTGAAAACATGATCTTCTGGAAATATCAGAAATGTATACTGAAAAGATCTCTTGTAGGATTTATTGAACTGGTTGGCTTGGAGAGCCACCTTGTGGTAAGAGAATATGTGAGGAAAGGTGGAGCTTGCCCTGAGCCTAAAATCGCATCCCCTGAGAGGTATACTGCTTTACCTAGAACGATTAAGGCCAGAACTGTTAGGATATGACTAGATCTCATACAGGATTCTACTCTTACAACTTTGCTGTACCAGCTTATCTGATTTTCCTTACATGTTTTCAGAAAAACATAATTATTTTCCTGTGGGTTTATTTAATTTACCAACCTGGCAGTAGATACTCAGAATTGGGAGAAGAAATGCATGAGAGTGAGGTATGTAAAAACAAAACAAACCAAAATGACGGTTGAGCTTATCCCATCAGAGGGTTAGAGATGGGGGCAATAATGGCACAAGTTGCTGCTAAGAGCCTCCTTCCCTTCCTTGTCTCCCATCTTTCTACTGTCTGATGTGGTTTCAGAGTGAATTATTGCCTAAAAACATGCAGCTTCTTGGTGTATGCCAGAGATATGTTCAGAATTGTCCATTAAAAAAAAGTGAGTCAGGAGACCCCAGAGGATTTCTTTTAAGATTTAAGAATGAAAGGCCAATAAACAAACAAACAAGCTTTTGCTACATATGCTAAGATAATAAAAAATCCCCAAATCTCAGTGGTTCTCAATAGTATACATTTCTCATTCATGTGACATGTGGATGGTGGCTGTAGTTCTATTCTGTTCCAGAATGGAATGCTTCTCAACCCACAACTCAGGCTGAAGGGGAAGTTCAAATATGAGACAGGTTATTCCTGTGGCAGAGGGAAAAGACCAAGAGATCTCAAAGACACTGTCACTGGCTCTTAAAGCTCCTTCTCAGAGCCAGCGTTGGTCTCTTTCCCTCATATTTCATTGGATAAAACATGTCACATGGCCAAGCCTGATACTGATGGAGATGTACATATACTCTCACTTAAGAAGTAGATATATACTAAGTGTAACATGATTTATTGTCCAAACCAGGACAATGTTGAGAGTGAAATATTTTTCAATAATTAAGCCAGGACAATAGGCATAAATTGGGATTGTCCTGGCAAACTTGGATATATTGTCACCTTCTTATAATCCTCTTACAGGGGAAACATGAGCAGGTAATTGAGAATAATTGAGTCGATCACAAGCTTTGATTAAAAGACCTGGCAAATACATATGGATACATACACTTCGGCCGAGGAAAGCAAGGGAAAGCAGGCAGGAAGAAAGACTAGATCAGGTGCATCAGGAAGCTAGATATTAGCCTTGGGCTGTGAGATCTTTCCTGAAATAGAGGTCAAGACAAAGGATGATGAACCCAGAGTAGTTCAATTTAACTGTCCTGCTTCTCAAAAGATCAGCAATGGTAAGAAAAGGAGAGTCTGGGTGCCATTTCTCTGGCCTCAGTGGTTGAGTCACCTGCCCTGGGGCTCAAGGCCTTGGTGGGAGAGGACAAGAGGGCATAGAGGATCCACGTTTGTTAGTTCTGCGATTGCAAGTGTTTAATATGTAAAACAAAATGTTTATTCAATTACATTCCCAAACGAGATAAATTGGAATCATTTACAATGAGAGAGATTGAAGAATTAAGATAGATATAGAAAAAACCCACAAATCTTATGGGTCTAGGCTATTTTTTAAAAAATTAGGGATTCAAAATATAACAGAGATTAATTACCTGGATGATATACAGATTGATATGGAGTGGGATAGTGATAACAGCATGCGAGGGAAGATCAATTAGCCAACCAATGAATTAGAAGTTAACATATTTCTATTGCTAAAATTTGATTCTAATCAAATTAATGTTTCTTAGCTCAGAAATAGTTTTAAAGCATGAACATAAAAGCAATCCTGAACCATTTAAAAGCAAGTCCTTTTTTGTGACAAAAAATATTTTTGAGTGAGAAGATTAAAATCAAATTTTTTCTTTTAGGATGTAGTACAAAAATATGTGGTTTAAAGAAGAGATATGTAGTTAATAAATGAAATTCTCTAGACAACAATTCACAGTGTTGAAGAGAGAATATGTATTTCAGATATTCTCTAGACATTAGCGGTTGTCACTGAACAAAGTGACACACTTTGTTGTCACACTTTGATCTTAATACTACTGTATCATTTTTTTGACCCCATTCAAAGAGCAAACCTAAACAGGTGGTGGCCTTGGGAAAGCATCACCCCCTGTTTCAATTGTTCCTTTACTAACTGCAGTATTTAATTACATTAGTTTTCTTTTTTTTTAAATAAATTTATTTATTTTATTTTTGGCTGCGTTGGGTCTTCATTGCTGAGTGTGGGCTTTCTCTAGTGGTGGCGAAAGGGGGCTACTCTTCATTGCGGAACACGGACTCGAGACACGCGGGCTTCAGTAGTTGTGGCGGGCAGACTTCAGTAGCTGTGGCACGCGGGCTTAGTTGCTCCGTGGCATGTGGGATCTTCCCGGACCAGGGCTCGAACCATGTCCCCTGCATTGGCAGGAGGATTCTTAACCACTGCGCCACCAGGGAAGCCCTAATTACATTAGTTTTCTATTCTTAAATGTGTCCCAAGAACATGCGATTTAATTTTTTTGTCATTTCTTTATGCACTTCAAAGAAAGCACTATATTGCCTTAAATATGTACATATTTATTCAGAAACTATATTTAAAAACAGTGTTCTAAGTGATTCCTATTAATGAAATAGTGGAAATTTCCTGAGGTAAAAAATACTTATTTGGAAATTGTTGGTGTAATAACAGTTTGCTGTTTTAACCACAAGGTGGCAGAATAAGCTAGGTGCTCCATGTGTCTTTTCAAATTGCTCAAAGTATCTTCAGACACATAGTTCTATCAGATTCAGATGAAAGATGCTGAAATAAGTGTACGATGTGCCTTCATTGACCTGGATACGTGTGTAAGACAAGTGACTATATAAGTAACAGCTTTTGAAAGAAGTTAAAACAACTGAATGTTCTTTCATATTGTCAAGACAAATCACATTCAAAAGGTATTTTAAAGTTGGTTTCTAGTAAACATTCGAGTTGGTTTCAAATAGACACTTTCTCATAGCAGACTTTTTAACACTGTGACCATATTTGGCCTCCTGCACTGTGAACCCAGGGACTTGTTCTCTCCACAGTCTGTTCCTGAGATCACACAGAGGATGCCTGGGGAGGTGCCAGTAAAAGATGTCTTGAACCTCTGTGCCGGTAGAGAGAGGCAGCTATCTTCCTCCCTCCCCCTACCCAACACTATTGTTTGTGGAAGCATAAAACACACACTTACCTTTGGAAACTAATCCAAAGGAAGTAACATAATTATCCTAAAATAATAAAAGAAACTATAATTTATCATAACCTCCAATATGGTCAAATATACAAAGTTAACAACAACACTACAGTCAAGATGTCCTCTACTAGTATATTTCAGTGCATCTGAGGCAATGTTACTCTGAAGAAATCATAATTGAATAGTTGTCTTGGTATAATATATGCTGAGTTCCGTATTTCAATAACTTGCTGGCAATTGTATTGCTAGAAGGAAATCCAACCTTCTTCAAATGGCATTCAAGACCCTTTGTTATCTGTTATTCTTAGGCAATCATTCTCTATATTTATCTAAGCAGACCATGGCCTTTTACACTACTGTCTTTGCCAAGACTCTTGCTTCTTGGAATGTCCTTTCTTCCTCTGTTCCTGCAACAGGCAAGTTGCCATTTTTCCTTCAAGAAATGACTCAAGATATCATCTCTCTGAAATCTCTCCTGAACTGTGCTTTGAAAGTGGAAATAATATTTTCCTCTTTTGCAATCTTAGAATCATTGTATCTATCTTCATCACTTTGATCATTTAATTCTACTTGCTTTTGTACATTTATGCCTACCCAAGGAGAGGAACCTGATCTCATCAGTTTTGTATCTCATGCCTACTGGGGAGATGTAAAACAGAAGGGGCACTCAATAAGTCCTTTGATGAAGGAATGAAGGAGCCAATAACACCTATAAATTCATGCAGCAAGTAACTCAATGTAAATCTACATTATCATTTCTATTTGAAGATGACATTTATACTCAAAGAAGACTATGCTTTTAGAGTTTATCTTTAGTTGATTTATTTTTATATTCAATTCAGAAAAAACCTTCAAATTGTGTTTAAATTGTAGAGCACAAATTTTTGTGCCATTATCCTTCAACTCCTCTCATCCTCTGAAGTCATATATATAAAAAAATTCAGCATATTAAAATTGGAATTTGAATAACATATCCTGTGGAGATTATTGCTCCTAAGTACAAAACTTTAGTATTTTCTTAATATTTCGAGTAAACAAACACTTATTAAATCCATAAAATGATAAAGGTGATGTGCCATGTATACCTTACATCAAATAAATAACATTTTATACTTATTCTGTGGACAGTAGACCTGACCGAAATGGTTTTAAAAGAAAATTATCTGATATTTATGTCCTTAAAACAAGCTCAGCTTGACCATAATGGGGGGGGGGGTTCATAAAAAGTAGTTAAGCACAACATTTATCCATATAAACTGGATAACATTAATAGACTTAATCCTTTAATCAAAAAAAAAAAAGTCTCAATGACATTCGTTTTAAGATAACTGAAAACACAGACCTTGCATTTTTCATGCAAAAGTGTCCAGGAGAAGAGACTCCACCAAGAGAATGTTAGAACACTGACTCTACAATCAGAAAAGCAGTCAGGATTACTTCAGAACTGTGGGTACACTCTGCTGTCCAGGAAAACTATGCCTCTCATAAACTTATTTCAGTATCTGGAGATATGTGGTTTGATATTTAGATTTCTGGAGGGGATTTAACATTTTGACAAGGTAATCTACACCATCGATGGCATCAGTTACCCGCCTGAAAAGACTTTTTCATGACAAGAAGGAAGAGATACCTAAAGTCACCAAACAGAAAAGGAGTTTGGGATCAGCATTAGAACGTTGGTCAGGGTAGGATTGAATACTCCCACTCACTTTCCTCCATTTGATGTGCATGCGTGTATGTGTGAGTGTGTGAGTACCAGCATTATTTAAACCTTTTTAATATGATAAATGAATACGTAAGAATTAAATGTTAATTATATATTTCTTAAATAGAATTTTAAAATTCCATTTAGAAAGCATACTTTAGGCATAAAATTTACCACTCTACATATATACACATCTAAAGAGTCAAAAATTAGTTCTGTAATTTTTAGTAAGCGATTGAGTGTATATAGAAAAAAGTAAAGAGTTGATAGCTTCCACTTGAATCAGATGAACTACTATCATAAAAATGAAACATATGAATAGTTGTGAACGGGTATGGCTACACTTTGTTGAAGATGAATTCTTTTCTGTTACAATTGATAAATACTGTTCAAGTAACAATTCTAAGGGATTTCCAGGTTTTTTTTTTTTAAGCTAAGAACAGCATATGTCTTAATAACTTGAAAATTATTTAAAAACTAGGAACAAAGCAAAGAAGAAACTGGATTCATCTTAAGTTAACCATATTTTGTTAAATTGATCTATGTATATTGATCTATGTATATGTATCTCTCAAACCAGACTTGAATGGTCTTCAAAAATGGGGAACATATCTTATTCATTTTATATCGTAATGGTTGGACATAATGGTGTATAACATATTTTTAACTGAATTAAAACAAAACCTGTACCTCCAGTAACACCAAAGTACTAACTTCTGTTATTCCTCTGGTCATACATGACATTCTACAGATTTCAGACTAGTAGCTATTAAATCTATTTGGACATCTGTCATAAAAATTCTCAAGCATTGAACAGAAAAATATACTTTTTCTAACTTATATTCTTCATTTGTTGCCAATGTAATCCCAATTTCTTTAATGAAAAAGATTCATATTATTTAGCATATATTTATCATATTTGTCAATATAATAAAAATTGGAGAAAGCAATATTTTTTTAATGTTTTTATTGGAGTATAATTGCTTTACAATGGTGGGTTAGTTTCTGCTTTACAACAAAGTGAATCAGTTATACATATACATATATATCCTCATATCTCTTCCCTCTTGCGTCTCCCTCCCTTCTACCTTACCTATCCCACCCTTCTAGCTGTTCACAAAGCACTGAGTTGATTTCCCTGTGCTATGCGACTGCTTCCCACTAGCTATCTATCTTACATTTGGTAGTGTATATATGTCCATATATACACTACCACTCTCTCACTTTATCCCAGCTTACCCTTTCACCTCTCCGTGACCTCAAGTCCATTCTCTAGTAGGTCTGCATCTTTATTCCCATCTTGCCCCTAGGTACTTCATGACCATTTTTTTGTTTGTTTTTTTTAGATTCCATATATATGTGTTAGCATACTGTATTTGTTTTTCTCTTTCTAACTTACTTCACTCTGTATGACAGACACTAGGTCCATCCACCTCACTACAAATAACTCAATTTCGTTTCTTTTTATGGCTAATATTCCATTGTATATATGTTCCACATCTTCTTTATCCATTCATCTATCGATGGACACTTATGTTGCTTCCATGTCCTGGCTATTGTAAATAGAGCTGAAATGAACATTGTAGTACATGACTCTTTTTGAATTATGGTTTTCTCAGGGTATACGCCCAATAGCGGGATTGCTGGGTCATATGGTAGTTCTATTTTTAGTTTTTTAAGGAACCTCCATACTGTTCTCCATAGTGGATGTATCAATTTACATTCCCACCAACAGTGCAAGAGGTTTCCCTTTTCTCCACACCCTCTCCAGCATTTATTGTTTGTAGACTTTTTGATGATGGCCATTCTGACTGGTGTGAGATGATATCTCACTGTAGTTTTGATTTGCATTTCTCTAATGATTAATGATGTTGAGCATTCTTTCATGTGTTTGTTGGCAATCTGTATATCTTCTTTGGAGAAATGTCTATTTAGGTATTTGGCCTATTTTTGGAATGGGTTGTTTGTTTTTAGATATTGAGCTGCATGAGCTGCTGGTAAATTTTGGAGATTAATCCTTTGTCAGTTGCTTCATTTGCAAATATTTTCTCCCATTCTGAGGGTTGTCTTTTCATCCTGTTTATGGTTTCCTTTGCTGTGCAAAAGCTTTTAAGTTTCATTAGGTCACATTTGTTTATTTTAGTTTTAATTTCCATTTCTCTAGGAGGTGGGTCAAAAAGAATCTTGCTGTGATTTATGTAATAGAGTGTTCTGCCTATGTTTTCCTCTAAGAGTTTGATAGTGTCTGGCCTTACATTTAGGTCTTTAATCCATTTTGAATTTATTTTTGTGTATGGTCTTAGGGAGTGTTCTAACTTCATTCTTTTACATGTAGCTGTCCAGTTTTCCCAGCACCACTTATTGAAGAGGCTGTCTTTTCTCCACTGTATATTCTTGCCTCCTTTATCAAAGATAAGGTGACCGTATGTGCGTGGGTTTATCTCTGGACTTTCTATCCTGTTCCATTGATCTATATTTCTGTTTTTGTGCCAGTACCGTACTGTCTTGATTACTGTAGCTTTGTAGTATAGTCTGAAGTCAGGGAGCCTGATTCCTCCAGCTCCGTTTTTCTTTCTCAAGATTGCTTTGGCTATTCGAGGTCTTTTGTGTTTCCATAGAAATTGTGAAATTTTTTGTTCTAGTTCTGTGAAAAATGCCAGTGGTAGTTTGATAGGGACTGCTTTGAATCTGTAGATTGCTTTGGGTAGTTTAGTCATTTTCACAATGTTGATTCTTCCAATCCAAGAACATGGTATATCTCTCCATCTGTTTGTATCATCTTTAATTCCTTTCATCAGTGTCTTATAATTTTCTGCATACAGGTCTTTTGTCTCCTTAGGTAGGTTTATTCCTAGGTATTTTACTCTTTTTGTTGCAATGGTAAATGGGAGTGTTTTCTTCATTTCACTTTCAGATTTTTCATCATTAGTGTATAGGAATGTAAGAGATTTCTGTGCACTAATTTTGTATCCTGCTACTTTACCAAATTCATTGATTGGCTCTAGTAGTTTTCTGGTAGCATCTTTAGGATTCTCTATGTATAGTATCATGTCATCTGCAAACAGTGACAGTTTTCCTTCTTTTCCAATTTGGATTCCTTTTATTTCTTTTTCTTCTCTGATTGCTGTGGCTAAAACTTCCAAAACTATGTTGAATAATAGTGGTGAGAGTGGGCAACCTTGTCTTGTTCCTGATCTTATGGGAAATGGTTTCAATTTTTCACCATTGAGGACGATGTTGGCTGTGGGTTTGTCATATATGGGCTTTATTATGTTGAGGTAAGTTCCTGCTATGCCTACTTTCTGGAGGGTTTTTATCATAAATGGGTGTTGAATTATGTCGAAAGCTTTCTCTGCATCTCTTGAGATGATCATATGATTTTTCTCCTTCAATTTGTTAACATGGTGTATCACATTGATTGATTTGTGTATATTGAAGAATCCTTGCATTCCTGGGATAAACCGCACTTGATCATGGTGTATGATCCATTTTTTTTTTAAGCTATTTAAAAATTTTATTTATTTATTTATTTATTTATTTATTTATCACTGTGTTGGGTCTTCGTTTCTGTGCGAGGGTTTTCTCTAGTTGCGGCAAGCGGGGGCCACTCTTCATCGCAGTGCGCGGACCTCTCACTATCGTGGCCTCTTTTGTTGCGGAGCACAGGCTCCAGACGCGCAGGCTCAGTAATTGTGGCTCACAGGCCTAGTTGCTCCGTGGCATGTGGAATCTTCCCAGACCAGGGCTTGAACCCGTGTCCCCTGCATTGGCAGGCAGATTCTCAACCACTGTGCCACCAAGGAAACCCCTGTATGATCCTTTTAATGTGCTGTTGGATTCTTTTTGCTAGTATTTTGTTGAGGATTTTTGCATCTATGTTCATCAGGTATATTGGCCTGTAGTTTTCTTTCTTTGTGACATCTTTGTCTGGTTTTGGTATCAGGGTGATGGTGGCCTTGTTGAATGAGTTTGGGAGTGTTCCTCCCTCTGCTATATTTTGGAAGAGTTTGAGAAGGATAGGTGTTAGCTCTTCTCTACATGTTCGATAGAATTCGCCTGTGGAGCCATCTGGTCCTGGGCTTTTGTTTGTTTGAACATTTTTAATCACAGTTTGAATTTCAGTGCTTGTGATTGGTCTGTTCATATTTTCTATTTCTTCCTGGTTCAGTCTCAGAAGGTTGTGCACAAATTCTTAGAAATTGAATTTGTCCATTTCTTCCAGGTTGTCCATTTTACTGGCATATACTTGCTTGTAGTAATCTCTCATGATCCTTTGTATTTCTGCCATGTCAGTTGTTACTTCTTCCTTGTCATTTCTAATTCTGTTGATTTGAGTCTTTTCCCTTTCTTTTCTTGATGAGTCTGTCTAATGGTTTATCAATTTTGCTTATCTTCTCCAAGAAACACCTTTTAATTTTATTAATCTTTGCTATCATTTCCTTCATTTCTTTTTCATTTATTTCTGATATGATCTTTATGATTTCTTTCCTTTTGCTAACTTCGGGGTTTTTTTGTTCTTCTTTCTCTAATTGCTTTAGGTGTAAGGTTAGGTTGTTTATTTGAGATGTTTCTTGTTTCTTAAGGTAAGATTGTATTGCTATAATCTTCCCTCTTAGAACTGCTTTTGCTGCATGCCATAGGTTTTGGGTCTTTGTGTTTTCATTGTCATTTGTTTCAAGGTATTTTTTGATTTCCTCTTTGATTGCTTCAGTGATCTCTTGGTTATTAAGTAGTGTATTGTTTAGCTTCCATGTGTTCGTATTTTTTACAGATTTTTTTCCTGTAATTGATATCTAGTCTCATAACATCGTGGTCAGAAAATCTGCTTGATACAATTTCAATTTTCTTAAATTTACCAAGGCTTGACTTGTGACCCAAGATATGATCTATCCTGAAGAATGTTCCATGAGCACTTGAGAAGAAAGTGTATTCTGTTGTTCTTGGATGGAATGTCCTATAAATATCAATTAAGTCCATCTTGTTTAATGTATCATTTAAAGCTTGTGTTTCCATATTTATTTTCATTTTCAATGATCTGTCCATTGGTAAAAGTGGGGTGTTAAAGTCCCCTACTATGATTGTGTTACTGTCGATTTCCCCTTTTATGGCTGTTAGCATTTGCCTTATGTATTGAGGTGCTCCTATGTTAGGTGCATAAATATTTACAATTGTTATATCTTCTTCTTGGATTGATCCCTTGATCATTTTGTAGTGTCCTTCTTTGTCTCTTTTAATAGTCTTTGTTTTAGAGTCTATTTTGTCTAATATGAGAATTGCTACTCCAGCTTTCTTTTGATTTCCATTTGCATGGAATATCTTTTTCCATCCCCTCACTTTCAGTCTGTATGTGTCCCTAGGTCTGAAGTGGGTCTCTTGTAGACAGCATATATTTGGGCCACGCTTTTGTATCCATTCAACCAGTCTATGTCTTTTGGTTGGAGCATTTAATCCATTTACATTTAAGGTAATTATCAATATGTAGGTTCCTATTACCATTTTCTTAATTGTTTTGGGTTTGTTATTGTAGGTCTTTTCCTTCTCTTGTGTTTCCTGCCTAGAGAATTTCCTTTAGCATTTGTTGTAAAGCTGGTTTGGTGGTGCTGAATTCTCTTAGCTTTTGCTTTTCTGTAAAGGTTTTAATTTCTCCGTCAAATCTGAATGAGATCCTTGCTGGATAGAGTAATCTTGGTTGTAGGGAGAAAGCAATATTAAATGTAGAAGTGTTTTATTAAAGTGTCCACTAGAAGGAGATGGCATTGAAATTTTTAAGCTGTAACACATAAGCTATAGTGAGTGATTCTTTTTTAAATAATTAAATAATTTAAAAACTTAATTGCAGTGATTATTATTGAAGTTACTGTGAAAGATAAGAAGAATTTCCAGTTCTACCATGACAATACAATAATTATACCCTTTGGTATGTATATTTTCTGACAATTTTGTACTTGTATAATTTTATTTTACATACATAGCTTATCAATAATCACAACATTTATTTTTCATCATTTTTTTCCTAAGCATCAGAGACAATTTTTTACTTAAAAAATAAGTTTTATGTGTTGAGTTTCTTTAGAATCCCATGTTCATTTCAAGGCTTTTACTCTCTGTTAATTTTCTCACTTAAAATGTGCCACTAATAACAAAGTGCCTCCAGATTTTTTGCATTAGTCCCAATGAAATCTCAGAGATAACTTAGAAGAGTACGTTTATTAAAATTCCCTTCCCCGAGATAATTTCAAATGCCAGAAACCTTACGAGGGCAGCTGTTGTATCTTCTAATTGGAAAAACGTACGTAAATGCACAATGTTTTAAAGTATCTTGAATCTTATTGTTTACTTAAAATTTAAAAATCATGTAATGTTTAAAATTAATGTTAGTTTACATATATTGCAGAAAGAACTGAACAAAAAGGGGAAAAAATACCCTTTAAGAGTTTCTATGCTCTTGGGCAATAAAGGCACAGAGAAAAGTTATACGTGGGTTAAAAACCTGGCTCTGTACTAGCTTTGTGACCATTTCGCAAGTGCTTATATGTGGTAATTGAGATGAACTATGTCATGAATTAGGTGTAATAACACCTTGTAGAGAGGATTGTTAAATTCAAGAAAAACATAAGTAAAGTTAATAACACAGTGCTTACCAAGTAGCAGGTATTTTAAAAAGTGGCAACAAGTATCATATGCTCTCTGTTACCTGAATATATATGCCATTTGATTTCAATGATTCTGTTAAGAAACAAAAGTTCAGAGATGATGGTTTACTTGCATTTAATAACAAATGAACACAAACTTTGTATCTCGGAGTTTGTGATTTAAAACCCATACCACGAATGCCTTTACAATTCATGAGAACGCTATTTCTGTCTAACTATTCACTGATCTAGTGACTTAGGTAGATTTTCTACTTTTAAGGGCTTTAATTTGTAAAATAAGGAGATTCAATTCAGTAACCTCTTGCAATTATGATTCTAAAGAATTAAGATAAATCTAGAAGATAAAAACAAACCCAGTTGTTAAAAATGTGTGAACCAACATTACGGATTTTTCCCCATGTTGCATTCTAACAGGTTGTCTAAATATGACAAAAATTTTACCTAGTCTAAGTATGAACTGGGGTTTACCACTCTTCCTATGCATTGAAATCAATTTTCTTCTGAATCCACAGGACGTTTCCATGCATAACTTACATGAAACCTAAGGGTAATTATTTGAAGAAATCAGTCTTATAGTTGCCTAGGAATATATTCCAAAACCAAATTGAATAGATACTGCATTATTTAATTTTTCTCAAATAAATCCATTCAACAAGAATCACATTTTTCCCATACAGATAAACTGAGGACTATATCTTAATGTTCATTTCATCATTTGATTTTTTGTAACGTTAGACTAAACTTTCAAAAAATTTTAGAATGTCTTTACCAATAGTTAAAAAGAACACTTTGCTTAAAGTACTATAAGACATGTTATTATAATCTGATTCAGGTGTGGCAGATATTTACACTCGTGTGAGTAAAATAACGGGGCACCACTCCACATTTATATTAAAACAAATGAATGAATAGCAACAGATTAATTATGCAAAATCATAAAGTTCTTTTGTATCCTATTTAGTAATCAGAGATCTTACTGACCTTATATCTGTTTTTTTTTGTTTGTTTGTTTGTTTTACTTTTTGCTTTGCTTGCCTTCATTGTTTCACTTTATGGAAAATGCTTTCCGGGTTATCATACGAACTTTAGTTTTCATAACATTGCCGTGAGATTTGGATTAAATAAATTCACATGAAAATGTATTAATCCCTGTTTCTGGCAATATAAAAGACCACTGTACTTGCTTCGTCTACATTTTTCACTGTTTGGAATACCTTAGGTAGACAGCAAAATAAATATGCATATACAAATAGGTGTGATTTTATCAAAACATTGCACATTCAAATATTGAAACCGCTTTGGTTATTACAACAAAGCAGCTAAAGCCTTCAGTCTCAGCACTGAGAATCTTTCATGATTTTAATGGGAATTTGAGACCCAAAGCTTAGTATTTACTATCTCTATCAGTATTTGAATCATTGCAACAGTTATTGTCTGTTGAAATACACGAGGCTCCTGCTCCTAGATAGCTTCCTAGACCAAATGACAAGGCTCAAAATGATGCTCATTTATAAGCATGTAATTTAAAAATCGGTTAAAAGAAAAAAGCCTCATGTTTTTCCTGATAGAATTCAATGTCTTTTGGAAATATTGTCAGTGATACAGTTGAATGTTCCAACCATAGAAATGTGGAGAAATATCTTGATATTATAAAGGAGAAACAACTATCTTTCTGGAATATCCTATTTAAAAAAAAATTATGATAAGCCCTCTTTTTTTTTTTTAATTAATTTATTTATTTCTGGCTGTGTTGGGTCTTCGCTTCTGTGCGAGGGCCCTCTCCGGCCGTGGCGAGCGGGGGCCACTCTCCATCGCGGTCGCGGGCCTCCCACCGTCGCGGCCCCTCCCGCTGCGGAGCACAGGCTCCAGACGCGCAGGCTCAGCAGCTGTGGCTCACGGGCCTAGTTGCTCCGCGGCATGTGGGATCTTCCCAGACCAGGGCTCGAACCCGTGTCCCCTGCACTGGCAGGCAGACTCCCAGCCACTGCGCCACCAGGGAAGCCCCTATGATAAGCCTTCTTTACATATTATGTATTTAAGACACATAATACCTCCATTATGCAGGATTAAATGCATAAAATTATTTCTGCAACACATACTTGAACTCAATAACAGTAATGCCATTTCATAACACCTTTTGTTGGTTTTTAGACAATGCCTTGTAGAACTTAACCTACGGTTTAATATTCTGTGGTCTCTATTTATATGTCATATATAGCAACAAGTAGGCTTTTTAGTTTTAATAATGTCTTACCTAAAGATATTTTGAGAAAGGTCACTTCTTATTAGGGATATTATTTAACAAGAAAGAATTCAAAGTTTGGGTAGGATTTAAGGAAAACTGAGCATTGGATCAAAATGAGTTAACTAAAAAAACCATGAAAATTTCTATAGAAATCAAGTCATAGTAGTAAAAATGTATTATTGATTGTAATATAAGTTAATGTATTAAAATCTTCTAATAATAAATTTTAATTAATAGATTCATGATGTACCTCTTTATTTGCATTTATAGAGAAAATGTAATTGTTTGTCATTTTAAGGTAAAATAGTTTAGGACATGGGGTGGATACTTGGAGAATCCTCCCTTCCTTACCAACCTAACCAAGGAAATATCTTTGTTCATGTAAAGGTAAAACTCTCACGTTGTACTTTGCTTTAACATAATAGTATAAAATAACATAACACATACTAAAATTGCTATAAAATAACAAAATTTTTCATTCATAATCTCAAACTTTCTCTAATCTAAAACAGAACTATTTTAATATTACATTTTATTATTGTCAAAACACTCACAGCACTGATATTTTTTCTGGTCAATTTTGCCTCCTAGGCACCTTTTAAATTCATCCACTCTTAGTAAACTCTCCCACGACTACTCTGGTCAAAGCTGGGTCATGTCTATAGTAGTTTCCTTGATGACTTGGCCTCCACTCTAGCCCCTTACTGAGCAGTCAGAATGATCTTTTTGAATTGCAAATGTTTAACTCACCCACACTCACACCCTCCAACCACACAAACACAAACATCCTTCCATGGATTTTCATTTTTCTTGGAATAAAGATAGAAGACCTCTACATAGCTTACCTGATCTTGCATGATATGCCCTCAATTACTCTCTACCCTCATTTTGCAGAACACAGCCCTTCTTTCTGCTCAGCCACACCAGCTAAATTTCACTTCCTCAAATGCATCATTCTTCCTCCTCCCAAATGTTTTTTTTTTTTCTTTTTTAAAATTTTTGGCTACATTGGGTCTTCATTGCTGTGCAGGCTTTCTCTGGTTGTGTGAGCGGCAGCTACTCTTCGTAGCGGTGCGCAGGCTTATCATTGTGGTGGCTTCTCTTGTTGCAGAGCACAGGCTCTAGGCAAGCAGGCTTCAGTAGTTGTAGCATGTGGGCTCAGTTGTTGAGCTGGCTTCAGTAGTTGCAGCATGCGGGCCCTAGAGCACGTGGGCTTCAGTAGTTGCACCACACAGGCTCAGCAGTTGTGGCTCGCGGGATCTAGAGAGCAAGCTCAGTAGTTGTGGCGCATGAGCTTAGCTGCTCCACGGCATGTGGGATCTTCCCAGACCAGGGATCAAACCCGTGTCCACTGCATTGGCAAGCAGATTCTTAACCACTGTGCCACCAGGGAAGTCCCGCCAAATGTTATTTGTGTATATTGCTGCCTTTACCTGGAAACTCTTCCTTGAGCAGTCACCCAAACTTTTTTATTATTCATCAGATCAGAATTCATATCTCTAGGAAATCCTTCCTTGATGGCTCCATTGTGGTTGGTGTCTTTTGTTTTCTACTTGCATGTCAGCAGACATGCTCTGCAGTGAACTGAATGTTGTGTTCCTCCAAAATTCATATGTTGAAATCCTAATCCATAATGTGATGGTGTTAGGAGATGGGACCCTTGGGAGGTTGATTAGGTCATAAGGGTGAAGTCCTCATGAATGGAATTAATTCCCTTATAAAAGAGACCCTACAGAGCTCTTTAGCTCTTCTTTTCATATGTAAGGATACAGTTAGAAGGTGATCATCTATGAACCAGAAAGTGGGTCCATACCAGACATCAAATGTGCTGGCAAATTGATCTTGGACTTCTTAGCCTTTAGAACTGTAAGAAAGATACATTTGTTGTTTAAGCTACCTAGTCCATGGAATTTTTGCTCCACAACAGGCCAAATGGACTAAGCCCCTGTTCTTCATAGTACTTATACCTCCAGTTGACATCAATTTGTATGATCTATTGATTAATTTTTCCATAAGTCCTAAACTTTTTAAGAATAGGAACCAGTAGTAGTCATGGTAGGTGCTTGGTAAATATACTGAATGAAATTAATGAAATATTATCTAGCAGCTATGTAAATGCTTGACATAAAACTTTAACAATCAAATTGAAATAATGTAAGCTTTTATCTATGTCTTAATATTTAGATGTACACACACAACATGAATATAAAGGTACGATACTTGAAACTCTAGTAAATATCACAAATTGATCCTTGACCTCTGTTTTGTGTTTTCTACAGGAATTTATAATCCCAGTGCCTAGCTCAGTAGATTGGAAGAATTAGACACTCCTTTATTCAATATATAAACACTTTATATTAAATATGGTATTTGCCTTAAGAATGGCATATTGAACTAGGAAAATCAAACTCCAAGCACGAAACATTAACCATGCTATGGGTTTGAAAGCATAAATCAAAAGTTATCACTAGGGAAAGATCAGAATTATCATCAGATAAATTGCATAGACAATAGACACAGGAGAACTGAGAGGAAATAAAGAGTTTTAGAACTTGAGAAGGTGGTATGCTGGAGAGAGACCTCGAGATCTGTTCTGAAATACCAAGACGTTTGACTGGCATTGGATTTTTAGTTAAGGTGGTTGGTGTATGAATAGAGGGTTTGACTAGAGCTAAGGTAAGGAGATGCTGGTTGACTCTGGAAGGGAATTTGAGTGATATAATTTGACTTTGCCCTGAAGGCGATGAGAGTTTTTCAGGGGTTTTTGGTTTGGATAGTACAAATTAGATGAGAGAGAGAGACTGACAGACTATTTCAATAATTCAGTATGAAGTGAAGGTCGTTACAGTATAGCAGGACGAATGAAGGAGAGGGGATAACTGGAAAATACTAGAACCAACAGGAAAAGGAGAATGACATCCACTGAACCCTTAAAACACAAGTTGACTCCAAAGCTTTATGCTTACTATATTTTTCCAAATAAAGGTTAAAGAAAGATAAATTCCATTATAGATTTATTATAAAATGACAAGGCATACAAGTAGAACCATTTAGCAAGTAACTGAAAAAATGAATCCCAAAATTGGTAAATAGGTCAGGAGTGACTATTATTAAACTCAATATGAATCCAGAATTTCTCAAACTTTAGAACTGTTAAAGAGAGAAGACCATCAGGCAGTGTATATTTAAACCACTGATATTTTCTTATATACTGCACAAACATATCCAAATACAAATGCACATCTCTGATCTTCTCTGCATCCTGAACTACCGTCAAAAAACTTAGAATTTTAAGAGTCTACAGGTTCAGAGAAAGAGGAAACAAGGAAGTAAAAATCAGGAACTGTTCAGAAAAGGGCTTGCTCTCAAACTCAGCCTCAAAATGATTTCCTTCATCCCAGAAGCCATTTCACGCCATTATCTTATATTGTTAGAAATTCTATCATTAGTGGTTTCTCTTAGATTAATCCTTTTACATTGAATTAGGTTTAGGAGATTATCACTCAGTCATCATCTGTAATAGTTAAATTAATCAGACTGCTTTTTAAAAAATATGTTTTAAGTATTTTGAAGGATTAGTCTCCTTTAAATATAAGGGGGGAGATTTTCTCCCACTATAGAATATTTCCCAGTGCTGGGTAGGCCTGGGCCATGGAAGGGGCACACGAAGTCGATGCTGTGATATCTGGGTGGGGGGCGGGAAGCAGTGCACAAAAGAAAAGGGAAAGGAATAAAATACAATTCCTTTGACTTTACAATTCCAATCTTTAGGGACTAGATTGATTATTTATCTTTGTGAATATTTAAAACATTTTCTATGTCATCCATTTGATCACTAATTATGTAGTACCTAGTAGTTTCTTTTCACTTGCTTTATAAAACTATTTAAAAACCTTTATCTTAATATTATTTCACTTTTCACATAATTTCTAATTTAATATGATGACTTAATGGGATAAGAGTAATTAAATTTTCTTACTTTAAAATTTTTTCTTTTGCAGTAAGTCAACAGTTGAAATATCAAATTACCAGTAAATATTTAACTACTTATGGGGTGATATTCTTGCTATTCTTTTTGTATTAGACATCTATAGGTAACTGGAAACATACACTTTTGTGACCTCTAGAAAATAAGGATAAAGGCTTCAGAGAATCAGAGAGAGAAGATGACTGTCTAGGAATCAGGAAATGGGCTCTCGCCAGACACCAAATCAGCTAGAGTCTTGATCTAGGACTTCCCAGCCTCAAGAATTTTGAGAAGTAAATTTCAGTTGTTTATAAGACACCCAGTCTATGGTATTCTGTTATAGACGCTCAAATGGTCTAAAACAGAGGGTGTTTTTTTCATATGTTTTGTCTGTATACTTATGCATTTATGATATACATACAAATACTTTATAATATAGTGAGATTAAATAATACCTATCAGTCCTTAGTTCTATGCCTTGCTTTTTCTATTAACAACATGTCCTGGAGATCTGTCCATCAATAAACACACACACACACACACACACACACTTTTTAAACTGCTACATAATATTTCAAAATAACTTTGTATAAATGTATATATGCAACAAAATATTTTTTTGTATAGGTGAGAGTTCTTTTTCAATCAGGATTGTTCTCAAATGTTCTTCACATTTTCACATTTCAGATATATATCACAGAGAGCTTTCCAAATTGATATGCCTGTATATACTAATACAAATACACACCCATGCATACATCTGCACACGTATATCCACAAACACACCCAAATAGATATACATGTATATGGTAAGCTAGTCTGTTCCAAGTCCTGTTTGTCTATGGGTCTAGTCTGGTGTCAGTACCATGCACTGTAGCTCTGTGAAATGTTTCTGAGGGAGTAAGTTCCATGAACACTACCACCAAAAACATGAATAAAAGTCAGATATTACACACATTATATAATTTTTGGTAACATTCTTACATCCGTGTTTGATAGCCTTTGGACTTTGGATACTTAAAAGTTTCATGTCTGAAAGAGTTAATACAGATTTAATGTATCTGTCCAAGTCATAAGGAGTAGCGCAAAACCCAAGAGTGTCTGGTTCATTCTCCCCTACTTTGAAGATGTTAAAGTTTAAGGCAACGAAAATATACTTCACTATCGCATTACCAGGAGATTTTAAAAGAATAATATTTCATTTGATAATGCTAAAAATACCCCAAATTTTGTCTATATGAAAAAAAGGAGGGCATATTATAATCGACACTACCACAAAAACGTATGACCCCAAATCATGTTGTGTCAGCTGTGCTCAACTTAGGCAGTTACCTTCTCGCTTCTAAAATATTCACTGTTGGTCAATTGCAGCCCAAAATGTACATTATTGACCTTGGCACATCAGTGACAGTAAGACTATACATTGCATTTGCAAATCCTTATCTGACAGTTTTCCAGGATCTCCCCTTTCAAACTGCTAACATTCCAAACGATTTCATCCCTCTTCCCCGCCACTTCGTGAAAGTGTTTCATTGTTTTAGAAACTGTTGTCCCCATGCTTTAAAAAAGTCTTTATCTCTTAAATGCTTAAAGCTTATTAATAATGTTTCATCTTAGAGTTGTATGTAAATGCCATGTTAGGTTTTATTTTTTGTAATCTCTTTAATCAGAAACAAGGGAATTAGCCAGCTGTTTGGAACTCATGTTAAGATGTAATTAAACAGCTGATTGAATGTCTGTGCATATTATATAGGAGAGGCTAGTGTTTGTACACAAGACAGACCATGCTCATTAGAATGAAAAAAGGCCCTACCAGATGACAATGGTGGAGTGTTGGTGAGGGTTTTCCGCTAATATTTTGTCTGTGATAGTGTTAGTCAAAAAAAAAAAAAAAAAAAATCCCATAGTTTGGCAGAGATTAGCATACTATGTAAATCATGGCAATCAAATTCTTTATCAGCTGAAACATATCTTTAAGCTGACTACCTATGTATTTTCTATTATGCCATCTTTTCAAAGAAAGATTGCACATTTTGCAAGTTTTACAACATAGAATTATCAGATATTTTGCTATGGAAACACTCCACAACACCTATTTCATTTGAGAATAAATAGAAAAATGCAAAAATTTTTTGTAAACACTTTTAAGTTAACATTTATATTAGTTGTTTTAGGGAAGATATATGGTATGTTATCTTTTTAAGACTTATGATGAATACGCTGTGTCCAGAATAATTATCGAATAATTTAATATATTTTTAGGTCTTTTGCTAAAGAACCATGCTGCAATATTCTCTGCATTTTAAAGTATATGTTTTGATAGATGAATACGAAAAAATGAAAATAAAATATGAGTATTAATACTAAGTCTTTGCTTAATTGATATCATGCTTGGACAAGCAAGGGCTGTTTACTTAAATCATTTGAGGCTTGGAAAAAAAGAAAAATGTTACATCTTTGAGCTTTATGTTAAGATTTGCATAGTACATCAGACTATTAATCTTTTTAGTCCAATGTCACATACAATTTTTCATGCTAAAGAAGAAGAGAAAATCCTACATAACACATATGCCAAATCGTGCAGTGAAATTTTATTTCCTGGACTTCTTCAGAGTAAAAAGTGTCTATTCATCATTATGTTTGATTTTATGATGTGGGCTATTGCCCAGAGGAATTCTGCAAAGATCTGAAGATTAATGTTACATGTGGCACCAACTTGGACTTAAATCTAGGCTTTGAAACGTGTAACAATTCTTTCACTAATATGATTATTTTTCATAATTCCTTGGAGGTTACTGTAATTCTAGTACATGAGCCAACATTGTTTGAGAAGTTGCAGTAATGACGTATTTCAGGGCACTGAAATTTGGCATATTTTACCGAAGATTTTCAAAGTCTACTCTTACAACGGCTGATAAAGTTATTATAACACAGCAGTTCAAAAAGTTATCTTACATTTGTATTGTAAGATATAATGGAAAGGAGAGTTTAACGGTACTTGGCAACATTTTCATAAAATATGATTTAGCTTATAAGCCCAGAATTTAGAGAGTTACATATTGACTATAAATTGTCCATTGATTATAAATTTAAAAAGTTGTCTAAATAATGCAATACAGGTTCAGTTGATAAAATAGACATTGATTAAAATTATTTTATTTTTACAGGTTGCATTTAAACCATCCTAAAGGTGAAGGTTTTCCAGGGTCTTTGGTATCCTCAAACCTCTCTGATTATGTAATTGTATCCAATTTTTTACTTATCAGCTCAAGGCCCAATAAATAAATAGTATATGTTAGCATGACTTTTAGAATGTCTATTTCTTCTAGTTCTTCAACAATAAGATCATGTAAGTTTTTGTACCCAACTAGATTGTCTTGGTCCTGACCAGGTTGACGAGGGGGGGCTGAGGTTCAACAATGAGAAACTCATTCCTGATCGACTGCACTCTAGTGAATACTGTGGTTATGTTACATTTTAGAGTCTGTCAATATTGATGAGCTGCACCTGATGCAGGTTATGGGGGCTCCAGCACACATCCTACCTATGTAAGTCTGGGCTTGGGAGTGGGGGATAGATAAGCTTTTGGGAGGTCTGGTATGACCCTTCTTATTCAGGAATATCATCTGCAACAATGTGCTGATGTGACTATTCCTTGAGTACACTTCTGTATCTTTTTTTATCTGTAAATGTCTAATGGGAGATATTCTTGTCTGATTTGTCTCTTATAGTCTGAGCCTACTACTTGACATGTGTCACTGTAGTAATTAAGCACCAGCGAAACACGGACAACACCCAAATCTAGTTCCCTGGTGCCCCTGAGTGCGTGTGTGAGTGAGTGTGTAGTGTGTGTTTTATATTAAAATTTCAAAAAGTTTAGAGGGCTATGTAATAAGCTCTCATGCATCCATCCCCCAGTATCAACAATTATCAACTCATAATCCCACCTACCACTTCACCCCCACCAAGAGACATTCATGCTCCAAACATAACAATCCACTATCTGTTTGATAAACACATGCATTTCACCCATTTCTTACACTAATTTCTGTCTGAAGTGCTTACTATCTCAGTTCTTTATTTTCAGCTTAGCAGACTCCTTCACTGTCTAGTTTCACTTTTATCTTCTTTGAGAAGTGTGACCTGAAAACCAAATTTTTTTTTAGTATGCCCCTTCAGCATTTTGAAGTTATTCATGAACTTTTAAGTTATACTTTTTGTGTGCATCTCGATGCTCTTATTAGGTACTGCTTACTTAAAGCCATGGGGATGATCTTTTCAATATTTTTACTCTCTGTGTATAGCTCTTAGGGTTCAAGAGTATTGGAATGAATATTATCACAGACTTTTAATAATACAGTATTTATTACATTCTGTATAATAATGTAAATGAAATATTCTACTACATTTCTCTTTTAGATGTAATGGATGAAATATACTTCTATTTGAGTATATTTCTCATGAGTAATTTTTCATCTTAATATCCTGGCTAAAATAAAATTATGAAACAGTGTCAACTTCATATTGGTCATAAAAATACATAGGCAATCATATGCATATTTGCCTCACTTTAAATCAAAGTTTATGTCTGAAACTGTACTAAGTCTAAAAATGGCATCAGCAATACCAGTTACAAATTCCTATGATCTTAATACACCCACATTCACCCACATTTCACTACCTGGTTCACAGGGTTATTGAACCACTTGCTGTAATTTAAGTGAAGTGACAGGTCAATTCAAGCAACTGATTTGACCTTGTTTCTGCCCCTTGATTTTGGTTGAAATTACCACAACAATGTTTCAAACATGCCTCCTCCCCTTACCCAGTGATTTCTCTGACTAAGAGCATGGTAGAAATTTGGAGAGTTTTTTGGGTATGTGTGTGTAAGAATGGGGGTATTGTAATTATTTCACAGTTTCAAGAGAGATACAGTGTTCATTTTAAGAAAGTGAAATAGTTGCAGTCACACACCTGCATACATAATATGCTTCTCTTCATAATATATCATATCAAATTTTTAAAGTTGAGATTAAAATCCCACAAAATACTTTGCTAAAGTCCATCCACTTTCTTTTGCCTCCCCAGAATTCAGCTGTGCATTCTCTAGAGGAAATATATCTTTACGTGCAACTTCTATAAGTATCTATAGTATATATGATATATTAATTTAAATATTACCTTAAAATATATATGAATTTTCTAATTAAGAATAATTTAACCAAAAGAATGATGATTTTTAGTGGCTGGTTTCCTAAATTACATTTTACTCTAATAGAATTACTAAGCATATTGATCAACCAGGTCATCAACTCTGATTTTATAGGGTTTGCTCTTCAGTTAAATTAGATCATCCACTGGTGGTGAATAATATTTTTCCACAGCCATTGGGCTAAACCTGAGAATATAATGATCTTTCATCTCTAAAGGACTGTCAGTAGCAATTAACGAGATTTATTATTAAAGTGTCTAAAATCACAGATTCTAATTTTCTGCTTCAGTGTATGAGTCTGTACTGTTACATTGGCTCACGAATTTACATAATTTAGAAGTTTAAGATATTCCCAAACTTAAAGTATTTATTCTCTGTCATAGCAAGTGTACTGTCACATATTTCTCATTTGCTTTTCCAGGTTACAAAATTGTGCCAAGAAAAAGTCTCACTGTAACTCTCTGAATAAAGCTATTCACCAGAGATGCATTAAAAAACACTAACATGTTTTTAAAGCTAACTTTAGCTAATTAGCATTAACAGAAATTCTTTCGAGTTTCACCCACATCAATACATGATATATATTCAGAGGTTTGTAGTGGATCCACATATTAGAAATAAATAAAATTACTAGTAATAATGCATGATTTTGATTATAAAATTAAAATATCTGCTTCTCAATTAAATGGCATGTCTCATTTAATCCTCACAAAAACTGTATTATTTGCATTTAATAGATGAGGTAACTGATATTTAAAGCATCTGAGCTCCCAGTCACTCAGCTACTAAGCTGATGCTCCAAGATTCAGACATTGCTCTAATTTCATAGCTTACTTCTTCCCCACTGCTTTATTTTTCAGTAGTCAGGAAGGTGCAGGAGTGGCACTTCAGATGGTTCTACATGCCAAATCATCAGCCTATAATTTTAAAAAATATATCAATATGCATTAACTAAATAAGATACATTTAAACATAATGGCCTTTTGCAGGGATATGTCACACTATAGAGTAAGACAATTCATAACTATACATGAGAATGATGTAAAAATCTAATTTAAAAGTTTTTAATATTTATTTGATTAAAATACCAGCCTCTACGTGTATTTATTTCATACAATGAACTGCATATGTCTGACTTGGTTGGAAAGCATTTGTTCATCACACATGCAGGAGGGAGAGAAGTTATTCATTAGCTATCATCTTCTGGAGATACACGCTTGGAATCACTTTGGGGAATATTTTTCTAGGGGAAAATATATGTATACGTAAGAGCTAAGCAATCCTAAAGGACGAGATTCTCCAGATTCACTTTTTTCAAGGCTTTAAGTTTAGTCTTAGGAACTGTCGTTTCTCTTGTTCTGCATAAAATATGGCATTAAACCAGGCATACTGTTCCTTTCAAGTTGATTTGTGTTCCCTGACACAGGGGCATCAAATTACTGTGGGGTACCCCCTGCCCTTGATTGCTTGGGAGAATAAAATTGGTAAAGAGATAGTGCATCACTGTAGAACCCAACTGAAAGAAAGCATGGGGCAAAATCATTGATTTGACCTGTTAAATGGATTATTCAAGCTGCATATAAAATTTTATCATATTTTAAAGTTGTCACTAAATTGATTTATGATTAACGCTGGGTGAATAGTTCAGAATAATAAATCTGGACTTAATCCATACAAAAGCATACATAAGATTTTGTCCCCCAACAGAAGCAAACCCTTTTTATTAGCTGTGTTCAGCTCTGACTCGTGAAATCCTTCACTCTAAGCAACTCATGATTCAAAAAGGGAACTCATCTAGTTCTCATTCTATTCCTTTGGAGTCCCCATGAGGTTTTCTAAATGCATTTATGGAAATAGACTCTAGGGTTCAAGGTAGTCTTGTGCATGTAAATGTGTTGGTGAATTTTACAGTTTCATCATCTATTCCTTCCGTGTATTTATTGTCTTTCCTTTTAAGCTTGGAAGCAGAAATAAGCAAAAATGGCTAAAATAAAAGAAAAAAAATGATTCCAGAATGCATGGAAATTACACACAATAAAGTGAGACCCCGTGGTACACACTGCAGTGAAGAATATTTAATACAACACAATATAGTATTCAGTCGGGTTTTCATTAGACTTACCCAACTGAAGACTGAAGAATATAAGCAATATTAGTAATTCAAATGAATAAACAAATTCACATTTAATATAAAACCTTTTTTTCCTTTAGCCTAAAGGCTACTTTGAAGAAGCATAAATTTTTTTTTATCATATTCTCTTTCAGAGCCCTTTATCTAGATAAATAATGTAAGTTTTTTCCTAAGAGGAATATTTTAAGTCTTATTTTGAGGTTTTAATCTATAACTTATTTTTCCTTTTTATGTTTTGAGTCATTTAGATTATTTCAGTCTTCATGAAATTTGAATATTTACATTAACAATTTGAACACTCAATCCATAGGTTATAGTTACTGAAAATTAGATCAATTTTAACCCACCCATATAGATTAATTTGTCTTCAAAATTAATTTGAAATTAATCAATTAGATAAAATGTTTTATATAAAGTATGCCACTTTTAAACAGCACTGCAGATACCAATACAAGTGCAGAGATGGGTATATTCACAAAACCTCAGTATCTGTTGTGGGAAACGTTTGAAATGCTATATGTTGCTATTTTGGGTATAAATTATAGGCTGTATGCTTTCTAATTTTTTTGAATATATTTTTTCCCAATAAGCAAACAATATACTTTCAAGTTGAAGAAATATTAACTTAAAAACATACACATATTACATATTGCAAATTATATTTTTTTGGCCAAAATCTTGCATCTAAATAACCATTCTTGTTAGGGTACAGAATAAAGAGTAAGGTAGGAATTATGAGCTAATTTCTTAGCCTTGGACTTCGTATTGTTAATTAGCACGAACTTCAAATTTCTTTTTATCTCTAAAATGACATGATATCTGTCCAATTTGCATAGTAGGCTTTTTCTGAAACACAAAGGAAACTCAACAGAAATGGTATAATATATGTTATACCATTTTCTAATCTCTAAAAAGCTATTTGGTGATGGCTTCTTAGAAATTGATATTTAATATTTTCCTAACTTATATAGATACCTCAATAGCATCTCTCTAGAAATAGATTGAAAAAGCAAGTTTTACTCAATGAGCAGCATGTGAGCAGAAATCAAATAAACTGCAAAGTTCCAAGAAAATTGCTAGTGGATACTGAATGAACTCACTGGTACCTCAGAGAATGCAATGATAATTGAAAAAAGTGATGGATGAGGAGAAGCATGCATCAGATAAAATCATCAAGTCCTGAAAATCATATACATATATTCTTCCAATCTGTAATCTTCTCAGTAACTAAAGCAGTCTGCATGGGAATGCCATTTTCTATTTCCTCACAAACAGATGGGCTGCACAGTTTAGAAAGTAGGAAGATGTCATCTACCCCTTCCCTGTTACTATTTTTCTTCCAAGTCTTTATATTATGTAACTTTAACCTGATTTCATGAATATACAATGTTTGGGGTACACGAAATGAGTCATTTGTCTGGTTCTTGAATATTCTAGTGATGCCCTAGTTTTGGGGGGAGAAAAAGAGGTGGAGGAAGATTGAATTATAGATTCTGAGAATGAGATAGTGATGGGAAGATCATCTGAACATGTCCAATTCGTAGTTAAAGATAAGGCTTTGGACCTGAAATAAGAGAATCGACTAGGCTTAATTCATTATCTAATAAATAGTACTACCTAACTATGAGAATTACATTCAATGATCTTTTTTTTCCCACAGAACACATGTACTTTAAAATAATTACATTTTTTTATTGGCAATCAAAACAACTCAGGGGCATCAACTAGTATATTTTGTTTTTATTGTCCAGATAAATAGAACAGTGGCTCTACTTTCTCACATTTCCATGGGACTGATTACTGAGGAACAGAACAATTCAATCTACATTGTGAATGGCATGTTTGATTTAGGAAGATTTATCGAATAATGCTAAATTTACAAAAGTGTTCATTTTTTATTCTTGCAATTTTTATACCTTTTGGAACATTTATTCATTTGCAATGTAAATTAAGAACTAAGTAATGTGTGATTGCATTTAACAAACATGGAATGACAATTTTTTAATGAAAAAGACTGAAACACTTTTCCAGCAAGTATTTGAGCACTAATCATAGTAATAATAATAATGACAATAATAACAACAATAATAAGTGCTATTGAACTTTTAATGAAAATCTAGAAATTCAATCATAGATTGGCTTGTGTCTTAGTCTACACTCCCCATTTGCTTAGAATTGTTAGAGTGCATGAAAGTTATTAAACCAGAAACTCATCATGGAGAATGTATTCACTACCTTCTTTGCTACTTATAATAAAATACAAATGGCTTTAATATGGTTTTGAAGGCGCTTGTCTTAGTTGCTAGGGCTGCTTTAACAAAATACCATAGACTGGGTGGCTTAAACAACAGAAATGTATTTCTCACAGTTCTGGAGGTTGAAAATCTGAGATCAGCATGCCAGCATAGCTGGGTTCTGGTGAGAACGCTCTTCCTGGCTTATGGATGTCAGCTTTCTCACTATGCCCTCTCATGGACAAAGAGAATGTTCTACTCTCTATTTCTCTTCCTATAAGGCCACTAATCCCATCATGAGGACCCCACCCTCATGACTACATATAAACTTAATTATGTCCCAAAGACATCATCTTTACATTTCATCCCATTGGCAGTTAGAGCTTCAAGATACAAATTTTCAGGGATATAATTCTGTCTATGGCAGTCCTATAGGATTTGGACCCCAAATACTTCATCATGCACTACTCTCAATTTTGCTTAGTAGATTTCCAGCCCCTTTGGCTTTTTTTGTTTTGTTTTGTTTTGTTCCAAGAACACAAGTTGCTCTTTCCTGCCCCCTTACCTTTGTATGTATATTCTCTTTGCCTAAAACTCTTCCCCCAGGCCTGTGCTTGCTTGGTCCCTCTTCTTCATTTGGTTCTCTACTAAAACAACCTCCTCTGCCAGCCTTGCTGACCCCTCATCCTCCTCCAGCCTCTCTCATACCATATTGTTCTGCTTTGGTTTCTTCACAGCACTTATGAATATCTAGAACAGGCTAGCTTATACACTGCCTTACTGATTTTTTGTCTATTTCTCTCAGAGATGTGAATTTCATGACAGCAACCTACTCCACTGCCTTGTCCTCTGTTTTTTCCCCAATGCTTGGTACCTAGTAATCACTCCATAAATGTTTACTGAATTAATTAATAAATGAATAATTTGCTTATGAATCAAAAACAATGACAACATCATTCTGGACCTTAACATTTTAAATTGGCTCCAGACAGAAAAGTGATTTCCCTTCCATATGCCCTCAAAAAAGTAAGTAATGAAGCAGCACTTCCTATATCTTCAGCCACAGCAAGCTTGGCATTTTTAAAAAAGGTATTAAAAGAACAAACTTACATTCAGTATTGTGTGAGAGCTTGTTTACTATGCAAAAGGAAATGAATTCCCTTATTGGTAGATATTTTTAAACTAAGCATTTTCTTGTGAAAGTGGAAAAGAATGAGAAAAGTGACATATGACAAAATGTAAAGAAAAAGAAGCAGAACATGGAGAGGAACACCTCTCTTTGTGCTGGGGATGGTTAGAATGGATTGGTGGGGACACAGGTTCCTATACCTGAGAAGAAAAGAGTGAGCAACAAAGAGAAGATTAAACCTTTAGCTTGTGAGAGAGGAGGCAGAGTCCCTCATTGTCACTCTTGCTGCCCTTGGCAGAAGATGTCACATGACACCAAGGAGAGATTATGGTCTCTTGTCCAACAGGACTGGTTTCAGTCCCAGCCCAGCCACTTACTGTGTCACTTAATCTTCCTGAACAAATGTCTTCAATCTGTGAAATGGAGATTTTATCTTGGGAGGGCGGGGCCATCTTAATGAATCTTAATCCCAACACTTTGTAGCATTCAATAAGTGATTTTTTTTTTGAATTTTATTTTATTTATTTGTTATATAGCAGGTTCTTATTAGTTATCTATTTTATACATATTAGTGTATATATGTCAATCCCAATCCCCCAATTAAGTGATTATTATTTTTAACAATATTTAGTCAATTATGAATAAAGAACAGGGGGATAGGCATGCTCTACAAGATTACAAAACTTGAGACAGTAGGGATTTTATAGCAATTATACAGCTGCCACTGATATGAAAATGAGGTTGTTTATGATTTTTATTTCTCTGCTTTCAGAAAACATCTGCATTCATTAAACGCAAGCAGAGTCTGGTAATAAGGCCTGCATAGTGGTTTGCATAGATGGCCTGGCCAAATTAAGAGGTAAGCATATGATAGAACTATCCTAGGATTATATACAGTGAAAGAACCCAGTCCTCCTATAGGAAGAAAATGACAAGAGTTGGAAAGTACAACCAAAAAAAATGGTTTTCATTTCTGATCAAAATGAATATTTGCACACGATTTGTAAGAGTCAAAATTGGTTAAATATTTAGAAAGTTTGCATTGCTTCATGACTAGGCGTCCTGCTGCTGCACAGGGCACACTCCAATTTTCTCAGGAAGAGAAAGATGACTGAAATTCTTGCTGATAATGGGAAATTTTTCTTTGAAAGCAAGTTCCAGGACAATCATTACTGACCAAGCCCACTCAGCATTATGTCCAGTGTATCGACAGCGGGCCACTGTAACAGGTTATTTAATGATGGCCTCCAGGCACCGTGAACACGTTATGATCAGAATGCTCTTTAGAACAGTTATGTTTAGAAATACTTATCAAGGGCAATTAAAATAGAAAAGTGCTGATTCTTGAAGTGAAATAACTGAACTAACTGTGATCTTGGCGCGATTTTATTACGCAGTGTAGAAAATACTAAATTGTTTGGGATTAAAACCAAAGCTGTTTAGTTTAGAATTTAAGGTAAGAAACACAAGCAGTTCATTATGGCAATTGCTAATGTAGATTTAAAAGGCAGTGAACGATCAGCGATGGTGGGTCTTGAACTGGATTTGGAGGGGTTTGCAGAGTATTTGTTTATATAAAATGGAGGAAAATGAGAACTAAGTTTATTGAGCATTGATCCAGGTCCTTCCACATCTTCTCACATTTCATTTCTTCTAATTCTGATGTAGTTAATTTTAATTCTACCTTGCAAATGATGAAAGTGAGATTACAAAGTTTTAGGAATTTTCCCAGTATATATAATTTAGCCTGACTGCAAAGAACTTGTTCTATACTGTGCTATTTTTAAGTTCTTGATTAGTAAAATGTTATGAGACAATGTTTAGGTGTGGGAATGTATGTGATATTTGTGCAGACAGAAGCATACAGAGGATAGTATGTATTGGGGATACAGCATAATCCTCAATGATTTTTGAGGATTCTAGGAATGCTTCCTAAACATGTTAAGATTTCTAGAAAAAAATCCTTTCCAGGATGGTGGGGCCCAAGGAAATGGGAATTTGTCTTTTTAATCTCATTCCTGAATTAATGCTTTATAATGAAAATGGCATGTCCCATGGTGTCTTCCCAGGGCTACACAGTTGTTTTAACAGAATTGAAGTTCAGTGAGGAGGACTAATATCTAAATCTCAAGATGATAAATGTCACATATTGTGACATTTTCTTTCCATCTGCTTTCCCAGTGGGATGGAAACTTCCAGAGGAAGAAGCATGGTGAGTTCATTGATGTTGAAGACATATGAGTGAGTCTTCCCCATATCAGTGTAGAAACAGTTTCAAATACTCATTGTCACTCTTGATTGAATCACTAGCAAAATGTCCAATGGGTGGGCATCAAAACATCTGAGAGGAAAGCACTCATTAGGTGATGGTAGCAAACAACTTTCTCATTCAAGAGAAAGTTTCCCTACCTCCCCTCTGCTGACCTTCACTGCACAAGTCCATGAGCCTGTGGGGCTGAGAGTGAGACTCTATCACCAGGTTCACCATTGATCCGTATTTTTGCTGGTCTGTTTTGCTTTCATTAAATCTCTTACAAAATGCTGGCTTGAGTAGTTATCAGACAGAAGCAGGACACTGTGCAATGAGTTTCCCATGCCCCAAGAAGTGTGAATACTCAGCCTAGAGCATGTATCATAGAGTTTCTCTGGGTATGAGAAATCTACCAACCTGGTTCACATAAAATTAGACAACTAAAGTAGAACCAAGCTGTTAAGAGCACTGTAAAGATGAGGAGCATAGCACTGTTCTGAGAAGAACAGACACTTGCATATTATAGGCTAATGGCTGTATTCATGTAGTAATGAACAGTACATCAAAACTGGTACTTCTTTCACATTGACAACTTTCAATATATAAAATACAACAGCAACAATGTTAAGACAATTTTTATGGTGGCAAGGTTCAAGATTCATCTGATGTGAATAGGACTGGGTTGTGTATAGATCTACCTATAAGCACTAGATTCTGTAAAAAGAAGAAGCACGTTCTCTAATTCCAATGTGGCCATTCCTGAGTATGATTTTGTGCTACTCTCTGAGAGTGGTGACCAGACTTGGATGCCAATACTCATGCTTGGCAACAGCAGAACTTTGAATCACTGCCTGCCTCTGCCATGGAGGGGCAAGCAATCAGCAAGTTGAGAGTACTGGTTAGTGCACAAGTAGAAGAAAGTGCCTGTGAAGAGGTCCTCGTGATGCTTTCCTTTTATGCTTGGTGGAGAATCCTGGGTCATTGCCAGTGTATGATGAGACAGGGTTTTTTTGCTCACTATTGCTAACTGAATTGTTCTTTGCAGGAGACATTTGCTTTAGAAAGTATTCTGGTCTCTCACTGGCTAAGAAATACTGTAAAAAACAATCCAGTTGTACCAAAATAAAAGTATGAGGGGGAAAATAAAGATTTCAAGCAAAGCAATTTTGAGCAGATTGATTTTACTTGTACTGAACTCATTAATTCATTGTACTTTTACTAAGTGCCATTTATACTTAGACATGAAAAGAATGGGGGTGAGGACAGAAAAAACATACTGCCTTCAAGGAACTTATATATAATTTTTGATATTATATATATATACATATATATATACGATGTACACATAATACATATAAATGAGTATTATTCCATTATGTATATATGTGTGTATATATATATATATCTATATATGCACACATACAGCACATCTTCTTCATCCATTCATCTATTCTTCTATAGATGGACACTTAGCTTGCTTCCATATTGTGGCTATTGTACATAGTGCTGTAATGAACACAGAGGTACATATATCTTTTTCCAATTAGTATTTTCATTTTCTTCAGATAAATAAATGTTATGGGGCTGTAATGTACACATAGGGAATACAGCCAACAATATTACATACCAGCTTTGTATGGTGACAGATGGTAACTGATCCATTTCATAATTATGAAAATATTGAATCACTATTGACATACCTATTGATATATTGTACATCTGAAAGTAATATAGCATTGTATGTTAATTATAATTCAATAAAAAATAGGGTCTCAAAGTTAAGGATCTGTCTTCTTCTTCAGCTCATATATAAGAAGCACTATTCCTCGGATAACACTAACACATTTCTAGTGGCAACCTAACTTCACTGAAAAGCTATTGCTCTCTGAATCAGCAGGGTTGATAAGCCAAAGTACATAACAAGCATGGTTTTTACAGAGCTCTCTCACAGGATGAAGAGAATGGGAAGCACTTTAGAAAATGGCTCTATATAAGTCATGATGCCATTTGGAAAATGAAATAACTTTTATTCAACAGCCAAGTCTGCAGTCTTTGCAATATGAACAGATTTAATTGTTTTAGTATACAAAAAACCATCCTCTTCCTAAAGTTATGGCTTATGTTTCAGTATATGCTTAGAAAATTTGAATAATTTATTGCACAATGGTGAAATATTGGAGAAAACTCATTCCTACTATAGGTAAAGACCAGAATGAATAGTTCAGTCACTTTGGTTTTTTAAAAAGTTTTTTATTAATTAATTTTTATTAGAGTACAGTTGCTTTACAATGCTATGTCAGCTTCTATTGCTGACATATACATATACATATATCTCCTCCCTTTTGGATTTCCCTCCCATTTAGAACACCACTGTGCATTAAGTAGAGCTCCCTGTGCTATACAGTATGTTCGCATCAGTTGTCTATTTTATACATAGTATCAATAGTGTATATGTGTCAGTCTAGTAACTTTAAAACAATGACTCTTGGAATAAGACTTAGAGGAACACAGAAGAAAATCTTTCTAAAGGGTTGACAGCATGTAAATATTTTCTAATCAAGAACTGGAATTTGGAGATAGGGGTGGCAAAAAGTAGATCCACTTAGTAAGAAATGTATTCACTTTGCAGTTAAAGAGTGAAAGCTATTCTAGATTTATACTATATATTTTATATTGTAAGTTTTGTAAAATAAAAATGTGTTGTTGCTGAGTTTTCTTTATTCTCTACCTCTAGTCAAGACTGGAAATTACACAGACCCTTTTGGCTGTCAAAACAAGCAAAGTATGGGCAGGGGGAGAGAAAGAAAATATTAATCAAGACAAAAAAAACCTCTTAACTATTCAAGATTTATGCCCCCGTTTGTGTGGTATCCAGCTATTGGCAGAACAGCAAGTTCTTGGTGACTATGATATCCCTGAGGTGGTACTTAAACATCTGGTCTTTTATGTGACAAAATAAATGTAAGATGTTATGCGAACCAGGAGTAAAAAGATCTTTGAAAGGAAGATTTTATCAAACCTCTCTGTTCAGGCATGTAAGGTACAATCACCTCATTTTATAGATGAGTAAACTAAGGCCACCTAGGAATTAAAATAGTTTTTCCTTTTTTTGCACTCATGTGCTCCTTTCAAACTAACAATATATGGATGATGGGGGGTTTCATCGTACATCCTATGATCCCTCTATAGACTAAGAAGGAAAGGGTATGAGACTATTTTTCCATAGAGTACTACTAAAAGTGAGAAAAAAGAGCCTTCTTTCATCTTAAAACTGTACTCTGACTTAAGAGGCTACCTACTGCAGTGGAAAAGTTACTAGACACTATCACCCAAAATGTCTTCTGCAGAACAATAATTCCAAACAAACAAACACACACACACACACACCCCATGCACACACACTAGACCTCTGGTTAAACGTGTTTCAACAAGAATACACACTGTCATGAATATTCACTGTTAATATTAACATATTTGAGATACAAAAAAGGTGCACATATTTTCTTATGTGATTCAAGGTATTTTCAGTTTCACATGTGAGATTCAATGCAGCATTCACACAAACTAAAGTAGCGATTTTTCCTTCCTGTGTCTCGCGCAATAAGAGCATTCATCGCCTCACTCTCAGATCAGTTCTTATGCATTCTATCTTTTTAAATTGAATGTGGGCATAAAGAGGAGGCTCTCCTGATACAAAGTTTTATAGAAGCAACCTCTATTCTCTTACGGAATGGTAAATTCACAAATTTAACGGGTATGAAACAAGCATGCATTTTAAACATGCAAAGTATAACCATGTGAAACACTCCGATGTCCATTCCCAACTGAATTCCCTGAACCAATAAAAATTATTTTCTAATTTAATGGTTCATTAAATTAGCTTGGCATTGGCAAATAGTTGGCAGTTTATACAGGAAATAAGAAGCAGATCATTTCTGTTTGTTAGGCTTCAATTGCTGCCTGGATGCGTTAAATCCCAAGAAAATGCAGCCGTGCTCAATACATGCGTTTTGTAAACTTTCACACTGCAATTTTCTAGGGGCTCAGGTATTTATTACTGCTACAACTGGTACTTAATTATGAGGATATAATAACAGATTGGGGTGTTAAATATATATTGAACACTCACTGTTGCTATAGCTATTATAGCTCACATAAACAAATGGAAATACGAACCTCTGCATTATTTTTCTAACCACCATAACTACAGAAACAGACTGCTCTTCAGTAGGTGTGAAATTCCACTTTAGGTACAAGCTACTCCAATTTCACAGTTGAATCCTAGAGTTGTCACAGAGCCCCACTGAGTAAATCTCACATTTGCATGCATTCAAGGTCATTACTGAATGTGATTGCAATGAGATTCGACACCTCCATTTATTTGTTGTCAGGGAGTGGGTTTTAAATTTGAACAAACCTTAATTGTGCTTATTTCATAGCAAGCTGGGGTGATTTCTCTCCTGACTTGACTTGTCAAAACAAAATTTCCACTTCTAAAACACTGTCTTTCAATAATTCTCCTCTTTGATCAGATTTCCAATGCGGTATTCTGACAGATACTGAATTTATATCATGCCACATAAATACACAGGGTACAGGTTTATCATGTCATGTGATTTCTTTCTGAGAAGAAAGAATATGAACATTTTCTATTAGAGTATGCATAAAATGCTCATTCAAAAATGAATCTTAGTACAATTTCCAGGAATTTAAAATAGCATATAAGGAAAATTTTCCCACTCTATGGTCACAAAATGCTGTATATCAGATATGCACCAACAGTAATTTTTTTGGACAGTATAATTGATGTTGTAAATAGGGTCGTCAGTAAGAAAGTAACTACTATTCAAAATTATATTAAACGCTACATTATTACTAAATACCATAAAATTTAAAAGGGTAATTTCCTTTTCAGTGTCAAAAATTAAAGAATTAAAACTTCCTAATAATATTATGGTCAACCTAATTTTACATATTACAATATTAATTCCAATGAAGATCTCAAACAATGCAGAATGCATCTGTGACATAGGCATACTGATTATTATTCTTTTCTATGTGTTGAGGAGGGCCTAGGCTGTTGCTTTTTGACTATTTTAATATAAATTAGTTCTTACTGCATTGTAATTACAAAGGAAAAAAACAACTGATTTCCCATTACTCATTATAAAATTTTATGTGGAGCTAATAAATAAACAGTGAACTGATGTGTGAGAAATCAATAAACTCAGGGTATTTTAGCATTTTTGGTTGCACAGGTAAATAATAATAGTGGTTATAAGTTATTTTATACCAATAAATTTAAGTGTAGCTTCACTCTAAACTCTAATTTTAGTGATTAAATAATCTAGGATATCATTAGCTCAAAATGTCTCAATATGTACAGTTAATTTCAGAGAACACATTTGCTATCCCATATGCACTTATTCTGTGCAATTCTGTGATATTGAGCTAGATATCATAGACCCTAGAAAATGGGAATAATACTGGAAAAGGAGAATTTAATACTTAAATTGCTTACGGTGTAATGGGTGATAACTTATAACTATATAAATGATAATTCTTTCTGAATAATATTGTATTAAGTCCCATAAGCATTGCACATATAAAATGCTTTGGAACTGCACAAAAATAGATATTACTAGCTGGTGACAACACAGCAAGAGGGATTAAGGAGAAAGTAAACATTTAAGCAGTGTATTAAAGGATGGTTCAAATGTATGCTTAAGAGAAATGCACAGAAACTTATCCCAGGCAGTAGAAGTGACATTAGCCAAAATCATAGAAAAAGAAAGATAAGGCACATTTATGGGTAATTGTGTATGTTCAAACTTAAGATGCATAGTAAAAGATACATTTGAAAAGATATGTCAAGCAAGACTCTAGAAAAACAGAATGACACTCTAGGAAGAATTAATTTATTTATAAGGCCAAATTTCTGAAAAAGGAAAGCTCTGGGTAGGCTGTTTGATACAGTGGAAAGAACATTGCACTTGGATCCAGAAGATGTACACTGCAATCATCTCAGAGATCTGGAAAGGTTGCTTAAACTTTTATTATTATTATTATTATTTTGGCCACGCCATGCAGTATGTGGGATCTTAGCTCCCCAACCAGGGATCGAACTCATGGCCCCTGCAGTGGAAGCACAGAGTCTTAACTACGGGACCTCCAGGAAAGTCCCATCCCTTAAACTTTTAAATGTCGCAGTTCTGATCTGTAAAATAGAGCAACTCAGGGCTTACTGTAAGAGGTAACTGAGAGAATAAAGGTTGGAGATTCTATGAACATGGCACAAAGAAGATATATCTCAAAAGGTATGAGAGCTTAGCGTTAAAACAGTTAAACTGGCCTATAGGGTATGGAATGACTGAATTTGGGTTTAAAAAAATGCTGAGGTAAATTGGTCCTAAGTCTTGGGGTGACAATGGGAAAAGAAAATAAAAATACAACTATTGGGTGTCTACAAAGCCTTTTAGTCACTACAGTCTCATGTTGTTTAAAGAGAGGTAATTTGTGATTAATTATATTTAATATATTGCCATTTGCAATGTTTTACGTATTTTTAAAATATAAATTAGACTGTATTTGAGATTACCCCTCATAGTGCCTCATGTTATTTGATCCAGCTTCAGAATGCTTGCTGAGTTCAGAACCTCAGTTGGGAGAAATGCCAAGGTTGGCCACATTCTTGATGACCTTGGCCAAAGCTATATGAAGCAGGAAGAAAACTGATTCCTGGGTAGTCAAACTATAGCATGAATAATCATTAATTAAGCTAATAAGGCTATTCCTATTAACGTCCAATGTGAAATACAGAGCTGGTAGGGGGAGAAGCAGAAAGACAGAGAAAGTTTTGTTGATCTACATTAATGGTGCAGTAGACTAAAGATGAATGAAATTCTGGCAGCAATGTAAATTGACTGCCAAAGTTGTGTTGAACCTAGACAGATCTCCTCGTTTCTGAGCTGCATTTTCAGCAGGCCTTGTGACCAATAAGAATTGAGATTTCAGCCTTGTTATGGAGCCAAGCTTTTCCCGGTTTTCTGTCAGCCTTGGTTCCATGGTTAACATTCTGCTCTTCTTTATAGCCATCACATTTTTTTCAATAAAACCTTAAAGATTTCACATAACCTGAAGAATTTCCTTAGCAAAAGAATGTAACCAACAGCAAAATTATAACTCTCTCGACAAAATCCATTCTATTATCTACCTTGAGTGACAGAATCGTGATGTTAGAGCTAATATACCAGGAATTGCATATAACCTGTAATTTATCCAATCAAAGGGTAGATCCAGTGGAATGCACCATGCATGCTAATATGATTTGTCATATGTGTTGAAGCAGGTCAAAATATGTAGCTTCTATGTTATATAATTCTCTAAGAATTAATCTGGTTATTCAGTGGATTCGTGTAGGAGGATGTGTTCTACATTTGTTTTCATAAATTTACATATCAAAGTGTCTTTCAGTATGGTAATGCATATCTGTAAATCTTTATCTTTAATCTTTTGAATACATAGAATCAGATAACTTCAGTTCTTAAAGGGATTTTTAAATACCATATTTGATCAAATCTAAGTTACCATCATTTGTAAGATATAATATGTATGTATGTTTTTCCCAAAGTCACCACTGCCAAATATGGTTGTGAAAGTCATCTGATTTCAGAAATGTTAATACGTGAAAAAATGTATATCTTAGAATTGTTGGAAAAGTATGTAAATAAATCATCTTGTTACTCAACATGTTCATTCTGATGGTGATTAAAAAATAACCATCACAAAGAATGGACTAGTTTTCTAGTTGCTGGCAATTAAAACTCAAACTTGAGTCTCCACAACCATAGTTCAATATAATTTCCACCCACCATATTGCATGAAACTGTAGGTAATCTACAGTCAAAGAGGTTAATTATTTTTATTACTTACTCTGACAAATTAAGTTGTGTTAATGTATTTATTCAATAGACTTCTAAAAATATTTTATATCATATATGCACACATGTAAGATACATATACACTATACATACTAATATAAAAATTAGTAACACACCATCATTTCTATTACTAAATGATATGTTACTTCCCACCTCTGTTGACAGTTTTTATGTCAGATTATTCACATTTTAATAAAATTTAGAACATATACTTTAATTTCCACTGAATTATAATCAACTGCTCACTTTGCTCCATACATATAAAATTTAGCCACATTCTCATCCACAACTATACTCAATGCAATATTTTTATTTTTTAAAGAAGAAATTGTTTTTCTCACTTTTTTGTTACTATGGACTCTTAGTTATCTCTTGTCTTGTATAGAAAGTTAATCATTTTCATACAAAGATTTTGCTATTTAACCACTTTCATAACTCTTTAACAACTTTCCATGACTTTTAATTCAAATAGTTCCAATGATTTACTTCCCTTCCATTTTTAGAGAACCAGCAAGGTTCCTATAGTTGAATTTAAGCTCTTTTATTCTATAAAAAAATTTAAAACTCTGTAGAGTTTTTGCCTCACTTGACACCCATTGCATTATCTGTCTGATATCAAAATCTTTGGTCAAGAAATTTCAGCACTTTAACAATTAACAAAAGAAACACTAACTTTAATAGGAGTTTTCTTATTCTGAAAAGAGAAAAATTATTTTTTATTCTAAAAAAATTCGAAATCCGAAAAGAGAAAAAATAGCCTCTAATGTCAGAAGATGTTTAAATAAATAAAGCAACTCAATTTTCAAGCAGTATCTTTGTACATACCTTAATCAAACTATTTGAGGATCTTTTCGACTAACGTTTAGTCGAGGATCTTTTCGACTAACGTTTAGTCTAGTATCTAATCCAATTATCTGTGTATATATAGAGAAAATCATGTAGATATAAAAAATGCATATCCACTGTCATCTTCATTCACTTCAACTTTAAATTTTGTATTCACATCTGAATTAGTGGCTGTAAAGTCTTTAGATACATAATTTAGAAGAATAATTCCTGCTGCAACTTTGTCTGTATTTCCCATTAGACTTGGAAAGATAGTATTTTTTTTTTCTATGAAAAGTTGTTTTCCAGAGCCCTCAAGCCAGTGACAGCATGACAAATGAGGTAAAGATACACAGCTCTATTAAATCTCATCTTTGATGAGCAGGCCGTGGGACTCATGCTTTGAATATATAAACTTTAACAGACCTTGAGTTCTTCATTCAAGCATACAGTCAGTGTTTGATTCATTGTTATTTAGTTATTGTGTAATAATGAGCCTGATTAGAAGAGCCTGTCAAACTTGTGAATTGTTTTAGTGAATTTGCAGCTAACATAGTTTAGTATTAGCTCTAAGTTAACTGGTGCTTGGGGATAAATATCATTGAATTTTCATATCTGAACCACATTAGATATGTTAAAAAAATTGCTTCAAATTATATAATCATGCTTTTCTGTTACAAATATGGTCTTGGGTTAAATTAAAACTCTATAATACAGTTACTTAAATATAATTTTAAATAAAATGTGATCACTTTAGCATAACATGTGCAGAAGAAAAAAACACACAGAATACCTAAGTTATACATCTTTCCAAATATTATTTTCCCCTCTTGAGTGAAACATTTGTTTGGCACACAACACCGGAAATTGATGTCCAATCACAGACCACTAATCACCTGTGGGTCATATTATATTATAAATATACACCTTGAATTTACACAATGTTACATTACAAAATGAAAACATTTTGAGCAGATAAACAGATTTCAAGGCACTAAAAATTAATACTTCATGATGTGGGCCTCCTGAAAGAAAGAGACGGCTTGGAGTAAGATTTCCTGCAATAAGAAATATCTGAGCTTAGTCTTGTGACAATGGGGGCATGCATAAGGTTTTCTAGGCAGAGCATCAGATTATGGGAAGCCCTAGAAGTAAGAAACATAAAGTTGAGATTGAGGGCTTTTGCCAGTGTACTGCTGTTGAGGCTCAGACCGAAGGCAAGAGTGAAAGGTGAGGATGTAGATTTAAACATAGGTGAGATCAGGACACTGTAAGCCATGCTGTGGATGGTAAATTTTATCCCTGAGGTTCCAAGAGGCCAGTAAGTGATTTTGAACAGGAAAGTAACTTGGTCGGATTTATAGTCTTAGAAGACTGCTTGTGACATTGTTTGGAGAATGAGTTGAAGTTAAACAAGACAGATGGCAGGTTGCAGTAAATCCAAGTAAGAAATAATGAAAGACTAAAGCAAACAAACAACACAGTGAACAAAGAGATTTGGACCATTCTGTTCAACAACAGCTAGATGAAGACTGCAGTGAGGCAGCATAATACAAATCACCGGGTTTAGAAGAATCCCACTTGTCTACTAGACATAAAATGCCTGAGGTGAGAAGAAAGGGGTAGATGGAAGAGAGCACAAGAATAATTCCTATCATCTCAGGGTTATTTGTTGATCTCCTGAGGACAAACGTCATTTCTACATGATTAGAATTAATAACCCTTAGGTGACAACTGGCTTTACTTCTTAACTTCCCAATCTAAAGTTTATACATGTGGCCTCCATAGATAAACTCAGCCATTAATCTTTATCCTTTGACAAATGGCTACTTCTTGTCAAAAGGCTCAATGACAAAGGTCAGAGGCCAAAATGCTCTCTCTGAATATAGTCTCTGAACTATGTCATGCACTGTTGTCATAAGATGTCACTTAACCATAAGTAAAACTTACTTTTGCCACTTTAGTGTACCTAAAATCATTCCCATCTTTAATGTGGCAAACATTCCACATATGTACATATATGCACGCACACAAAAGGAGTAAAAAAAAAAAAAAGGAAAAAGAAATAGCACGGGAGAAAACACAAAGATTTGAGTATTAACTATTTTTTCTTGTATATATCATTTAAAGATCATCTGCCAAAGGGTATTATAACTTTCTCTGTCCTGATGTTCAGGTGGGATTTAGGTTGAAATATGTCCAAGAGAACAAATTTAAGACTAGAATAGTGCTTTTCTGAGTTGAGGGATGAATATATTCAGTGAATATTCAGTTTTATTAAATAGAAATGAGATGCAACCAAAATAGTCACACAATCAAAACGACAACATGTTGTTCCAACAGATTACTGAATTGGTTATTTTTAACTTGCCAATTTTATTTCTCATTGGTTTTCTCAATATAATGTGGTAAGTAAACAACTCCACATTTACACTGAAGTTTTCATACTAATATAAGGTGATATTCATTTCAAAAAGCAGGCCAAACAAAAAAGCAAACCTCCAGTGGGTTTTGCCCTTCCCATGTACCTCAAATAGTTTATTTTTATACAAATATCTGTAGCAGATTGGTGATAAGTGAAACACTTGAAGAAATTCAGTTTAAAAATAACAAAGTTATAAAAGTGTTTGAGATTGTATTTCCAGTATCCTATTTATTTCATCAGTATGTGATATCTAGTGGTTCAGACACTTTTCCTTGGGAATACATATGTGGCTTGAGTGAATTACTATACTTACTGTCAGAGTATGATCGTCTATGAGCAAGAGATTGTGCCTGGACATTTCATATCCTTTTCTTTTTGGTATTGCTTATTTTGTTCTATTGTAACTCCCTTCTACTTGTAGCACACAAACCTGATCTTGAAAAGTATAAAATAAATAAAATTGACACCACGAAGTTTCATAAAAATGATGCAGATAATTAGATCATGGTTTCTAAAGGAAAGAGATGAATGTAAACTATAAATGGTGTAATGTACTCAGAAATACCTCAAAAAGCAAGTCCATCCATTTACGCCTACTGCCTCGCTTTTGCTTCAATGTTTATTGCTTATACCTTTGTTGATAGTAATTTATTCTTTTGGTGTTGAAGGTCATTTTGGTGGTAAGTGTGCTTATGCCAAATGGGGTTTTACTATCTTCATTCAAAAAATAGCTAGGCTTGTCATAGACTTTTGTAAATATAATGCAAATTAAAGAATAGAGGAGAAAAATAGTAAAAATCAGTAAAATCTGTTAAGATATCCAGTAAGTAAGAAATTACTGTTTGCAGTTTGAGCTTAATTATAAAACTTAAAAAAATCCATTGTAGAAAATGAAATCATTTTTGTTCATGTTATAAAATTACTTAAATTTCATATATTGCACAGTATATCAGGGAGCCAAATTTGGACAATTTTACATAAAAACATCTCATGTCAAAGTAAAATAAATAAATTAAGCTTACACTTAAATTTTTGCAAAAAAGTAGAATTTAAAGTGATTTAGTAACATTTATTATTCTTTTCTGCCTTAAACATTAGTTGAAATATTCAGATTTTTGCTAAAAAATGCCTAACAAATGTAACTAGGTTTGTCTTGATATGACAACATTTTAAAAATTAAGATTTACTTTATGAACATTTATCCCATAATATAGATCTTAGAAAATACTGAATTTTGAAATAAAAATTATTCAGTGGAATGTCATTCTAAAGATAGACATGAGACAGAAAAAATAATGAAAAGTGGTAAGAATTTGCAAGGGCTCCAGTTCCACAGTAAACACTCTTAAGTGGAAAATTGTTCTTATGTATAATTATAAAATTCAGGTAGAACAACAACAATGGATAAAGGAAAATTGAAAAAATATTTTTTTCTGCAATATTTCATGTGAAATAGCACACTTCTAGTAGAAGTCTGAGGTTTCTGTGGTGAACTAATTCTGCCAAATTTCCCTTTACTAAGAAGAAGTGTAGGCCATCCCTGGTGTAGCTCAGAGCATGTGGATTTTCAGTATCAAGCATGGTTCACTGCATTGCATGATACTGTACCTCTTTTAGGAAACAGTAATCATATGGCATTCTGTGATCTGCTGTGTTCCGCTACTGGTTACATAAATAAAGTTGAGAGGTCATTTCCACCATAAACTTCTGTTTGTCAGAAATTTTCAGTCAAAAGAAAATATGTAATGGAGGATGGAAGGCCAAAGTCAAACACAAATTATCCACCAAGGTGATCTTTTATATATTTAATGCTGGTCAGTTTAATTGTGAAATTGCAAAGACCGTATGAAAAATTATTTCTGTCATAATTTTGTAAATTTATAATATGTGCTTTCAGAAAGCATGTATTAAGATGCCTTTGTAAGAAAGTTTTAAAAACATCTTTTGTTGGTTAAAAACATGCTGCTTTGTGTGAGAGTGCAAATTCATTTAAAACATATTGCCAGAGATTTGATAACATTGATATATTAGTAAACTACCTGAATATTTCACGCTTTTAAATTTCACAACTAAAGATATTTTTCAAGTGATATTAGTCTGCATGTAGAAGAAGAATGCCCTGATAATATATCTGATGGCAAGCATAGCCAGTGGGATACAATTCACATCATTACCTAGTATAGGTTTCCCTCAGGTTTTTAAGTAAATTTTCAGTAATGATGAAAAAGGAGTTGGCAAGTAAAATGCTAGCACACAAATCTCAAGTTGCTAAAAAGAATCATTAGGTTCATATAAATGTGTTTATGCTCCATAATATTTTTATATGAATGACAATCAACACTAATTCCTATAGAAAACTGTAGAACTTTAATCACTGAGTTGGCATCAACTACAAAAATATTAACTGCTAGAAGGGACTGAAAAGTTCTATTTTCAAGTCCTAGAGTCCAGCCTATCAAGATACTGGGTTAGAATCACTGTTAATGGTAGAGAAGAGCATTGCACAGGTATCTTGGTCACCACCAAGAACGGGAAACTTGAGAGGCTCATAAGTGCAGTGGGATGAAACACGGTTTCGGCTATCAGAGAAAACTGATTACATTTTACTACTCCATGTTTTCTACATGTGATCTATGCAAGTGACATATTGTTTGACTTCAGTTTCTTTGAGTGCAAAATTGACAGACTAATACTTAGTACATAAAAGAATTTGGAAAACTAAACTTGAAAATGCATGTAAAATGCCAGTTGGAACACATGGTAAGGAATTAAACAAATGCTAATAATAGTTATTAATATGATGACCCTAAAATGAAAATTTTGAGATGGATGAAGTATAGGCTCACAAACCCACATCTGCTCAAATCCGCTTCATTTCTTCAGAGATAGGTCTTAGAGAATAAATCTGGAAAGTACTTTTTATCAAAGACCATATCATATAATGAATATAGCAAAAAAGGAAAGACACCTCCAAGGTCAAATCAGACTCATGAGAGTGAAAGCTGATTCTCTGCTCTGCTCAGCATATGTCACATTGGTTGAGAAGCCCCGAAAGGCTGGGCAAGCTCCTGGAAACTTTATATTCTCCTACCAGCCAGAATAGAGCACTGTACATTGGGAAACACTCATAATCAAACCACACCTGTTACAACAAATTTCCCATTGCTAGTAGAAAACATCATGGGACCATTTTGATATGGAGGTATCTTGGAATTCTCGCTGAAGTGGCAAAATTTCCTCCAAATTCTGCTTAATTCTAGACTGAGTAAAGTGAAAAGACATAAGAAAAGATAGAAAAAATAATTCTCACAGTAAAGAACTCTCATAGAGCTACTTGACTTGAGCCCTTGTCTCCTGTTCCATTTAAGTAAATATGAATCCTTGGGTCTTCCTCTGAGTATTAAAAGTATTTGAAGTCTAGAGAGCACTCTTTGGCTCTGAATTTACTCTTGAACAACAAAACAAATTGAGTAACACTGACCAACAAAGGAAAGTATTTTCTCTTTTGCAAGGTGATCAGGAACAACTTAACCATGTTAGTTCATTCAGCTTAGATCATAATGCTACCCACTCTAACTTAAGTCTAATCATGTAGTATCATGTACCTCCCAGCAGACCTTAAGAACTACACATCTGGAAAAAATATAAGTAGATAAATAGAAAAGCAGAAAAAATTATAATTTGCATTAGTTTTTAAGTTCAACTGTTTCACTACTAGAACTAACCTAGTAAATATATTTGTCAGATCTGGCTTTAATTGAATGTAACAAACCAAAACTATTTGGTTTAAACAGATTGACGATAATCTGCAAACTCTATGACACAAACCATAATGAAAAGGGGAACTATTTACTCTCTTTTCCCATAACTAATTTGGAAGATCTGAATATTGAAAAATATTAACTGTGCTCATATGATATTTTCTGCAAACACAAGTATCATCGAATGATATGTACCTGGTATTCTTACCACTTTAAAATGTACTGACAAACTAAAATGGTTATTTTGGTCCTGCTTCAAGTCTTTTCATTAAGTCCATGAATTATTATAACTTCTTGAGAAGCTAGGGCAAAGGATTTGATGCACTTTCTTCTAACGTGTTTCATTCAGAATTTTTAAATTAAGAAACTGATCAAATATTTTTCCCTGTAAAAGTGTGATTTTTATCCATATCAGTCTACATAAATATATTTTAAACATTAAGTGGCCCAGGACTTCTTTCATAGCTAATAAAAATGTTTTTGGTAAATGTAAGGTTTGATTCAGTGACCATCAAGCCTGATTCTTTATATTGTGAATTGTCAGCAATTCCACTTCTCTATATAGATGTGCTTTGGAAAGTAGATCAACTCTGATGTTATTGTCCCTATTTTAAAAAAGGAAACCAGCAAATCTGTAGTTAAACAGAAACAAAATCTGTAAATAATTCATGCACTAAAATTTAACAGAAAGATAAACTATTTCTTGTCAATCAGCAAAGTAGAGGCCAACTAGATAGATAGTACACTTACAGGAGGGCAAAAGGAAAATTTATTTGAATGTCTTAATGAACCATAAACAAATGATCTCTCTCCATTAACAAGTCTTCAAACAATTAGAAAGTGAAAAAGTTGGATTTGCTGATTGTTGATGCCTGAACTTCATTTTCAGCCTTGACTAATCCATAAAGTTTTTTCGCCTCTGTTTTCTACATGAAGAAAAGCAGACCAACTGCATAACTTTTTTCTAATTTTAACTCTTTATTTCTCTCTGTCTCATCATTGAATAAATAGGGGGTCCATGAATCAACTTTAGGGCAATCTCTCATCCTCCAGAAATTACATGTAAAATTGTAAAAGTTCATGCCTGCATGTCTTTTGTTCTGGGAGAAAAAAAACACAGTTTCCAGAATTTACATAGAATCGACCCCTTCCCAAAAGGCGAAAAGTTGAAATGACTTGCCATGTCACAGCGCAAAAGTAAACTTTAAATAATCCCAAATAGGGAATTACTTTTTAAAGTAAAATAGTTATGAATATAGTATGTTACATTAATATTGTTTTATACTCTGAGTTTTAAAAACAGAAAGTCCAGCTATAATCTCAGAAAAGGAGTTTACAATCTACTTATAATTTTGTTATACTTTTATTGTATGTAATGTATTTAACTCAACTCTTTGGGCAATATAACACATTAAGGGGAGCTAGGTGGGCCACACCCCTGGCTATTACCTCTTTTAGAAGAATGTAGTATCATATTTAATTTTTTAATTTTTATTGGAGTATTGTTGATTTACAATGTTGTGTTAGTGTCCACTGTACAGCAAAGTGAATCATTTATACATATAAATATATCTACAGTTTTTTAGATTCTATTCCCATATAGGTCATTACAGAGTATTGAGTAGAGTTCCCTGTGCTATACAGTAGGTTCTTATTAGTTATCTATTTTATACAGGGTGTTATGTCAACCCCAATCTCCCAATAGTATCACATTTTATTAAATTTGCCCACAATAGATTTGTGTTTGGAGATCCAAATTCTTCTCTTCCTTATTAACCAAGTTTACCCCCCAACATTCCCTCTCTCTCTCACACACACACACACACACACATATACACACACACACACTTAGTTATTTTGAAAGAAAAAAAATGCATGTTGGGTCAGCTGGGCACCCTTTTGATCGAAGTGTTAATCAAATAGTTTACTTTGATTGGATTATTTATTCAACTAAACCCCAAATAAATTTTAAACATGTTGATTTCTTTTGCTAACAATTTATTAAGTGTATAGTCTCTCAAACTAATAAAACTAATGCTGAGTCAAAAGCATTTTTATTAAAACTACAGACTAACATAAATTGAAAAAGTTTGGAGCTTAAGCCAGAAAATATAAAAGCACTACTAATAGCCTTTTATATCTATGCTGACAAGTGATTAAACCATTAAAATTCTCATAGAATAATAATTCAATTTATACTATAATCTTCAGTCATATTTTTCTATTTAAAAATTATGTTCTCTATATCCACAGTGAATTCAGTTACTGTAGGAACTCAAGTCATATAAATGCACATGTTTCAATGTTTACGTGTACACTATTTTGCCCAACACAGAACACATTAATAAGGTGGTACAATTAAAAGTGAAATATGTCAATGCAATCAATGAAAGAACTGGTAAATATTAATAAGATCAAAGCAACTCACCTGAATGATCTCATGTAGATAGACAATTCCTGAAGCTTTGTTGTAACAGACTTCTGTGAGGTAAACTGAAAGCTAAGGAAGCAGCCAAAAATGATGGCAAGCACTCACCTCAACTACATAACTGCATAACTAGGTTCACTGTCTAAATATCAATAGATGACCTATTCTCTATTACCTCGAGAAAACGCAACTACTAAAACGTGTGAGTGTGTGTGTGTGTGTGTGTGTGTGTGTGTCTTGTGTGTCTGTGGGAGTGAAACCAATTGAAAATTACAGATAATTGGATTAGGATTATAATGAGCAAAAACTATTTTCTGATTGCAGCTATTTTTACATCCATGCTTAGTCTCCCAAGAGAGAAAGTTTCCATTTTTCAGTCCGAGTCATGATGTTAACAAACTGTGGATCACTAGAAGCACTCACATCATTAAATACTGATTGTCATAACACATCAAAAAAGCAAATGTTGACACTGACAAGTAATGCACAGACAAGAGGCTATGACTAGGAGAGATCAGAGCATGTGTGTGTAAAATTAAAGAAAAGTAAGGAAAAAAATCTCACGAAGGTAAATTAAAATATTATGAAAAGGGTGAAAATAAACAACTGTAAAAATATGATAGTTAAAAGACAAAATGTATTTAATGTGCATCACACATTGTTCTTGATTAAGAAAATGACTACATGATAATAATAAAATAATTATAGTCAGAATCAACACTGTGTTTTATATTAGTTTATAGTGTTCCTTAATACAAATTATTAGTACTAGTTTGTGCCTTATATTTAAAATTATACTAGTGATTATCTTTACTTCACACTACCCTTTGAAAATATAATAAAGTGACTCATCTTTAGAATAATTTGAATCAAAGGAAAATTTAGATTTGATTATTACAGTGCAAACCCATAATGAGTTACTTCTCTGGCCTTGAATAGAACTGAGTGATAACTGTCAGTAGCATTCCTAGCTATAAATTAAAGAGGATTATAATAATGCTGAAATAAAATCATTCAAGCAGAATCTTGTTTCATAAACAGTACCACAAGCTGAGGACTAATATCACATGTATATTATTGTTATGTCTGCACTGCTGGGTGATAACGATTTTGACTGTAATTCATGGTGTGTTTTAGGTTGTAGAAGCAATAAAATATTGATCTTCAGCATGTCCAGCCATTATTCAGAAGATTAGATCAATTTATGAGAGGCAATAAACTGTAAACGAGTGACCTTCCAAAGGCCCAAAGTAATTCCAAGGTAAAATCATCGCATATCTAGGGCTCCAGATGAAACCTAAGTTACTAAAATCAGATATTGGAATAATATATAGTTTTGAGCTCAAATCATATAATAAGTTATTTGGAACCATTACTCTATAAATATAATATTAAATATGTTACCAATGTTTGATAGCATGTGTAGAAAGTTAATAGTTTATAGAAATTTTTAAAACTTTTTCATAAATTATTATTTTTTATACATCTTTATTGGAGTATAATTGCTTCACAATGCTGTGTTAGTTTCTGTTGTACAACAAAGTGAATCAGCCATATGCCTACATATATCCCCATATCCCCTCCCTCTTGAGCCTCCCTCCCACCCTCCCCATCTCACCCCTCTAGGTCGTCGTAAAGCACCGAGCTGATCTCCCTGTGCTATGCTGCTGCTTCCCACTAGCTATCTATTTTACATTTGGTAGTGTAGATATGTCAATACTACTCTCACTTTGCTCCCTACGTGTAAAAGAATGAAATTATAACACTCCCTAACACCATACACAAAAATAAACTCCAAATGAATTAAAGACCTTAATGTAAGACCAGACACTATAAAACTCTTAGAGGAAAACATAGGAAAAACACCTTTTGACATAAACCACAGCAAGATCTTTTTTGACCCACCTCCTAGAGTAATGAAAATAAAAACAAAAATAAACAAATGGGACCTACTGAAACTGAAAAGCTTCTGCACAGCAAAGGAAACCATAAACAAGACAAAAAGACAACCCTCAGAATGGGAGAAAATATAGAATTTTTTTAAGATAAAAACCTTTTTAAACTCAAAGGGGTAAACAAACCTAATAAACACATCGTTTAGTGTAACTCAGGTTCAAATAGTAAATTTATAAAAGGAATCAGTCTTCTAAAAACATGAAAATAAATGCCAAAGTTGATGTAGAAAAATACTACCATTACTTCATTTACAAAAATGGAAAAAATGGCAGTTAGTTTCAGAAAATAAAGTGATATAAATGCTCCCTACATGTTTTGATTTAGTAAAAATTTCAGTTTAAATTGGTTCATTACACAGTAGGTTACTTTAAATTATAATTAATTCACATGTCTATGTGATACATGCTCAGTTATTAATCCTCAATGGAAGGACAGTCTATTTGACTTACTTCTAGCAACAACACTATGATACCTGGGACAAAAAATTCATTGAATATTCTGGAAAATCATAGAAGTATTTTTGTAGGTTTTCCAAATTTAACATAGTTTTCTGAGGCTTTTGTATTGATACCAGAGATTAAATGGCTCAATACAAGTTTGAAGATTAAAGAAAAAAAGAGGTGGAATTGAAGAAATATATTTTAACATGATAATAGAATTGTGAAATAAATCACACCACTCTAATTGTAAAGTCATTCTTGATGGAATAAGAAAATTATTTACAAAAATATGTCAATAGCATATGTTGAACATTAAAAAGCTTTATTAGAAATAATGTGATACCTCAAAAAGATTAAACATGCAATATTCAATGAAAAATCTTATTATGTGTCAGTATGTGTATTTATAATACACTCATAACAACCTTTTTTTGATTAGATGAAACACATTAATTTGATCCATATATTCATAAATATTGAACAAAATATTTGTGACATAATTCTAGAAATGTTAAGTTATAGCTGTTTGACAAATATACTAACATTATTATGGTTGAATTTTTTTTAAAAGACTAAGAAAATATATGATTAGGTAATGAAAATTGTATGCAATGAAGATTTATTATCTATTTATAAAATTTTAGCTAAAACTATGCTGATTGTTTTTCTCTAAAGATAAGGTATCACATGGTATCTAAGGGAAAAAACATGGCATTCTGAAATGATACAATGCTATCCTAAATTAATCATAAAGTATTTTATGGCATGTATATATTATACTCTGAATTATAATACCCATTGTCCAACTAAAGAAGAAGTAGTGAAACAAAAGAGTAAAAGTTAGAAACACGAAAGTAGGTTTCTAAGCAAGAAAAACACAAATCAAGAAAATCCAGTTAAAAATCTGAAACATGATTTCCTTTTTTTTTCCTGGCAGGAAAGAGAGATTTAGTCCAGGGAGTCTTTCACCTTTCAACTTTCCTAATATACTGTGTAGACCGTGTCCTATCCTACCCACAGTTAGATATACCAAACAAGACTGGGAAGATCCTGTGTTACATACCACCGGTGAGGTGGCAGAATGGACTGACATAGGATGAACAATATCATCATTAATTTTGGAGTCAGACAATCCAAGCCGGGTTCAAATCCTGGCTCTACTAATTGTTAAAATGGAATTAATTCTCTTTCACAAAGATTTTTCAAAAATTAAATGAAATCAGTGCAGAGAAGAGCAAATAGTGAGTGCTCAGTGAATGGTATCCATTGATGATAAATGTATTATTTGTTACTCAGGAATTAAAGACACAGTAAACTAGATATATTACAGTCTTTAATTACATTTATTATTAATTTGTAAAGTTTGTTTATAAAATTTACCCTCAATTACCAATGGCTAAACATTGTAACAATGAAGAGAGATTATTCATGCAAATAATTCTTTTGGAAAAATGCCACAAAGTTGTCATTTAATTAAATTATCAATATGAAATTATTGATAATTTAAAGAAAAATGACAAATTACCAACACATTCAATCAAATTTAGCTTTTAGCTTTCATTTCAGATAGTTATTTTTTATTTCTGTAGACCACCCAATAATCTTAGTCACTTCATTAAAATTACCTTAAATTCCCGCTAAATAATTTCCAAAATATCTTTTAATCAACCAGAAGCCAAGATGTAATAATTAAACACCTATCTTATAGCAAATTCTGCTCTATAAAAACCAGATGAAGAGCAACACATTGTCCAAATATGCTACATAATTGGTAATTGGTTTTGTTTGGTTAACTTACAGTGGGGATATAAAAGTAATATAATAAATATATAATGTTACATATATAGTGTAATATAACATATATAAAATATATATTATGCAGGAACACTAAGCATGAAATGGGGACTATTCAGAGAAACCTGAGACAAATGGTCACTTGTTTTCACTGAGTCCACAGATTTTTTTTGTACTAACAGCAGTGTATAAAAGATAAGCCTTTTTTCTTTTTCTTTCTTCTTTTTTCTAGGGTGGTTATGTTGGATCAGTTCTCATAAATTTTGGTGTCACATGACTTGACTTCTCATGTAATTTGATATATTTATATAAAATAATGACATTTCTGGGTTCACTGCTTCATGATTTTACTATAGCATTTTCTATATTTTAACTGAATTCGTCAAACTAGTTCCTTTGATTCTAGTTTAACAAATAATTTGTGCATTTAGATACATTCTCTTCATCCATGTTACTATGTATCTGTTTTTGTGTTTTGTGCACTAAACATTTTTCTCAGCCTTTATTGAAATTTGACAACTCTAGTAATTTTAACTAACTGTTCTAATTCATAATCATACTTTTACCTTAAATTTCACTTTTCTTCCTCTTTTAGTGGCCATTCAATTAAAACATACTATTAATTTATTATCTAATTCTTATAACTAATAGAATCATAAAAATTAAGTCAGTGGCAATTGTATAGATTAAATAATTATTGTAGTCATTTTACTTTTAATTATCTACTTTAATCAGACTGCATATATATATCAAACACCATGTTGTGCTTTTTTCTATTAAGAATATTTTAGTTATTTTAGTTAAGATTGGTGGATCTGTGACTTTTACATCAATTAGACCACTCAGGTTTACCATATAATAAATTTAACTAAAAAAATGCCATTCTTGATAAATTATAGTTTATTTCCCATCCGTTAAAATCAAAGTGTATTATGATATACCACAAAAGTGAATCAAATTTTATTTCAATAATTGAACTCCTCCAAAACTCAGAATGGACTAAACGTAAACATAACAGTACACATTGATAAACAGATAAAATAAAACTAAACATTTACCTCCTACTAGACAGCAACTGACTAAACTTTTCCTTGGCCAATTCTAGTCAACATTTTGATATTTCATTATATGCTTCTCTAGTTTCTTTAGACTAGTGATTTTCAAATATTTTCTGCAATTAGTATATATTTTATGTCTTTGTGTGCTTTTTAAAAGAGAAAATGCAAAGAAATACAAGCACAAATGGTATATGTTTATAGTTTTCTTGTTGTAAAATACTTCACTAAAACAGTACAAAATTATGAAATTTCTTCTATCACCAAGACACCTAAGAAAATAAATGTTAATTTCTGGGCATCCTCTGTTTGTTTCATGCCATGCTTTCAAAAACTAGAATTGTGGGTGACATATTTATAACTTTAAAATGCTCATCATGCTAAACAATCCAGTAATAATTATAACAAAATCACCACTGTAATCTAAAAATATGTCACAGTGTCCAATAAAAGCATTCACAATTGTCACATTTCCCTTTTTGCCCTGAGGCATTATGTTATGTTTGAGTAGAACTAATAGTTATGACTTAACATTCTTATATATTTACAAGACAAATTCATACATATCCTGTTAAATTTGCATTCTTTTCTTTGATTTTTGTTGTAGTGAGTGAAGTTGTGTCACATCTGTTTGTCACAGCAAATTATAACTTCCTTACACTGCTTCATATTTTCTGTTCACTGAATACCGTATCTGACATTACACACTGCATGGTCTGTTGGGACATCCGAAAGGGGTTCAAAGCAATGCATAAGATCCACTATTCTGAAAAAGTGATTATTCTCACATCCATTATCCACATTAAAATCCACCTCTTTTAGGCCACGGTGTTTTCTCTTTTATTCCTCCATGCGTCTGGAGCAACTCTCCAAACACTGTTGGTTTCAGTCATTGACATCATCATCTGGGCTCAAAGCTACCTGATAATCTTTCCCTCATCTATGTCACCTGTCCTCTTCATATTCCAAAAATTCAATAGCTATACATGCTTTTCAAATGATAGTAGCTACCATTTACTGAGTACCTTCTATGGATGAGATATTGTATTATATACTTTATAGTCTTTATGTAATCCTTACAACCACACCACAAGGTAAATATTGTATCCTTTAAAAAAACAAACAAAACAAGTAAACCAAAAAACCAGTCTGCAAGTTCCCCAAGTTCACACGTTTCATACAGAATCCAAGTAAGTTTGACACTAAAGCTACTGCTTTTGTTTAATATCATCTAGCTTATTTACTATAATAAAGCAATCTGTTAAAATGACTGATTCCTACATATACTTGATAAAAGCTTACAAAAATAAAATAGGAAAAAACAGGCAGCTCATCTTGAAAGAGGCAGCATGATACAGATAGTTAGAAAGTGAATTGAGAGAAAGATTAATGTTAAACCTTGTGGTTGAAACTTGAATAAACCATCTACCTTGTAATGTTTAAAAATCAATTTCCAGACCTTCCCAGAGTGTGTGGAACTGCTTCCTGTGCATCCGGAGCACATTAATAAACACTTGATCCACATGAACTTGTTCTACCCAAATAACACTTCTGAATTTGTCCCCCTGTCTCCACTAAAACTACTAGTTTCTTAAACAAGTCTTTCCTTTTCACATAAATTGTCTCTGGTCTTTCTTTTCAAACTTAATTTTGTTTGTCCTGTCTTCAGCTGCATTTAATATTTTAAAATGCCAAAAAATTATTTTGTGATTAGACAGACTATCATTTCCAATTAACGTGTAAATTAAATTTTATGGTTACCTTTACAAAAATAACATTAATATTACCATTTTCACATATGATTCTGATTTCATATATCAATGCTACAGAAGATATTCTCTGCAATATCATTTCTTTACACTGAAAACATTACAAGGGGACTATATATTTAAAATACACTATTATGTAAAGCAGAGTAATGTCATATACTGAAAAGTTCTTACAAGAAAATCTAGGTGATTTTCGATTTGGCAATGGGTTTTTAGATTCAACATCAAAAGCATGATCCATAAAGGAAAAAAATGATAAGTTGGACTTTAATAAAATTAAAAACTTCTGCTCTGTAAAAGACAGTGCTAGGAGAATAACTAGATAAGCCACAGACTGGGAGAAAATATTTGTAAAAGGCACATCTGATAAAAGACTGTTATCTAAAATATAAAAAGCACTCTTAAAAGTCAACAGTAAGAAAACAAACAACTTGATTAAAAAGTGGACAAATGATCTGAACAGACACCTCACAAAAAAACCAAAAAAACAAAAAAAAAAACCACATGGCAAATAGGCATATGAAAACAGGCCCAACATCAGATGTTAATACTGAACAGCAAATTAAAGTAACAATCAGTTACCACAACACACCTATTAGAGTGGCTAAAATCCAGAACACGGACAACTCCAAATGCTGACAGGGAAATGGAGCAACACCAAACTCTCATTCATTGCTGGGGGGAAGGCAAAATGGTACATGGACAGCTTGGCATTTTCTTACAAAGCTAAACTTAGGTTTACCAAAAAAGTTCTTTGGTGGCGATGTTAAACATAGGATTCAATAAAATAAATTTTATTCCATTGGCAAATTGATTAAGTGAATATAATTAAATATGAGTTAATTACAGATTGATTAAAGAGTAACACTACCTTCTAATCAGTATTAGCCAACTTTTTTTTATTATATCCACTATTTAACTGGTGAATACTTAGCAACTACTCCTCTGTACATAATTAGGTTTTAGTACACTTTTGAAAGTAAAGTATTATAAAGCCATTCTTATTATTCAATTGACATTACTTAGAATCTCACAGACTTGTGGGAAAAGAGCACAGTATCTACTAAGGCTATTTTTTTTCTACCTAAGAACTTCTGTGAAAAAATTACACAGCCATGTTAATTAAGACATGTTACATTAATTTCAGCACTGTGCATACTGCTTAGGAATTTTAACTCTCATGATAGTAGTAAGATCGCAAGTGAATAGGCTTAGTTTTCTGACGAATAGATTTCTAAACCTGAGAAAGACACTATATCTGGAAGAAAAAAAATGAGCCTCTGAAAGGATAAATTTTAATCACGCTTGTATTCTTATTATACTATTGTTTTCCTTTACGTCTGCCAAGCTTGTGGCTTTAAAATAAGGATCTATTAAGAAGACCTGAGAACCAGCAAATATTTGTACCTTTACATAAAATAGCTTTGAGGAACATGAGGACTACGTCAGGCTCAGTTTCCCTCCATATATCATATTTCATTGGTTCGAAGTAATTTTTTTTATATTTTGGTTCTAAATTTTTATAGTTGATGGCATCTTACAATAGCTATGAGCCAGACAGCAATTTTGATATGATTGTCATTGACTGTGATGTGAATCCTTGGTCGTAACTGCTCCCATTGCTGTCATTCTAGTTAAGTTATATGCGTTATGGGGGATATACAGGTTGAGTTTAACTATAATTTAAAATGTCTTCCACAATTCCTCTTCAATTGAACATTGTTAGTAAATGTTATTGTTATTTGAGGCTTAGAAACAAAAATTCAGGCATAGATTTGACATTGTTGAGGAAGTATTTATTGTTGGAGAAATGGCCACAAAACTATGTTTTTTTGTGAAACAAAAATTAAGCTACTTAATAAAGGAAGGAAGACATGCTTAGGTAGCACAAAGTGTCTGCTTCCTGAGATATTTCAAAAGGATTGTTTGTCACCACCAAACTAAATGCACGAGAAATTGGCTACTCCTTCAGAAGGGATGAAAGAATCTTCAGAGCATTAAGAGGTTGGTCTGATTAATGCATCACACAAAACTATCCTTAAGACATTGTGTCATGGCTTAATTGGTAGTTATATTTTTTCTTTGAGATACATAATAGAGATACCACTGTCACCTTATATTTGGTGAAATTCAGTTTATTTAAAGAACATGAAATCAGCTATAAATTATTAAAGAGAAGTAACACTTCCTCTTCTGAAACTACCTAAAAACCACAATTTTCTCACCATATTAGAAAATAAAAATCCAAGAAAAGAAAAAAATATGTGCAGTGGAAGAGATAAGAGTGATTAGAGTCACAAAGTTATAAGAAAAATCTATGAGTCAGTGAGTAATGACACGTCATGAACAAAAACAACAACATAGGTTGTAGGGCCCCTACCCCCAGCTTATTGTAACAGTTATGCCATGCTTATGACTCTGATTGAATTGCCTGTCAAGCTATGAACCTATATTGGGTGAAACATTAAAGACCATTTAGATAGAAAAATGAGAAATTATTTCTATAGAATTATTTTCATATACAAATAATTCAGTCATTTGTATAGAAACCTCACACCAGTACCTTAGGAATTTAGAGAACGACTATTAACATAGATGGAAAAAATGTCATGTCATGATAAATTTTATCTTACTTTTAGGAGGATAAAAATTATTTTTTAACCTCTATAGCAGCCTGTATGTATTAACCAGACCTATATGAATAATTCAGAATAATAAACACAAATACTGCTTTATATGTACACCTGTGTTTAAATATGTACCAAAATACAAATATTATATATGTATATATACATGCATACACATATATGTATATTGTGATATTTATTTCTTATATATGTATGTATATACATATATAGTTATAATATGTCATATCATAAAATGTCATGTCTTTCAAAATTTGCAGTGTGGATTATTTTTTAGGAAGAATGTCAGTTTTTTATACTTTCAAGGCCCACATGCATTCAACTTTTTGTGTTGAATTATTTATATGTTCTTTTTAGTAGTCCAACGTATCCATTTTAGTTACTATTCAATCAACAAAAGAAATCATTTTCAAAGCAATTCTCCCATGTGAAAACATGGCAGAGGCTGGGTATATTCATACAACAAAGGACCCAAACATGCTGACATAGGAAAGCTGCAAGTAAAGAGAAAGAATAAATGAATGCTCACTAGGCAATCTAGGGAAAGTAGTTGAATGAATTAATGACAGTATCTCTGGCAAATAGAGAATTTTTTACGAAAGGCTTTCTCTACCCTCAGGCACAATTACAACAGCTGTACCATATAACCTCTATCAGTCATAATCTAGAACAGAGCCTCTTTCTATTAACCAGGCAATAGAGGAGCAAAAATTACTTAGACCAGTCCATATGAGGCACTCTGTTGGCTGCAATGCATTCTGATGGCTTAATTAAGTGAAGCGTGGGGCACATGGGGTTTTTGAAGCCAGGTTCATCACAAAGACCATATCATCAAAGCAGAATGGTCCTGGGCTCTACAGCTAGATTACAAAGATGAGCTTCTTCATTGAGTGTCTTGCAGCTAACGGGGCCTGTTAGTTTACTTCCATCTACTTAAACAATTAGCTGAAGTCTTACGCTAGTAGACCAAGGCTAAAGAAGAGCCATGGAATTGAGTACAGCTGGCAATTCCTCTCTTAATTAACATCTCGTCTGTAACTGAGTGATGTTCTCTAGAAAGTAAGGAATGCATTTAATTTTTTTCTTTAAGTATTTCTTCTTTTTAGAGACTTGACACTTCTATTGATAAGGTTTCCAATCCTATTTAACACCCACAGCATGCATTATAAACAAAAAGTAAACAAAGATCACATCACGATGCCAAATGACATGTAATCTAAGAATTTTAAAAATGTGTTTGTGTCCGTGAAGGAATATGAGGGAAAAGCCTGAGAAACACAATTATACTGAGAGACTAAATCATGTGTACTAGATATTTTAACAATGATTTACTGCATAATTTGATTGTGTTATTGATCTTATGAACACTAACTTTAACTTGGTTAATTGTCCAGAAAAGTTTGAATGGCATTAATATCCGTACAAGAGATAATAGCAAATAATACATATATATGAATATATATATGAATGGTGACTTTAAATCACATTATAAATTCATTCTGAATTTAAATCCAGCAAAAAACATACAGCAAATACTGGTTCTAAAACCAAATGGAAGTATACTATTACCCAAATATTTTTCCTATTTGATCTTGTAAAATAATTATATATTATAAATCATCAAACAATAAATACATAAAATCAAATCACAGTGTAGCATGCTGTGCCTGCCTAATTTCATTAATGATGTCACCATGGCCTACCCTCCAACAATGAATCTTGGGGTCATTCTTGATGCCTTGCTCTCATTCTCCCTCCACTTCCCATCATCACCCAGTTTTTCTGACTCTATATCCTACACATTTTTCCAAACCTATCCCTTTCCTATCTCTGTTGTCCCATGGATAGTGAGGCGTCTGCCATATTTTTTAGCAACCTCTTCCTCTTGTTAATTTATTCATTTATCAAGAAACGTTCCATGAATAATTTCTATGTACTACTTACCTTTTTAGGTATTGATAATACTTTTGCAAACCTCCAACAGTGTTTTCTTCTCTTCTATCATGATAATTTATGATAATTTACAATTAGAAAATTAGGTGTGTAACTGATTTTTATTATTTTTCATCCACAGAGAAAGAGAAAGGAAGAAGATACCAAGACTATCTTCATTTCCACCATCTCCTCCAACCTTACAACAGTACCGTGCAGTATTAGATGTCAAATATTTGTTGAATTAATAAATAAAAAATAAAGGAAACAATTTGATGCACCACATTTCCATTAAATTACAGTTAAAAAAAATCTTACTAGGCTACTCCCCACCTTCAACTCTCTCATTGGCTCCTTTTTGACCAGAGTTTACATTTAAAGCTGCTTAGCTTGGTATACAAGGCTCCTCAAGATCTGAACTTCAAATTACCCTCTGGACTAATCTCCAAACATCCCTTAATATGCAATTTTCCTTTCTACCAAGCCAAACAAGGATTCTCACAGTCATCAGAGCTCTGTCTCTTGGCACAAGCCTGAGATTTTCTTTCCTACTCACTCCTTTTCAACCAGAGAGAACTCCTAAAACTCAAGTATCTAGCCCATAATAGGTGCTTAATAAATGCTAACTTTCCAGTGGACTCTTACCTTCTTGTTCACCTGCTCTATGAAGACTTCCATGTGCTCCTCAAGTTGTTGCTGTACAGAACCTCATCCTTACCTACAGAACGTGTCTGTTTTCCCTTGGTGGCACTTGTAATTAGCTACTGTCCCACTACAACCATATAGCACAGACTAGGCCAGTGACACTCATTTATAAATAGTAATGAGATTATTATCAATGTTAGTAAGAGCAACTCCATACAGAAAATCCTCTCAGTGTCTCAAATTCTTTGATTGTTGTATCTATAATTCAGATACAAATAACACAAGGTAATTCTGACATTCTTTCTGAGGAGTAAACTGACATAGGGAGAGATTAAATTATTGACCAAAGTAACACAACTAATATATAGAAGAGATATGGTTCAAATATAGCCCTTTTGAACCAAAAGCCACCTTTTCTCCACTAAGACCTTCTGATAATCTTGATGTTTCCTGAGTAGTCTTTCTTTCCCTTCCTTCCTTCCTTTCTTCTTTTCTTGGTATGTGTGGGTTCTTTAATATTTTTGTAGAAATTAAACTCTGAGAAGTAACATTCAGAAAATATCTGGTTTCTTTTATTGTATGATTTTCTTCTAGCTTTCTATAATGCTTATAGAAATGTGTAAAACTAAATTTTTATTATAGTTCATTTGTAGTGAATATTGTTTCTAGATATCATATTTAGGCATAAGTCATGAATTAATACTTTGTCTTTTCATGGTCCTTAACAGAACTGACTTACCTACTAGACACAATGATATAGTGTCAGCTAACAACACAGTTGGGGCCCATGAAAATATTTTAATTCATTTTAAAATCAAAAAAAGAAAATAAACATTTATAGCCAAAGATTATATTCATGTTGATGCTAACACAATTTTAAAATATAATGCTTTATATTATTTCATAGCAAAAAACCCAGAAAGGCAGAAGTACCCATTAGTCATAATGCAACCCTGATTCTTAGTCCTTTTATACAGAAAATATGCATAAATGATACATTATTCTAATTTGGATATAAATTCCCAGCCACTTAATGTCTGAGTCAATACTTTATTAAGACTTGGACAAAGTTTAGGAAAAATTGTAGCCATTAGGCAAAACTAAGTTAGAATCCTGTAAAGCCATTTTTAATTATACAGGTTAATTTTCACTGATCTATTCATTTGTTCAGTGGCTTTTTTCCTGAGCTATTGCCTTTCAAAATTATATTTTTAAAACTGTAAATATTATTATGAGACAAAAATAGCAAGAAACGTAAGTAAAAACAAGGCAAAATAAACCAGCAGTAGCCTTAAATCTGCTCCCCAAATCCCTGCAATATATAAAATAAATGTCTTCAAATACTTTCACCTCTTTCTAAAGGAAATCTTTCCTATATACTATGTAGTTTTGAATGTATTCAACTATTTCTTATATCAACCTAAACTTTGTCAAAAGCTGTAGTTCTTAAATTTTCTGGGTATTACATTAATTGGGGATATTTGTGAAACTGCAGGTTCCTGGGCTCCAAAACCAGGCTCTCTGTTTCAGAGATTCTATCATGGGCCCTTGGAAACTTTATTTTTAATGAACATTCAAAGTGTTTCTGAAAAAAAAAAATCATGGAAGACATGTTGAGAAACACTTCTCTAGTCATACAGATTTATTAAGTAGCATTTATAATCAAATCATATTTTTTAATAGTAAAAAGTCTATCAATGCATAATTGGAAGAGCTAAATAACATTTTAAAGTACTTTTAAACCTAAATATTATATTCTAATAGAAGAGACAAGTAACCTTGTAAATTTTTTAAATTAATTGATAAATGTCTGAATAGTCAGTGCAACTTTAAAAAAAGCAAACTGCCTATGAACAAGCAACACTATAGTTTCTAAGTAATATGCATTTTTCTTATCACTGCTCATGGCTACTGTGCTTACAGAAACTAATCACAACTATTGAAAAAACATTTCTGTGGATAAAACCCTTTGTAGAATGCATATATGCAATATTACTGGTTAAATAAATTTGGCAAATAATGAAAGAAATGTTTAAAGAGTCTATCACATTTCAATTTCAGAAATTTACTGTCGATTTTTTTTTGTATAGCAGATCTTAAAACTTTGAAATAATTCCTCAAATCTATTCAAAATCTGTTAGGCATGTACAAAATAAATCACAAAAATTAGGAATATGCGAGGATTGTATGTAGATACTACCTATTATTTCTAGAATTTTACATAAAGAATACTTTTGTTAAAATGTACAGCTTATCTGTGGATGATTCAAACCCAGATAACACTTAGCTCCTTGCAATTACCTTCCTTTGGATAAAGCAGCAAGGTACTGAAGTGGTGGGTGGATAGGTGGGGAGGGTAAGCAGTAAGTAATTTCAGACAATTTCACACTCAAGGCTTGTTGACATGAGGCAGGGCAAAGAAAATAACCCTGTCAGCTCATGCATCTTTAATGAAGGACAGCGCTGTTGCACATTTAGAGAAGAGAGAGGGAAAAATAAATTACGTTTAACTTAAAAGGGGGCTGTTGGATTTATTCAAATAGAAATGCAACCTTGTATGCTCCCCCATCCCCACATATTGCCATTTAAAATCTTACAATATGCACCTAGAATTCAACATTTTTTTTTTTACCATCGAGGTTCTTCAAATTTTCAATTCAATCCACTATGTGTGAAATGTATACTTTTAAAACATATCCTTTAACATTTATCTTTTATTGTCTTTCTGACATCTGTTGCAGTCAGAGGTAGATGTTTAAAACGGAAAGATAGGTAACTGTCAGATTTCTTTGTAGCAGATTAGATAAAGACATAGCCTAGCCCAGATACAGCATGCCTCAAAGATAACCACAGCTGGTTTAAGAGTACTTTATATGTGAATAAGAGATGAGGAAAATTGACAAGATGAGCATCTAACAGTGGTTTTACTACAGAACCTTTAATGAGCTCTATGTGCAACGAAGGCAACAACTCACATGGTTGGAGAGGCTCAATCATTCCTAGAATTCACTTCTTAATTATTCCTTTTCTCTTAAAAAGGATCTACTTTGCACCAACAAGAGTACTTCTTCATTTAAAATGTACAAGTAATTTCTAGCCATCTCCCTAATATACCAACCACTTCACATACAATATTGTAAAACATAACAGCAGTTTTAAAAATGTATTATACAGGGGAACAAAATAGAAAATAAACAAAGGAAGTGGGTAATCCATCAATTCTAGTTGTTTTAATATTTAATTACACCAAGTAACCACATCACAGTTTGACTGAAAACCTCTTTATTATTGTGGTAATAAAATAATCTACATTACAATGGTTATCTTCATTGCTCCCTATTTGGTACCCTGAGGCATCTTGTTCTGGTAGATTCTCTACTAATAACTCACCATGTTCTATAGACCATATATTGCTCCTTAGTTTTTTAGAAACATGGTACATTTATTTTTTTAATTATCTGACTTTTGAAATATATTTCTGATGAAGGAGGATATTCTTTCCTCAAGGGAAAGAGTGGAAGTAAATCAGCTGAATGAGAAACTATGTTTTTGAAAAAGTCACTAATATTTGATCTTCCTGTCTTTGATCTTCTGAGCTATGCTAAACTCAGTCCAGGTCAAGGGCCTCTACTGAACATAATAAAGCTGGAACAGCAACAACAGAAAGAATCAGGATCTCACTTCATTCTGAGATTAATGTGAAGGAGAAGAGATTCTGAGGCTGATGACTCCTTTTAGCAGGTTTTCTAAGCTCCTTAGCCTGAAACCAATGCTCCTGGATGGAAGGCAGTTATGAAAATGACTTCCACTCTGCAGATGTTCCGTTTGAAAAGCTAACAGCATACTTCTTTTGACAGGTAAATTGCTTTGAAATAATTCTTGAACTCTCTGGCCCTGAACAGGAAAGGCATTTAGCTTTATAAATCCCATTTTTGGGTACCCTTATTTCTTTTCAAGGTGTTGCCTCAAAACGGGCCCCAAGTTACTAATCCGTATGACATATTTTTGCTAACTGCTAACCAATTGATCACCTATGTACCTGATCTACATACTGCATTAAGCAATAAATTCATGTATTTTAAGCTCTGTTTAGTCTTAAAATGCTTGCATGTAAGATAGCAATTGCAGAGTTTTGACAAATTTTGGAACCAAATGTTCAGGTTGATCTGTCTCCTCTGAAATTATACAGTATCTTCTTGAATGAAAAGATAACTTTGTATTCCACAGATAAACCTTACATCCCTACCACACACTGTATGCACACATTCCTTCTTCCATATATCTAGATAAGTGAAGATGATTCAAATCACACTTGACCATTTTGAGATTTGATTACCTGCTCAAGAACTAGATCATGGACTGAATTTGTTAACCTGAAGCAGTTATGAGCTGGCAAGACAGTTTAAGGACAATTACACCTAAACCCCTAAAACTATATCTATATCTAAAACTATAGTCACAGTTTCCAAAACACTTTCATATAACCTCTTTATCCTGATAATCTGAAAGACAATGAACTACTTTGTACTTATATTTGCATTTTTCATATAATCAAAAATGCTTAACGTTTTTTCGTATTGTGATTTTTTGATATTGGGTTCATTCATTCATTTTAATAAATACTCAACAGAGTAGTGGTAAGAGAATAGAATGTAGGAACAGGTTAAAATTAAAAACTTGTAGTAATTTCAGAGTGTTAACCTAATATAGTACAAAGCAGCTAAATGGACTCTGTTACAACAGACTTTACATTTTCTATGTACTACCACCCTATGGAAACGTTTTTAACCGATCTAAACATACTATTTGTTCACAACTCCCTTATCTTCCAAATAAAATGTCAACCCAACAGAGGAAAAATTTCAAGCCCTAAGATTATTTGAAAATCCTGATTTGTGTGTGGATACACATAAGTTACAAATAGTTGCTGAATATTAAAATAAATACAACAATAAAATAAACAAATAAAAATCAAGCTTCACATTTTGGTTTAACAAAACACCAAATACCATTCTTTTATGAATAACTTGGCTAAATTATGATGATATATTAAATATATCAAAGTTAACTACAATTTTCCCATAGTTTTAACTAAGAGGAGAGATGAAATTACATTGTGATTAGTGTATCAACATATTTTTCTATTTTCCTCTACCATAACATGGGATTTAGTCAATTTCCTGTAAAAGAGTTTAAGTAAAGCTTTGTATAGAACCATTAATGAAATTATGACGCCAGGGAACCAGATTTCTAACATCACCAAAAACAACAGTAACCACGGCAGCAACAGAGTAGCAGGTTGCATTTTTATTCTGACATTGTTCAGCCTGTGAATTAGCGTGTCACTACTCCAAAGGAATTTCAGTTTTAAATATTTTACTTTTTTTGCAGTTCCTTTTCTATTGTACTAACACGCATTATGACTTTGCTCTTCTTTTTGTGTTACCCATTTTTTCCTATTACAATTGTTCTTGCACTTAATATAGTCACTTCTTACATGTTTCAGTAATGGTGAATTTCTCTGAATTTTCTCAGTTTCTCTAGGGAATTAATAAAGTGCTCTGTATTCAAGAATAATATTTAATCCCTGAAATTTATCAGCACACGTACTTAAGAAACCATTCACATAGACTTACAAGGTCTAAAGAAAATGAACAAATTCAATTTACAACACACACAATAAAAAATGAATTTAAAGCAAAGAATGAATACTGATCAAGGTTTGATGAAACAAATGCATGGCACTTACCTGGAATAAGCTGTGTCAGGAACAGGTGGCTTTTTGACAAGCTGAGGAGTGATATTATGACCAAAAAAGGAGCATGTTTCCATTTCATCTTTGTCCCTTCCTTGCATTACACCCAGCCAGTGATACAGATATGTTCTATATGCGAGAAAAAAATCAATAGAATTTTTTAAATGTTGAGATAAAGACAATATTAAAAATATTTTGTGAAAAATCACAGTACAAATGCATTTAAAATGTCATTTTTCAAAATGATAAAACAAATAGTTAAAATGAATATAACTTAACACAAAGTATATTTTAGGATATACATTTTGAACAAATGTAGTATTTATTAATTTTGAAAATTCCTTTCAATGAGATATAAATAGCAAACGATTCCTTGGTTTTCTCTACCCTTTAGGGGATGACAGTTTCTGATTTCCCATCAATTGAGTTAGAACGCTCTTATCAGGTCTAGAAAACCCGATGGTTTTTCATTTACTAAATAAATATTTACAGACTGTTCATAATGAGCCAGTCACTATGCTACTTTGGGGACACAGCAGAAGAAAAAAAAAAAAATTCTTTCTTCATTCAGGTACATAAGCAATTTGAGGCCATTTTAGTTACATCTCTTTATAAACAGATTCAAAAAATAAACCCAAACAACTTTTGTAGCTGTTCTATTCCGAGAGGCACTGTGTATCAATCACAAAGGGCCCAAGAAACACAAGAAAGTGCCTTGTAGGCAACAGAGTCTTCAGTCAACAAGGCCTTTGACAAGATGATGACTCTAACAGTGGCAGAATAAAACTACAGGTATTCAAGTAGATGACTGATCAGTTTTGCCTGGGAGGATCTGAGACAGGCTGGGACCTTGGGACCCTTTGCTACAGTGTTGCAATGCTTGCACCTGGACAAAGAAAATACAAGAAACTGTACGAGACTAAAAATAACTGCATGCATGAACAGTTGGGGCAAATTCTGGACAAAAGATACTGCCACTTTTGAAGAGCCCCGAGCAAACACAGGGACAAAAGCAGGGTACTGTGCATGCCGCCTGTAGAAAATACTCTTCAGAATTAGAGAACATAATAACCAAGTATCAAATTATATATAATATGTATATATAATATGTGTGTGTATGTTTTTCCCCTAATAGTATATTGGTATATTCAGGAAACTTTAAGGGGAGCTGTTTGCCTGGGTGATAGTTTGCCAGGATATAATATGATAGAAAACTGAGAAGATAAGGACAGGTAATGAAGAGTCAGTGTAGAGTTTAATGACAGATGATAATATGATCTAAATTACACTTGTCCCTATGTATCCACAGAGGATTAGTTCCAGGACATCCCACGGATACCCAAATCTGCAGATGCTCAAGTCCCTTATATAAAATGGCATAGTATTTGCATATAACCTACACACATGCTCTCCTATACATTAAATCATCTCTAGATTACTTATAATATCTGATATAGTATAAATGCTATGTAAATAGTTTAAATACAATATAAATTCTTTGTAAATAGTTGCCAGTACACATTAAATTCAACTTTTGTTTTTTGGAACATTCTGGACTTTTTTTTTCAAATATTTTTGATCCTTAGTTGAACCCAGAGATGAAGCCCACGGATATGGAGGATCAACTGTTACTTAGAAGATAACTCTGATGAGAACGTGAAGGATAAAGTCATTCTGAGGAAAATTAGCACAGAGGCCGTGATAATAGTGCAGAAAAGTATAATGAATGCTTACAAAGGACACTGGCAGAGGAAATGGAACAAATGGCTGGTGGTGGGGTAGGGAGGCACATAAGTGACACCAAACAAATATACTTTGCAAAACTTGGCAATTGATTAGATCTGGGGGATAGGAAGTGGAAGGACATTTATTCATCTACCCAAAAATACACACATAAATCTAGCACAATATAAAATGTAATTTAGCCCCAAAGAAAAATAAAATTCTATCTCTCATTTTTGTGGCACTCAGAGTTCCAACTTGAAAAAAGGATGACTGACTTCATTCTGCCGGTTTATCTGCACCAAGCTATTGTCAATCTGTCTACTTGAGCTGAACTGTCCTTACTTTATTACTTATCACTGCAGAGTTAATTGCCAACTTTTCCTTTAGCAGAGCTGCCTAATCCTCCTGCCAGACATCTATAATCATCTGACCTCACTGAAGATATATGAGGATTATTTCTTCTCTATTAAGAATTCTGCAAGCAACTCCTGTCTAGGCTAGAACTTTGCCTTCAAAGAAATATTCCTGGTTACGATGGGTTCATATTTGTGGTCTGTCTTCCTTGTTTGGGGCTAATGTCCCTCTAACTTTCTTTTTTTTAATTAATTTTTATTGGAGGATAGTTGATTTACTCTGCAACTTTCTTTATCCTGGTATAAATGACACTCATAAATGACATTATATACCCACATTATCTTTCATACATTATCTGTCTTAAGTGTCAAATGAGAATAAAAAGTAGATTAGATTTCTACAGAAAAGCACAAGCCTAGATGGGCAGTTCTACTCTTCAATCCATACTATGCAGCTGTTAGTTTGTCTAGAGGCTCTTTTTCAGGGTTATCCATTGAATGTTCTGGCTTAGAGTCACATTTTGCAGTGATGTGCCCATGATTAGTTCCAGAGATAATGTGTAAATATACTGCATTCTAGTAATTTCTGCTTGACTGGGTTTTGATATAATAGCTACCCTGTCTTCTTGGATCCTGCTTGCCTAGGGATTTCTCACATTCCTCCTCAGTCTGTTTGATTATTGTGTGCACGAGACACTAGAGTCCCTGTTTTGGAATAAACCCTACACCTCTGATTCCTTAAATGTGCATAAGCAGTTTTGCCTCAGCTTTTGATATAAATAAAATCATGTATGAATCTAGAGGCTGTTTATAATTTGGTTATTATTTGAAGATCTAGAATGATTTTATTAGTTAAATGACATTTTAAAGTCTATTTATTGAAACTGAGGTTTTCATATTTGGGGTTAATTATAGTCCAACAATTGCATTAACAATTATATATAGCCTGTTAGTAGCAGTCAGTCTTGATAAAATCAAGGCCCTTATCAAACATGTACATTCTTCTTTTAAATCAATGCAATAATCATAAGATCATAAGAAAGTAAAACTGAAAGTATAAACATTTATTATAGTTGGTTGAACTGCTACAAGTTATGTTAACAGGCAGATATTTATTTCAAACTTCTATAATGTTTTAGTATGGATATTCATTAAACAAATTTTTATTATTTAAGGACAATTTTGTGACTTTATATAGTCAGTGGCTAGTAATATAACATGATTTTGAGTTAGGACCCACAAATCAAAAGTGGCAATTGCATTATTTGCTGTGTATGCACATCGTAATACATTGAAGTTTTGATCTTCGAGTCCTCTCTGAAAAGGAAAGTAACCCAAGGTAAAATATAAGCTTAGTAGCAAATACAATGACCCTTTGTTTAAAATCACACCTTCTGACATATTAACAACAGGACAATTGATGTTAGTGAAGAATGTGATGCAATTGTGCTTAGATTCTGAGTATTACAAAATAGTGAACTCAACCACAACCACAACCCCTTATAAGAACACTTTTCCCCATAGATGTGTATATATACACAGTACTGCCTATTGTCAAAGTATTAAAAATGAATATCCATACAGTTTTGAATTTAAAAAACTAACATGATATGAGAAAAGAGAAAAACAAGCTACAATATCCCTTTCTATTGTGAAATATTAAGCTAACTAGACATTACAGAATTATTTAGTACAACATAAATGCTCTGAAATATAATTTACTTGGGAATGATAAGTATATAGTAGTAATATAGTGCAGTGTTTTAGAAGCATAGATGGTAGAACCAAACTATTCAGGTGTGAATCTCAGCTCCACAACTCAGATGTTGTTTGACGCTGAACAAACAATTTAATCTCTCATAGTTTCATCTTTCTCAAATATAAAATGTGAAGTAATAGTAATAGTCACATCGGTTGAGCTAATATGCATGGAGTGTTATAAGACTGTCTGTTCCATCATTTGATTTCTATAAATATTAATATCATCATGACCCCCAACTTCAAATAGAATCCAATGAGGTTCCCCATTGATGATAGACCCAATCTTAGATTTGTATTTACATGTTGCTTTACATTTTATTTTATTTATTTATTTTTTGCTTTACATTTTAATAGTGTCTGTGTTAGGTTTAACTTGCAAGATGTTAGTGGTCTTGATTTATTTTAATGAACTTTATTAGGATGAAATTTATATATGATAAAATGAACCAATTTAAAGTGTAAGGTTCAGATTTGTCACACATAGAGATCCATATGACTTCCACTCCAATCAAGATGCAGATGCTTTCTACAGGGGCCTTGGTGTTGAAAGCTAATATGTTATATGCATATGCTGTGTATATGTACATGTTGCTAATGCAGACTTTCAAATAATAGGCTGGTCTATCCCCTGTTTTTAAGAGGATGATTGCTCAAAGAGAATTTTTGAAAATATATTTTGGGATAATCATGTTCCACTGATTACTAATGAAATTTCTTACAAAGTAAAATTGTTCCATATGAAATTAATTTTGGTAAATGCATGGATAAATAAAATAAAAACATTTCTTTAGGCACACATTTTGGATTACTTAAGATAATATAAACATTTCCTAAGCTTATCAGTGCATCATGATGACTATTTTTCAGCTTCTTCTGAAACTCTTCATCATAGGTAGCTCCCTCCCCCTCCTCCTCCTTCTCCTCCTCCCCTTCCTCTTCTCCCTTCCCCCTTCCTTTACCTCACCCCCTATTCCTCTTCCTCCTCTTCCTTCTTCTTCTTTTTTTCATATTTGGAAGGACAGAAACTGTATTTACTGAGGCTCTCCTCATTATTAACCAAAACTTATTATCTAAGTTACACTACTCTCTTGCTCTAGAGAACCAAAATATTTTTGGAGTCTTGTCAGTCTTTTCATTTTATTCAGCTTAATTTTTAACTGCTGATCATTCAGTGGGTCAAAAGTTAGGAAAAAGTTGGAAATTTTCAATAACACAACAAGATCAACAACTGTTGATTATTTCTGCCCTAGTCTTAGATAAAAGAAACAACAGTGGCAAATAATAGCTGTTTCTAAAAACCATTTGTCTTTGTGAGATCAATGACCTGAAATGGCCAGCCTCATTTTGGATATTGCATGTAACAGATGAATCAGTCAGCAATCTATATATGGAGTAAAGAGATATTCTCTGCCTTTACAAATTGGATAGACTGAAGCTTGGTCTACCCTATAGGACTATCCACCTAAAGCTCATAAAGGAAAACCAATCATCAGAAATTGAAGGTCTCTATTTAAATCCGTCTTTGGAAAATTCTGGAACTTTAAAAAAATTAAAAATCCAAAATTAGGTTTTGCAAGAGAATTATAATTAAACAAATAATTAATAAACACTCTTGAATAGTTAATATATGGAGGCAGTGGAGATTCAAATAGGTGTGAAACAAATCTACTTTCTTAATGTAAGAGCCAAAGATAATTTATTATATACTAGTGACAAAGATAAAAATGATTAAGTTGGCCATGGAGGAAGTAGTCTGAAGGTGGTCTGGGGATAGGGCTGGTCTAGCCTTTAAAGAGTTTGTTGAAGTTACACAACTACTGAAACTGGTAAAAGGTATTCAGTGAGAGGACACACTCAAGGTGTAGATAAGTACGACAACAATGGAAGGTTTGTATAAAAAGGTAAAATTAAATAATACATAATATATATGCAGTACTTCAAGGTTTACTTTTCTACTAGCCCATCAGATTTAATATTAGGAAAATAAGTCATTAAATATTACCTTCACATGAGAATATAAGTTCAGATCTTTATGAGACTTGTCTGTATGAATACATGTATTAGAAAATAAGTGAACTGGAATCAACTCTACTATTTTTCTTATTACAAAATCAAAATGTCAAAGAATTGCAAAGTCTTGAATGCCAGACTAATTCAAGGCTTTTTCTTATCTACAGTGTGATGGCATAAGGGAAAGTAAAGCTTGGTAACAAATATATAACTTGGAAATGAAAGTGAATCAAGACAAAAGAAACCATGTAGAAAATTATTAGTATGTTCTGGTATGTATGGTTAATAGGATCTTACATAAAAGTCTACTAAGTGGATGAAAAGATGGAATAAATATTAAGACATTGCAAAGGAAAGGCAATGGAATTTGATGACGCACAGAACACTGGAGGTTAAAAAGAAAAAAAGAAAAGAAATAAACATAAATGTATAGTGCCATTCCCAAAAGTTCAACCTAGAAAATAAAAAGCTTAATAAGAAATGTGTGTGTTTGTTTGTGCCTTTGTGTGTGCTATCTTTGTAAATGACTGGCTAATCTACTCTTACTCTAGAGTTCTCTAGAATAATAATATGTATATAAATCTATAGTTAACTCTACTAAGAATTTATTATTACTCTGTTTAGTTGGGATGCATTTAATTTGAAGTAATAAGAAGTCAGAGGTGTATAATAGCTTCTAAAAATGTAGGTTTAATGTTTTCAAATAGACAAGGCAAACTGGAAAAATTTCTACCAAATTCTTGTTAAGTTTTCACATCTCCTATAAAGAATGTATTATTTGAAAATAGCATAGTGCATATAAAAACCAAGTACTTAAACCATGGATTTAGGGCCTCTATGTATATATTATAATTAATTTATGATACATTTAGCTTCTCATATACTTAGAGAACCCTTCCCTCATAGAAGGAGTCAAATACTATATATTTAGTCAAATGTTTAAATTATCCTAAACCCCAAATATTAATATCCTAGACTTATTAACTTATCGTCACTATTAACTTTATGACTTTGTTTATATACATAGATTCTTGTAGAGGAAAACAAGAGGAAAGAAAAGAAACTAAGAACAAAAGACTCTGGAAAGTAAGTTTGAAATCAATACTGAGAATAAAATACATGAAAAAAAGTACAGAAGTGAAGACAAGATTAAGACAACCCTGGAAAATTGGGTAGAGATCTAATCAGGAGAAGCACAAATAAGAAAATTAGCAAGGTTCTCAGTGGTTTGTCACCTAATTTCTTGAAGATCCTGGATATGTATGCATAGCTACATTACGGTTTTATCTGAATGGATCACGGACCCTATATCCAATTAAGACTTCATTCATTTCACAAAAGATTAATTAATTCTTATCAGATTTCCAGGAAACACAACATTTTAAACATACTGTGAAGAAACTCTGGGCATGATGACAAACCTCACAGGTTGCATATAAAGAATGAGACCTTTATTCTATGTCCAAAATGTACTAAAATAGCTTATCAAGTCAGGATGAAGACTCAGATAAACTAATTTTTTATTTAATTAGTTCACTTAACATAGTCCTTCTATGTGTTCCAGGTAGACAGATATGTTACCATAATTAATAGTCAGAGAGAAAAAAAAAGTTATCTGAGACATACTTTTTTTAGAATTCTTACTCTTCAGCCTGTATCAAATTCAGAGAAACTTCCATAGACTCTTTGTATCTGCTTAAAATTTTTATGTTGAAACCTAATCCCCAGTGTGATGGTATTAGGATGTGGGTTCTTTGGGAGGTGATTAGGTCATGAGGGTGGAGTCCTCATGCATGAGATTAGCATCCTTATAAAAGAGACCCCAGAGTCACAGTGAGAAGAGAAAATGGCCCTCTATGAACCAGGAAGTGGGCCTTCACCATACACCAAATCTGCCTTGATCTTGAACTTCCCAGACTCAGGTCTGTAAGAAATACATTTCTGTTGTTTACAAGCCACCTAGTCTAAGGCATTTTGTTATAGCACCCTGAACAGACTAATACAAGAAGCACTTTGCCATATAGAACTAAATGTAAATGTAATGGATCTGCTATACTTCTAAAGACTTCCAAAACTTTGAACTTCTGGTTTTGTACATTTCACTGATTAGAATGTTTAAAGACATAGCAATAGAATGGATTATTAATATTTCTTAAAAGGAAAACATTAAAAGAAATAATACCAACGAGCAGTAAAAATGAACATCACCTCACCAACCCATTTTGCATACTAAAGATGTTACTATGCTATAATTTTAGGAGAATCATCACAAAGAAAGGACAAATAATTATTTTATTGCTACAAAATGAGAATCAGAAGCATCAGATGGTTCTTAAAACACTGCACATAGAATATTCAAAATACTAATTGACACCTTCAGAGAAAGTACTGTGAGCAGCCTGAAGACAGTCCAATTAATGGTCACTAAAAGTTCTACTTAATGTTTGGTCTCCTTTCAGCACGTTGAAGCTGATACTTCATCAGTGGTTTAAAGCCACGGTGGCATGACTTTTGGATTAGACATATTTTAATGTAGTGCATTCCAAGAATTCATATATGCATTTCAAGATTAAAATATAAAATCAATAATGACAGTAAGATGGTTGTCATCCACTGGCTAGACTATGTTATCAAAATGATGGAAATGCAGTTATGTATAAAAATAAACATAATGTGCTGTCCACAGGGCATGATGAAGATAAACACCAGTTTCTCTTCTATAGCTACCATAATCATTAAAGAATTGATGGCCAATTACACTGCACAAATCCTTAGGGGGGAGAGGGAAAAAAAAGCACAGCAGAAAATGCAGAAAGGTTCAAATCAATTTTTCACCCTAAACATAGTGAAGTTCATTAGTATTGCTAACATAAAGGCAGAGGTAAAGATAGCAAAATGGAGATTTTATCTTCTTTTCACTTTAATTATAGGGTTGCCTCAGGCAACCTAGTTTTCTAACTTGTTAAAAAGGATTGTATTAATATATTAGTGGAATTGTATTATGAATAAAAAATTAAAAAGATGATTTAATGCAAAGAAATTCTACATGTAAAGGTGTAGAATGTAAAGATTTGATATGAAGAAGATTCTACAAGGTTTTATTTTATTTTTTTTCTTATTTTGCAGCTAAAACAAAGGCTGTCTACGTCAGGAAATTTTCAAAATGAATGTTCAAATTCACAAAGATGGTTCCTTAAAAGTATACTCATGTACACAAAGACAAAAAGAAAGCAATTTTCAAACAAAAGCAACTTTCAAAATGGTGTGCTCACACTGAATCAGTCACATGAATTCTATGCCCACTTGACCTTCAATCATATTTTTCATTTCATCATTCTGATGAAAATTAGTGGGACAGATGATATTTGGTCATCCTAGCTGAAAGTGAATCCAGTTGCAGACCTGTTTCTGGAAAATATCATCTTTCAAGTAATGTAGCACAGAAATAAACATCAATAGATTCACTATTCTAAAATAAGTTTTGCCTTTGATAACTTATATTTATCTGTGCACTGATAACAAAAATAGAGGAAACTGTCCGGGCATTGGTTTGGTCAAAGGAAAGTTACATAGGAAGCTGGTCTGGCTTGACACCTATGTTGAGAGTGAGAAATGTAAGTGGTAGAGAGGGCAGAGGATGAGAGAGCACAAAAATGAGAGAAATGAACAGTTGATTTAGCAAGCATGTTCTGCTGGCAATTCCTGGAATGAACAACAAACCAATTGTACAACAAGTGATGTAGTTATCCTCTGAGCATCTTCGGCTTTCAGAAAGCGCTGTCCTGATAATTCTATTCTCTGTTTAATCTAATTGAAAAGGAATGTCTGGTGACTTTATTTTTCACTTTAGAGACCAAGACTTCAATTAAAGCCAGCTACACTGCAAGTTAAAATATCTGATGAGGTTAAAACAAGTAAATTTAATGGAATACGATGTCACTGTTAGATTACTTTCTCTAAAACCGATACAAAACAAGAATATACCCAAAAGTATATTAAAATGACCATATTCATGAACCTATAGTTCATCCTTTTAACACTATTTCTCCAAGAACCTATTATGTGGCATCTTAAAATTCAAAAATTAATAGGACACAGTCCCTGCCCAGGAAGAGTTTATATTATGGCAGGGGGAAGCAGACCCACATAAACGAAATACAGCATGGTAATTTCCATAACAGAGTTTAAATTTTGTTCCATGAGATCAAAGAGAGAACAAAGCAACCAGGCTTCTGGTAAACTGGAAAATGTTCATCACAGAAGTAAACATTTCAGATGGATCTCAAAGGAATAATAGTTGTTGATCAAGCCAAATGAGTTTAGGACTGGAGAAGAACGTAATTCTAAGCAAAAGTACCAACTGTGCAAAAGTATGAAGCAAAGAGTCTGTTTAAAGAAAAATAAATGATTTTATTTAAATGGGATTTCAGATGATCTATATGTGTGAGGCTGTGATTGGACAGGATGCTGAAAAAATAGAATTAGGCTGAAATGTAAAGGGCTTTGTGTGCAAAAAAAGATGTTTAATCAGAAGAATGAATTGAACAAATGTGGTTTCTAGGCCACAATCTCTGTGAATCATGGCCATGAAGTGGGAAAGTCTGGAGACCACCCATGAGGCCACATAGGTCACTATTGCAATATTCTGCAATCCAGCACCATGCCTGCCATGTAGCAAACACTAAATATTTGTTGAATTAATGATGGGTGAATGAACACAATGATATGAACACAGTGATAGTCTTCTGAACTAATATACTTGTAGAGAAGACAGAAATACACACACGAAAACTATAATATTCATGAAGTCCATGTCTATGAAAATGGCCATTATGTTAGGCAAGAAATCATGGTGATTAAGACAGAGGATGCTTACAGAAAGCAAAATTACTTACCAATATTAATCAGAGCAAAATGCCCTCAGTTTTCAATGTTACGTGCCTTTATTTTCTAAGCAAATTGATTTTAAACACACTGACTTGAATGTGAATGGAAACCTAAAATTGGTTCAATTCTATTGGGAGATGAGTCACAGCATCATTTTTAAATGGATGTGACATTTAAATTAAAATCTACCACTTCGGGTTTGATTTTTTAGTGCCTAAATAATTATGTTTTTTACAGCTATCCATATTAAAGCTCAATATTAATTTCCAAACTGTGAGTGCATTGCACACTAATACCTAAATGAGCTGCAAATTTTTAGATTGCTTAAGAGCAAATCGCTCTAGAAATATTATTATCCAAAATGCACATATAGCCTAGTCAATCTTAGCAATTGCCTTCACTTTTGTTGGGTTAGTTTATGAAGATATAGCAGCAGAGAGGGGACAGAAGGAGCCAGCATTAAATTTCAGACAGAATATCAGTAATGCTACCTTAAAAAAGACATTAATGAAGTAACAGAAGAACAGGCCAAAAGTAATTTTAATATGTCAACATGCACAAATACACAACAAAAAGATTCACACACAAAAGGCTGTGCATAAAAGATGGAGGAAAAATGCTGTGGCTGGCGATTGTGTTGCATGCATTCTAGAAGGTAAGGGTTTTTGAAAGGCATTTAGCTTTAAATTACTCAGTGTTCCTTTGAATGTCCTCAGCAAGACCAGAAATGGAGGATTCAATTTTCAAAGATAATTGTGTCAGATAACTGTCTCATACCTTTTCAGCCAGAATCTGATAAACACCTAATTACTAACCAAGTGATTTTAGAGCTACATTGCTGGGCTGATGTGAAGGCTACCTAGAAAGACCTGGTCATTCAATGTATCATAAAGGAAATGTAGTTGGATTGTAAATTAATTTCATTTGTTTGGCCAATGAAATCTTATCAACTATCCTAAAGAAATGATTTATTATTTTAACAAAAGAGCAGAAATTTCATCATAAAATCAATTATAGCCACAAATATAAACTCTCACCACAGCACATCTAAAACAACCAAGTGAAAATAAAAATAGGTTCAGTTGGAGTTTCAGGCAGTTTATATTCTTTGGGCAAGCTTTGTGCAACTATAAGGATGCTATCTATTACGCTGGAGAAAAGCATAAAGTTAATAATTTTGGATGTTAGAATTTGGTTCAGGGACTTCCCTGGTGGCGCAGTGGTTAAGAATCCTCCTGCCAATGCAGGGGACGTGGGTTCGATCCCTGGTCCGGGAAGATCCCACATGCCGCAGAGCAACTAAGCTCGTGCGCCCCAACTACTGAGCCAGCACTCTAGAGCTCGCGTGCCACAACTACTGAGCCCGTGTGCCACAACTACTGAAGCCCACGTGCCTAGAGCCCGTGCTCTGCAACAAGAGAAGCCACCTCAATGAGAAGCCCACGCACCACAACGAAGAGTAGCCCTCGCTCACCGCAGCTAAAGAAAGCCCACGGGCAGCAATGAAGACCAAACGCAGCCAAAAATAAATAAATAAATTTATTAAAAAAAGAAAAAGAATTTGGTTCAACTCTTTTAATAAAAGATGTTAGCCATAAATACATGACTATTCACCTTCAAATGCATATGTATACACACTCAGCTGGACTCTCCACTATTTCTACATGTGATTCCGTATCATACCCCTGGCCTTTACTTGCGGTTTCACGTTGTCATATATAGTGTAAGGCCTAAAATTAAGGCCAAATATTATGTGTTGCCTTGACATCTGGTGAAACTGATGTGGCCTCAAGTGACCTAACTGCAAGTTTCCCTCCACACTCTACTCCTGTGAATAACATCCTCTATCCAAACCCCTTCCTTAACAGCCATAGTTTTTGCTTATATTTGAGTGTCAGGTTTCATTACCCAGCCAGCCTATGGAATTATTCAGACAAGCCAGTCACACTCTCCCAGAAGAACTAGTGCACATCACTCTCTTGATACTACAAAGCTTGCCTCCCACAGACTCTAGTCCTTTCCTCTGTTCAAGAATGCAACCCCCATGTGACCCAGTGGGGCACGTGGTGTCCTCTTCCCCTAGGCTGTGAGTGTGAGTGATAATTTGCTGTTGGTCTCATCTGTCCAGTGTTGGATGCCATGGGATCAACCATCCCTAAGTCTCTTTGGTGAGAATCTCTCCCTCACCAAAGGGGAAAATATGAGGTGATTAAAACATCATAGGACAACTCAGATTGGTCTAAAGCACAGACTTCCCCTTTCTTTAAATAAACATGTCATTTGATTGGTGTATTTCCAGAGTAGCTGCCAAACTGTGGAGATCAGGAGAGGCAAATAAAATGATTGGAGGCTTTGAGTAGAATGCCTTCCTATGTCAATAAATAACATACACTGAACATGTATTGAACACTTTCTCTCATTCCCTCAGATAGTTCCTATTGGCTTAGTAGCTACTTATGTAAAATGATAGAGGATAAAATCAAAAGAGGACAATATTAACAAAAAACAAAAACGAGGCAGTCCATTACCAAAGGATAATCAGAAAAAGGATTCATCCACTGAAAAGTTAAAGCTCACTGCAATCTCAGCAAGTTATGCATAACAGATTAAAGAACAGGTTTCGTTCTTTAACCGTTTTCATCTTAAAGATAAGTGGATGAGTATTTGGCAGTGGCAATTTTGTTTTCTTTTCATTGCTTTTACATTTTGCCATACACTGTCTTTATTTGCCATTATTTCAAAACTTTTGGTCCTCAAGGTACCCCTATTTTAGGCCAGTTTGAGATCAGAGGATAAAAGCCTAATTAGTGTAAAGGTGGGAAAAAAATTAAAACAAAAATAGCTACAGGAAGTAGAAGGAAAGTATATATGTTTTCCTGTTAAAATTGGGGTATGATAATTATTTGAAAGTAATTATTATGTCTCCACATCTATACATTAAACTAAAGCAGTTGGAAGATTTCTCAGTTTTTCAAATAGTGAAATATTTGAAAGCAATATTACAAAGCAATCAAGGGTAAAATAGTGAATTTTAGTAATTGCAAGATCATAGAAATTGTAGGTATTTGGTTAATTATTTTTCTATCTTGGTCACTTTTAAATCCAGGAACTGGACTGAGATGCAAGCTATAAAGAGTACTTTTTTGTTGCAAAGTAAATACACAGTTAAATAGAATTTGCAAAATTAAGGTTCGAGTCCATGATCCTTTCCTGATAATTACATCGAAGACTAAAATTTATGCTGAGGGTGACCCCCCATTCCCCAGTACTGGACAGAATTCATTACTTTCCACATACTTTGTCTTTTGCATAGTAAAAAAAAATCTGAAAAATCATTACTTAGCCTTCTTATTTTATGGTCCTTTTGCTAGAAAATGCTATCCCAATATAAAAAGCTATTTTTCTTATTTTATTCAACCCAATCTTATCATCTCTGTCTTTTCAATCTTTTCCTCTTGAATCAGTTATTTCCACCAGCCTTCAAATGTGCTCTACTATCTCACGACTGCAAACATAATACAGAAGACAAACGAAAGTCAAAAGTATTTGTCTTTCTCTATCTGACTTATCTCACTTCACATAATGTCCTCAAGGTCTATCCATGTTGTAGAAAATGGCGGGATTTCCTTCTTTTTTCTCATGGCTGAATAATGTTTCAGTGTGTGTGTATGTGCATGTGTGTGTATGTGTACACACACCTTTTCTTTATCCATCCATCCACTGATGAGTACTTAGTTCTTTTCCATATCTTGGCCATTGTGAATAATGTTGCAATAAACATGGGGTACATATATCTCTTCAATACCCTGTTTTCATTTCCTTTGTGTATATACTCAGAAATGGAATTACTGGATCATATGGTAGATCTACCTTTAATATTGTGAGGAACATCCATATTGTTTTCCATAGTGGATGAACAAATTCCTACCATCAGAGTACAAGGTTCCCTTTTGTTTACATCCTCACCAACACTTACCTATTGTCTTCTTTCTTAAAAAAAATTTTTGTTGGAATATAGTTGATTTACAATATTGCATTAGTTTATACTGTACAGCAAAGTGAGTCAGCTATACGTATACATATATCCCCTGTTTTGGATTTCCTTCTCCTTTAAGTCACCACAGAGCACTGAGTAGAGTTCCCTGTGCTATACAGTAGGTTCTCATTAGTTACCTATTTTATACATAGTATCAATAGTGTGTATATGTCAATCCCAATCTCCCAGTTCATCCCACCCTCCTACCCTTTCCCCCTTGGTATCCATACATTTGTTCTCTATGTCTGTGTCTCTATTTCTGCTTTGTAAATAAGATCGTCTATGCCAGTTTTTTCATATTTCACATATACGCATTAATATACGATATTTGTTTTTCTCTTTCTGACTTACTTCACTCTGTATGACAGTCTCTAGGTCCATCCATGTCTCTACAAATGACCCAATTTTGTTCCTTTTTATGGCTGAGTAATATTCCATTGTATATATGTACCACATCTTCTTTATCCATTCATCTGTTGATGGACATTTAGGTTGCTTCCATGTCTTGGTTATTGTAAATAGTGCTGCAATGAACATTGGGGTGCATGTATCTTTTTGAACTATGTTTTTCTCTGGGTATATGCCCAGTAGTGGGATTGCTGGGTCATATGGTAGTTCTATTTTTAGTTTTTAAAGGAATCTCCATACTGTTCTCCATAGTGGCTGTATCAATTTACATTTCTCCACACTCTCTCCAGCATTTATTGTTTGTAGATTTTTTTGATGATGGCCATTCTGACTGGTGTGAGGTGATACCTCATTGTAGTTTTGATTTGCATTTCTCTAACAATTAGTGATGTTGAGCATCTTTTCATGTGCCTCTTGGCCATCTGTATGTCTTCTTTGGAGAAATGTCTATCTAGGTCTTCTGCCCATTTTTTGATTGGGTTGTTTGCTTTTTTGATATTGAGCTTCATGAGTTGTTTGTATACTTTGGAGTTAATCCATTGTCAGTTGCTTCGTTTGCAAATATTTTCTCCCATTCTGAGGGTTGTCTTTTCGTCTTGTTTATGGTATTGTCTTCTTGATGACAGTCATTCTAACAGGTGTAAAGTGATATCTCACTGTAGTTTTGATTAGCATTTCCCTCATTAGTGATGTTGAGCATCTTTTCATGTACCTTGTATGAATGTCTTCTTTGGAAAAATGTTCACTTAGTTCCTCTGCCCATGTTTTGATAAGTTTTGTTGTTGTTGTTATTGAGTTGTTGAATTCCTTATATATTTTGGATATTAACCCCTTATCTGGTATATGATTTGCCACATTTTTTTCCCATTCTGTATACTGTCTTTTCATTTTGTTGATTGTTTCTTCTGCTGTGCAGAAGTTTTTAAGTTTGATGTATTAATAGTATGATATCATTTATATGTGGAATCTAAAAAAGCCAAACTGATTAAAAAATAAAAAGTAAAATGGCAAATTCCCTGGCAGTCCAGTGGTTAGGACTCCACACTCTCACTACTGAGGACCTGGGTTCAATCCCTGGTCGGGGAACTAAGATCCCACAAGCCTCACTGTGCGGCCAAAAAAAAAAAAAACAAAAATTAAAATGGTGGTTACTAGGGGGCCGAGGCATGGAGGAATAGGAGAGATGTTGTTTAAAGGTACAAACTTTCAACTAGCTGACAAATACTACAAATTTAACTGGAGATCTAATGCACAGTATAGCAAATATAGTGAACAATATTGTATTATAGTCATATAACTTGCCAGGAGACTAGATCTTAATTATTCCAACCCCCCAAAAGAAATTATAATTATGTGTAGTGATAGAGGTGTTAACTATCGCTACACTGGCAATCAAAGTACAATATATTGATATAAATATATCAAATCAATATTTCATATGCCTTAAATGTATACAATGCTATATGCTAAATTTATTTCAATTAAAAAAATATATATATTAAATCTGAATCTGTGACCAAAAAGAAAAAAAAATAAAGTATTTGTTGCTTGACTCCTTATTCCAGTTATGGCCAAATCCAGTTATGGCTCTTTTGCAGTTAAGTTTCTTTAGAAGAGTTGTCTGTTTTCACTCTCTCTGTTGCCTTAACTTCCCTTCACTTTTCCTGACACTCTAATCTGGCTTCTACTCCCATCACAGTGCACAGTGCTAAATTTTTTTTACTGATGTAGCCAATGACTTTCTTCATGCTAAAGAAGAACTGTTGGAAATATTTAACACATATTCTTGCCTGTTCTTTGGAAATCCTCTCTTCTCTTGGCCTCTGTTTCACTACTTATTCTTGGTTTTCCTCCTATCATCTAGCTAGTACATTTTAGAGTACTCTTTTTGGATCCTCCTCTTCCTCTAGCTTACTCCTAAATATTGAAGCCTCTAAAGAGACAATCCTGAACCTTTTCCCTCTTTCTGGAAAATTCATCTATAAATACTTTCTATGTGCTAGTATTTCTGCAGTCTAGCCCTCTATCATGAGATTCAGGCCCATGTACCCAAATGATTATTTGCACCTTCACTTGCCATCTTAGAGACGTCTCTCATTTAACACATCCAAAATTGAATTATTGATTAAATCCCTCCTCACCCCACCTCTAAACTAAATATATTTATTCCCCAGTCTCTCCCAGCTCATCCATCCAGGTACTCATGTTATATACCTGAGAACCCTTTTACCCTTGCCCTACTTTCCATACCTCAACCATCATTATTTTCTACTGATTTCACTAGGTATTCATAGAAACTTGAGTTCATCTTCTCCCTTCCTTCCCTTTCATATCTAAACCATTATTAAGTCCTATTGATTCTATCTCTAAATTATTTATCAAATCTTCCAGTTTCCCTCCATTTTCATTATATCCACTCTTGACAAAAATCACCATCTTCTCTGGCCTGAATGTGACAATTGCCTTTTAACTGTTTCCTGTATTCCTATCCTACCTTCCATTTATCCATGCTCAAATGGATAAACAAAAACAATAAGGGTTTAAAAGTATTTTTGAGTAAAACATATGTTCTATAATATATATAAAGTATATACTTAAGTACTGATCTTAAGTATACAGCTCAATAAACTTTTACTATTGATCAAGATATAAGATATTTCCTATATTCAGAAGTCTCCCTCATGTTCTTTTCCAGTCATGTCCCCTATCTGAAGAAACTGCTATTTTGACATCTCATAATCAGTTCTGTCTTTTCTTTTTTTTTTTTTTTTGTCTTTTCTTGAATTTCATATAAACTAAATCATATGTACTCATATGTGATTTATGTCTCATAATACAATGTCTGCAGGGTTTATTTAGGATGTTTTCGGTAGTGGTAGTTTAGTGTATTTTTATACTACATAATACTCCATTATATGACGATACCACAATTTATTTACCCCTTTTCCTACTGATGGGCATTTGGATTGTTTCCTATCCATGTGGCTATTCTTACACATGACTATTAGATGGGCTTCTTTACAGCCTTATCTCCATCAAAATACATATGTCTCATAAATTCAGGGAAATCTTTATAAAAGCTTGATTTTAATATGCCATTTTCTCTCCAAAACTTTTTACGGTATCTGTTAAGTGTTCATCCCATCAGGTCTAAACTTGGAGGCGCAGTCAAAGGCTTCCATAATTGACCTCTCTTGTATTTTTCCAGGTTCATTTGCCAACACTCTCCCAGAAGGACCCTTTGCCCAGCAGACCAGCTTGTACCTTTTTTTCCTTTTTAGCCTCTTCTTTTTTTCTCTTATTATTTCCCAGCAATATATTTTCCTAAATGTTTCCTTACTCAAGGATAACCATGTATCCCTTCTTTTCCTATTCAACTTATGCTGTCCTTTCACTGTCTTTGGTATCTTACTCAAGCCACATTTGTGTTGAGACGTTTCCTCTGACTGAGAGTATGGGCAAAACTTCAATTTAGTACTTGATTGTCTGCTTTCCCTTTTCTATTTTATAACTAATCAACTACTAAAGCTAGATAATGAGACCAAACCCTCCATGTACTTTTTAATGTTAAAGAATTCTCCCAATCAAGTCTACCGTTTCATAATACTTTGATAGGCATGTTAATTCTGAGATTACATGTCAGTACAGTTTCTAATAGTATATTGAAGGTTACATCAAATAACATGGTATCATTTTATGATTTGTATTTGATTTTTTTAAAAGTAGGAATAGAAAGCAAGACCTTGTGGTGTCAGTTCTAGATCTTATGCTGAGGGCCTGAAATAGAGGATCAAGAGATACGTCATACCAGAGAATGTAGTGGCAAGTCCACTGAGCACTGCAACCGAAAATGAGGACACTGTAACTGCTGAACTTGACTGAACAGGCACACCTGGAAGCAGTCTGTTACTGTGGTCACTTTTCCTTTCAATAGAGTCATAAAAAGAGAACAGACATGGGATCTTCACCTAGAATTTACAGCTACCATCACCTTCTCAAGAGCATCACTACCTTACACTCAACACCAATTTCATGGTCCATTCTTTAACCTGGAGATTTTATATATATATATATATATATATATATATATATATATATATATATATATATATATATATATATATATGACTGAAAATTTGAGAATAGGTAACTCTTATCAGATTATTTTGTAAAATCCTAAACAAACTTAAAATTTTGGGCCTCTTCAGAACAGCATTTATTCTTGAAACAAGCCACAGTCTTTTCTAAGACTTCAGTTCCCTCATGTGTTTTCATTCATGAAATAGTCTCTTTTGAACACTGTAACTCATGAATATAAGTCATTTTTTAGTAGATCAATCATGATTACCCCTCTGCTTGTTTCACTCTGAATCTACCTGGTCTGGATGAGCGGATTTCTTAACTTGTGATCCTATCATTCTGCTGCTGACTCTGTCAGCCCTGTAACCTAACTGGATAGCCTTCTCCAGCTCCCATCGAGTGGGGACATATTACTAGACCAATGGTCACCTGTGATCTCATGCCTGGCAGATTTCTATCTTTTGGATCACTTAGGGATCCTGCCATTATTTATATCAGTATTATTATATGTTTCAAGTTTTAAAGCAACTCAACAGTTTCAAGAAAAACATATTCTTAAAGAAGGGTAGAAAGGAACAATGTGTTCCTAAAACATATTGAATTTTTGAAATAAAATATTGCTTTGCTAACTGCACTTTATTTATTGGAGCACCATCAATAAAAGGTACATCAATAATTTTTATATAAATAGTCACCACTATTAGTACTCAAAATCCCATAATTGCCCTCACTGTGATTCTAGATAACAATTTCCTTAATGTATAATTCAAAATATTGTATACTTAATTTCATCATTACTTTTTAATTTTTTAATTGTCATTTAAAAAAAAAAACATAGTGGAACTTTAAAATAATCTTACCACTAAGAACATTGAAAACTGGAATGGTTTAACTATATGGAACAGACATTTTCTTTTTACATTGTTAACGTTTGTACGTTTTAATTTTCTTAATACAAATGTTGACCCTTATGAATAAATCATAGAACAATATCTATTCATAATACTAATATTATTTAGTATTACAGTGACCTGAAAAATCCACATTTGACAAATCTGTTCCTCTCACAGCTTTTAAATTACCCATTGAATATCAATGTTTTTTTCATTTGATGGGCTGTTAAATTTAAAACAAAAAATCAGAAGAATAAGATAAATTTAAGGGCATAGTTAGCACATTTTAAAGTATATTGACATTAAAGGATTGCCTGCTCAGTAATGAAAAAATTCCAAGATATTTATTTTTCACTCATTGTATTATAAAGTTGTCTTCAGTTAAAAACTTGATAATTTTGTTTTCCAAGATATTTTTGCTTTCTCACTGTGCAATGAGTTCAGCTGTATCCATTTCTTATTATCCCCTAATGCTTCTTGGATTAATCGTTTATTGATGAAACTGAATGTAGATAAACATGGCAATTTAAGAAGCTGTAAAACTGGAAACTATTTTAAATAGCTTTTAATTTCTAAAATAAATTCTTCTTCACTCAGGCTATCTGTTTAAATGCATACTCACACGCACTGCACTCCCAGGAGAGGAGCCATCTAATTGAACATGATATTTTACGGCCGTAAGACATGTTTGTCATACCCAGGATGTTGAACATTTACAATCGTTATAGAAGTGCCTGTGTAATAAAAGTCTCAGAGGATTTAAAACTAAAGAGAATCTTGAAGCTAAATCACATTTACACTGTATGTATGTGGTACTATATTGCTCCATTAGTCTAATTTCATCATATAACTATGTGAATTGTATTCTTCACAAAATTTAAAAATAAATATTCATGTTGTCAAGTATGCATAGTCCTTGATATACAACTAAACTGTATTCCACAAACATGCTTACGAGTTGGTCATTTGGAACGGGGTTATATTTTCTTGTAGAAATTATGATTAAGTTTACTGTTTGGTCCACATATACCTCTTGAACCAAAAATGTGTCTGTAGCAACTTTGAGCCCTTTAGCCTTTCTTTGATATTATGTTTATTCAAATTTGTACAATGTTTAAAGCAAGGGACATTTTCTGGCTCAGAACCACTTTAATTTTGAGCCTTATCTCTTTCAAGATGTGTTCATTTTGAGTTCTGCACTATGTCTCTGATATACTAAAATAGAGCCTGAAGTGCAGTATGGAAATGTTGCCATGAGTGTGAGAAAACACTCATACTTTAGAAGTTAGTGACATGGGAAAGGAGGAGTTGGGTTGGGTCAGAATGTACTGGCAGAGGCTGTTTATATATACAAGTTCTATTGAATAAGCAATTCTTAAGATGCTATTTACCTAAATAGACTTTCTTGGATTTTTTCTGCATTAAATTAACTAGCTTTTTAACTAAATAAAGCAAATTTACCTGCTAGCTTAGCATCACGTACAGAGCCACAGTCAAATAAATGATTAAATTGAACAAAGGAGCAATTTTCTTCCTAATTCCAAATCTCTACATGTTTAAAGCACTTTATTTGTTTCGTAATATATCACTGTTGCCCTGTGGTGGATTTTACCACTAGCAAAAGGCTCACCTTACCAAAATATCACCACTGTCTTCCCCAAATAAAAGTGTTTTTCCTGCTAGCAACATCTATGGTTAAAAAAAAGGGAGAGAGGAAAAGGCACTACCACTTCACACCCATTAGGATGACTATTACCAAGAAACAGAAAATGATGAGTATTAGGGAGGATGTAGAGAAATTGGAATTCTTGTGCTCTGCTGGAGGAATGTAAAATGGTACAGCTGCTATGGAAAACATTATGGTGATTCCTAAAAAAATTAAAGGTAGGCTTACCATATGATCTAGCAATTTCACTTCTGGATATATACTCAAAAGAATTGAAAGGAAGGCCTTGAATAGATATTTGTATACCCATATTCATAGCAGCATTATTTTTGTTTGTTTGTTTTTGGTTTTGTTTTGTTTAATGTGAAACCTAACCTCACATTTTATATAAAAATTAACTGACTGATCATAGATTTAAATATAAAATGTGAGATTATATAAGCTCTGAATATAACATTCCAGAAATTCTTCATTACGTAGGTCTTGGGAATATTTCTTTGAGGCAACATTAGGTGCAGAATCAATAAAAGAAAAAAAATCCATTAATGAGAACCCACCAAAATGAAAACAAAGAAACATATAAACCAACTTCTGAAGCAATTATACTCCAATAAAGACGTTAAAAAAAAAAACTCTGCTCTGCAAAATAAATTTGTTTTGTACTTGAATTCTCAAATTGAGAACTTTAATATTTTATTTTATTATTATTTTTTTTTTTACTATGAGTGATTTCTTTCAGAACCTGACCCTTGTCACTTTGTTATTGACTTTGGTTCATGTCAGTTCTCCTGGAGAATGCTGGCTTTCCTTTCTTTGCTTCTTTGGCTGATGTCACCCCAGTCTGAGGCAGACTGCAATCCTGACCCATCGGCTGATGGCTCTGGCTCCAAGGTGAGTTTTATTTTCAGGTTTTGAAGCACAATTCCACACTGAGAATGCAGTCTGGCATCATTACAGTAGTCTACTGCACGCTGCATTTCTCAGAAACTTGGTTTTGTGGATCCCTGTCCAACATACAAGCACAGACCAGGAGAGAAGCCAGGTCTTTACACAGAATCGATGGATTCCCTCTGTACTGGCCTCATCTCCCTGCTCTTCCCTCCACACTGTGCATCCCAGGGGATTCCTTCCTGTGGTTGTTTCTACAAAGCCTAAGTTTTCATTGGTGTTGGTGCTTGTCTGGTGCAGAGCTGAGTGATTCAACAGGTCTCCACGTCTCCACGTCTCCATGACCAAAGCATAGCAGCATTTACATAGCCAAAAGATGGAAGCAGTGTCCATGGACAGATGAATGGATAAACAAAATGTGGTACATACATATAATGGAATATCATTCAGTCTTAAAAAGGAAGGGAATTCTGACACATGGTAGAACACAGAAAAACCTTGAAGACATTAAGCTAAGTGAAATAAGCCAGTTATAAAAGAACAAATATTATATGATTCCACTTACATGAGAAACCTAGAGTAGTTAAATTCATTGAGACAGAAAGCAGAACGGTGGCTCCCAAGGATTGGGAGGAGAGGGAAATGGGGAGTTATTATTCAATGCACGTAGAGTTTTAGTTTTGCAAAATGAAAAAGTTCCGGAAATGGATGGTGGTGATGGTTGCACAACAAAAATGCACTTAATGCCTCTGAACTGTACATTTAAAGATGGTTAAAATGTAAATTTTATGTTATGTGTTTTACCATAATTTAAAGTATATTACTTTATTAATTGCCTAAAGAACTGAAGTATTAATTAGGTTATTTTAATAAGGTGTTGTTAACCGAGGTCATTATTAAACTCCAGATTATCAATATTTAAAAGATTTGGGGATTTTTTTCTTCTGATAATGGAGGCATTAGGATTGACTGAAACTTTATAGAATAGTGGACCACACTGAATTGCCTAGAAAACAAATGTCACATTCAAACACTGATAAAAGTTTATCCTTGAGCACCAAAGGGCTTTGGGAAGCAAGATCAGTTTCCAGTTAACACAGAAGTTCAGATTCTGTGGGTAAGCCTTCAAACTCATACTGTTGAAAAAGCAGATCTACCCTTTTACTAGTTAGTTACACTTTTTGCCTCAAGTGATAGAAACCCAGCTCAGCCTACTTTAAATATTAAAAGAAATTAAAGAAAGAATAGTAGGCTAGCTCTTGGAATCCAAAGATGTGTTCAATGATCATACTACAGGAAGGATGGAATTGTAACACAGGTTTCACTGAGAAGAGTAATTCAAAACAGTAGGATCTTATCAACTATATGTGCTTCTCTAAGCATTGGCTTCATTATTTCTCTCTCTCTCTCTCTCCCCTCCATCCCTCTCTACTGAAGTTCTCTCTCCACATGGTAAAAAAATATAGCCACTAACAGGAGGTGCTTTATTACAATATCTTCAGCTCTTGAGAGACTGGTCAACTCTTCTTAGATCTTAGATACCGAAGTCCTAGAGAAAGAATTCATTGTGCTTGCTTGGGTCAAGTAACTAGCTTTTAGATCAATCTATTATCACCAGAATGTGATGTTTTGTGAGAACGTTACACTCGCCATATGGATAAAATAGTCAAGGACACAATTTCTAGAAAAAAGGGATGGTGGATATAGAGGGGCTAAGCTGAGCAGACAAAACTGTATTTTATTTATTATTATAGTATTATTATGGTATTTATTTATCACTTTCATTTCTTGCATTTTATTCTTCTTATCTATGATAATTTTTACTTGTTTAATTCTGATCTCAGGGAAGCTGTAAACTGATTGTTTTTCAACCTTGACTAATATATAGGCATAAATTGAAAGAAAAATTCCATGGCTCTTCAGTGTTAACATAAAGTATATTTATGACCATGTCATTTAAATATGTACAAAATATATTAATTCATTATGCTTATAGCTCATAAAATATAAAACAAAAATTATAATTAAACACAAATGTTAGCAAGCCAATAATATTAAAATTAAAGGCATTTGATTTAAATTACCTAAATGTAATAGATGATGTTATATTTCTGTAATGAAAATGTTTTCGCAATTTGAATATTATTCTGATGATGGTGAAGCAATGTTTTACAGCTTTCATGGATATAATACCATATAAATTGTGATGGCAATTCTCTTACGAATATTACCTTGTACAAACACAGCAGAACTCATTGCTACATAGTGCTATATTGTTATTTGGCCTTCATTCACTCATAATTTCTGTAACATACTTGCCTCTGGTACTTTCACATTGTTGTGTATCTTTTAAAGTGGTACTGTTAGTTGCTGAGAGGATCAAAAACTGAAACATGAAAGTTATGTGGTACTACACACTTCTAAAGTTGTTTTCTCATATTTCACAGAATATGGATATATAATTTAGATAATTGACATAAATTCACACTATTAATTAGTTGCTGTACTAAAACATAACACATAAAGTATTGCAACATAAAATACATGTCCTTATCTTGAGAAACACAGAAATAAACCTATAGACAGAACAGAAAGAGGAGTGGAGATAGGATGAAAGACAATCAAGTATATGGAGGAGAATGAACCTAATTTCCCTCATTTAGCTACACTACTTGATTTGAAGGGTAAATTCAGCTTTAAAACTTACATTTGCTAGCACTACCATATGCACTGCTTACTGACTTCACCAAAATTCAATATTCTCATTCATAATGCGCAGCAATTGTTTTTGGATTAATATTACATCCAATGTCTGAAAGGAGAAGAACCTCTCTTTTCTAGAATGTGGCTTGTGTTAAATATGACTGAAAACGTCATCCCAGATTTCCCTTAAATGTCATCACACACACTTTATTTCAAAAAACACAAGAAGAGTAATTTAAAAATTATAGTTTTGTAGCAGAAGCACTACAATCCTGCAGCCTGTGGAACGAAAACCACATTCACAGAAAGACAGACAAAATCAAAAGGCAGATGACTATGTACCAGATGAAGGAAGAAGATTAAACATCAGAAAATCAACTAAATTAAGTGGAGATAGTCAACCTGCCAGATAAAGAATTCAGAGTAATGATAGTGAAGATGATCCAGGAGCTCGGAAAAAGAATGGAGGCAAAGATCAAGAAGATGCAAGAGATGTTTAACAAAGACCTAGAAGAATTAAAGAACAAACAAACAGAGATGAACAATAAAATACCTGAAATGAAAAATACACTAGAAGGAAACAACAGCAGAATAACTGAGGCAGAAGAACGGATAAGTGACCTGGAAGAAAGAATGGCGGAAGTCACTGCCACGGAAGAGGAAAAAAAAAAAAGAAAGAAAAGAAATGAAGACAGCCTAAGAAACCTCTGGGACAATATTAAATGCACAAACATTTGCATTATAGGGGTCCAGAAGGAGAAGAGAGAAAGAAAGGACTGGAGAAAATTTTTGAAGAGATTATAGTTGAAAACTTCCTTAACATGGGAAATGAAATAGCCACCCAAGTCCAGGAAGAACAGAGAGTCCCAGGCAGGATAAACCCAAGGAGAAACATGCCAAGACACATAGTAATCAAACTGACAAAAATTAAAGACAAAGAAAAATTATTAAAAGCAACAAGGGAAAAATGACAAGTAATATACAAGGGAACTCCCATAAGGTTAACAGCTAATTTCTCAGCAGAAACTCTTCAAGCCAGAAGGAAGTGGCACAATATATTTAAAGTGATGAAAGGGAAGAACCTACAACCAAGATTACTCTACCCGACAAGGATCTCATTCAGATTCAATGGAGAAATAAAAAGCTTTACAGACAAGCAAAAGCGAAGAGAATTCAGCACCACCAAAACAGCTCTACAACAAACACTAAAGGATCGTCTCTACATGGGAAACACAAGAGAAGAAAAAATCTACCAAAACAATTAAGAAAGTGGTAATAGGAACAAACATATTGATGATTACTTTAAATATTAATGGATTAAATGCTCCAACCAAAAGACACAGGCTTGCTGAATGGACACAAAATCAAGACCCATATATATGCTGTCAACAACAGACACGCTTCAGACCTAGGGACACATACAGACTGAAAGTGAGGGGATGGAAAAAGATATTCCATGGAAATAGAAATCAGAAGAAAGCTGGAGTAGCAATTCTCATATCAGATAAAATAGACTTTAAAATAAAGACTATTACAAGGGACAAGGCAGGACACTACATAATGATCAAGGGATCAATCCAATAAGAAGATATAACAATTATAAATATATAAGCACCCAACACAGGAGCACCTCAATACATAAGGCAAATGCTAACAGCTATAAAAGAGGAAATCGATAGTAACACAATAACAGTGAGGGACTTTAACATCTCACTTACACCAATGGACAGATCATACAGACAGATAAGGAAACACAAGCTTTAAATGACACAATAGACCAGATAGATTTAATTGATATTTATAGGACATTCCATCCGAAAACAGATTACACATTCTTCTCAAGTGTACATGGAACATTCTCCAGGATAGATCACATCCTGGATCACAAATCAAGCCTCAGTAAATTTAAGAAAATTGAAATCATATCAAGCATCTTTTCTGACCACAATGCTATGAGATTAGAAATCAATTACAGGGGAAAAACAGTAAAAAACACAAACACATGGACGCTAAACAATACGTTACTAAATAACCAAGAGATCACTGAAGAAATCAAAGAGGCAATCAAAAAATACCTAGAGACAAATGACAGTGAAAACACAATGATCCAAAACCTATGGGATGCAGCAAAAGCAGTTCTTAGAGAGAAGTTTATAGCAATAAAATCCTACCTCAAGAAACAAGAAAAATCTCAAAAAGACATTCTAACCTTACACCTAAAGGAACTAGAGAAAGAAGAACAAACAAAACCCAAAGTTAGTAGAAGGAAAAAAATCATAAAGATCAGAGCAGAAATAAATGAAATAGAAACAAAGACAACAGTAGCAAAGGTCAGTAAAACTAAAAGCTGGTTCTTTGAGAAGATAAACAAAATTGATAAACCTTTAGCCAGACTCATCAAGAAAAAGAAGGAGAGGACTCAAATCAATAAAATCAGAAATGAAAAAGGAGAAGTTACAACGGACACCGCAGAAATACAAAGCATCATAAGAGACTACTACAAGAAACTCTATGCCAATAAAATGGACAACATGGAAGAAATGGACACATTCTTAGAAAGGTATAACCTTCCAAGACCGAACCAGGAAGAAACAGAAAATATGAACAGACCAATCACAAGTAATGAAATTGAAATTGTGATTAAAAATCTTCCAACAAACAAAAGTCCAGGACCAGATGGCTTCACAGGTGAATTCTATCAAACATTTAGAGAAGAGCTAACACCCACCCTTCTCAAACTCTTCCAAAATATTGCAGAGGAAGGAACACTCCCAAACTCATTCTACGATGCCACCATCACACTGATACCAAAACCAGACAAAGATACTCCAAAAAAGAAAATTACAGACCAATATCACGATGAATATGATGCAAAAATCCTCAACAAAATACTAGCTAACAGAATCCAACAACACATTAAAAGGATCATACACCATGATCAAGTGGGAGTTATCTCAGAGAGGCAAGGATTTTTCAATATATGCAAATCAATCAATGTGGTACACCGTATTAACAAACTGAAGAATAAAAACCATATGATCATCTCAATAGATGCAGAAAAAGCTTTTGACAAAAATTCAACACACATTTATGATAAAAACTCTCCAGAAAGTGGGCACAGAGGGAACCTACCTCAACATAATAAAGCCCGTATATGACAAACCCACAGCAAACATCATTCTCCATGGTGGAAAACTGAAAGCATTTCCTCTAAGATCAGGGACAAGACAAGGATGTCCAATCTTGCCACTATTATTCAACATAGTTTTGGAAGTCCTAGCCATGGCAATCAGAGAAGAAAAAGAAATAAAAGTAATACAAATTGGAAAAGAAGAAGCAAAACTGTTACTGTTTGTAGATGGCATGATATTATACATAGAGAATCCTAAAGATGCCACCAGAAAACTACTACTAGAGCTAATCAATGAATTTGGTAATTTTGCAGGATACAAAATTAATGTAGAGAAATCTCTTGCATTCCTATACACTAATGATGACAAATCTGAAAGAGAAATTAAGGAAACACTCCCATTTACCATTGCAACTAAAAGAATAAAATACCTAGGAGTAAACCTAACTAAGGAGGTAAAAGACCTGTACTCAGAAAATTATAATACACTGATGAAAGAAATCAAGGATGACACAAACAGATGGAGAGATATACCATGTTGTTATACTGGAAGAATCAATATTGTGAAAATGACTATACTACCCAAAGCAATCTACAGATTCAATTCAATCCCTATCAAATTACCAATGGCATTTTTTTACAGAACTAGGACAAAAAATCTTAAAATTTGTATGGAGACACAAAAGACTCCGAATAGCCAAAGCAATCTTGAGAAAAAAAAATGGAGCTGGAGGAATCAGGTTCCCTGACTTCAGACTATACTGCAAAGCTACAGTAATCAAGACAATATGGTACTTGCACAAAAACAGAAACAGATCAATGGAACAGGATAGAAAGCCCAGAGAGGAACCCACACACATATGGTCACTTTATCTTTGATAAAGGAGGCAAGAATATACAATGGGGAAAAGACAGTGTCTTCAATAGGTGTTGCTGGGAAAACTGGACAGCTACATGTAAAAGAATGAAATTAAAACCCTCCCTAACACCATACACTAAAGTAAATTCAAAATGGATTAAAGATCTAAATGTAAGACCAGACACTATAAAATTCTTAGAGGAAAACATAGGCAGAACACTCTATGACATAAATCACAGCAAGATCTTTTTTGACCCACCTCCTAGAGCAATGGAAATAAAAACAAAAATAAACAAACGGGACCTAATGAAACTTAAAAGGCTTTGCACAGCAAAGGACACTATAAACAAGATTAAAAGACAACCCTCAGTATGGGAGAAAATATTTGCAAATGAATCAACGGACAAAGGATTAATTTCCAAAATATATAAACAGCTCATGCAGCTCAATATTAAAAATAAACAAACAACCCAATCAAAAAATGGACAGAGGAGAGGACCTAAATAGACACTGATGGCCAAAAGGCACAAGAAAAGATGCTCAACATCACTAATTATTAGAGAAATGCAAATCAAAACTACAATGAGGTATCACCTCACACCAGTTAGAATGGGCATCATCAGAAAATCTACAAACAACAAATGCTGGAGAGGGTGTGGAGAAAAGGGAACCCTCTTGCACTGTTGGTGGGAATGAAAATTGATACAGCCACTATAGAGAACAGTATGAAGATTTATTAAAAAACTAAAAATAGAACTACCATATGACCCAGCAATCCCACTACTGGGCATATACCCAGAGAAAACCATAATTCAAAAAGACACATGCACCCCAATGCTCATTGCAACACCATTTACAATAGCCAGGTCATGGAAGCAACCTAAATGCCCATCGACAGATGAATGGATAAAGAAGACATGTACATATATTCAATGGAATATTACTCAGCCATAAAAAGGAACAAAATTGGGTCACTGTAGAGACGTGGATGGATCTAGAGACTGTCATAGAGAGTGAAGTAAGTCAGAAAGAGAAAAGCAAATATCGTATATTAACACATATATGTGGAATCTAGAAAAATGGTACAGATCAACTGGTTTGCAAGGCAGAAATAGAGACACAGATGTAGAGAACAGACGTATGGACACCAAGGGGTGGAAGTGGGGTGGTGGTGGTGGTGGTGGGATGAATTGGGAGACTGGGATTGACATATATACACTAATACATATAAAATAGGTAACAATAAAAACCTGTTGTATAAAAATAAATAAATAAAATTTTAAAAAGTAGACATAAAAGTACAAAAATATTAACAAGTTAAAAAAATTATATTTTTGTAAATAAGCTCATTTTTATCATTTTGTTTAGATTCTGCACATCAGTGGTACTGTATGATATTTTTCTTTCTCTGTCTGAGTTACTTCACTCAGTATGACAATATCTAGGTCCATCCATGTTGCTGCAAATGACATTATTTCATTCTGTTTAATGGCTGAGTAATATTCCATTGTATATATGTATAACTGAATCACTCTGCTGTATATACCTGAATCTAGCACAACATTGTTAATCAACTATATTCAAATATAAAATAAGAAGTTAAAAAATTATAGAATCCAAGCATAGTGAAGTATCAAATATACTTTCTTCTTCTAGTATTTTAGCTTTATACTTGCTTCATACTGCTGGCAAACTTTATCACTTTTATTATACATAATTTTGTCATATGAAATCCTGATATATTGCTACAGAACTCTTACAGTTTTTTTATACCAGAAAGCCCATATTTCTGGAATGGAATACAATCAAAATCCTGGGAAGAAGGAATGTAAAGGGAACAGTAATGATAAGTAGGAGACCAGAATGAAGCATTTGTTCAGTCTGAAGTTTGCTACCAACCAACTGGCAATCTGTCCTCCTGATCTCAATCATTTTAGAATTTTTCCACAAATTCAATAAGAGATATAAAATTCACATTCAGAATTATTGTTCTTATATATGGAAATAACATTTGGTTGGGTGGAAAAAATATGTGTGAGGCATCCAAATCTGATTTGTGATATCTAATCTTTCTAGTCTTTTCTTCTAAATATAAGAACTCAACAAAAATGTTTTTCCTCTCCCAAGCATGGGATTTAGTTACAAGTAAAAGTATAGAAACTTGGAAATAAAGATTTTAAAGCCTTTTGGAATCAATTATCATCAAGTTGATAGTAAACTGATTACTCTCCTAGTATAGCTATTAATGTTCACTGTCATTTATATGTATACATAGGAGAAATGTGGAGAAGGCTGTCATACAAAAGGACTGAATCTTAGCCTAACATAAGCAGAAGTTTTATTAGTGACAGGTATCGGATGTTCACTAATCTCTCTGATCATATGACAGTGACATAAGGATATAACATTAATGTGAAAAACTATTTAAACAAGAATTTGAATTGTAGGCATATAAGAGAAAGAAAATCAATAGATCCAAATGTATGGAAATTCATGCATTATGAGACAAATTAATTTTAAAATATCAGATTAAGTAGGACTTTCTGTAGAGAAGAGAAGAAAACCAGCCTAGAATACAAATGGTGTCAAATGAATGGTTTCAAAGTGTCAGTGGAAGTAAATATCTAAAATATATAATATAAACTAAGTACAATGAAAATGTATGGAAAAGAGTTCTTCCCCCACAATCTGCCATAGTTTCCCATAGTCTTTTAAAAATGGCTTCAGCTCTGAATTATATAATAAATTGGGAACATGGAAAAGTTAGATTAAATAAGAAAAAATCATAATTATTTTGATTTTGGAATTTGGATAAAAACAGAAAGTCCATAAATCCTTTTATATTGCAAGGAAAAGAAAAAGTATTGGAAATTTTTTGTGTCTGAACACAACTATTCCCTGATGCCCCCTGAGTACTGTTCTATTTTCACTAAAACCTAGACAAAGGGAATATGATAAGGGCATTTGAATAGTTTTCATTTGGGCTGTGCATGTATACTTTGGTCAACTGAAAACAGTGTGCTGGATGAATTTATTCTAACAAGAGATTTCGGGATGGATCATCTGTTTTTGCAAATTTGAAAATAACCCCCAAAAGGAGTCCATAATTATTATTGAAAAACAAAGAGATATTAACTTATTCTTCACATGATTTCAAAATATGATTTTTACTGAAAAGAATAATTAAATATCCTATCATTTATTATAGACAAAATGTTACCAATAAGGTGACTTGAGAATCATTTACGGTAACTAACAAAGAATGAAAGAGAGGATTTACGCTCTAATTCTTAAGAGCATGACATATTTGGGCTTAAGGAGTCTGCAATATCAACATCACACAGGTAAATAAGTATAATATTAATTAAAATAGCTAGCAAGATGGTAAATTTAAGTTAAAACATGTAATTAAGTGTAAATGGTGTAAACATGTCAATTAAGACAGACATGGTCAGATTGGATAAAAAAAGCGAGAACCAATTAGATGACATGTCTATAAGAAATACACAATAAAGATAATAGTATAAATGGAATAAAAGTAAAAGTTTAGAGGAAGACATGTCATGCAAACACTAAACCAGTTAAATGCGGAGTGGCTATACTAATATCAGACATAGGTTCAGAACAAGCAGTATTACCAGACGTAAAGCGAAAGATAAATGGCTCAATTCATTAAGACAAAAATCCTAAATGCATACATACAGAGCAACAGAGTTTCAAAATGCATGAAAATAAAAATGAAATGAAAGAAGAAATAGATAAAACCACAATAATAGTTGGAGATTCCTGTCTCAATAACACATAGAAAAAGAACAAATATCATTAAGAGTACGAAAGACCTGAACTACACTATCAAGCAACCTGCTAACTGATATTTAGAGAGCACTTGATCAAATAGCGAATACACATTCTTTTCAACTACATATGGAACATATACCAAGATATATCTCATCCTGGGCCAGAAAACAAACTTCAGATTGAAAAGAATGAAAGTCATACAGAGGTTTTTTTCCCTAAACAAAATGGAGTTTAAAGAAAAAAGCACTAACAGAAAGATACATGGAAATGTAAAATATTTGGAAATTAAATATTACATGTATAAATAACCCATGTATCCAAAGAGGAAGTCAAAACAAATACAAAATGTTTTGAATTAAGTGGAAAGGTAGCTACAACATATAAAATTCATGGAATGCAAATAAGTAGTGCTTAGAGTAAAATTTAAATCATTAAGATAATAAATGGATTTAGCAATGCCTCATGATAAAAGATCAAAACATAAAAATCAGTTGTATTTATATAGTCTAGTAATAAATGACTGGAAATAAAAATATTTTTAAAAACTATGTTTTATTAAAGCATGAAAAATCATAATATCCTTAAAGATACATTTAACAAAATACGTGAAAGGTTTGTATGCTGAAAACTCTAAAATGTTGATGAGAAAAATTGAAAGCTACCATCATAAATGGAGAGTTATACCAATTCCATGAATCAGAAGACAATGTTATTATAATGTCAATTTTTATCAGATTGATCTATAATTTCATTGCAACCCCAGTTACAATCAATGCAACTTTTTTATAGAAAGAAAGAAGCTGATTTGAAAAATTCACATTGAAAATTAAAGGTAATTAACTAGATTAACTAATGTGGTTCTAAAAAAGAACAAAATCAGAGGATTCAAACTAGCTGATTTCAAGATCCAAAAACCAAGACAGTTTTGTATTGACCTAAGGATAAACATGTAGATCAAAGAAATAGATTAGAGAATCCAGAATTAGACTGTACATACACAGACTCATAAATATACAGTCAAACCAAGGTGATTCAATGGGAAGTGGGCAGTATTTGCACAAAAGTGTGTCTTGGCATTTACCATATAAAAAACTAACCCAAAATGGATCACAAAGGTAAACATAAAAACTAAAACTATACATATGTACTAGCGGAAAACATGAGAGAATATATTTGTGACCATAAGTTAAACAAATATTTTGACAAGACACAAAAAGCACTAATTATAAAAGAAAAAAATTGAACTCTTTCAAAATTAAAATCTCTTACTCTTCAAAAGACACCACTAAGACAATGAAAAGACAAGCAAGAAAATGATGAGAAAATATTTGCAAAATAGATTTCTGATAAAGGACTTGGATCCTCAATGCATAAAGAACTCTTCCAACTCAGTAATAAGAAATAAAACAAAAACCCAATAAAAAAGTAAGAAAACATCTTGAACAGACACATTAATGAAGAACAGATACAGATGGCAAAAAAATCAGATTAAAAAAAAAATTTCAACACTGAGTTATAAAAGAAATACAGAGTAAAACACATTGCTATACTACTACATACATACTGGAATGACTAAAATTTCAAATAGGGCAATACAAAATGCCATGCAGTGCTATGTACTATAAGAAAAATAGTCTGATTTCTATGCATACATGTTTGTTCTTATTTCAGAATCATTGGAATAGATGTCTAATTTAATGGAATTGAAATCTAATGTTAACTACTGCTAGTCTTAGTTTTTCTCTCCAAGTAGTAAAAAACCTGGAGTCACATCTAGAGTAAACCCTATATTCAGCATAATTCTGACCCAATAACCCATCCTTAACTGTTAATAGCTAAGGGCTTGGTATCTTGTTCCTCTGGAATAAAACCTTTTATATTAGTACTGGAATGGTGCTTTTAAAAAGAATAAAGAAAAACAACCTCAGATAACCACCAGTCAATTCTCAAAGTTATTATTAACAGATCTCTAATTGAAGCAAAAAATCTTTCTTGTAAAAGATTGGTAAAAGTTCCAGCTTCAGCCGCTGAAGCCACGTCTATCTCTGTGGTTCAGGCATGTCTGGGCTTGGCTGACAACCCTGTAGGACAAGGCCCACTGGACTCAGGCGCTTCCTCGTTGGGAACTCATTCAGGAAAAGAGCAAGCCAAGTGTGACAAGCCTGACTCAGTACATGTCTAGTCACTGGTAGGAAGAAGTGAGTCTGAATAAAGATTTGGAATATTAACTGAGCTCTGTCTCAGACCTAAGGAGCTTAGGGTGGTGGAGAGAGAAGGCTGTTGCTAATAACTATGAACACTCTGTAATTCACTCCAACAGATTGCTTTCTGCAAATTTCTGTCCCTCTTTGCCAAGAAACATTGCATAGTCCTGACATGCCTAAATCTGACACGCAAAGGTTCAGGGTATGCACACAAGAGGTGGCACGAAAAGTGGCAACAGTGCTCAGAAAGGGCGTTTGTTTGGGTTCCTCATGGTCAAAGTTCCATCCAGCAGCTGGGGAACAAAGCAGGAGAAGACAAGTGCCAGGCAGTTACCTGGGTTTGTTGATGAGTAGATGAGACACCCTGGACTCCCAGTATTTCTGGGACTCTTCAGGGTTGATGTTCTGCATCAGAAGGTGGTGACGCAAGAAATGAAAATGGGTTACACTTCATAATTCTGTCAACATTCAATACTCTTAATTCATTTCCCTAAGATACAATATCTTATTACTTTAAAGCTCTTTCTTTGAGAATTAAGTAAAATTTTCTATAACCTGTAGAAGAAAGGGTTAAGAGTTATTTAATAACTTCCTTTGAGAATCCTATTATTACTTATATCTTGTATTTATTTTTACAAAATATTAACTCCATTTTGGTAAATTTTCATTTTGGCCTAATATTAAAACTATAAAGAGGCACAGCATGATTTGTATCTAATCCATTAAAATTCACCATCATAAATTAATTTTAAATTATAAACCGGTTGAAAAAAGGGCAGAAGTTATTTAATTTCCTGCGTATTACATCATCTATTGGACTGAAAAAAAGCGTTCGTTCTGTGCCTTCAGTATTTATAATGCAGTTATAATTTAATCATGTTTTCCCATCTTATAGGAGAATGGGAACATCAAGATGGAAACCATTTGTATAAAGCCTTCTAGCCCAGGTCCAAGAAAAATTAGCAGTTAATGTTGTATGGCACTTAATATGTATCAGGCACTCTTCCACACTTCACTTCCATCCCTTAAATCCTCATAACAACACTATGATATAATAGATGGGTTTTTTGAGAACAATTTGAAGTGTCAGACCTCCTGTATGCTCTGTTTCAACAGTCTCAACTTTTAAATGCAGATGCTTGAGTGTGGACTTAAACAGAACTGGCCACATTTTCACATAACTACATTTAATTGACATATTTTACAGTCCATTTTTCATTAGTAACTTGTGGCTTGGCCTTTGAGTTATACTCTGCAGCTACATGCATGATGCTTACATAAGCCATCCAAATAGCAAATTCAAACAGGATGTTAATTCTGTAAATTTGAAAAAAAAATGAAATTTTTTATTTCTAATGTTACATAAAATGGCATAAGTAGAACTGTAATTTTCCTGCTCTCAACAGCCAACAGGTATCCCATTATTGTTGGTGAATATGGTTGATATCTCTTCCTTCTTACTAGAAAATAGTGAGTTACAGCATGGTAAGTTTTGAAATCATATATGGAATAAGGATTATTGAAAACCATTTTCTGAAGTTACTTAAAACAAATACGTATTCTGAAAAGTAGAGAATATTCTTTGAATTTCACTTTTGTTTCAACTCTGTGGGAATTATTTTCCTTCCTAATATGTTACAGGTTAATTATTACTTTGATTGTTAATAAAGTTGCTCATTGTTAATAAAAGAGGTTAAACTCAGATGTGTACACAGTCACACAAACTAGATGCTAAACCAGAAAGCAGAGATGTGCAGAGAAAAAGGAGTGAAAGAGTGTGAAGGAGTATGGAGGAAAGAGATAGAGTTGGGATACTTGGGATTCTTCATTACTGCACTTATTCTTTTAGTTAGTCTCTTGTCTCTTCTAACCTAGGCTTCATGTAAGTAAGGAAAATTAGCAGTAAATAAATATCAATTGAAATATACACACATATCTTACTTGGTTATTTTTTCCATAGAATTTTCTTTCAGTTATTTTGCCACTTCTATTATGTCCATTATGTTAGTTATCCCTACCTCCATCATTTTAAGTACTTATCTGGTTGAAATCTTAATTAATTTATATATGGAATCCTTTAGAACAGATTTTATATTATAAAATAATATAATGCAGTTAGATTTTATGAAGAATTGAAGCAGAATTTCATTAGAGAAAAATTTCACATGTACTTTGGCTTCCTTTTAAATATGGAAGTCTTGATATTAACATTGAAAGCGATGTCGGGGGCTGTCTAGTTCATCTTTTCATCAAATACAAAAGTTCCATTCCTGAATTTATTCATAAGTGTATATGCACTAGAGAAACAACAACCAAGAAATGGTGCAAAATATCTTGAATTTATGTCGAATCTGGAAAAGACAAAAACCTTGTGTATCTATGAATTTTAACAAGACACTCATGAGGTATTCTCCTCAAAGTTCCTGAATACACTGACCTGCTACAGATTTTCTTCTCCCCTATTCTTACACAATCCCCAAGGCAGTCACTCTGCCAATAACAATATCCTGTCAGAAAGTGATTCTTCTGAAGCTTCCTATGACAACACCTTACTTTTTTCTTATTGCATTATTGGTGAGGTGTTCCTGGTTCAAGACATTGACAGAACAAGGCTCCCTTCACATATACGTTTTATCTCTATCCTATAAAAGCTTATTTTTAGAAGCTCACTGGATAACACAGGCAACAACAAATGGTTTGCTTCTGACGTGAGTATTGAAGGCACTATCACTTGCTTCAAAGGAGGATTTGAGGCTACAGCAAGGATGGTCCTGAAATAATTTTGCATGACCAGGATTTACAGGAATGACTGAAGCATGTTAGTTATATAATAAAAATCCAAACTATGAAGGCAGAATATTTTATTTTAATTCTACATCTACACTGCTTCTTTACAGATATCAAACATTCTTATCTTAAAAAAATTATGAAACATTTTGGTAGCTAAGAAAAAGAGGGACAGCTTTGTTGGACACGATAAAGGCTAAAGCCATGAAGAGCCATGAGTTTGTGATCATTAAAATTAAAATTAAATAAAATTAGAAACTCACAGTAATTTCAAGAGCTCAGCAGCCACATGTGGCTAGAGGCTGTAGTACTGGACAACAGAGTGAATATTTCCATCATCATGGAAAGTTCTATTAGAGAGTCCTGATACAGAATAAGTAATTAATATGAAATGGACATTTTCCAAATTTTGTGCAGCAATCTTATAAATGTATGTACTTATTTATGATGTGATCTAAAAGATCACAATTAATATACAGAAATCTGTTGTACTTCTAAATACTAAAAACACAGTATCAGAAAGAGAAATTAAGGAAACAATACCATTTACCATTGATCAAAAAGAATAAAATACCTAGGAGTAAACCTACCTAAGGAGGCAAACGACCTGTGCTCTAAAAACTATAAACCACTGATGAAAGAAATTGAAGACAACACAAACAGATGAAAACATATACCATGTTCTTGGATTGGAAGAATTAATTTTGTTAAAATGACCATACTACCCAAGGCAATAAATGTCAGTACAATACTAAATCAGTGATATTTAGTGACTTATTTCTACAGATTAAAAAATACTTTTCAAAAGGTTGCATACTGATAAAATGTTAGTAAGACTTGGGGGGAAGAAGCACATGTAATTTTGAAACATTTACATTCCAAACTTTTGTGTGGTGTTTACCACTTCTTAATATAGTATACCTTCATTTTACGTATAGCAAAAAACAAATCTTAAAACGTGAGCTTCCTTCACAAACCCCAAGTGCCTGAGAACACTTTTCAAAAGAAAAACTTATGTTTGAGTTTTATACTAGAAAAAATGGTCTCTGAGAATGCTTCCAACTTTTAATATGCAATGTTATAAAAAGTTTAAAAAATATGATGAATAAAGCAAAGGTAAGTAATACCATATGGTGGTTTAGTCTTATTTGCATTTGCAATTTTACAGCTAATGTACAATCTCATTTTCAGATACCTTTAGCTATGTTTACTGTTCCATACTGTATGAAATCTATATAAAGCGGTCTGGACTGAGATCACTCGATAATTTAACATGTAGTACGATGCTTTATTACTACAGCATGACTTTCGAATGACTCCATTTCCTAAAGGTGTTAGGGCTGTCTTGAGTCATACTAGCAATTCTAAATGAGGCAATAAATAGCACTATCAAGCATTCTGTTTATTCCATAAAGAGTATAGTAGCCCTCTAATCTTCTTTTTAAAAAAGAATTCTGGCTTGAGCATATTTTAATCTTTTTTCCTTGATATACATATCAAGGCTAGGATGATAAATTGCTGAGCTTTTTTTTTCTGAATTATTTTTTTGTGACAACAAAAATGAAAAGGAGGGAAATAACCATCAGTGAAACAGGATCAAATGCAAAACAGATATGGTATTTTCTAATTTTCACCTAAAGCTTCAGAAAGCTCAATAGACTTGGGCTACTTTATTAGGAAAGTAAGATTAAAACACTGGAAGGACAGCCATTGAAATTGGCATAGGCCGTGTAACAGAGTATTAGTGATATTTAACACCATTCAAATGAAAAACAGCCATGTTTAGTACTGCAAAAGATCCAGTATCAGAGAAGCCTCATCTGTCAGATTATATGTGCAAAGGCAGGAAAAAGTCGTCTGATTTTCCCTATAGTAATTCTAATTTATTTAGCGTGAATCTCAGTTCCTAACTTGCCAAAATACAACCATGTGTATCTTCTTAATTATATCATGGTCTGATTTTTGAAGAACCTGGCAAGCAGACTAATTTCTGTATGAGGAAATAAGTCTCATTGTTTTTCCAAGAAAGAGTAAAAGAACAGAATGAAGGACTCCTTGAAAGAAGGAAAAGCTTTTTCAATTTTAGAGCTTGACAGATGCACATGAAATACTCTTCCTTTCCTCACCAAGCTGGAAAGCTCACTCACTAAGCACGGAAGTAAAAGGTGCTTCTTGGTTCTTTTCCAATCTTCCTTCCAATCTGGTCCCACATAACCCAATATTGGCACCATGGAAAGAACCATGTGCCTGAGACCCTTGAGATTCAAGAGAAAAATTCCTTGCTTTCAGAATATCAAAAACCACCATGCTGTAAATTTATCGTTGTTAAATTTGTTTTTTAAAACATGATAATATAAAATGGAAGAAGATATAGTGTTTGAACAGCTATATATATATATAAAATGTCCACTGGCATCAAATCAATGGTTTCCAGAAGAGAGTTTCTATATAAATTTGAATTTTATCTGAAAATTATAACCTCAGTTTCAGATTGCATTAATAATTCTACAGGTAGCATTTTAGGTTTAAATATTCTAGAATACACAATCAAATGATATTCTTGAAGTATGTGATAGTTTAGAGATAGCACAGCTAAATTAAAAGGTTTTACCCAGACAGTGCCCTTTATTTCATTATGAGGAATGTGTTTCCTAAATGTATCTTGATGCATTAATTTCTGATACCTTCCTTAAAGTGAAAAAAAAAAAAAAAAAACCCTGTCTTTTCAGAAAGACTCTGTAGTATATATCTATGTTGAACTGCAAACAATATTCAAACTATGTAATTAAGTAAACTGTGAGAATAAAGGATATTTTCCAGAAAGGCATAAGGCAGTAGCGTTTCACATTAAATAAAACTAGGCTGGAAAATAATTCATAAGCAAATGGCAAGAATTTTCTCTACCTTTAATTCATACTACAAGGGAAATGTTTGGTATTTACCTGGATATGCTACTCGTTTTGATGTTGTCTTCTCTGCAGACTCAACTATCACTTAATGATCTTTATCAATAAAGTAAAAGTAAGTTTTTCAGGAAAGAAAAAGTCATCCTGAGTATTAAAATGGGACCACTAGCTAGTGCTCCTCTCATTATTATGGCATGGCTGTTTGAGAGCATTCCTCATTTCTCCTAAATTATTGAAAGAATACATTTTCATAGGATTTTAATCAGCCATCCTTCCAGAGGTTTCAATGATTTGATTCCTTAATATTTAGTGAGCATATGCATCAGTAGCTTTTAAGAGTTAAAATGAGTTTTCTTCTTTTAAGTATGTGCATATTAAAGTTCTCTTTGCTCCATCACCCAAAGAGAGAGAGAAAAATAAGAAGAGTAAAAAAAAATGGGTATTGAGCCAGCAATTTTAATACCATTGCCATTGCAAGAACACTATGAATTTAATCTACTAACTTCCCCCCCCCCCGCCCCTCGCTCTCTCTCTTTCTCTCTCAAGTTATTTAGAAATCAGGAGACAGGTTCAGGCACCTGTGAAGGAAAACTTACAGAATATATATTTGATATGAGAAGAATGTCTACATTTTTGAAAGTAATAGTCATAGCATTAGCTTTAAAGTTATTAAAGACTCATTTTCATTTGGTGTTATGCATAAAATTGGTTGTTTTCTTTAGAATTATCAGAAGTGATTGGTTTTACTTGAGCCATCTTCAATCTATACAAAGGCAAAGTAGTAAAATTGTATTTTAAAAAGTACAAGATTAACAGTAGAAACTTTCTTCTCCTTTTGCTTATTGTTCAAATGTAAAGTGCTGGTTAACTTGAAAAAGCCCTGCACACACCAGAATTTTTATACTTGTAAACTCATAAAATCAAGAATGGTTAAAGCCTGTGATGAGAAACATTTTCAAAGAAAGAGAAAATATAAACTCTTAGTAATTTAGAAAATTCTCAGATTCTTCATGGTTTCATTTTATTTTTCTCTTCATTTACTCTCCAGTCTTTATTCTTTTCATTGTCTTTCACAGGGGAATTGAAGAAAATGCAGACAAGGCACATGATAGATGTATAAATATTCTGCCAAGATCTTCCTACTATGGAAATAGTGAACTCCTTTAAATGGTACTTACCCTGCCCAAAGTTTAGGAGACTAGGTCACCAAAGTGCTTGAAACTACTCAACAGAAAGGTAATCAATACAAATCATTATTATAAGTGGATTCTCACATTAGCATTTAGAATCTTTTCTCTGGAAGAAAATTGTTCATCATACAGAAGTGAATGAATGCTTTGAGATGAATTTCCTAGGATTCTGAATTATTTGGCCTGGACCTTACCTCAAGTGAGATATTTTTTAAATGTAGATATTTGTCCAAAGCAATCTGATAAATCATAATGATGGCTTTTAACACATATTGGCAACCAGTTTAAAAACACTTCCAGTTTCTAAATCACTTGGAAGTACTTTGCTTTTAGAATCTATACCTTAAATCATTTCTTTTCTTTCACTACTTTTACCTATTGATACCTCTGGCTCTTATTATATCCCTTTTCCATGACTTTTGTTTTTGTCTAATTTCACTTATAACCCAATTCAGTTTTGATATCAGTGATCAGTCATCTCAAATACTAATCACCCTTCTGGGTCTGACTCATATACTTCAACTTCAGGGAAAGCTTCCTTTAATGTTCTATCTTTATTCAGTTCCCATGCTACATTGTGGCACTATTCTACAATATCATTGACCATCTGCCATTTTGTTTCGTTGTGATTTCTGTAAATATCACAGTCCTCTACTGAACTGCCATGATAACCCCCATTGAGGAGTCATTTATCCCCCTGGGCTTTTTCACCTCCTAGGGAGCATCAATATTGAAAGTGAAGAAAGCTTAACTCCTTGGCTCATTACAATTTCCCAAGTTATAACCACAACTAAACTTCCAGAGAATATACCATTGGATTTTGCCTTCTTAGGTTTTGCACTCCTCAAGTTTTCTTTACTGATATGCCTGAGACTGTCCTCAATAACTAAAACTAAGCCTGCCTTTACTCTTGTCCAGGTCGAATGGGTGTAGGGAAGGTGTACTTCCTCCAACCTGTATGGGATATTTAAGAATGGTCTGTGCCGCAGAACAAAGGGGTTACTGATGGTAGTGTGGTGGCTCTGTTCATGGGATAACCTGAAACAATTTCCTCAAATTTTCTACCGATGAAGAGTAATGAGGGAAGGCATCTGATTAGGCATTTTATTTTTTCATGAAATATGCTGCTCAGAATGCCCTTCTCATCCTCCGTTTTTACTAGTCAAAATCTTATATTATGCTTTGAGACAAAGCTTAACTGGTATTACTTTAAACCACTGCTCTTCAACCTCACTTACCAATCTCTTTCTCTTTAAATATCTTAAAATACCTAGCTTAAATATGTAGAATTTTTCACATTTTAAAATATTTTGTTTTTATTTTTAAATTATCTGATTCATAATTTCCATGAGAGTGAAACAGTAGGCACTGTTTTTGTATCTAAAACCATATAGGAAAACCATATAGGAAAAATTTAAAACATATAGTAGATGAATGAAAATATTTCAGTGAATAAAAGGTTCAGTCATTCAGTGAATGACTATATTATGACATGATAGTCATTTAGGGGAGATAAATCAACAACCAATATGCATTCCATTGATATCATCACTTTAACATTCATAAACTGGCAAACTATAATATCTGAGTCTGGTTGGGTTTACTATAATCAAATTAGAAAAGTGACAAGTGGTAATTAGTAAAAAAGAAATAGAATAATAGTAATGAACTAAAAAATAGAAGAGCTAAGCGGTTTATTTGATTGTAATCACAGAGCTAGCTGGAGGTAGAGCCCACATTTAGAATCAAGGTTATCTGACTCTTCAGCTGTGTCCCATCATAGTAGATAGCATGTGCTGTATTGGAACTAGAAGAACACAGGTGTTCTGTCTAATCATGCTTATCTAAATACTACATCAGAATTACTTACATGACCAATTAACCCATGGTCAAAATATTTCTTCTTGTCACATTATCTCAGATTAAAAAATAATTTGAAACTCCAGTTTTGACAATACAGAAAAATTAAATAACTGAAAACTCCCTTGTTATAAAAATTCCCTCTACAGATATTAGATAGAATATTATTAGGCCTCCTATTAAATATGTAACTGAGCTCACAAGAAAGTAAGGGGAATTTCTAGGAGTTGTAAATAAGAACCAACTGAAAACCAGAACATTAAGTACATGAGCTAATTCAGTCATGAGGTTGCTCTAGAGGGCTTGCTGATCTCAATGATCTGGGACAGTGGCTCTTAAGTGGGGAAACTTTGTCCTCCAGGGGACATTTGGAAATGGATGGAGACATTTTGGTTGTCACGATTGGGAAGGGGTTTATACTACTGGCATCTTGTGGGTACAGAGTAGGACTGCTACTAAATTTTTCACAATGCACAGGATAGAAGCCTCCCGTCTTTGCCCATCACAACCACCACTAAAAATTATCCATTCCAAAATTCAGTCAACAGTGTTAATGTAGAGAAATCCTGCTCTATAGCCTAGAGATTGATTCCTCGTTGAAGATGGGAAAGAAAGTCTTGGGCTAATAAGATTAGGGAGTTAGAACTGAGACACCTTAGGTTACAAAGTCAAGACTTTTTCAGGGCTAACTCTAAGTAAAATAGAGAACTAGAAACAAGTCTACTTTTCAGACAAAAGGGGATCTGTGTGCTTTGTCCTGGGACTGAAAATTTGTAGCCATGGTATGCCTTCAGGCATGCCTGCATTTCAATTATCCTCTGTTACTAACTCTTGGATAACTCCCAGTCATAAAACTTATTCTATTGTAGTAAAACACTTGGGATTCCAACAGAAGCAAGTGTAAACAGCAGTGGAGAAAAGTATTTTCAACACAGCCACACATACATAAAAGCTCACTAAAGATAAACTCATAATCTAAACCATAAAAGACACCATGAGCAAGAGTTCACAGGTAATACAACAGGATGAAGTCCTTAAGCACTTCAGATAACAGATTTCTTTTTCCAGACAGATATATTTTTCAAACAGATGTGTTCAAAATAGTTAAATATATAGACTAAGGTTTAGAAATAAATGAAAAGAAGAAAGCACTATTTTAAAAAATTATCCTGGACAAAAATGAGTTGCACGGTATTCAAAGAATGAATGGTTGAATTTTATTCAGTTTTAATAAAATACATGACTCCTTAGATTTAAGTACTATGCTAGTCTGAGAAAGTCCTGAAAAATACAAATATCACATATCAAGAGACATGACAGTGAAACTGCAGAAGACCAAAAGCAGATAGAAATTCTTAAAATCAACTAGAGAAGTAAAGGCAAATGCCCAGCAAAGAACAATTATCCCAACTGCAAGTTTCTCAAATGAAATACTAGAAAGTAGAAGACAACGCAGTATCTTCAAAGTGCAGCAAGAAAGTAACTGTCAACCTGGAATTCGATGTCTTGGAAACCTAATGATATTTTCGAAGGATATTTGAAAAAAAAAAAAAACTTTGCAAAAGTTCCTTGCTGAAAAGACTACAAGAACTTGCTTTTCAAATCTTGCTGACCATTAACATCACTTGGAGGACTTTTTAAAATTCTCAATATCAAGCCACAGCTCAGATTGATTAAATTAGGATCCCTGTGGGTGGGACTGAGTTACCTGGTTCTTTTCTTTTTCTAAGTTCTGTAGATAATTCTAATGTACAACTTGGTTGAGAACCACCCGTTGACATGTATTGTAGCAAGAAAGCAGTCAAAACCAAAAGGAACGTAGAAGTAAGCAAGAAACTGGCAAGTAAGTAATTGTTGAATATACGACAATAACACTCCATAACAATAATAATGTAATTTAATCTTATATATATATGTATATATACACATGCATATATAATATATAACATATGTTCATGTCACAAAGTAAATATAAAAGAATAATAAGACTTGCCACTTATAGACCATGTTTTCTGACTGTAATATAATAATTCAGAGTCTAAAACGTAGCCCAAAATACACATATTTAAGAATTTCAGAACCAAGTATCTGAAAAATGTCCCCCAAGTAATGTTAATGGTCAGCCAGAGTAGAAAAACAGGCTTTTGTAGTCTTTTCAGCAAGGAAATTTGGAAAGTTATTAAATTTTAAGTTTTAATTTAAATATATATGTAATAGAAATATGGTATATCCAAACTACAGATGGTTATTATCTCTTCAAGGTTAGGAAGAGATGGAAATTTCAGGGAGGGGGTTGTAGGAGTCTTCAAATGTATCCCTCATAATTTATTACTTCCAAAAATTTTAGAAGTGATACAATTATGGCAAAATATTAATTTTGAAGAGCTGATTGATAGTATAGAAATAGTCACTATTCTTTTCTGTGCAGTTTTTTTTTTTTTTTTTTTTTTTTTTTTATTCATTTATTTATTTATTCATTCATTTATGGCTGTGTTGGGTCTTCGTTTCTGTGCGAGGGCTTTCTCTAGTTGTGGCAAGTGGGGGCCACTCTTCATCACGGTGCACGGGCCTCTCACTGTAGCGGCCTCTCTTGTTGCGGAGCACAGGCTCCAGACGTGCAGGCTCAGTAATTGTGGCTCACGGGCCCATTTGCTCCGCGGCATGTGGGATCTTCCCAGACCAGGGCTCGAACCCGTGTCCCCTGCATTGGCAGGCAGACTCTCAACCACTGCGCCACCAGGGAAGCCCTCTGTGCAGTTTTATAGGCTTATAAATACTTCCCAATATTTAAAAAAAGAGCACTGCTATTTTATAAAAAGCACCTATGACTAAAATTATGTGTAAGCAAGTTAATTTCAGAGCAGCAGCAGATATATAAATATTGTTTGTTCAAATTTACTTCACAACTGGCAGGTTGAAAACCCACTTCCTAAAACTGAAGTCAACTGATTTATTTGCAGAACTCATCGGTGCATCGTAGAGTCAACCACCTCTTAGCCCTAGTCTGCAACGTGAGAGCCCCAGGAGACCAGCCACTGTACCACTTCCCTCCGCATTAGGTCTGGAGAGCCTGAAGCATTCATGGGTGAAATGGACACATCTAGAGGCTCTCCTTGGCATGGTTTAATGTTTCATTTGGTACCAAAAAGTATTATATTTTCATTCCACTTACATTCTTCTTCTATTTGTGCATGACCGAAAAATCTATTAAATGTCAAAAAAGATCACTGCAAAGAAACTAATATTGCTCAAAATAAAATTTATTTTACCAGAATTCACCGACATTTTTCCTCCTGCTGCATTATGATTGAAAACTAGGTCACAGTACAGTTCAACTTATACTTTGTAACGCCAAATTTTTATAGATAGCAAAATGCTCAACTCTCTCTCCATGGATTAATTTCACATGTAAAGTCAGACATGTCAGTGAAACAGAAGCCCTCAAGTGTCACATTCAGTATATTAGTGATTTATTATTGTACTATTTCATTCTCAAGCTGATTTTTCTTGTGAGTTTTTAAATGTGCCACACTAGTTCCTTAGAATAGAATGGACATTCATCCTTGTAAATCACCATTTAACAGTTGGTGGGATTCTTCAGGGGAAATTTAAAGCAGAATCATTTAAATCCTCTTTAACGTGACTGAGCTCTTATGTGCTCACATGAATGACTAAGGTGTGTCATTTCATCTCTCTTGCACCCCGTCTCTAAAAACTATTTCCATTCTCATACCTCATCCACACTTATTAGCATTCTACTATTTCTTAAAGGAAGTAGCTGCCAGTGTAATCTTTGATATGTAACCTACCTGCAAAATTATTATGGCATCTAAAATTGTTCAGATGACTTTGGAATTTTGTTTTGGTTTTGCACAATCACAATTGCTTTATAGTACAGGATTAAATAGTAGAGTCTACTACACAAGACTTCTATGAAGCTTCAGTAAAATAATCTACAAAGGTTACTTGGCTCAGGGTTTGGCATATATTTTCTGTGCAATAAATGTTACCTTTAAAAGGAGCTTTAGTGTTGGTGGTATTCATAGTGATAGTAATAGTAGTAGTGGTGGTGGTGGTGGATGGTGTATTTGTTATTATTTTAATAGTAATAAGATGCTAATAACAAATATGAAAAATTATGAAACAAACTGCCCCATAGGAAATATATTTGTTGTGTTACTTTCTGAATTTGAAATTATCCTAAGAGTTCTCTTTCAAGTATTCTTTTTAAGAATGGTAGCCATAAATAAAGAACAGATAGTCCTTATTAATGAAAATAATAAAGCTTAGCTCTGTCACTATAGCATTTTATTTGTGCTGGCTTAAGCAGACTTGCATATTACCCCCAGTGAATACTAAATATGTTTATTTACCTAATCAAAGAAACCATTAAAATTTTCCTAATTAAGAATTTTTATTATTGTTTAAGTTTAAATACTAAGCAAAATCAATTCTACTTCAGGAGATAATTTATTGGAAGATTATCATATATAAAATTACTATACATGTGCCTATATCTTACATATATATCCATATTTAATAATCATGTCAGTATTATTTCAAGAAAAAATAAGAAATAAATTCATTTAGTAATAAAGAATGATTTTTGTTTATTGAGCAAAACAGAAAACTGTTCTGTCAAATATAACTCTTGACAGTGAAACTTATCTCTTAAGAAGCTAAAACCCATGTCTACTAGTTAGACACATTTTGCTTCTCTTGTTCAAGTTCATTTCCCAGGAAGCTGAAACCTCTCTCATATTTCACTGCCTTTAAATTAAATAATAAAATGTTAATTTGTATTGTATGATTTTATGCCAAGCTTTTTTTTTTTCTCCACAAAGGATTTGGCATTGATGTGAATAGTCATTATAAAAGGTCCTTCAAAGAACCATACTAAAGAAATACTTTTCAGGCATTTGACTAAGATCTCAAGTTGAAATTATTTGCATTCCCATTAGGGCATCTTTTCTAAAATGCACAGATCAGTGTCTCGGATTGTTCAAAGGCTATCAGAAGATCTTCTTTTGTGTAATGTTTCTGGAGAAGGCGCAGCAAAAGGCAGTTCCTAGGGTAAGAGGTTGTTCAATAATGTCACGTGAATCTCTTGAGTCTTGCACCCTGTCATATTATTTTCTGCTAATGTTGACACAAACGGAATAAATCTTCAGTTTCTATTCATCTATACATTATTATCAAAAGGGACAGCTGATAGCTATATCAACATGGTAATTTAAGTTTGCAAATTGTAACTGGGAGTGGTGGTACACCTCCCTAAACGTCTACAAAGTAAAGGTTAAGAAAATCATATTTTGCTTTGTAAAAAACACAAAGCCTATCTGTTGAAAATTGAAGCTATCAATTTGTGATTTTAAAGACAGCATGATATGTCAAGGATTGAATTTGAATTTTACCTAGTATGTCTGTTATTAAATACAGAGATGGGCCTAGAAATGAGTGATAAGCACACTGATAAAATATTTATTACAAACATAGTTATATTAGTCCGTCTGTTTATGAGAGGATGCCTTGAGTTTATGGATATAACTTGATATTTAAGGACAATTCGCATGAAATTAATTACCAGAGAAGAATGAGAAATCAAATACAGCATCACAAACAAATGTTACTAAACGTTTTCACAAATTACAAAATAAAACACTTAAAATGACTATACTTATGAAGGATGGAAAGTTATTTCAGACCAGTGGAAAATCATGTTTCATGGAATCATGCAAAATGGAGACCAGAAGTAAATAAGATGGGCATCTATTCCAATACTGTCATTTTCTATAAAAGAAAATTGAATGCCAGAGATAATAAGTGACTTCCTCTTTCAATATAAAATAAAATGATTTTTAATTAGTTTTACCCATAAAACAACCACAGTGAAAAGTAGAAATCGCATTCCGTATATTTGGAGATATATGTTAAAAATTTGTATTAAAGAACAACTTTAATTTTTCTATTTATTCAACTTCCTTTTAAAAGATGCATATAAAAACAAAAATTTTCACATTTACTCACTTGCAGACTATCTTTCTAATTTCATAAAATCATTAACATATGAATTCCATTCCATCTAGCTCTTCCTTATATATCAATATTTGTTTCTTCCATTTGCTCACACAGGGCACATTTTCTTTAGCCTCTCTATTATCATTTTGATTTAAGTCCTTTGCTTTCTTGGATTGACTGCTTCTGATAGACTATTCCTACTTCACCTCTTCTGTTTGGCTCTAATTATCCACAGTAATTTTGTAGCCTTTGCTACATCACCACCTCTTAGGTCTGGGTAATAAGGTATGCAGTGCCTTCATTTTTTCCCCCTTTATGGTTCAATCCTAAAGTATAATGTGAGAAGTGAAATTGGTATTTTGTTAGTTAGGAAACTCATTAATAGCCCACTGCTTTATAAAATGTCAACTGTCACAGGAAAATTTGAGGGTAATTGTCCTACATAATTATTCCCTCCCTTTCCTTTAATGACAAAGCAATTACTTAAAAATATGAGTAAGTCTGCTTAGACATTTTATCACCAGACCATATAAAGTGAATCCCAGGACATTAGTGAATATTCAAAATCAAAAATATTATCGACATCAGTTTATCTGGTTTGCTACCATATCATCCTAATGACAAATGCTATATATTAAAACTTGCTCAAGCCTACCCTCATTTTCACTGAGACTAGCAACAGAGACTTTGCTGGTATAAATGGCAGACCACTGTTAAACATAAATACTCTTCTAACTGAACATTTTTCTGACAGAAGGGAATGTAGAAAATAACAGCCTATCTTCAAAAAGGAAGTTTAAAAACATGTACTGTTCTGACATGGAAGACTAGCTAAGTTTTAAGCCTGTGAAATGCATATTGGAGTATAAAAATCAATCAATTTTTAGAGCTCTGATGAAATCTTCAATTAAGTTCTGGACAATATTAAAGGCGGACATGTAGTTTAATACCTCATTTGTCTTAAGATCACTTATCTAGCAACATCAACTATCCAGAACACAGTTGAGAGCAAAGAAGGAAACAGATAATACTTGAATGCTTAACATGTACCACAACTTTAAATATATATTAAACTTCACAAGAATCATTTGAGATATATATATAGATATAGCAGTAGAAATTACATCACAGCAATTAAATAACTTGTCATGAACCTAAGAACAACAAATTTCATAGTTAAGACTCAAATTCAGGTATTTTGACTCCAAAACCTATACTTACTGTATATAACTAACCTGTAACATATACTTAACCTCTATAATGTAAGGAAAAAATAATCTTCAAACATACACACATAAAATAAAGCAAATGCTAAGATATCTGAATAAAAGTTATAAATTCCTTGTATTAAATGTTTGCCTTTTTGACACAGGAGCTCTAATACTAACATTATTGGCTCATTTCCTGCCACTGTGCCCATTGATAATATATACTTCTCTATACAGCCAAGTTTAATTTACAGTTTCTTACACGTAACATAAAACTGCTCCTAACTCTTGCAGATTATTTTTTACCTTTTCCAAGACCCAAGACTTCTTAGGGTGAAAAAGGTAATGCATTTACTAATCTAAACATTTACATCAAAAACAATCCATGTAGAGTTGTAATTCTAAGAGGTGGGCAAGAAGAAATAAGTGGTGAGGGGCGAAAATGTCTGAATCACCCGAGCTGGTTTTTCAAACCGGTCAACCCCTCTTTCTTTCTTGTTCCAAGGTGATCTAATACTATCCACCACTTTAAATAAACATTATGTGTCAGAGATTCTTAGAGTCCCTACTAGAACTGAGTATTGGTCCATATATTTGCATTTGCCTCCTAACCGGTGACATTACCCATACCTTCAAAATTCATATACTGAAGACCTAACCTCCAATGGGATGGTATTGGAAGTGGGGACTTTGGAAGGTGATTAGGTTTAGAAGAGGCTTGAGGATGGGGCCCTCGTGATGGGATTAATGCCCTTATAAAAAGGGGAAGAGACAGGATATCTCACTTTTTCCCTGTCTGTGTGCATGCATGCACCAAGGAGAGGTGATGTGAGGACATAGCAAAAAGACTGCCCTCTGTAAACCAGGAAAGGGCTCTCAGCAGAGACCTTGATCTTCTACTTCCCACTCTCTATAACTGTGGAAAATGTTTGTTGTTAAACATGGGAAATGTTATTATTAAGGCACCTAGTCCACAGTATTTTGTTATAGCAGCTCAAGCTGACAAAGACAGCCCCCTACCTCATTCCCAAGTCTTAAATTTTTAAAAGTCCACAAAAATTGTTCTTTTGTAAAATATAACTGTTCTCAGTGGTTGTTTCCAGTTTCAGACAAATTCTAGATGTTCTCCAAATTAGCAGTTGGCTCACCCTCTCACCAAAACCACAGAACCCTCTTTGGCAAGCACCTCATTTGCTTTTATTCAGCTATCAATGGGGTTCACAGTTGACATTTGATTTCAATAAAAGTACCCAGACCCACCTGATAAAAATTTAGCAGCCAAGAATGATGGATCCATTCTATGGGTCATTTATTGATAACCTCGGGTAATCCTTGACTTCTCTCTTTCTTTCAAACCTCACATCAAATTCGTAAGCAAATTTGGTAGATTTCATCTTCAATATATCTCTACAATCCAGCCATTTTCACCACCTCCACATTGCCACTATTGCCCAAGGCACCATCATCTCTCACCTGGTTTTATGCAGTAGCTTCCTAACTGCTCTCCCTGTTCTTTTGGTGCCCTGCCCCCAGTCTAGCTTATGTTTAAAACAGCGGCAGCTGAGTGAGTGTTCTTTTTAATACAAAAATCAGATCATCAGACTATGTCCTCTGCTCAGACCTCTCCAATACTTCCTATTTTACTCAGAGGAAAAGCTTACATCACTAAGCCTTTATATGTCCAGGATGCCTGTTGCTTCTATGACCTCATATTCTTCTTCTCCTTCCATATTTGCTGTAGCCACTATGTCTCCCCCATGCTGTTCCTAGAACTATGTTCTCTGCCCTGTACCTTTAGACTTGTTCTTCCCTTTACCTGAAAAAATTTTTTTACCAGATAGCTGTGTGGCTTTTCCCCTTTACTCTTCAAATATTATCTTCTAGTAGAGCAATTCCTCACTGCCTTATTCAAAATTATGAATGACTTCCCTACACATACATACACACATGCCTCCTTATGTTTCTACATCTGTCAGATACTGGACTGGATTAGAAACACCCACTGATGACAATCTCATTCTTACCCCTGCATTTGCCTTCTAACTTTGTTTGACATTACCCAATATCTTCCTCTAGCATTCCTCTGTTTACCTAAATCCTTTCAGCCAAGTATCCTAACTAGGTATCACACATTCAGGGATGATGTCAAACAAATAAGTCCCTATACTTACATCATATTTGCATCCCTATTTCTGGTCTGCTGGCATCGGTTTTTCATATCCCCCAATTTAGTTTTCATATTCATTGTGCTAATTTGCCTGATGTTTCCACATACTTAAAGGGAAAAGAGCCAGCTCAGACCCAACCCTCAACTGCTTTTGCTCCAGTAACTTAGGACTGGACCCTACCCCAGATAGGGTGGTGATGGTCACTGAATGAAGGGGAAGGCCTGGCTCACAGCTAGCTCTGGATCTGGCCCCTCTATCTCCAGCCTCATCTCCTACCAAGGTGATAGCTGCCAGCACACCCTGAGGAAAGATGTGACTTGTGTTCATGTCAAATTCAGCAAAATCCATGTCAAAGCTAGGCGAAATGAGAAGACAGAGGAATTGGTCTCAATTGAAAGAGAAAGAGAAAACCACTGAAAAAACAAATAATGAAACAGAAATAAAGAATTTACCAGACAAAGGATTCAAAACATTAGTAATAAGAATGCTAACTGAATTAGGGAAAAGAATAGATGAACACAGTGAGAATTTTAACAAGGAACTAGAAAATTTTAAAAAGAACCAGTCAGAACTGAAGAATACAATAAGTGAAATGAAAAAACACAATGGAAGGAATTAAGAGCAGGCTAGGTGATACGGAAGAATGCGTAAGTGATCTAGAAGATAGAATAATGGAAATCACCCAATTAGAAAAGCAAAAAGAGGGCTTCCCTGGTAGCACAGTGGTTGAGAATCTGCCTGCCAATGCAGGGGACACGGGTTCGAGCCCCGGTCTGGGAAGATCCCACATGCCGCGGAGCAACTAGGCCCGTGAGCCACAACTACTGAGCCTGCGCATCTGGAGCCTATGCTCCGCAACAAGAGAGGCCGCAACAGTGAGAGGCCTGCACACCGCGATGAAGAATGGCCCCCACTCGCCGCAACTAGAGAAAGCCCTCGCACAGAAACGAAGACCCAACACAGCCCAAAATAAATAAATAAATAAATAAAAATTAAAAAAAAAAGAAAACCAAAAAGAAAAACAAATTTTTAAAAATGAGAACATTTTAAGAGATCTTTAGGATAACATGAACCGTTCCTACATTCTCATTATAGCCATCCTAGAAGGAAAAGAAAGAGAAAAGGGGGTTCAAAATATATTGGCTGGAAACTTCCAAAACCTGAAAAAAAAAAAAAAAAGATACCCATGTACAGGAAGCAAAGACGGTCCCAAACAAGATGAATCCAAATAGACCCACACCAGGATATATCATAATTAAAATGGCAAAAGTGAACAATAAAGAGAGAATTCTAAAGGTAGCAAGAGAGAAACAGAGTCACATATAATGGAATGCCCATAAGACTATCACCTGATACAACAAAGGAGGCAAGAATATACAATGGGGTAAAGACAGCCTCCTCAATAAATGGTGATGGGAAACATGGACAGCTATATTCAAAAGAATCAAACTGGACTACCCTCTCACACCATGCACAAAAGTAAATTCAAAATGGATTAAAGACTTAAATGTAAGACCTGAAATTATACAACTTCTAGAGGAAAACATAAGCAGTAAGCTCTTTGACATCAGTCTCAAATATCTTTTTGCATATATCTCCTTAGGCAAGGGAAACAAAAGCAAAAATAAACAAATGGGACTACATCAAACTAAAAGCCTTTTGCACAGCAAAGGAAACTATCAACAAAATGAAAAGGCAACCTACTGAATGAGAGAAGATATTTACAAACAATATATCCAATAAGGGGATAATACCCAAAATATACAAAGAACTCATACAACTCAACATCAAAAAAAACAAACAATACAATTAAAAATGGGCAGATGATCTGAATAGACAATTTTCCAAGGAAGACACCCAAATGGCCAACAGGCACATGAAAAGATGTACAACATCACTAGTCATCAGGGAAATGCAAATCAAAACCACAAATGAGATTATCACCTCACACCTGTCAGAATAGCTATTATCAAAAAGACAAAAAATAACAAATATTGGTGAGGATGTGGAGAAAAGGGAACCCTAATGCACTGTGTGTGCATGTTTAAATTGGTGTAGCCACTACAGAAAACAGTTTGGTGATTCCTCAAAAAATTAAAAATAGAACTACCATATGATCCAGCAATTCTCTTCCTGGGTATTTAGCTGAAGAAAACGAAAACAGTAATTTGAAAATATATACGCACCCCTATGTTCACTGCAGCATTATTTATAATAGCCAAGATATGGAAGCAACCCAAGTGCTCATCAATAGATTAATGGATAAAGAAAATGCAGTATATATATGTACAATGGAATATTACTCAGCCACAAAAAAGAATGGAATCTTGCTATTTGCAATAACATGGATGGACTTAAAGAGGTTATTATGCTAAGTGAAATAAGCCAGATGATAAAGACAAATATTGTGTGATTTCACTTATATGTGGAATCTAAAAAGCAAGACAAATGAACAAACATAACAGAACAGATACAGAGGTATAGATATAGAGAACAAACTGGTGGTTGCCAGAGGGGAGAGAGGTGTGGGAAGGAAAGAAATAGGAGAGAGAGATTAAGAGGTACAAACTTCCAGTTTCAAAATAAATGAATCACAGATATGAAATGTATAGTGTGGGGAAAATAGTCAACAACTATGTAATATGTTTGTATGCTAATATATCATAACTAGACTTATTGTGATGATCATTTTGAAATACATAGAAATATTGAATCACTATGTTGTGTAACAGGAAGTAACAGTGTTTTAGGTCAATTATACTACAAAAACAAGCAAACAAACAAACTCATAGAAAAAGAGATCAGATTTGTGTTTTACCAGATGGTGTTGGGGGGAGGGAGAATTAGATGAAGGCAGTCAAGGTACAAGTTATAAGACAAATAAGTACTAGGCATGTAACGTGCAACATGGTAAGTATGATTAACACTGCTGTATGTTATATATGAAACATCACAAGAAAAAATATTTTTTCTATTTCTTTAATTTTGTATCTATATGAGATGATGGGTATTCGCTAAAATTACTGTGATAATCATTTCATGATATATCTAAGTCAAATCATTATGCTGTACACTTTAAACTTATACAGCGCTGTATGTCAATTATATCTCAATAAAACAAAGAAAAAAGAGGGAGAGAAATAAAATATTACACATATTTGGTAAGAGTTTAGAGGTTTTAATAAAGATTACAATACTATTTATACTAATAGGCATAAATAGGAATTTTAACTCATAATAATGAAGCAAAATACTTAAAATAAAATCATAGTTTCCCTTTTCTAACATAGATTGGTAAGTGATATAAAAATTTCAAATTTCATCAAATAAATACAGAAGAACTGGTTACCAACACCCATTACACAAGTCATACTGTGAAAATAAACAATCAGTAGATATTCTTATAGCTAATTCTGAATTATATATGCAAAATTGATTTTAGTAGGCTTCCCTACTCTCCTTCTTTGGAACAAGGAGAAACGTCTCCAGTTTTTAAATGCTGCATGGAATATGTATACACTGTAGAATGTTTGACACTTACTCTGTAGAAGCCAGAGGACAATAAATATGAAGATCAAACAAAGCAGACTTTCAATCTGGCATCTGTGGGATGGCACTACATATATATATATAGCAGTTAACAAAATAGTCCTTCCATTGTTTGACAGATAGAAGGATGACTTTGCCCTAGCTAATATTAAAAGAGGTACAGGGTTTCCCTGGTGGCACAGGTTGAGAGTCCGCCTGCCAATGCAGGGGATACGGGTTCGATCCCTGGCCCGGGAAGATCTCACATGCCGCGGAGCAACTAACCAGTTGCGCCACAACTACTAGTTGCGCCACAACTACTGAGCCTGCGCCCTAGAGCCCACGTGCCTGGAGCCTGTGCTCCACAAGAGAGGCCACGACAATGAGAAGCCCGCGCACCGCAACGAAGAGTAGCCCCCGCTCGCTGCAACTAGAGAAAGCTCGCGCACAGCAATGAAGACCTTACATGGCCAAAAATAAAAACAAATGAATAAATAAATTTTTAAAAATTAAAAAATAATAAAAAATAAAAGTGGTACATCTCATTTTACAGTATATGGTAAGGATCTAAGCAATCAACATCTCTTTTTGATAAATTCTATATGACAAAATGAATCCCTATATTGCTTATTTCATTATGCCACTAACTCCAGGTTAAATTATTTTTTATGTTTCTTAAAATTGGGAAAAGAGAGTAGAGGCAGAAGGACTGGGCCCATGCGTAGGAGTTGACCTTTGTTAAGCAGTCAAGATTCCTTTGACTCCTCTTCCTGAGCTTCCTTACATTGCCATCTCCTCTTCTTTCAAAGTATTATATAACTGAAACCAAGGGAACAATCAGTCCTCCATATCTGCAGGTTTTGCATCCCCAGATTCAATCAACCTTGGATTGAAAATATTTGGGAAACAAAAAATTCCAGAAAGTTCCAAAAAGGAAAAATTGAATTTGCCATGTGCTGGCAACAATTCACATAACATTTACATTGGTATTAAGTATTATAAGTAATCTAGAGATGATTTAAAGTACATGGGAAGATGTGCATAGGTTATATGCAAATACTATGCCATTTTATAGAAGGGACTTGAGCATCTATGGATTTTGCTGGTGAGGGGGGTGGGATCCTGGAACCAATATACCGCAGATATCAAGGGAAGACTGTATCTTCAATAGAATACTCAGCATTTGCATTTCATAGAAGCAGGATATGCCAGGAGCCTAAATAGGATCATCAAAAGTATAACTAGCTGCTATAGAAAGATTCTACATATTTGTTTTTGAAATAAGAGTTTTTATTTCCAATAATGAAGGAATAAAAGAATGGCAAAGCTGGTTGGGAACCTAAAGATTTCTTAGGTAAAGACCTATATTTTAGAAAGCAGGAAAGTGAGTTAAGGGATGTATCTCAAACCAAGGAAGGTACTGACGGAACCATGTTTACCGGTGATACGTCCACTAGAATATTCTCAAAACCTGATCCAGCCATTCCAGCAGCTGTCCTTTTAAGCTGTTAGGGTTATTATTTGATGTTTCAATAAAATGATAGTACATTTAGTACATAAATAGTACATAAGGGTAGGAATTAGAGGATTTTGTGGAAGAGGGGGGAGATCCCAACTGAATCACTGTCTTCTATATTCATTAATTGGTCAGTTAACATTTTAAAAGCTTTTTTTATTTGTAAAGTGAGGATAGAAACAACTCCTAGCATGAGGACTGCTTAATAGTAAGTACACAAAATATTTTTTCTATTATCTTCTGCAATGATTTTAAACCAGTTTTTATCATGTGTAGTTAAATATTGGAAAGGAAAAGTGATGCTGTTTTGGCTTTGATTTTTATTTTCATAAATAATACAAAAAAATATTGTCTGGTAAAAGATGATTTGTTTTTTGAAATAATGATGGTAAAATTTCTACCCATTAAGACATACAGAATTGGAAAGAAACTGTAGAATTTTAGGGTACCAGGAAATGCTTTACAAATGTTTAGGAGAGTTAACTATTCTTTCTAATCGTCTATATGAATACAAAGAAAAACTGGAAAACCAATTCATAAAATAAGTGTACATTATTTTTTGTAATTTATTAATTTTAAAGAAATGAACTACTTGATATTGAATGATGGGAAATGGTAGAATAAAACTGAACACAGAAAGGACAGAGAGAGCTTCCCTGGTGGCGCAGTGGTTAAGAATCCACCTGCCAATGCAGGGAATGTGGGTTCGAGCCCTGGTCCGGGAGGATCCCACATGCCATGGAGCACCTAAGCCCGTGTGCCACAACTACTGAGCCCGCGTGCCACAGCTACTGAGGCCTGCGTGCCTAGAGCCCATGATCCACAAGAGAAGCCACCGCAGTGAGAAGCCCGTGCACCACATTGAAGAGAGCTCCTGCTCACCGAAACCAAAAGAAAGACTGCACAGAGCAACGAAGACACAATGCAGCCAAAAATAAATAAATAAATAAATTTATTAAAAAAAAAAAAAAAAAGGACAGAGAATGATACCACTTATGAATGTTTATGATCAATTATATAAGATTTCTACATAAAAAAATTGCTGAGTTTAAAATTTACTTGATAATGTAACTTAGAGGCATTCCTCCTTTTGCTTATTTTTCTATCTAATTTATATTCTTAAAGATAAAGGGAATCGTATCTAACTTTTGAATGAATCCAAGCACTAGTAGACCTAATTTGGTCTTTTGTTGCTTGGAACCTGATTTGAAGCTTATATACTGACATATTGCTCCAGGCAGCTTATACTCCATTGATGGAATTAGTAAGTCAATCTACCCTCTATGACTTGAGGGAACCATACAAAACATCTATCAATGACGGCAGGCAATGAAGGAAAAATTGTATGTAATGTCAGGTGGCTGAATACAGGAAAAAGATATATGGTAATGACAGTACAGGAAGACAATTGCAGGTAAGAAAAAGAATTACTTAAAATGCTAGTCAAAGTAAAAATATACACGTTCGGCCATCACAATTTACTTTCTTTGATTGAAAAGAGAAAATCTTATGTCCTAAAAATAATGTTTAGATAAAATTTGACAGCTTGAATAGTGAGCACTTCATATAATAATTCTAGATGACTTAATGGAGTACCCATATGTCAATGATGGAATGACCATAGTTTGAGAGAATAATTCTCTACATCACAGTATCCCTGACATCACAGAAGGAATGGTTAATTATTCCTTGCTAGTAACAGTGGGAATAGTTCTAATGATGAGGTTGTAAAAATGGAAGCATGATACTAATTTTCTAAACTCCCAGTAAATTTAAATATCTTTATATTCTATGACAAGAAAATATTACCAACTTCTACCTCCACATTTTTGCTTTCCAACGCAGCATACCATGGTATCATTCAGGTTTCACTTGCCATTAATGCATTCCTTGTGTTTTTAGGTGCCCTATTTTTTAATAATGTCAATTAAAATAGCATCAATAAGTGTTCATTTTCATATGTGCATATCATAACATAATTAGCAAATTTAAGACCTGAAATTTCGTAGAACTTGTTTATGTTAACCATCCAGATTACTCAAAGTACACTTACGTTTTAAAAGATTAACATATAATATAAAACGTAATGTTCAAAAATCATTATTAAAAGTTCAAAGGTATTGAAATTTTAGAACACAGGCATCCTGAAAACCTTACTTAAGATGCACTGATTTAGACATATAACTGTCAACTAAATTAGAGAAGAGTTCTAATAATTAAAATATAATACTATAAATAGGTGTTTAGGATTTAGATTTAATGACTTAAAAAATTCAAATTAAATGTAAACATGGTTAGAGTTGACTTGTGTAGAAATTGATTTCTTTTGGAAACACTCACCCAAAATAATGGTCTAATGATTTTCAGTGGCCAAGCACACTTCCTTAAATTGGATAAGGCCCAGTAGGCCAATTTTTATATACAGCTAAACTTGATTCAAAGAGCTCTTGATTCAAAGAGCATTTGTCAAACAGCTGCAATGTACAACGGACTGAGGGTTCAGAAAAGGACAAGATTTTTAGGTTTTATGGACCTTACAGAAAAAAATTCAGCACTAGTCTTGGATAACAAAGAAGTGTAACAGTACCTTGGGTTGTGTGCTACCTACAAAGTAGGTAAATTAAAATTAATATTACAGCCTATGGATGGGCACATGGGAGTGTGCGTAAAGTGTGATGACCTCTGTTTCTTATGTTAATGTCTACCAGAGAGCATCTGCCACGAGAGAGACATTAAACCACCAAATAGAATTACTTGACCAGTTGATTTCTAGCCTTTGTCATTGGCCACCCCAGTGCTGGCACAATCCATACATGAGTAAAGGGATCATGGCGTCAGTGACTGAGACTATGCATAAGCCTAGCAATAAAAACACAGGTAGCAGAGCAGATCTAGCAACGCTGCTGCCAAAGGCCCAGCCTTCCAGAGAATGAGACCAATGTTTGGTTCCCAATGAGACCACGTGGTCACTTAGTGGGAATCTGATTATACTGAGCAAAAATACATTCTGGCAGGAGGAGATACTTCATCAGATGTGCATTGTTTCTTCTTGTCTAATGGGCTTCAGTTAGCATCACTATCCTGGGGCTTACCAAATGTTTTGTCTACCAGAATGGAATCTCACATCATAGTGCATCAGACCAGGGGCCTTCTATATAGCAAAGAAATATGAGACTAGGTCCCAAAATGTAGGATCACATACCACACCATCCAGAAGCTGCAGGTCTGAGAGAGCTTTAGAACATCCTGCAGAAGGCACAACTGAAGTTCTAGACTGAAGACCGTACTTTAGAGGATGAGGAGCCGTATTCCCAGAAGTAGAATACATTTGAAATCAGAGACACTGATATGATGCTATGGTTCCATAAGGTAAAACACATGAAGCAGAGAACCAAGGAATCGAACCAAGGATTAGAAGGATAGAAGCACTGCATTCACTTGCATGACCTCCTTGGGAAGTTGTGCTTCCCCTTCCATTAAATCTGGGCTCTGATAGGATAGATGTCCTGATCCCTAAAGGGGGAGCAAATTTCACCAGGGGATACAGCAAGTGACTAATTCAGCTATAAGCTATGAGCGTCACCTGGGAACTCTAGATTCCTTTTGCTAAGGGACTAGATGGGAAGAAAATAAAGCTCTCTCTGGTGGGGATAATTGACCATGATCATCAGAATATCAAAAGTCTGCTATAACAAACGGGGGCAGGGAGAAATATGTTTAGCACCTATGTGATCCACCTATGTGCCTCTTTGGTACTCCAATCCCATATGGACAAGTATAGCAACCTCACCCTGAAGAAAGCACAATGACTTGGGATTCAGGCTCCTCACCATGAGAGGCTGTGTCATGCCACCAGTAATTACCAAGACCATCTGAGGTGCTGGCTAAGCATAAAGGAAATCTAGAATGAATATGGAAGCAGACAAAAAATATCAGTTGTGGACCCAAGATAAGCTTCAGCATTGTGGGCAAGTTTATCACCCTACCCTTCCTCTTTTGATTTACCCCAGGGAAGACAGCCCCCCAGATATCCTGAAGGATCTGCTGCAAGAATTTATGCTAAGAAGAAGAGAGAGCAGAACAAGGGATAAACTTTGGTGAACGTTACAATGTGCTCACTATCTATATGTCCCTTCTTTGAAGGACTTTTTGTCCTGCCTCCTGGGAGTGCTGTCAGAAGCCAGCTTTCAGCTGTCAATGTCTTCAGGAATTACTTGACTTCAGAGATCCACTTCACCCAAGGTCATACACTTCCCTGGCGTGGCCCAAATCAAATGACTGATGGCTGCAGAGATTATTAAAGTTCTTTCTGGCTATTTGCTCCTTTTTCCCCCTGGCTTCCACAAGAGTTTATCTGAAAAGTACAACCTTAATAAGCATCCTGCACACCATATTCTGACTCAGAGTCAGCTTCTCAGGGAAACCAGCTTGCAATACTTCCTGATTACCATATTACAGGTTATTTTAGTCTTATTAAAGTGTTTTCTGAATTGCAATCCAAGAGTTCTGCCCATTCAATTTAACAGTCACTCTTTGTATTTATCCTTATCTCTTTTCTCTCTTCCCTGCCTCCTTCTTCCTGTTTCTTTCCTTCTCAGCCTTCACTGTATTTTTCTTTTTTCCTTCAACAACCAGTATTCCTTCATTCTTTATTCCTCCCTCCCTTTCTCCCCCTTTCTTTTTTCTTTTTATGTTTTACATTTTTACAGAAACAAGGGTACATTTAGAGATTAAACAGATTTTAAAAATTTAATAATTAAATTTTTTAATTTAAAATTGCCATAGATACCTATTTTGCCTGCAAGAAAATTCCTTGTTCCAAAGCAATGTGTCTTCTTTATCACATTTTACATGTTGAAATTTCATGTCTTTGAAAATAACTTAGACGCCGTCAGCTGGTTAACAGCAGGGAATGTAGCAAATACCCCCGTACAGAGACAACGTGAAATGATTTTTATTGCATTTTTCGCTGTACTTTGTTTATATATTTTCTTTTTGTCTCTCTCAATGCCTAACCATAATAATCCTCTTCTGTGAAAACTTAAAATCTGAGCAGTGACTCTGAAGTTTAAAATGCAAAGAGCAGTCTTTTTTTATTTTTTTAACAGGTTTTCTATGATAATACTTAGAATGAGTCACTCATCCTGAAAGTGGCCTTCTAAATTACTGTGAAATAACCATGGATGCTATTACACACACTTACAGATGTGATTTAAATTCTTTGGAACTACTCTGCACTTTGAATGAGAATTAGCAGCTTTGAAAGATTTAACTTCACATTGAAAAACGATCAAAGCAAGCAGCAAAATGGACTTGAGATCATTCTTCAGGATTGAGATCGCCAATGCTTTTCTTGCCAAATTGCAACCTCCGAAATGTTTTCAGTCTCCTGAAAATTTTGCTCCAGTATAGGTAATTTGACTGTCTTAATCAATCCCTGTTTAATCATATCATTAAACTTTCCTTCTTTGACTATCAAAATCCTGTTTTGAAAAAAAACAAATCTCAAAAGGAGAGGGAAGGAGAAGCTTCAGTACTATTTTAATTAGTGCTCAATGGAATTTCTACCTTGTAAAGGAAGCTGCCTCCGTCAATACTCAGGAGGCTTCATCTAGGTATAAGAAGAATTATAGGATCAAAAACCTGCCATTTGAAAGAGACTTCATAAACATCATCATCTGATATTTCTTCTTGCCTGGCCTTTCCCCTCAGCCTCTTAGATTCCCACTGGGCCCCAACACCATAATCATTTGCTCAGCTAGTAAGGTCGCTTCGAACAATGGCAAGGCATAGGAATACAGGTATACAAAGCTGTGCCTTGGAGTTGACACACAGCTGTGGCAGAAATGAGTGTCTTTAAAAGATTGTCATTTAGAGTCCTGTGGGAGAATCTGAAAGGAAGTTGTGAGTCCAAGAAAATAACATGGCATTTTGGCAGAACTGCAAGATGAACCAAAGGAATTACTATATAAAATCATCATGGCATATAAGGTGGTACTTATCACTGACTACTAGAAACAAACAAACAAATAAAATGTGACGTTAGAACTTAGAAGCTATAATTCTAAGTAGAAACAAATAAATACAGAGATTTTCCTTGTAAAAATAATTTCCACTAATGTGGACATAATTCTGTTTTAGATTGTGGGGCATCACTTCCTGAATTCCTGGTTTTCTACAATTTTATTTACTCCATAACATACTCTGATAATTGTTACACTGCTCATTGGAAACAGCCACACCACTATGTCATTAATAAAATTATTACAGAAATATTTTCCATGGAAAATGCTGTGATATAATGGAAAACATTAAGTTATTTGTTGGATTATATTCTTGTCAGAAGGCAATGCTCGCAAATCTTTATTGATATGAACACATACAATGGTGCCTCAGATTTCCCATCTAAAAAATTTAAAAACATTCTATAACTGGTAATTCCTCTCATTTTCTTCCTAGTCTTGTTTTATATTAATGTCATCTGTCTATTACCAATTCTACTACATGCTCGCTGAGTTTTCTTAATCCACAACCTTTCCTCTTTTATGCCTCCCTAGCAGTAGCCTATGAGCATTTGCTATAGTCTGCTTAGTTGTATCATTTTATAAATGATGACATTGTTGACTGTTCTGTCCTAGAAAACATCTATTCCTTGGTTCTCTTCCAACTTCTTTCTTTGTTGGCCCCTCCACTGTTTTTGTTTTCCAGAATCCTGCTCTTGTATTCTACTTTTCTCAATCTATGTCAATTGTCTTATACTATTGGCTTCAAATATCCTAAGATAGGTCCGAAATCAATATCTTCCTTACAAACTTGCTCCTTCGCTTTGTTCTAATATCTACCAATAGCTCAAGCTAAACATTCTAGATATACTTTTGAATTACTTTTCTGTATTTCTACAAAAAATTGAAAGTTGTATTGATTCATACAACAAAATTTTTAAATACTTACCATGTTGCAGGTTTGCTCTATGTGCCTCTGGTATCATAATGAGTTACAGTTATTTTATTTGCATGTCTCTTTCCTCTATTAGTCTGAAAATCCCTAGGGGCAATGATATCATCTTAGTAGCTTTTGTTTTATCGTTTTTAATTCCAATGACCTGTATCTTCTAAATTAGACTGCAAGCAATGGAGAGCAGGTATTTATCTTTATATCAGTAAGCATCATGTCTCATGTCTTGCAAGTAGCAGATAATCAGTACTTGCTGGATTGTGTCAATCGCATACATGCTACTATCACCATTTTAGCTCCACATAATACTCAATGTATACATGCCACAGATTCCACTGGCCTCTAAATGTATCAAGTGAGTTTCTTTGTCAAGAGTTTTTACCCTTTCCATTCCTTCATGCATTTAATAGACAATTACATGCCTTATGTGTACCAGTCCCAGTCCTAGATATTCAGGATTAATGATGTGTAAATACAGACACAATCTCTCACAGAGATGAAATTTAGCTGGTGGTTCAGAAAATGTTTTGTGCTGAGAACTGAAGAAACTGGAGAGAAGCCGAACTTTATATGACTGTTTAGAGCACTGATGATGGCCCCCTGACCCCAGCCCTCTGAAGAAGATAGTCTTGTTGTTTCTCCCAGTTTCTCCCTTGCTGGTTCTTCTTGGGAGCCTGCCTTGGTCCACATCTTCCCCTCTTCATTTACTGACAGGCACATCCTTCAGTATCTCATTCCAGCTAACATATCTTCTAGGATTGGGTTTAATTATTATTTTTTCCATAACGAGGCACAATTTCTTCTCCACCATTTGAAGCTATTTTTTTCCTAGCTCCCTCAGAGTATGCATCTTATGGTTACAATACCTGAACAAAGCTGTACTAGAGAAGGTATGTTCCATGCATTCTTGGGGTGTAAGTGTTATACTCTAGCTCTGTGCTGTGATGGATCGTTATGTCCCCTTTGCTCCTGATATCTTTAACTCTCCACTAAAATTTTCTATGGAAACAAAAACTCACAATAAATATTCAATGCCTTCCAGGACTGTAGGCAGTATTTCTGAAGATTAAGGGTGCCAGAATGATAAGCATTCTTGACCAACAGATTGTATATCTATCCCTGAATGGAGACTATTAGATGCTTTCTATGTTATGTCATATAAGAAAACATAAACACAATAAATTTAATAAGTATTTCCATTATTTCTGCATATATATTACAACTACTTTGATTTTCTAAAATAACTTCTCAAATTGAGTTACATAATGAGAAATGATGAATTTGAATATTTTACTCTTCAGTTATGTTTCCATTCATTAAGATATGATTAAAAGGGGCTTCCCTGGTAGCGCAGTTGTTGAGAGTCTGCCTGCTAATGCAGGGGACACGGGTTTGCGCCCTGGTCTGGGAAGATCCCACATGCCGCGGAGAACTAGGCCCGTGAGCCACAACTACTGAGCCTGCGCGTCTGGAGCCTGTGCTCCGCAACAAGAGAGGCCACAATAGTGAGAGGCCCGTGCACCGCGATGAAGAGTGGCCCCCGCTTGCCGCAACTACAGAAAGTCCTAGCACAGAAACGAAGACCCAACATAGCAATCAATCAATCAATCAATCAATAAATCTTTAAAAAAAAAAAGATATGATTCAAAGATAATTGTGGTAAATATGCTGGATATGGATTAAAGTATAGTTACAAACCATATTATAGGACTATATTCAGCATTTTATAGTTTTGAAATACTGCATAGGTCGAGAATAGCTTTGTGTGTATTTATAAAGTCAAGGATTTCATATGAGATATGTATGATTTCATATACTGTTATAGATTACATTTAGTACTTTGTTTTGCTGTGGTATTTTATTTAAAATATCCTCCTCAAGACGTCCAGGGAGGAGATCAAGATGACGGCATAGGAGGATGTGGAACTCATCTCCCCCCAAGAACACATACAAAGACATCTACATGTGGATCAATTCTCACTGAAAACAAACTGGAGACTGTCAGAAAGACTCTCCTACAACCAAGGCTGTAAGAAAGATCCACAATGAATCAGGTAAGAGGGAAGAGAAGGGATCAAGTTAGGACCTGCACTGCTGGAAGGGGACACAGAAGAAGAGAGGGATTACACAGGCTCAGAAATCTTCCCTGGGGAGTAAGTGTTTCAAACCACCATGTTGGGTGCCCCAGCCCTGGGGTCTGACACCAGCAAAACTAGGGTGAAGTCTGCCATAGCCAAAGAGAGTGCACGGTTGTGGGGGACAGAACTGACCTGGACCAGACATGGCCTCCAAATGGGCAAGAGTAGCCATTAATGGTGCTCACAAGGGCAGCAGATCAGGAGTGGTCTGGAGCTCTGAGTGGTTTCGGGAATGCCCCAGTGCATACTCCAGCCCAAACCAAGTACCCAGGCAGGCCCCTTTTGCTCTGTGGTGTAGCTCTCCTCTAGGGCAAAGGCTGCTGCTGCCAAGGAGAATGCACATTTGTGTCGGCTCAGACATAGCAGAGCATCTGAACAAGGGTGAGGGCAGCTGTTACTGGTGCTCAATGTGGGGGGCAAATCCAGAGCAGTCGTAACTCTGACTGGTATGCCTGGAGTACCCCAGTGAGTGCCCTGGTCTACAAAAGGTGCTCACTCCAGCCTGTCTTACTCCAGCATGGCTCTCCCCTGTAGCAAAGGTGAAAATGCTGGGAGGGGGTAGAGCACACACTTAGAGGGGACAGAGCCAGCTTGGATCTGACCCTCAGGGCTTCTGTTCCAGCAACTTGGGATCCGACCCCACCCCCATAGGGTCCTGTTGGCCACTGAGCAGAGGAGAAGCCGTGGTTCACACTAGACTCTGGCTCTAGCTCCTCCCTCTCCAGCCCCACCTCCCACTAAGGTGAGAACTGTAGCACACCCTGGGGGAAGACATGACTAGTACTCACTTCATATCCAGATCTCCCACCAAAGCCACTGGGCACAGGTAGACTACCCAGAAAAGCTCCCACATGAAGACACCCCTCAAGACTGGGATAGGTAACTAAACTAAACTAGAGAAAAGAACAGATGAACACAGTGAAAATTTTAACAAGAAACTAGAAAAAAAATGTAAAAAAAAAAACAAAACAGAACTGAAGAATACAATAACTGAAATGAAAAACACACTAGAAGGAATTAACAGCAGATTCAGTGATATAGAAGAATCCATAAGTGATCTGAAAGATAGAATAATACAAATCATCAAACCATGCAGCAAAAAGAAAAACAAATTGAAAAATAAGAACTGTTTAAGGGACCTCTGAAAGAACATCAAGCATACCAACATTTGTATTATAGGGGTCCCAGAAGGATAAGAGAGAGATAAAGGGGTCAAGAAGGTATTTGATGAAATTATGGCATAAAACTTTCTGAACCTGAAGAAGGAAACAGATAACCAAGTGCAGGAATCACAGAGAGTCCCAAACAAGATGAAACCAATGATACCCACACCAAAAATTAAGATGGCAAAAGTTAAAGAGAGAATTCTAAAGGCAGCAAAAGAAAAACCAAGAGTCACATACAAGGGAACCCCCATAAGGCTATCAGCCAATTTTTCTGCAGAAACATTGCTGGCCAAAAGGAAGTGGCATGATATACTTAAAGTACTGGAAGGGGAAAACCTACAACCTAGGATACTCTACTCAACAAGAGTATCATTCAAAACTGAAGAAGAGACAAAATAACTTCTCAGACAAGCAAAAACTAAGAGTTCATCAATACTAAACTGACCTGAAAAAAATGTTAAAGGATCTTCTCTGAGTGGAAAAGTAAAAGCTCCAACAAAAAGTAAGTATTTATTGGAAAGGAAAAACCCCACTACTAAAGGCAAATATAGAGAAAAGGCTGTGGATCAACCAAGTAAATAAACTAGTATGAATATTAAAAGACAGAAATCAACTATAACTACAGTAAACAGTGAAGGGATAAACAAGTAAATGTAAAATATGACGTCAAAAACACAAAATATGGGGGGAGGGAAGTAAAAAATGAAGATCTTTTAGAGTGTATTTGAACTTAAATGACTACCTGTTTAAAATAAGTATACAAAGTATAGGGCAACATATATGACCACTATGTTAACCACAAATCAAAAACCTACAATAGATTCACAAAAACTAGAGAGAAATGAACACAAGCATAGAACTAAAGAAAGTCATCAAACTACAGGGAAGAAACTAAAAGAAGAAAAGAACAGAGAAGAACTACAAAAACAGCAAGAAAACAAGTAACAAAATGGCAATAAATACATACCTATTTAAAGGTCAATAGACTAAATGCTCCAATTAAAAAATAAGGTGGCTTATTGGATTTAAAAAAAAAGCAAGACTCCTCCATATGCTGCTTACAAGAGACTCACTTCAGAACTAAAAACACACATAGACTGAAAGTGAGGGGATGGAAGAGGGTATTTCATGCAAATGGAAACGACAAGAAAGCAGGGGTAGCAATGTGCACATAAGACAAAATAGGCTTTAAAACAAAATCTATAACAAAAGACAAAGAAGGGCATTATATAGTGATAAAGGGAGTAATACAAGAAGAGAATATAGCATTTGTTAACATATATGCACCTATATTAGTAGCACCTAAATAAAGCAAATATTAACAAACATAAAGAGAAAAAATTGACAATGACAGAAAAATAGTAGGGAATTTTAACACCCATTTACAGTGGATAGATCATCCAGGCAGAAAATCAGAAAACAGTAGTCTAAATGACATATTAGCACAGTTGACTTAATGATATATACAGGACATTCCATCCCCAAATAGCAGAACACACATTCTTTTTAAGTACACATGGAATGTTTTCCAGGATAGATCACATGCTAAGTCACAAAACATGTCTCAACAAATTGAAAGGACAGAAATTATATCAAGCATTTTTTCTGACAAAAACAATATAAAACTAGAAATCAATCACAGGGAAAATATAAGGGAAAAACACAAATATGTGGAGAATAAACAATATGCTACTAAAAAACCAATGGGTCAATGAAGTAATTAAATAAGAAATCAGAAAATACTCAAGACAAATGGAAATGGAAAAAACTTTCCAAAATCTATGGGATGCAGCAAAAGCAGTTCAAATAGGGAAATTTATGGTGATACAGGCCTACGTCAAGAAACAAGAAAATCTCAAATAAATAACTTAACCTACAATATAAAGGAATTAGAAAAAGAAGAACAAACAAAGCCCAAACTCAGCAGAAGGAACGATATAATAAAGATCAGAAATAAATAAGAGACCAAAAAAAAAAAAAAAATCAATAAATCCAAGAGCTGGATTTTTGAAAAGACAAACAAAGATTCATAGCCTTTAGCCAGGTTCATCAAGAAAAAAAGAGATAGGGCCCAAATAAACAAACAGACATATGAATGAGGAGAAATAACAACAGATATCACAGAGATACAAAAAAATCATAAGAGAATAGTATGAACAGTTATATGCCAAAAAATTGGACAATGTAGAAGAAATGAATAAATTTCTAGAAATATACAATCTTCCAAGACTGAATCAGGGCAAAGTAGAAAATCTGAACAGACTAATCACTAGTAGTGAAATAGAATCTGTAAAAAAAAACCAAAACAAAAACAACAAAAAACAAACAAACAGAAAACCTCCCAGCAAACAAAAGTCCAGGACCAGTCAGCTTTACAGGGAAATTCTACCAAACATAAAAAGAAGAGCTAATATCTGTCCTTCTCAAACTATTCCAAAAAATTGAAGAGGAGGGAACACGCCCTAATTTATTCTACAAGGCCATAATTACACTAATACCAAAACCAGACAAAGAAACTACAAAAAAAGAAAATTACAGGCCAATATCTTTGATAAATATAGATGTAAAAATCCTCAACAAAACATGAGCAAACAGAATTCAACAATATAGAAATAGGTCATACACCATAATCAAGTAAGATTTATTCCAGGGATGCAAGGATGGTTCAATATCTGCAAATCAATCATGTGATACACCATAATAACAAAATGAAGGATAAAAATCACACAATCATCTCAATAGATGCAGAGAAAGCATTTGGCAAAATTCAACATCCATTCATAATAAAACACTCATCAGAGTTGGTTTAGAAGGAATATATCTCAACATAATAAAGGCCATTTAGGACAAACCCACATCTAACATCATCTCCAATGGTGAAAAGTTTAAGCTTTTTCTCTACAACAAGGAAGAAGACAAGGATGTCACTTTTGCCACTAGTATATTAATTGTGAATATTCTCTGAGAATGACTAGCTCGGACAATTTATGAAATCTGGCTGGAAATTGAAAAGCAAAAACTCATTTTGGTTTTAGTGGTCAATCTAATAAATTTAAAGCAAGAACAATTTAACATTTGACTAACTTCTATTGTACCACATTTCCCTTTGATATAACTTGAATTCTTCTCTCATTTCCTTATTTATTACCAGTTTATCAGCATTCATTTTCATTCTCTCATCTGGTTTTTATTTCACCTTGATCCTTGTGACTCCATTGTCTTTAATTTTAGATACACGAATTCAAAAAAAATTGTCAGTTACTTATATTAACTTGGTGACAAAGTCACCACTGAGTAAGGTAATAAATTAACTGCGTTTATGTTCTCAAATATTATAATTCTAATAATACTATATGTTTAACCAAACTGTCCTAAAATGATATAAAAATCATGACATATCCATGTTTATTACAAATCCTTTTTAGTCTACCAGTTAGCAGATTATATATGTCAGGCTGGTAAATGACATATGTCACCTAGCTCTCTTTTTTTTCCATTTCACATCAATATGCACAGAATGAAATTATCACAGAATGAAAATCCATATACATTTATAAAATTTAAAATATTTTAATACAGTATTCCATTTCTTAAAAATGTCCATGAAATATTATTTCTCAAAAGATACTATACCATCTCTTTCCACATCACAGCAAATTCAAAATAATATACTGGGAATCCAATGAACATTGTTTTGTTCTAATCTAGTTTGTTGCTAAAGTAATTGCTTCTTGAGATTAAAATGTTATTATATATTATAACTAAACAATGTTCTTTGAGATTTTGGATATTTGAGTAAAAAAAATTCACAAGGATTTGGGTTGTAAAACTGTTGTCTTAAGGAACACTAATGCAACTTGAAGCACTAACTCTGAACATTATTTTTAAAAATCTTAAGACCATTTGAAAGACGTGAAAATTTTTTACTTTTGAACATTTTCAGTGAAATAAGATAAATATTTCTTTTTAATGTAGGCTCTATTTGTTCCAGAGGTAATTTGATATAATCAAGACAGCTGGATTCATAAAGATATCAGAGATTTTTATCAATGACATCATAATGAAGCAATCACTGCCATTATGTCATATTTTGAAACTTCCTAGACTATTAGTTGGATTTGTATTTTCAATCCTTATGTAAAATTAACTTTCAAGTAAAATTTTCCAATTTCCTTAAAATCATTTATTTTTATGTTTAAAAATTATATTCCTTCATGAAAAAGTTCTTATCTGGCAATTGAAAAGAACTCATACTTCCCATAAGGAGAAAAATGTTGTACATTAGGAATTATGGCATATTGCCTTTTAGCTTTTGTTGATCTTAGTTATGACCAAGAGTTACTTCTATAAAACCTTCAGAATGAACACAGCTAGTTGTTTTGATTGCTACCAAATTGACTGATGCTATTATGACATCATGGATTGTGACCAAGTAAGTGATATTAATAAACCTTTCTTTTAAATGCATAAGTTATGATAAAAATCCTAAATACAGAATATTTGCAAGGCCTTATTTTCTGCTTTGCTGTAAGTTTTAGTATGAAGAAATTTTCAACTGACTTTCTATGTGTAGGATATTGTTCAAATTTAAATGCTGAGGTCAAACTGGGTTCCACCATTTGGGAAGCATGACCCTGTCAATGGAAAAGGATAGCTTTCCGTACTAAAAACCACCCTTTTAAAGGATGTTGGTTTTTTTTTGTTTAACTCAATAGTTCTCTGAATTAATATTAAGATTGTTGACTAGATTAGAATGAAATCTCTGTGAAGCGAGAAATAGCCAGTGAAATAAAAATATGAAAAGATTCCAAGCAACATCTCAAATATATTTTTTCGAAAATATAATAAATTTGACTATATTAAGACTATTTTCCTTTAATGAATCAATGGCTTTCCTTACATTAGAGGACATTCATCACCCAAGGGAAAGACCAACACCCCACCTCAATCCAAAAACAAACACACAAATAAGCAAACCACACAAATCAAAGTAGTAAATTGAGTTTTATATATTTACATATATAAATATATATACATATATTTTATATATATATATATATATATATAATTTATATATGTATGTAACAGAGTCATTTGGTAGCCTAGAAGCTTTCTTTTTAGGATACAAAAGAGACTCTGAGTTGTATAATTTGTGTAGCATGGATCAGCCTTGGGCACTTCAGCTTCAAAGAGAATGCTATAGATATTAACAACCACAGACAAATGGTGAACACGCTGTGAACAAATTCCATGAAGAGGGAATATATAGACACCTTTTGTACAATTACAGTATTATATGTAAGAGACTCTAATCCCTATCACACCTAGTAGAAGAAAAAGAGAAGAGGAAGAAAAAAAATTCCTGGTTGATCTAATAACATACCAAATTAGCGAGAAACCATCAACACTTCTGAAAGAAAGAATGACTTTTCCTGAATTTAACCAAAAGAAACTCTTTTAAGTTTTAACCAAATAGTGCTTGAGTTAGAGAAAATAAATGTTTGTTTTACAGTTTTGTCCACCTGAGTTTGTGTTTTTGTACATTTTATCTCTTCCACTGTGTGAGATTTAGACTAGAAATTCTCTCAAAATATAAAGTGCTCAAAGAGAGTAAATTTTCATATATAGCTTTATATTCCAGGAGATACAGCCAGTTTGATTTTTGTTTTTGTTTTTGTTTTTGTTTTTTTACCAATAACACACTGAAGAAGGTAACCAAATTATGAGCAGGATTTTGAGTAAAAAGTTTTAGAAAATGTTGCTTCATCAGGCAGGATAAAAATCTACATTCTTACCAATAGAAATGCTATAAGGAAAGATATAAGATAGTTTCATAAACTATGGTTTACTTATAGTCAGATAATTTAAAGTAAGTCATAATTCACACTCAGCTGGTTTAGGAAATTTTCACAAATGTATGCCTTTTACACTTCACATAAGTACATAAAATAGATTTAAACCTGTCAGAAATATAGTAAAATGAAGAGAAGTATGGTTAATGGTCCTTCATATGAGAATGGGCAGCAGCATCTTAAGCAAAAACTTCTATCCATACAACAAAATAGTATTTCAAGTTGTAATTCAGACACATAAAACAGTTAACTGATGATTCATGGTCATATCCAAAATAGTCTATCAACTAACACTATAACCTTCACCTCTAAGGCACTGATCACGGATAACGTTATAGACTCCACTGTAGAAGCTGCCACAGCTAAACTATCAAAGTGATCTGCTGAACTCTATTTTTTGACAAAAGCAAAAAACAAGTTTGGCACACATTCACTTAATAAGCCGACCTTTTAGGTGAACACTGACATTTTTCAGTAAAGACTTATGAAGCACAGGGCACGTACAGGCCTCACCATTTAAATTGAAGTGGTTTGGCTACAATTAGGAGGACAGAAAACCACATATGGCTACTTAGTCCAGTCAGATAAATATAAAGAATAGATTAAAAGGCTATAGAAAACGTTAAAAAATTAGTTAGGGCTCAAATCCCTAGAGTGTATTTGGGCAGCAATTTATTGAAATATCTCCAACTATACTGATTCTAAAACTCACAAGGAGCAAAACACAAGAAGAACTAATATAACTGCTTCAACTAACTAGTTTGGTTTTGACAACCAACTCACTCACTCAGATTATTTAATTAGCTTTCTATGCTTCATTTCATATCATGTGTACATACACTGTGGTGGGAGGGTGACTTCTAGTTAACAATGAGGCAGGTATATGGAATTAAAATAGTCAATATATTGACAGTATAGAAATGGGATACTGATATATGTATAGTATTTAATACTTAGCACCTGTAACTCATGCTTTCCTGGTGATAGGTAATTAACTGCATAAATTATTTTTTTAAAAAAGGTTAAATACAATGTCTTTGAGTTTGTTATGAATGTAATGGAATATTACAATAAGGGAACCAAGGAAAATGTTGCAGAAATAAGTACTCCTTTAAATAGAAATCTTCTACATAGAATCAAGGCACTCTAGCTGTGAGAGAGACTAAAAAATATCATAGAGACTCCCTGAAACAAATAAGAATCTCAGATAAAATTTACATGGAAGTCTTTTTTACTAAATTCTTTCTTTGAAAATTTAGAAATAGGATAATTTATAATAGCTTGAACTCATCCAGAGTTTGACAAATTTACACAGTTCATGCTTAGAAATAGTTTACATGGGTAATATTCATGTTGTATTGAGTTGGTCCATAAAACAATGGTATTTATTTCTAACAGAAACTTGAGGTTAATTTTAAAACAACCGAAACATACTTAGAATTAACAAGGAAGTTGAACTTAAATGGAAATATAATTTGTATATGGTTAAGTTTCTTAAGTTGGTCATAATATCAAAAGTACAAAAAAAGTGTACAAAGTACTGAAATGTATTGGCAGAATTTAAAGATCATCTGTGTGTTCCATATTTGTTCTTAATTTTCATATGTAAATATATATAGTAAACAATAACAGATGTCAATTAGCATAATTGAGTGTTCAGAAAAATAAAATTAATGCCTTTATTACTCAAAATGTATTCACCCAAAGGTTTCATTAGCTTCCTAATGTAATATTAATGAGGAAAATAACTAAATTATGCTGGTCCCCAAAACTGTGACCTGTAAGCTAATCATGAAATCCCTATTCTCGTTTCACTTAAATTTCTTCTGCACAGGTTTTCTCTTAGATTCTCATTCATAGATCACAAAAGAACAATTTG